>NW_021940603.1:2525602-3125602 GCF_001715985.3 Manacus vitellinus | reverse complement strand
TCATCATGTTGCATCTTCCCTACCTCCACGTGCCCAGGAAGAGGAAAGTCACTTCAGTGGACAAACCACTCAATCCCTGGCCCACCTCTCCCCTCACCTGTCCCTTCCTTCAGTGGGTTTATGCTGGTGCTTCAGAGGCTTGGGCTGTGATGACACAGTGGCTGTGGAATGCGTAATATGGAAATCATCTTTCCACACTCTTATTTCTCACAAAATGACCAGGCCCTTTGTAAGATGACATACCAGGAGTGCCGACTGTAGGTGGTGGCACAATGGTGTGAAATTTCAGATAGAGCTTTGCCAGGGTTGAAAGATGGTAACAGGAGCTTGTGATTGAGGAGAGCTCAGCAATGGTGGGCAGCTCTATGTGCTCTACCTTTGATGTGAGAGTGCATTTGTGTTCAAAATGAATGTTTTAGAAATGCATTCAGAGAGCATCAGTTGTGTTTGCATGCCAGGAATTACGATGAATCCTAAATTCAGTATAAAAATAATTCAGATCATCTCCAGTACCCATTTTCTGCTGATGAAGATTATGGTACTTAAGAAAAAAATCACTTTCAAGAAGTTGAAAATATAAATGGTACTAAACTAATGGGATCAAATTCATTACATGGAGCCTAATTGCAACTTCATGTCTCCAGATTTATTCCAGTGTAATTCTGTTAATATCAAAACTAGAGTAACAAAGTGATGAGTCAGGTCTATTGTTTGTGAATCTCCCCTGGAGATCATTAGCTTGTATACAATTGCATTAAAATTTAAATGACATGCTGCTGTCATTTTCTCGCTTGGTTTGAGAAAATCTGCATATGTTGGAGCCTCTGGGTAACTAAAATTGAAGCAGTTGAGAAAATGTCTTATAACAATGATATGAGGAATACAGTCAAATATTAGTTGTCTTAAACAGCTCAGCACAATCTGTGTTAATGTAAGTAGGAGAGTCATCAGTTCTGTTGCCCTGTCAATATGGTGAAGCTTTGAAGAAAGCTGCAGTGGGGTGCAGTGTGATGCAGAAGATGCCTTGAATCAATTTAATTGCTAACTAGGATAAATAACTTCAGTTATAATATTAAACAGCCATACAGAAAATTATTGTGAGAGGTTCCAGCTGAGAATGAGAGTTGTAAGCAATGGAAATCTTGCATGAGCATGTGTTACTTCAGTATGGTAGTGTGTAGAAATTCTGATGAGGCTCCAGCATGCTGGGCACAGTACAAGAAAAGATGACAGGGTGTGTATTCCACTGTTCCACACAATGAATATGTCATACAAAATGCAACAGGCAGATAAAAGAGCCTGGTGGGAGAAGGGCAGATGGGACAGTCAGGCAACCAGATACCTACCCAGTTCAGCACAGAGTGCCAAGTTTTGGGGTTTTGCATGCTTCTCGTTCATTCTCTCCCCCTTTCCCTCTCCCTCTCTCGTCCTTGATTAGCTAACCCAAAATAAAAAAATGTATTTAAGAACAGCTGTGAAAACTTAACAGTTTTGAATTTGAGAATGTTGTAATCACTATGATTAGGTTTCCCACCAAGAAATCTCATCTGCTGTCATATTATTAAGGCAGAAATAATGCGTCAATGAACTGAAGGATAGCAAGAGGTTCACCAAAAATATCTTTGATTTCCTGTCCCCCTTCCCTGGGCAATAAGGAGTTGTTCACAGCCATAAAGACTGTTACAGGTGTGTACCTATGGATGGTATATTATATGCCCATTTATGAAGCACATCTCATGAAGAGATAAAATGCAAGGAATTTTTTCAGTGTATTCCAGTCCCCACATTGCTCGCAGTGTGTGGTCGCCTCTTGCAATAGTTGTCTGCAGTGGTTTGTCCTTGAATCCTGAACTTTCCTTCAACTTTTTCCATTATTACTTTGTCTATAAATCTGTCCATAACCCCTGAACAACATGGTCTTTGAACTCCAGTGCATCTACTCAGTGAAATTCTCATGCAAGCTTTAATCTTCTCTCACCTCGATATATTTTTACTTCCCCCTTTATGGCCTGGCACACAAGCTGAATTTAATGGTGATAAATGTGTTTCTAAGATTAAAAGCTATGAAGTATGTGTTACAGATTAATCTAAGCCAAATCTTCATTCTCAACGTGGTACACTTGGGGAGGTTTGAGCAGGGAGGAGCTAAGGAGTCAATGGTTGTAGTTTAGGCTCATCTCTGGTGTCAAACACTTCGTTTTGTTTGCTGGTTTTGAAGAGCATTGGGTGTCTTTGCTGCTATAGAGCTTTAGATCATCGCTGAAGTAGCTGTCCCAATTTACCTTTGCACAGTGTTCAAGAGCAAAGTGGAGAGTCGTTTTGTGGAAGGATCTGAGGGGAGGAGAACAACAAACAAATCAAGGCCAGAAAGCAAATCTTTCCAGCCCATCCTCCCTATTTGCGTCTTCCCGATGCAAAAAGGGAATGAAATCACACATGCCCTTCCCCTTTCAGAAGGGAAGTTGCCACCGTTCTTTCTCGTGTTCTTTGTCAGCATGCAAATTTCTCAAGATATAGCAAAACCAGCTTATTACACAGCTTTGCTCCTTTTTATAAAAAGCCATTCGTTTGCTGCTGTTTTGCAGCACTACAATTTAATAATTTGTAGGTTGTAGAAATAGTGTGTTAAAATGTTTTAAATATGAGTCATACCTGTGATTTTTTTTTTTTTACTGTTGTTGTTGCTGGAAATTGAAGTATGGTGATGCACATGTACATTTAAGCAGTTGTAATTCAGAAAATGAAGATTTTTCAGGTGAGTTTCCACAGTGAAGTTTGCTTGTAGATTTGGCCTGGGCCAGACTTTGTGCCTGTTTTTCATATTAATATGTGGGTCTAGGGCCCTTTTGGATGGATCCTAAACCTACCTAGAGGGTAAGAACTGAAGACCACATGGAGCCTCTCAGAGGAGGGTTTCTGCAGGTATTTGTGTATGATATATATGTGTATGACTCCATACATACATACAGCCTTCCTATAAATGTAAACAAATTACTTTTTTAGGAAGAATACTCCTATAACCAATATGATTAAAAAAAAGAATGTAGGCCTATGCTGAAGCCTACTAAATTGAAATATTTAGGAATAAATTTTAAGCCTGTGCTGAATTTCTTCAATTTAGGCATTTGCTCTGGTCCTCGTGAGTCAGGACCAGTTGTCTGAATTCACAGTTGTCTGAATTCGATTCCTGAATTGTGAATTCCTCGTAGGAGATTGCAAACACTGAAATGCAAAAAAGAAACTGCGTGGAGCTCTCCATTTGTGCTCAAAGGATAGATTCTTTATCGAACCCCTAACAGGAGGCCACTGGCTTTGGGGATTGCTTTTCGTTTGTTTTCATTCTGTTCTGCTTTTCAAACCCTTTCCTCTCAAGAAAGCACAGCTGGAGAGCATTAACTGAAAACAAATGATGCTGCAGAATATCTGCTTGTTCATTGCTGCTTTTTCAGCTTAATTCTGCTAAATGATGCTTGATTGAAGTTTTAAACTGTGCTTAACTGCATTTAACACTTAAAAGCCAAAGGTATCTGTAAACCGATCCTCCTGGCCCGGCCCAGACGTGCAGAGGAGGAGGCAGAGAGGGGTAGAGGGAGGTTACCCTTGAGTCCTTCTCTCTGTTCAAGCTTTCTTGCCTTCCTTTCTCCCTTTAACATATTTAATTTCAAGTACCGAATTTTTGTGGGATGCGGGCTAGCTCAAATACAGGGCGGTGTTTGTGTCGGTTTCGTATTTTTACTTCCCCACCCTGCCTCGCTAAAAGCAAGGTGCTGGTGTGGACAGCACAAAGCTTTATTTGTCCTGGTGGACAACTGCTGGAGACAGCGGCTGTTTGTCAGCCCTGCCCGATAACACACCATCGCACCATCTGCCGCCCGTTCCGCTTTTGGAGGAGCGGGGGCGATCATTTCCAGCTGTGTGTGCCCAGCCTGCCGGGGGGCAGGCGGTGTCAGAGGGGCTCACGGGGGGTGCGGGGACACGGCCTCTGCAAAGCCAGCCTAACAGTGGGGATGGTCTGCCAGAGCCCACGGCTCTCGGATAGATAAACGCGGAGTTGGAGGAACGTGGCGACGCTCTTCTGAAAAACCAAAGCGTTCCCTTTTGAGTTGCGGAATTCTTGAGGGAGGTGATGGCTCTGGATCGCCTGAGACGTAATTAAAATGAGATATTCTAAGGTGCTTCATTTTTGTTTGCTGGGTTAGGCTGCAGAGCTTAAAGACATCTGTAGGAAAAATTGATAGGTGATTTCTTTTTATCCTGTTAATCCTTTGTCTGAATTTTCATTGCTGTTAGGAGATTTATTAGCATTTTTTATGACTGGTCATAGCCTGTGTTCTCTCATATATTTTTTGCAATTTCCTTTCTCTAGATTGTGCCATTTAAGGAACACAGCTCAAATTTTCCATCAGTTGCATCAGGGAAACCATAAATATGTCACAGGGGGTGTATTTATGTATCATATTATTCAGGGGAAAGAATTTCGCCTGTACTACGTAAAATTAAAACAATAATTAAGCTTTGGCAGAAAGGTTGGAAGGAAAACTCCTGGCTTACATATATTTGTATGTTTATGGTATGTGATAATTAAATGGCAGTTACAAACTCCTGTATACCCTAAATCACCTTAATGGAAACACTTGGGCCACGTTACCTCTTAGCAGGTGTCTTAATACTTGGAGGAAGGGTGAAAATTCAAGAAAAAGGGTGGGACTCAGGTGTCCTGGTAGGGAACAGAAGATTGTCCATGGGATCAGGTAGATGTCAGATAGCTGAGTGGTGTCAAGCTGTGAAGAGAGCTTTCCCTTCCCACCTGGTTGTGGGAGGCCATATAACAGGCACAAGCTAGGGCTGTTGTCTCATGTCATTGTTGGATCCCTTTCCATGACAAAGAGTCAGTCTTTTGGGGACACCGTCCTTCTAAAGATCATGATGATCATGGACCTTGGCAAAGTATGAGATAGAAATGGAGCAATGAAAAGCAGTGCAGAGCAGGAACCGGGGTGCTGCTGACTTATTGGTGGGAAAGAGGAGAGGGCAGGAAGGGGAACTGGGCAATAGCCACAGAGTACATAAAACACAGAAAACCTTGTGCCCCCTTCGGATATGAACAGAGGCATCGTGCATTTCCCTCCTTTCCAGACTTCTCTGTGCACCAGGCATGTCCTACTTCTGCAAGAAGTAGTTCCTCTGTTTCCCGTTCTTGAGAGGGTGCCCCTTCACCTCAGTAAGAAGGCTCTTCCCTCCTGGCACTGTTGTTGTCAGCATGGCAAAGTTAGGACTGGAGAAGTGTTCTCCACTTATTTAATGATGTGCAGTCACATCTCTGTCTTGTAATACTGTATTTTTTTTTTTTTATTTTTTAATCTGACTTCAAAGCTGCCTTTCAGCAGTTGGAAATGGTAACATGCATCACTGAATATAAGTGCTTTTTAATAAGTCTAAGTCCAAAAGTATCAAAACATAAGGTAGCTTGGTGTCTATAAAAATCTTAAAAAATTTCTTAATTTTTGGTGATGTCAATTCACAAAAACTTTGTCTTTCACCCAGCTTTAATTTTGCTCTGTGCTTTTTTCCCCCAGACATCTTTGCTTTTATAACATGAGATAAAAATATATTCTTCATAGCTTAATGAAAGCCATGAACATGATGTGATGATAGAGCTTTAAAAATTTATTTAAAAAAAATGGTATTTTCGTTTGGCAAGTAACTGTTGTGTGCTAAAAGCTGCTCTTTTGCATGAGCCTTATGTAACATTGCAGTTAATAACATTTAGTGTTATCGGATGCTAAATGACTTTATCTCAACTACAAAAGCCTGTTTACAGAGATGAGGCAGCTTTGCTGGAGTGCCAGACTGTTAAATAACTACAGGTTGCCAAAACTAAATGAACTTTTCAGCTGGTAATGATGTGCAAATTGCTCTTGCGGATATATGTATGTATTGGAGAAATGCTCACAAGCTCAGGGTTGTGTCTCCTTAAAAACATTTCTTAGCCTTTGTCCTTAAACTAGCAGTGACGACATTAGAATGAATATATCTAGATATATAAACACAGCTATTTTGTGTTATTAATATCTGAATAGTTACTAAGTAGCTATTTTAATTTAATTAACCAAGTATCTATTTATTTTGAAGTTATTAGCTGTTATGTTAAAGGGCTATTTAAGCTATATTGTACTCCACTTGGTAAAATGCAGCTCTAGGTGAGAAGAGCAGCTGTGATTGTACCTTAACCAGCTTCCAAATATGATTGTAGTGTAGGGAAAGGAAGGTTTGTGATGGAATACCCAACCTGTGACCTTGGTGGACCTGTGCAGATACAGTGCTAAGAAGGAGGGGAAGCAAAGGTCTCTTGGTTTCTTTTGTACGTGGGCCTTCTTGTGAACTACTCGTACAAAATTGGGAGACACAGGAATTAAACTCTGACACATCAGTTATGCAAGGTTTTTTTTAATTCTTTTTTTTTTTAATTATTATTTTTCTCTTGAAAAAATAATTTTCTGTAATGTGGCACCTGTGGGTGAAGAAGTCTCATAGTAAACTTTAAATGAGAAGATGATTCCTTGAAGTATGTTCAGAAAGGTGTTGGCCCAGGCTTGGAGAGTGCATCGTTACCCAGAAGCTGCACTTTTCTCTCTGAGTGCTGCTGGATCTCGAGAGGAAGCACTGGGTTTCCTGTGCAAAGCTTGCTCCCTTGCCCTGGAGTGTCTCACTTTGCATTTCTTAGCCTGGTTGGGAATTTAGTACAAAGAGCCATTCTTGTGAATCATGTTTTCTTTGCAATTTTGCATTCCAGCTCAGCAATTCATTCCTCCTTTTTTCTAATGGCAAGAACATTACTGGGGTTCACATAACTTTGGTAAAATGGCTGGTTCAGGTTCTTCTGGGAGGCTTGAATGCTCCAGTTCCATTCCATTGGGGGTTATTCTAAAAATACAACTCTTAGTATACCTAATATGCATTATAAGGAGTGAGATGTTCTGACAGTTAATATCCCCGAATTTAAAAGTTTTTCAAAGGTAAATATTTAATGTTGTGAAAGAAAGGCTTTTTCAGTAGTCAAGCTTACAGCTAACGATGTGTCTTCTGAGTAATCATGTTCCCATCCCTTGCATTATTAAGAGCCTTCTAAACATTATTTGTATAATCTTAAATGAAAATCGTTACCACTGGGCTGCAGGGCACTGGGGTCTGGTGTGTCTTTGCCAGTTGCTGAGGTGTGGGATCTGCTGGGACACCTCTGGCCCAGGGCTGGTGTGCTGGAGGAGGGTGCATGGCTGGCAGTGTCTCTCGGCTTCAGGGCAAGGTGGAGCTGAGGGATGCACCCCAGTGCCCGGGATGAGAAGCTCTTTGCCCTTTCCCCTTCCCCATGATAATACAAATGCCTCCCCCTGGAACTAACCTAGTGTTTAGAACCAAACTTCTGCTTCTTAAAACGCAAGTCTTTTTCTAAATGATCCGCCTTTGTAAACTATGTAGTAAAAATGTGAGAAGCGATGGATGGAGAGTGCATGCATTGAGGTACAGACCAAATGTTTAATAATGGTTCTGTTGAGTTAGGCTGCCTGAAAATTGTCAGTCTTTCTTTTTAGACTTTTACCACTGTCCCATAAACCATTTTGAAACGAAGTTTATTTCTTTTCCTGAATTTAATTTTTGTTCATTTAGGACTATCCACAGCTACATACATTTTTAACTTATAATGCTATTATTACACTTTTTTCTCAAGTTCTTACAACCAGCACCCCAGAAAACATAAATTCTATTTAGTATTGTAGGACAGACCTGTTCTAATTTTGTTGTGGGTTTGAACTGCTGTTGAATAGAATAAAAAGAATATAGTTCAATTTTCAAGTTGCAAAAACACATTTAGTATGTGCAATTTAGCAGCTGTTGCAAACACTTGGAGGCATTTTCTTCAGCATTTGAAAATTCCCTGTAGCAGTGAGACAGGAAACATTCATTTAGCTTTTCAAGCTTGAAAAATAATTTAACCTTTCCTTAAATTGTGTTTTGAAGTTTGGGATTAACTCTGTGCCTGGCTGCACAGATGGCTACATTTTACATATTCCTTTGTCTAGGAAAAAAAAAAAGAGACCACATGGTCAGTTAATGGCTTTAAACACTCCTAGTCCTCATTTTACATGTCTTAATGGGACCGCAGAGATCCTGGGAAGATACTCAGAAAATTGTTGCTTATGGTGTAAGACTTGTAAGATGTGCTGTATTCTGTGTCCTGGAACTCATGAGCTATTTTTGCTTCTGCTTATTAATCCTGGCTAATGAATTTTACAGCTTCATCCCTTAAGATTTAGCATTCATAATTCTGGTATGAAAAAAATGAAAACTAAGAGCGCTAGTGTATAGAAAATGTTTCTTTATTACTGTAATGTGAGGGCTCTTATTTTGGAATCTTTTAATAGGCAAAATTATCAATTACATGTATTTTTAAGTAGAATCCGTATTGAGTCACTGAAGTGTTTATAAGCTAAATAACCTGTTTAGTCTTTCAGAATGCTTTCTAAGCTTTTTTGCTAGCCACTTTTGGGAAATACCGTAGTGAACTGTGAACTACACAAATCAATTGTGATTGGGAGAAATGATGGAAAATCCACTAAGTCAGTGGTGTGTCACCAGAACAGACAGTTATAGCATATAAAACCAGTCTTTAATTTGGTATCTTGTGCTTTATAAAGATTTTTTTTTTCAAGTAGGTTTTAAAATAATATCAGCTAAAGGATTGCTAGTTTAACATAGAATCATAGAATGGAATCATAGAATGGTTTGTGTTGGAAGGGACCTTAAAGGTTATCCAGTTCCATCCCCCTGCTGTGGGGGACACTTTCCACTAGACAAACACAGTTTGTGTAGGTCTGCATGTGGCACATAAAAGAAATCTTGACAAAACCACTTAGTGCTGTACAGTGTTGAGCACTTGTAAGAAATCTGTCAAGTTTATAAAAGGTTATTGCTACAATATGGGCACATGACTCTTTTTTTTTTTCTCCATTTGAAAGTACTAGTAAAGTTTTTAAGGCTACTACTGCTTTATAATATAAAAAGGAAGAGTTTCCTATAGTCTCTTAAGCTCTTACCCTTTTAAACCAGCACGTGCAACTAAATCCATCTTTTTGAAGTTCTTGAAGATAGCTGTAACTGGTAGAATACTTTATGGCTTTATTGCAGTTTCTGCAACAAAAAGACTTCCATTGCAAACTCTGCAGTCATAAAGGTCATTGTTGCTACTATTAGATGGAAATTTTATGATGTTCCTGCAATTCTGTGTGAGCATTGCAGGCCAGGATGGGATATAGGGGTGTAGTGGTTTGAGATGCTGTGGATCACCATGTTGGAGTCTCTAGTCTTAAATGCTATCAGCCAGGCATTTCTGACAAATACTTAATTCACTTCTATTAAATTAAACTTAAGAACATCTCCAGATGTTGTTTATATATTTTGAGGGTGTTTGTATATATACATAGGAGAACATGCACCCTGCCTTCCAGTCAGCCCAATCCTCCTCCCCTAATTTATTCAAGGAGGAAAAGGTTACATTTCCTCTAGATTTTTGAGGGTGTTTTGTTTAGTTTTTTGCTTCCAATGAACTTCCTAGAAAGAAAGACTAAGAGAGTGTTGTAGGAAAAGCACTGTTGGCTGAGAAGTACCCTTAAGCTGGGTACCCTTAAGTAGCATTTCCAGTTCTAAGATGCAGAAGGAGCTGGTATGTGAAGGTCACAAGTTGCCAGTGTAGTTCATGTTAACACGACATGACGAATGTTGTGTTATAAACACTAGAAACTCTTTGTCTTGCTTGAAATCTGGAAATGTAGTAACTTCTTATGCTGCAATTTGGTAAGCCTGAAGAGTGGTTGGGGATTATTATTTTAAACCTCACAGATAAGGAAGCTCAGTCTGAAACTTCTCAGCCCCTTATTATGGGTGAAATGTGTAGAATTCTGCTTTGGCTTCCATTGATTATCTTAATTGCCTCAGGATTATCAGACTTTTCCCAATACCATTACTATCTTTATGACTGCTTGATAGAATACAGAATCTGTGTTAATAAATAAAACATTGCCTGTAAATGGAGGTGCTGAAAAATTAACTCCTTCTTTTCTTTCTTCTATTTTTTCAGCGGAACCCCTGCCTTTAATGGACTTGTGCCGAAGATCAATTCGTTTTGCTCTTGGCAGAGACCGCCTGCATGACATAGAAATTCTACCTTTGCCTCTGTCTCTGAAAAATTATTTACAGTACCAATAAGATGTCTAGAACCCTCTGGCCTCACGTTGGACTACATCAATGCAAATGGCAGAAAATTGTTTACAGCAAAATATAAATCTTTGTGATGGACACTTAAGTGTTATTTAATTTTTAATATATATTTTTTTCTGAACCAGTGAAAGCAGATCACTGTGGGGGACTACTAAAGAATGTGAAAACGTTGATTTGATTGAGATTCATGTGTTATCTGTTGCCTGTTGTGTTTACAGTCCTGAAGGCCATTATTCTCATCTCTCATATGTTAGTTTATCTTTGTTGCCTCTGGTAAATGCCAATAGAAAATCTGACCTGCAAGATACACTGTCCTGCAGGACAGAGCATTCTTCAATATTGTGATTTTCTTTTTGTCTCCTACACCTTACCCAAATAAATAAAAATAAATTAGCAAAGGAAAATTCTTGGCAGTAACTTCTGAAAAATATTTAAACCTTGTCTTTGGTACACAGAGTTGCTGGGAGTTTTGAGTGTTCAGCACTCAACATAATTAGGCCTACACTATCTAAAAGCTCTAACGTTCAAAAAAGCAGATTATTGTCTAGAAGAAGAGTCTACGGTTTGAAAACATGAGAGGAAAAAAAAAGGGTATATGTGTCAGATCAGTTTTTGGACTTGGTAACAGTAAGGCGCAGTTTGTTGTTTTCAAGACCAAATCTAGTCCCTCCAAACTTCTGCAGTTTATAACAAAGTGTTCACTATCCCAAGAATTTAGGATATTCATATTTTAGAAAGCTTGTCACTTTTTTTATTTGAACAAATTTATAATTTTTATGTGGTATGAACTCTAAGTACTTTGTTTTCTTTTTAATGTACGTGTGGTTACAATGTTTATTTATCTGTTTAGCGTCTGTGGAGTTCTCATTTAACTGTTTCCCATCATGGGGTGACTGATTTTGGTTTTTTTCCCCATCTCCATCTGAAATGTATCAATTTTTCAGGCTCATCCCATTTTTTAAGATGCTGCTTTCTATTTGCGTTTCTTACATGTTTCAAGTTATCTGCCTGATCAGTTATCTAGTTTTTAAACTGGAAGTTGTTGTTATGGCAGAATGTCAAATGTTTAGACTGAACTGCCTTCAGCATATTTTAATGTGAATTTACTGATGAATGAGGAGAAAATTTCTAATAAAGTCTACTGTCCAAAGTAAAACTCATATCTCTTTTGATGAAGTGTTAAATAACATAGTACTGCTCATAGCACAGAGGTGAAGTTCAGTTCCTCCTGCAGCTTTGCAAACGTTTCTGTTCGGCACTTCTTTGGGATCACTGCTTTGGTTTCGTGTGTGAGAGACATCACAGACAACATCATGTCCCTGATTGCTCCCACTCACTCTGCATAGAGCTGTACTCTTGCTTTTAACAGCATTCTGGTCAGATTCCTCCAAACAAAACCTCAGTTTTGTGCCAAGTCGTGCTTTGGGACTCTGTGCTTTGGAGGTAGGTTGGAGTTTGAGTGCTGTGCACTGGTGATCCAGGTAAAACCACTGACCTGCAGATGGTTGCCCTGCTCTCAGTCGCCCCTGGGAACAGAATTACAGTTCCAGCTGGAAAAGAGAAATGTGAGATAAATAGGATACAGCAACACAAGGAAGAGTGGAAGCAACAAGGGCAAGGTAACAGAGGGATGTCAAAAATTAAATAATAATATTTGTGTGTCTGGGCACAACTGTGTAAGTTGATGTCTGCTTCAGCATCAGGTTACTTTTGGGCTGGCTTTTGCTTAAGGTGAGCTGTAGGTACTGCATTCCTTACCTTTATCTTGCAAAGGGGAAGAAACTACAGCCCTGATCTGCATTTCCTACTTTTCCCACTTGCTTTATTTAATTTTAACCTTTTGTCTCAATAGGTATACAGGAAGAAAGAGCTATAAAGGTATAATAGCTTACACAGAAGTTAAAATACAGCTGTGTCAAGTGATCTGTCATAAGCAAGGTAAGCAGCTGTTCAGGAATGGCCTGGTAGTCCTTATTTTTCTACCAATGAGGTCCATTTTAGGTAAGCATTTCCTAAAATTAGTATTTTCCTGTATGTAACTAGGCTTCATGTTCCTTTGAATAACTGCAGCAACACAACTGTTAAGTGTTGTCTTTTCTGTTCCTTCACTTGACCCAAGCCAACAGCTTTTTATTGTTAAAGTGGGAATTGATGTCATAAGATAAATTAATGGTGTATCTGTATGTTAATCAACATTTTACAGTGGCATTGGAATTTTAGTTAGTGCCCCTTCTGTGAGGATTTCTCTAAACCAAACATCCTTATTTTAACTTTCAGATGTTTTTTTCTAACACTTACCCATCTTCCAGGAGTGCTAATTTTAAAGGTATAATAGTTTTATTCTTTTACTGTTCCCTAACTGCATGTTGTGATTCTGTGGATGGTAGATACACTCCTTCATGTGGAGTTAGGGACCTGGCTTTGGGGATCAGAGTGTTTTTGATATAATTTTCTTGGTCCACAGAAGCCTTGTGATGAGAATGCACCATGGAGAACATTAATGATACTTCAGTGTTCTTCCTAACCACTCCTGTGCAAATAGATTCTCTTCCAAGAGGGTTTATGGGGAAAAAAAGAGTGCCCATCCATATTGCTAAGGATGAGTCAAGCACTGAGGCTGAGCAAATAGTCAGAGTACCTCCTCACAGAATGTACCAAAGAGAGTCTCCTCTCCGTTGGTGAGCTCCAGCCTGGGTGGGATGTCCCTCACATGGATTCTCCAGGCTCACTTTAGCGGAATGCAAATGTTGTTTACTGTCTGCTTCAGGAGCAAATTGAGCAATAATTTATGAAGTGGTGGTGCATTGGCTTTTGCCCAAATCAGAGGTCACACACTAAGTTGTTATCATCCTTTAACTAATGAAGTTGAAACTTCTGTCTCTCTATCCTGGCACCCTAAACACAAGAATATACCTACTCAGAGGTCCACTCTGAGGAACATCTTACAGAGAGAATGGTCACTTACTACAAAGCTGTATGACTTTGAGGTTTGCTGTGAGATGTCCCTTACATTTATATTCTTAATTTCCAGCCTCTTTTGCCTTTCTTCACATGAAAAAAACATAGACAATGTTTTGATGGTTGTCAGCTTTCATGTCCCTGTGCCTGAGCAAAAGGAGTACAGCTTTTCTAGACATGATCTGGAAGTGTTCCCATGGCTGGTAAAATAATGGTAGTAGAAACTCTGTAAAGCAAAACATGTGAGTCTTTATTGCGGTATTTGAAAGAGAAGGGCATGTGCCTGGCAGCTAAAACCAAATTGCAACCTTTGTGATGGGTGTGGGCTAACTAGTGGGTTGCAATAAGAAGTATTTCACCTACCCTTTGGCATTTGGTTCTCTAATGTGGCCCCTTCCTAGGAAGTATTGAAGGTTCAGAACCCCTTCTGTTAAAACTGTGGTTGAGACTTGTGAAAACATGCATCATAGCTTCTCTTCCTTGCTTTCTCAGTATTGCCATTATTCACCTTTCTGCAAATTGGTGGGGGGGGGGGCTTGATTTATCCACCTAGAGGTGCTGCTCTGGTGATCACAATTCATAGGTGCTGTAACTTCAGTGACACTCTTAGCTTTTAGACTTACTAAAGCTGTAATTCTGTAACAACTAAATTTGGAGTCAAATTTGAGAAGCCATTGTCCTTTGGTGTCACACACATATCCCTACTACTGTGCTGGCAAAGTCTGTGCTATGGAGGCTTTATTTCTGATTCCGATTGAACCAATGGGGATGTACTGAAATGTCTGCATTGTCATCCAGAGATAATGTACTACAATCTGCTGGGAAATTGTGAAGTGTTATTTTAGACTTCACATGTAGTCTTTCTTGTGTTCAAGTTTTTATATCAACAGATAAACTGTTGCTGTTGAGGTAGGACCTAACTTTAAAGCAGTTTCTCAGTGTTCTCTTAAAGCTGGGAAAAACTGTTTCAGAAGCAGACACGTACAAATCATTTGAGTGTTTTTGATAGTTATAAAAGAGCAGCAAGCCAGAAATGCTATAAAATTTCCTTCTCATCGCCATTGCAGTTGGTATTGTTAAACTATAACCATATGTTCTCATGTCAGTGAGCAGCAATCGCTGCACAGCCAGCCCTGTATCAGATCCAGCGGTGCTCGTTCAGGTACAATTCCCACTGACATCAGTGGGAGATCTGCCTGAGTCAGCACTGCTGCTCTTGGTTCCCATGTAAAGATCTGCAAACATTTCCAATACGTTGTATTGAGCGATACTTTATTATATGTAAGCAATGTCAAGCAGATGGTTTCTGCAGCAGTTTTTCTAATTTGGCAAAACATGCTGGCAAGTGGAGTTAGGTGAACATTGTGAGAAAGTTGAATGAAAAAATGCATCTAGTTGAGGCTGAGAGCGATATTCAAGGGGGAAGCCAGACTTCTTGGCTCCTTGATGGTGATTTTCAAAAGCTTTTTCATTTATAAACCTTTCGAATCTCGTAGTGGTTTTTATTCTGTATACTTAAAGGAATGTAGGACCTTTATGCATTCCTGTTTATCTCACAGAAGAATGTCTGGTGATCATGAAGTGGAAATCCTTTGTTTGCTTGATTCAAAAAGACACCAAAAGAACTCCTTCCTCCTTGGGAAATGCTCTGTGGAGACATAGAGCCATGGGAAATATTCAACATGCATCACCCCCCTTTTTCTTTTCTTGAGGTAGCAGCTGTTCCTTCAGAGAAGATCTTGGTGTGTTCTGCAGGCAGTGTCAAAAATAAAAATGGTTTGAAGCATCTGCTACAAAGGAGAACACCCTGCTGAACGTATGTTGAAGCAAATTTGAATGTACTATGGTGGGGGCAGAGGACAAAGAAACAGAGCTCAGGAGAATAGTGTTTCCTTAAGGGTTTGCCTTATTTTGTTTTTTTTAGCCCCATTAGAGAGTAGAAGTAAATTTAGAGGGGAACGAAAAAAGAAAATTTTTATGCTTCCACACCATCAGGTGTTTAGTTGATGTTTAAAGTTTAAGCAATAGCATCTTCTTTAACACTAAACCTCTGTTGCAAAGCCTTAACATCCTAAAGCTCTACCAGTGACTGTACTTCAAAAGCTTCCAAAGGTCTCTGGGCTCTGCAGTTGTATGAAAATAATGCCCTGTTGCACGTGTTGTCCCCTTAGAACTCAATGAGTTAACTTGTAGGCAGAGAGCACCGCTGCTCTGTGATTATTGCTACGGCTGCAGGAACATATGGGGGTACCCAGATGAGCTCACACACTTGCCAAAGAGAAGGCCAGGACTTGGCAGAGCTGAGCCCAGTGTGGGGCAGTGCCTGAGCCCAGCAGCAGCATCAGTGTATCTGCAGCCATTAATCTGTGGCTGAGCTTAAATAGACCCACATTGCAATTGGGAGGCATCTTTGCAAATCCTGTTTAAATAGGTGTCAGGATCAGATACTTGGAGTTTCACTTAGGTAGCTGTGAAAAATCTGTAAGTTATATAGCCTCTAATCTCTCCAGGTGACAGTACATGTTAAAGTAGAGCTCATGTTTTTAATAAATCTAACATATTTTGGGGTGCTTACGGTTGAACAGCTATGTTCTTGAAGTTTAATGTACTGTTTCTCTGGCTTTTGAAAGCTACAGCACAAAAGGCAGGTGTCTTCAGACTTCTAAGGAAAAGCAAACAAAAGACACAAATGAGCTGATATTCCTGCCAGTTCTCATGTACAACAATTCCCACTGACAATTTCGAATGGCAGTCATAAGCCAGCATCATAGAGGCACTTAGTTGAGATCAGTATCTTTTTGGTGTTGCCTAGATCAGTTTCCTCTGTATTTATATATTTTCAAGAAGAAAAAAGTATTAAATAAGGTTATTCAAATTGCAAGCGTAACTTGAAAATGCAGTCTTGTAATGAATAAAATGTTTATATCACACTTAAGACTTGCTTGACAGAGACACAAGTAACTGCTGCACACATACCTGGGAAACAAGTACATGTTTTTAATGGCAAAATGGTTCAGCCTTTTCTCATTATACTGAGAAAATCAGTTTGGCAAGTGCATTGCTTCTCATGTAGCAAAATGTGAACAGCTCTAAGGCATGGGGCCAGAATTTCAATATAGGCATTTGGAAGTGACTTCTCAAGCACAGTAAAAGTGCCTGTGGCATTATTTTGGGGACTGAAGTTTTACCTTATTTGTAGAAAACTTTTGACTGCATGTCATTCTTGGGAATTAATAGGTTATGGATCCTTCTGAGCTAAGTATTCCATCAGGCCTTGTCTAGAGATGAAACAAACCAAAACCTAACTCCCACCCCCAATTTAATCTACCCAGGTAAACTTGGCCTGGCATCAGGTGCTGCTATTAAAATGTTTCCTGAGTCCTTCCATCTAATTGCATAAATAAACCGCCATTGGAAAAAAGCCATCTAAAATAGGAAAGGATATTTTGAGTATTAAATTGACCTCCAGAAGTTCTGAGATCATATTCAAGGTTGTACCAGAAACTCTTATGTCCTTTATTATTTGCTGATTCCCTGTCAGCCCTGCCTGGATCATTTCCTGTGCTCATCCAAGACAGCAATCATTCTTCTTCCATTTTTAACACCCAGTGTGTGTGTGTGTGTGTGTGTGTAGGTTCTAATTCCTTTGTAGGACTATTTTTTTTATGTCTAATACTCCAATTACTTCAGTGGGTCAGCTCTAATGCAGATAACATCTCTAGTTTCATAGGTGCTATTTGGTTTATTATTTATTTGGTGCTTTATTTGTGGGTGGCATAGCAGAACAAGGACTTCTTTCCATGACAGCAGTTATGTAGGAGCAGCCTCATTACTGGCCTTGGCTTGCTCATGGGTGGCAGGAGTCAGCTGTGAGAGGACAACATCAAACTTGTCTCTCTCAGAAAACCTGCACCACAGCATATGGGGCTTTGTCTGCAAGAAACTAATGCTGCCCATAACCCAGTTTAGTTTCCATGGTCTGATGCAGGAACTCTGACAACAGCCAGAATGTTCCCCTTTGGTAGGAAGGCTGAACCTCTTGCAGATAGGTGCAATTTAACCCAGCAGCTGCCTCCTAGTCTATAATAAAGACTGAGGTAAGCCCTGAAACATGGCTTTGTAATTTTTCCAATTTTTCTCTAACTCTAAATTTTCATGATACAAATAAAACATCCAGTTCATTTATTCATTGTTTTTAATCTTGCTGCATCTTTTACCTCACTGGTATTTGAGACTCGGACTGTGTTTCCCAAGCTAAGCTTCGTGAAAATCCAGTATTGTGTAAAATGTTGGTATTTTCCACTGGCAGTGTGTTCCATGCCATGTCTGGAAGAAAGTGTTTCTTTTTGTTTCTTTTAATGGTAATTTCATTCTTTTCCTCACTATCCACATTGAAGAGAGCAGCTTTATTGTTGAACTTAACTGTTCATGACTGCAAGAGCCTACTCAAAAGGATGTTGAGACATGTCACTTTAGTGGCTTTCTGTTGAACTGACCACATTTGTTTTTAATTTAATAACTGTCCTGTTATTAAGTCCAGTGACCCCAGATGACACTGCCTCATTCTGCACAAATACATGAAGACACAAGAGACCACTGCTAACTTTCAGTTTGCAGCTGATACACCTTTTGTCTCGTGTGTTTGCCTTTTATATGCAATTTCTCTTGACTCTTCTACTAGGACCTCACTCTGGGAAAACCAAAGCCTTCAGTGAGACTAGTTTAATTTGTCTTCTCAGGAGGATCAGCAGTATTTAAGGTAAGTATTTGTTTTAGATCAAAGTTCTTTGTGCTGCCACAACAGCATTGCAGAAGATTGGAATAAATATAAATTTGAATAATAGAGCTGCTTAATGTTGAGGTTTAATATTTCACACTTCAGTTCCTCTCACATCTCTAACTCTCTTGCACTAGGGAATGTTACACACAGCTTTGCTATCAATGATTACATTGACCTAAAAATAAAATAAATAAATCTGTAGTTGTAATTCAGAAACTTCCTCCTCTCTGAGAACTGTGACCTCCAGCTTCCTGCTGAATCTGGAAAATAGAGATCCATTACTTGGTGTTCCCATCCCCCCCAAAAGTGGGACCAAATGTTTTTAGGTGTCAAATAACAGGTGATAAATGGACAGCTCTGATAGAAACCTCTCCTAGGGTGTTGTGTCTTCTGCATTGAAAGGTGAAGTGATTTTTATTTTTTCCAGAAATTTACCTTTCCAGAAAGATCTAAACGTTTATCTTCTAAACATGTGCATCCCATTGGGCATAAGGAGATGCTCCTAATCCTTTTGAAATACTAGCCTTTTGGATCAGGGAACTTTGTGACTTGGAAAAAGGAAGAACAGTTTAGACCCTCCTTTTATTTCTTTGATCTTTAATTAAGGCTTTAAAGTTTTGTTTGATTTCTGGGTTTGGAATTTATTTGTAGAAATATAAAAGTACTCTTTTTTCTTTTGTGAGTTTCCTTACTGAACCTACAAGTTTTTGTGGTCTTGCTATAATTGAAGAAACTAGAGGATCAAATTATGTCTTTTATGAGACCAACTAACTGAAATTCAAGAGACAGTTTCAGAAATTCTTCTCCACTGAAATACAAACATCAGTTTTCAAAATTAAATTCACATTAAGAACTGCTTACACTTGATTCTGCTACGCAGAAATTTGAGAGTTGATAAATATACTGGGTCTGTGCTCTATTATAATTTTTCACATTCCTGAACCACCAGCAGTTCCTCTGTGTTCTGACAAACCCACCTTTCCCCTCTCTAAGAGGAACTAAGGACTTACTGAGTGGTCCCTCTCCGTGTGGCAGGTAAAAACTTCTTTGATGATATAATTGATTAACTTGTGCAAGTTAAACTTGTATCACTAGTTTCAAGCTGTATTTTGCCTTGAGGATCAAAGCCTCAGCCTGCATATCCTGAAAGCTGGTCTGGTTTTTAGAGTATAGCATTAGTCACATTAAAGATATTGTCTTTGTAAATTCGATCCTATTTATAGCCTGCAGTAATGATCACACCATCACTTCTACACAGAAGGTGACTAAAAAGAGCAGATGTCATATATTTAATCAAGATCTTTCCCTTTCATGATTTTCCTGTTTAAAGAAAACAAAGATGAATGAGTTCTGAGAATTAAAATTCTCTGCTGTTTGCACAGAGCTTCCTTTTGAATGTTTTTGTAGGCCTGCACATGCTCTGCTGTCAGGCAGAAACATGGTAGGAGCTTACTATGAATTTCTGTAACGGAGTAAAAAGAAGAACAAATACTTCCAAAGCTCTCTTTTAAGTACAGTAGAGAGGAGAAAAAAGCAGGCAAAGCAGAATTGCTCCTTCTGTGTTTTTACCAGTTAGAAGGCTAATAGTGAATTAGTGAAATAGTGAATTTGAATGCAATAGTTTTATTCTCCATTCTGCCAGCCATCTCATCCAAATGCTTCCAGTTCACTTGTCACACAGCTCCCTGGTTTGCCCACATATTTAAAAACAGTTGGTTAAAGGCAGGTTTTTTCCTTAGCAGTCACTCTTGTTCCTGGTAAAGGCACAGGCTGAAGTCTTGGCTTCCCTTGACCTCTGTAGGCCAACCCCACCAACCTGTGGCCATGTTCCTTGGCCTAAAGCTCTCTCTGTGTGTTATGGAAATGGGAGCCCCTGCCTACAGGTCCTGGTGACTGGAGGTAATTTCTAAGAAGGCAATCCTCACTTTGGGTAGCACAAAAGTAATATAGAAACAGACAAAACAAATGAAAACTTAGGTGTGTTTCCATGCCTTACTTTCCTTCCCATCATCAACTAAGAATAGGGGTTTTCAAATTAGTTTAGGATGGAGTTTAGGATCCCCTGACATTTGCCTATCAAAGTTTTTATTTAAAATTGCACATTTTTTCCCACTTTTCACCATCCTAGCTTTTAGACAGAAATTGTGTCTTCTGGCACAGAAGTACACCCTCTGTGTTCCTCTCTTATGCTGTCAATTCTTGGAATTTATAAGTTATTTCATAATGATTTGTGTTGTTCTGTTCTAGAAAAACTCTTTTGCTCTAATCCTTTTCTGCAGGAAAGCAGCACAAAGCTGTTGCCACCAGGCTTATCTGGAAAGGCAGCTCTGTTAGCAGAAGTAATGGGAAACGGTAAGAAGGAGGCAAATAAGCCAGAATTTAGAAATTAGAGAGATGGGTTCTTCAAGTCACAAAACCTACATGTCTTGGCAGGCTAAGTTGGATCAAAAGTCTAATTTCAGTCTTATTAGAATTTGCTAAGCAATGTATGGGAAACACAGCTCCAGCACATGTCTACGAGTTCCCCCATCAAACTTAAAGCAGATTTTTAGCTGTCAGTGGTTCCTAACTCAAGAAATTATAGGCAAGCAAAGCTGCTCTTGGCTTTGCTTGTCACTCTCCCAAGGTCCCTGTGCCAGATGTTTGCTCTCTTTGCAGCACGGGCAGAGCAGTGAAATCCCAAAACATTGTTATCTGCAGTACGCATTAAGCAAGGCAAAGAAAATCCATGTCTCTCTGGCAGGTGAAAGAAGGGACAATGATGAAGACTTTCTCAAGAATGTTTTTTTTTTTCCACAGCACCCCTGTTGGGAATAGAAGGGGGAAAGAAATCAGATGTTTTCACAGATTTTTAGGTCTAGAAGAAACTGTTAGTTC
Organism: Manacus vitellinus; assembly: GCF_001715985.3. Lineage (NCBI taxonomy): Eukaryota > Metazoa > Chordata > Aves > Passeriformes > Pipridae > Manacus > Manacus vitellinus. The sequence goes on along the minus strand of NW_021940603.1, from coordinate 3,104,715 downwards.
ATTTAATAGTTTTAGAAAGAAGGTCATAACATCTCCCTTTAGCAAGTCAAAGCCCTTATGTTGGACTGTGATGCTCAACTACAAGACAATAAATGTGTTTTTTGTTAGACTTTTCTTATTACAGCTTGTTCCAGTTCCAGGTAACAACCACAACTAATGCTAAGAATTAAGTTCTTTCCCCCACCTAAAATCATCTACCTGGAGCTGCTAGAGCTGTCAGCCACTGGAGTGGTTCTTGTGTGAAATCCAAGAATGATGCAGCACTCAGTATTGTCTTACCAGGCTGATACATACACACTTTAAGTGAGTTCCAACTTGGTCAGCTTTTGATGATCTAACCATACAGTGAAATATTAAATTCAAAGGAAACATCTCTAACTTTTGATTTAGGAAACATCTCTCCATCCCAGATTCTACCGTTTCCTAAAAATGATTTTACGAGTCAATGGTCTACAGCCAGGTGAAAAAATTCTGTCTCTGGCCCTATCCCCCACTTTATTTTTGATGTGAGGAACAGATTAACCTTTCTTTCCTTCACTTTCTTTCCTTCTTTGTTTTATTTGCCATGGAATTTCTTTGAAATCTCATATTTTTAGCCACATGTCTATTATGACCCACATTTTTTTAGCTTCTACTTTCTGAAATAGTCTCTCCTCTCATAATTAAAACCTGATGTCTTATTCTTATACATAACTTTGACTTTTTCATCAGCATTGTGTTTCAACGGGTCTAATTCTTCAAGTGATCCCGATTTTTTTCTGTACAAATGCCCTGTTCTCCCTCATTATCTGTCACCCCATCAGTCCTTTTGTGATCTTTAAATCTGATAACCTATGATCTGATAGTTGCAACTAAATTGCCAATGAAACTTCAAACAGCAACACACTCAACTGGAATTACTTTTCAGTAATGATCACCTGTGGATAGTCTCTTGGGGATTACCAGCAGTCTGTGCTTATCCACTCCATGTGCACTTTGCTCAGGGTGCTGTCATTTTCTAAAATAAGGCATCAGGTACTAAGTAAAATTATTCACCACAGTAAAAATAGTGCATTCTTTTTTGCAGCTTAAAATGAAGTTCAAAAGCAGCATGTGAGAGAGAGGCAGAGAAAACTGGTGAATAAAAGTACATAATTGAGGAAGGGAACCAAGAGTGAGAAGGTAATGGGGGGGGAAAAAAAGGAGAGAAGAGGAGCTTTATTACTAAGTAGAAGTGTAGTAAAGTCTCCTGTTGACCGAACAACTTAATACAATAATTATGACAATCTGAAAAATATTCAGCAGGTTCTTCAAGGCTAAATGGCAAATTCAAAATTGTCTTCTTCTAGCAGTTTGGTTTTTTTAAAATTTTCTATTAATTTCAATTGTGCTCTTGCTGTTATTCTGCACTCTCCCAATGTCACATGCATTGTTTTATTTCCATTCATGTGTGTGATTTCTGACTAAAACATTGAGGCTTTGTCAGTTTGCTTCCATTTGACTATATTTCATGAACATATTTACAAACACTACATCAGAAAGCTAATATTAGTGTTCTAATTTTGTCCCATCTTTCTCATGTCTTGTATTACCCAGTCTGTAGAAGGTGTTGGAGGTTGGAATGATGACTGTAAAGAGTAAATGAGCAATGGTTTAGGCAGCATAAACCAGTCTTAAGTTTTGGGAGTAATTTGTCCCTTCAGCCTGGTCACCCTTGTCAGGAGTAAGTAAAAATTGAAGGGAATCGAAGGGAAAATGCCCTCATTTCAAAGGGAAATCTGCCCCTCAGCTCAGGCCAGGCACAATTTTCCTCTGTCCTTTGCCACAGCTGTGTTTAACTTCTCATCTTCTTCTGGCCTTAACTGCATTGCAGAGGAGTGGGAAATGGGGTAATGATTTTGGTATATTTCATGTTCTTGCTCTATTTTTCTGTAGGTACAAATATATTTAAAGTGAGGAATCCAGCTTGGGTTGTGGCCAGTAGCATCATCTTCAGACTTTTTTTCCTGAGTGAAATCATGATTTGCTGTTAAATAATTCAAACCTTATTCAAATTGATTCATTTTTACTGTCTAAGACCTGAAGAGATCGTATGATATAGCAAGAGGCCACGAGCTTATTGGTTACTACAGAGGCACATGGCATCAGCTGTCAGCAATTCTGACATACCAGCAGAGTCCACTCAGGCCGACTGACAAATATTTGGGTTTTTCTTTTCTTTTGTTTTTTCTTTTTCTTCTTCTTAGGGTGCCCTTTTCCCATTTCACTTATGAGGCTATGCTGTGATGATTGCACATTACTAAGTTTTGCCTTATTGCATCAATATTCTGAATTTGCCTTCCTGTTTTACAGCACCCTATTCATAAATTCTTGCATCATGATTCATGTCCTGTTATGTCGGTTGCTAAATTAACTCCAAAGAGTGAAGTTTAGCATATATTCAGCACTTTTTGCACAGAAAATTTGTGAATGCACTGAGCTGCCTGTCTTGGAAGACTGATGCCAAATGGCTTATGGTGTACTTTATTGCAGCTCTTCTAGCTGGGCGTTTCAGGTTTCTCATAATTTGAAGTAATAGAAAAGACTGGAAAAATGTGACTATTCTATGATCTTACTTCCCCAGGTTTGGTGTCATAAAACACCCTAAGAGCCTGTAGCTGCTGATGAAAAGGGCAATGCAATCTTTTCCTCTGATTCACTGCAATGCCTGTGCACTGCCTTCTCTGTGCTAGCAGTTGCGTGGCCGTGGAGGCAGCAGAAGAAAAAGGGAACAAGGTAACTTTTCGCTGTGTCAGCACATTGGTCTCACCCACCACCCACCAGTGATGGCATAGAAAGGGGCAGGGGCATGCAGACATGAGCATGGGTTCTGATGGGTCTAAGCTGAAGATGAAACCACATCTGAAGAAGCAGCACAAAGGGAAGAAAAATTTGTCTTTTGTTCAGATAGACTGTGTCTTGAAAGACTTCTGTGTTGCTTTCATCTCTGTAGCCCATGGCCTGCTGCACCCAGCCATCTGCTGTCACCTTTCTGTGTGCTGTGCAATGCAGGGCAACAGCTGTTCCTCGCTTCCCACTTTTATATCTTCTTTTCTCTTGTTTTCAAAATTAGCTACTTACAAATAAGAAACATTTTCTCAGTTTTCATCTGCCATTTTTAAACCTTTCTCTTGTGCTGCTCATGCCATTTTCCTCCAAATAGCAGAGGATTTACTGAGCAGAGGGAAGGGCATTAGTTGAGGAATCATGAGGTTGTATGTGAAATCCTTTTGATAACACTAGTATTTCATCCCTGCATGTTTTTGTTCTCTTTCTGACTTTTGCTGATCTTAGAAGGTAGGTAGACAGCTGTTACTGGAACTTGAATGGTAGCCCCACTATGTGTTTTTTAGTCTTTCAAATCAATCTTAGTGTAAATACTTACCTGTTACCCTGCTAGAAGTTTTCTTTGCACTTTTTTTTTTCTTGAGGTTTTCTCTGTGTTCAGATATTTTTAGAGTTCCCTATTTCAGAGAGCTGGTTGGTTTCTTTGGTTTGTTTTTTTTTCCCTCCAGACTGTTATTGGAAAGCAACTCAAGGTTACTGTTTTAGGCAATGATTCTTATGAGAGTTGTGTAGGTCTGTAGGTCACAGTACATTTTATAGGTTTTCCTTAGTTGCAGACCCTTCCTCAGAAAGGTTTTATTTTCAGTATTTGCTGAATATTCACCTGATATTGAATGCAGTGGGGTTTTTTTTTGTTTTGTTTTAAGGATATTCGTCTTGCTGACACTTTGATTTATAGTCCTTCTGCTTTTAGGGCAGTCCTCTATAGTCTAACAGAAACCAACTATCTTTCTCTGAATTTTCTTAAAGAAATGTAAGGGTTTTCTAATCCTCTCTTAAATGTGGTCTGTATTTGACATACAGATGCAGAATCCTTGCTAAGTGCTTTATCTCTGAAATTCTGTAAACAGCCAACATGGCCAGGACATCAGCAAGTGATTTTTGATAAAAAGTCTCTCTTCTGATGGGGATATTTCTCTTGATGGGGATATTTTGTTTGAATGTTGAGGTAGTTTCTGTGATGCTCTGGATTCAGTGAAAGCCCACGTGGATTTTCACTGTATTTTTGGCTTTGTTTTCCTTACACTGCCACTCAGTGGTCAGCAATGTGTCATCAGGAGATTCTGGCTTCTTATAGCCGAAAAGTTACTATCCCAAATGTTCAGCTCTTTGTTTTGGGAATTCTTATTTCACAGTTGGATCACACTGGAACCAAGTCTCAGGGTTCAGAGTAACCCTTGCTATATCACCAGATGAAACCTTGTTTAACCACAAAGTTTTCAAGCAATGCAATTGAATCCCATGCCAAGAACTTGCTGCTCTGCTGTAGAGAATCAAGATTGCACTTCCATTTAGAGAAAAGAGAATCAAGGAAGAGGAAAAAAGGTTTGCTTTGATTTTTTAAATCCTCTTCCTATTGCTGCTGGAAATTCATCTTGAGATTTTTGTCTTATTTAGATGACTCATTTCTCCAAAGGCCAGTAAAGAAATCAGAACATCTAGGGTGCACCTCACCATAGCCTGAAGTCATTCCGGTGAAATGCAAAAGAAAGGTGTCTAGGAGGAGAAGTGAGACACTTTTTATATCCAGAAATGTAGGCATGTAATTTAGAATACTTGTAATTTAGAATTTAAAAGTATCCTAATTACATTTGGATAACTGAATACATTAAAATGCAAAGTATTGGTTTCCAGGTAATCACATCGATTGTAATGCTTCTTAATTTTTTAATATTTCAATTAAATGAAATGCAAAATGGTGAATGTTTCTGATCAAGTAACCATCTGGAAAATTTTGATCCTCTTTGTTTTCCAGAACCATTTCATCTTCCATGTGCATTTGGTATGTAGTAGACTCTCACAGGATACTGCAAAACAGATGTAGCAATTCAGTTTTAAGTGAAAAATCACAAATGAGGCACTTTCATCCTTTTCTAGGAATGAGTGAGGAAATCAGTGGAACCTATCTGTGCTCAGCTTTTGAGCTGAATGTACCTGTGCATTCTCTATACTTTTCTATGTCTATTTTTCTCTTAAGTTTATCGTGACAGCTGCATCTTGTCATTTGAATTCCCGTTCTTTCATTATCTACATCTCATGAAATAATTTTCCAGGCTCTGTTTGCATAATAATGGCATCTTCCAGCATATAAATTATTAGGTAGATAACTTGGATATCAAACTTAAGTAGCTATAAAATGTCCCTGCAATCAAGGCTGCTTGTGCAAATTAGCACTTGTAAGTGCAGGAGGCTCATCAGACCAGCACAGGAGTAGGGCAGGGCATATAGCTTCATTAGGCAGCACTGAATTATGCCAGTATATTTTCAATTAGGAAAGTTTATAGATGCTTGGAGATAGGAAAGTTTAATTAATGAGGAAAGGTGCAGGAATGTCAGAGCTCAGGGGGCAGTTTGAATGCTTCCACCTGAAGTGTCCTTTACCAGCTGCATTTCACTGTGGACTTGGCAGGGTAGGGATGTGAAAGGCTCAATATCAAATATTTGGGATCAAATCAGAAGGTAACTTTCTTGCTTGTGTCTGGAAGGCTTAGAAGCATCTGAGGCAAGGAAAGCAGCCCAAAATGCCAGTAAATTTATCTCCTTTCTAAGAGAAGAGACATGTTTGAGAAAGTACAGGACAATAACCACTGACTCTGACCTGGAAGAGAATACAGTTTATTGCAGAAAAATTTGATGTTATTAGTCTTATTTAGAGGGTCATCATTAGAGAGGGGAATAAAAGGAAGAAGAAAGGATGGTACACTGAATGATACAGAGAAGCAGAGGAGGCAGCACATGGCAGTGGTGTGCACTAGTTGCAACTGCCTTGGGCTGCTGCCATGGAGTGCTGGCTGTTTGACAACAGGAAGGATATTGTCAGGGAGAGCCTGGGATGTTCAGCAGTTAGGATGAAACCCGGTCTCAAAAGAGCAAATTAAAAGAATGTTTAAAAGAAATGCTTTTTTTTATGCCTCACTAGACAATGTCCTTCAGGGATAAACTGAAAGTTTATGTTTTGAAAGGAGAGGACGAAGCAGGTGGAAGCAGATGGCTTATGGTGGTTACCAATAGAAATGTGAGGTGGAATTAAACAGAAAGCTTGGACTACATATTTCTGTGCTGAAATAAATGAATAAGGCTGCAATTCAGCAAAAGCTTTTCGAAACCATCTCAAAATCCAGCCTTATTCAGCAACATCATAATTTTTCAGAAATGCCATCCTGCAAGAGAACAGCACTTAGTCTGCTAAATTACTTGCAAATGCCACAGCATAACATGCAAGTACTGATTCAGGAAGACATCCTAATAAGCGAAGAGTTTAAACAAGGGTCCGTGTCTGTTTGTGAATTAGTATTGTTAATGTTGCTTCCATGATGAATTGATTTTCATAAAGCTTAAGAACATGTTTTAATTTAAAGACAGTTAAATGGTCTCTTGAATTAGGACCTAGCTTAGCAGAAGGAAACAGCTGAAGCAAATAAGATAAATTGATTGAAAACATCTAGAAATTGTTTTGAGAGGAACATGGCTGAAAATGAGGAAGATGGTTTTAAAGTTAGCTGAAAAGGATTGTGGTATCAAGAAAATGTGTTAATTCAACCTTTTTTGCTTTACCTTCTCTTGTGTCATGAACATCTGTAAAGGAAAAGCCGAGTTTTACACCTAGGAGACAGGAAATTTATAGGTTCTGGGAAAATGAGCAGTATGCAGCAGTCTTGGGCAGGAATAACTAACAGAACAGTGAGTAAGAAAGTGGGGGAGTTTGGTGTCTTGTAATGCTATTGGTGCTCTCCATTTAAAACTTTCTTGCCTATTATTCATCCAAATCAGTACAAGCTATCTTCTCTCAAATTTTAGGCTTTCACAGTTCATTAAAATGTGAAGTTAGTCAAGTAAAATAATTCTATCACCACTCTAACAAATCTCTTAGGTTTGTTGAACACATTTGAAAATAGTCCAGGAGAACAGCTGCACAGGATTAATCATTCTCAGGGCACAACCTGATTTTTCCAGACCTTTGCATATACTTCACAGTCTCTCTTTCTCAAATGAAAAGCCTATTACTATTAAAAAGCTGAAACCAACAAATCAACAAATAATGCTGACAATTTTGCCTTCTTGACCAAACAGTCGGTTAACAAAAATCTCTGGCAACAAGCTAATAAATTATGTCTCTTCTGAGTGGGGGCATTCCTTAAATTCCAGCCCCATCACTGCACCTTCTGATGGCTGTTCCATCCTCGTGTGGAATTAGGCCTGTGTGTGGCAGTTGGCATCTCCAAGCCTCCATGGCCGGTTCTTTGTGTCCTACTTGGGGGTAACCCCAGGTCTGGAGTGTGTTGGGACTGAAAGGTTCCCTGAAGAGGTCTGGAACGTTGTTCCACTGGGTTGTGTAAGAAGCACACACTGTCACTACTCACCTCGTATCAACTGCAGGAATTCAGCAGGTGTCTGCTGTCTGTCTCCTGGGCTACCAACTGAGTGTTTCTAAGTTCATGCACGTGCCAAAAATAATGGAAGTTGCAATTTATTTTTATTTAATATATTTTTGTTTTCTTTAAGTAAAGGGAAGCAAATAAAGACAGAAGGAAAAATTTATGACAGAAGGAAATAATCTTTTTGCAAAAATTCCATGTTCCAAATTACCCTCTGGCTTTGTGACATCCAGTCCAGGATAAGAGCTTTCTGTCAACTCTTCCCCTAGCTGTAGCTCTATCAATATTGATACATATTTTTATATATATACATAAATGTAGTCAATAAGAATGTTGAGTCTGTAGAACGAGATCTGACATGTAAAGAAAGGTCTCTTTAAGGACATAGCCCTTGGTCTGGAGCAGTTTGTACTTTTGCAAAGAGCCAGTCTCTTGAATGCACAAGAGGTCACCTCTTGGCAAGCTGCTCTGCTGAATTTTACATCATTAAAAATGAGCAGCTTATTTTTTGCCCAAGAAAGTGCTGATAGTTGTGGTGCTTATCATCCACAAGTAGAGATGATGTACATCAAACTTTCTTGACATTTGATCATTCTACCTACATGCATTCCAATGTTTATTTCATGGAAACATGTTCTTATTTGATTATATTAATAAAGGCCATCTGTTGAAGTACACTGAATTTTCAACAGGTGTGAGCAGGTTGGTGATGGACAGAATGAACAAGCATTCAGTGGGACATATTTTCTTTAGAAAGCTTAATTCTAAGTACCTGGTGAACCTGGAAGCACAGTGACTCCAATTAAGAACTGCTTGGCTCTTTAGCTTGACAAACACTTTTTGGTGTTTTCTGTAAATAAATAGCTAAGGAACTGGAGAATTAAAAAGAAAAAAAGCACCATGATTACATAGCACGGGTGTGGTCTGTTTTTCTGTACTATAATTATTTAGAAGATATTTAAATGAGAAACATATATGCTTATTTCATACAGGGCATAAGCCTGCAGTTCCTGGCTATATCCTTAATTGTTTTAATGATTGGATGCGATGGATTTTTCCAGCTTATTTCAAGGACCAGGAAAAAGAAAGATGTCTAAGTAAGAAAGCAGCACGTGAGCATTGCTCAAACAAGCCTGCTAGACTTTTCCAATGGCATCAAAGAACAGCAAGAGATGCTATTAGAATAACTGAACATCCCACATGCCACCCCAGTGATTCTGGGACTCAGTAACTGCAGTGCACCTGGCGCCAGACAGTGTCTGCATTTCCAGAGTGTTTCTCTGGATAAAAATGATCCAGCTGTCAAACACTGAGTCTGGAGAGCTAAAAGATGAGCATGGTACAGTTGGACAAAACACTCTTGTGAGATTATGTTTCTGAAAGAGCAAAGTTTAAAAGAATTTGTCAAAAATAGCCACTCTGTTTTTTTCAGGACAAAAATAAACATAATCATTTTGGGAATAAGTCAAATACTAAACAGGAGACAACTGCTTATTTTTAGGAGTAAGGAACTGAGATAAAACAGGGCTGCATGAAGCCACATGCAAACACATAAATTATTAAAATGTGTTGCAGCTATTACTCAGATGTTCAGTAGGATGAATTAAAACTTACCTGCAAGGAACTAGGCAGGAATCCTTTAACCCTACTACTGTTGTTTATAGGCTATGCTCCCTGCTTATGGCTTGTATGTCTGGAAGAGGGATGGAATGCTTTGTGGGTGCTGTCACATGAAATTTGCCTCGATGGGAAGTTGTTTAAGTTAATGAAAATAGATCATAGCACTGCAATCACTAGGGTTTTTTAAAAGCATTTACTCCAATGTTTTACGAAGAACATTGTTCTGCTTTCCAGCATCGTGCCCTTTGTAGCCTGAATCTTAGGTATTATTATCCCATTATTACATCCTCTGCAGCCCATCATCAAAAGGGTGCCAGTAAAGAAAAAGGATCTTTCAGACAGGGGTACTAATGTTCATTCTGCTATAGTAATTTTTAGTTTGGGGAAATGAAAGTACTTTTCAAGGTAGTTATATTTATGCTGTATGGTTGAGGATAGTGAGGCCAGTTGACTTCCCCAGGGTCACAGACGCAGAGCCAACAAGAGAACAAAAATCTTGTGATAGAAGGCTGTTTCCATGCTGCACTTAGAGCTGCACAGGGCACAGATCTGTGTCACGAACAACTGGGAACATTCATGCTCTTTTCAAAAACCATTTTATAGCAATAATAGTAAGGCAAGAGCAAGAACTCTCACATAGTGTAGTTGATAGGCAGGTTTAAGTTAATTTCCATTCCTCGCTTATTGTTTATTCAAATAAAATCTTTGGCATTTAAAATGAGTGAGAGCTGGAGGCACTGCACTCAAAAGCAAATTGAAGTGAATTTCATATAAAAGAACATGGAATAAAACATTTTCAAAGGCTGTGCAGATAGGAAAACTTTGAATTACTTTTAAGTTCTAATACATACTAATAAGTTTTTAATGTTCACGACTCAGAAAAAGATTACTGTAAATAATTTAGACTAGTGTTTGCCAATGTCTGTGGCAATCAGCACAAAATTTCCTGCACATATAGTAACCTTCTTGTCTTCTTGTACTACTTAAACTGTTTACAGCCAGATAATTTATGAGTTGTGGTGTTCTTAGTATGCCTGTAGATTAAATATTCAGTGCAAAGAGAGAAATAGCTATAGCAGTATGAAATGCAGGTTTTTCTCTTAATCTTTCATAGTTGGAATATACATGTCTGTATAATGGAGCCCTTATTCATCTGTTTATATGTTGTTCCATTCCTTCACAGACCAGCTTTTGGTTTGTTTTTTTTTTTCTGTGAAAATGTGCTGAAGCTCTTTGCCTTGTGAGTTTGAGAGTGCTGCCTGTTTGTGAAAAACTGAAAACATGATCATCCCCCTCAGGGTGATCAACAGCCTCACTATGGCTCTCCAAAATCTAGTCATCTACTCAGTTTGAGTCATCTACATTCCTCTTTAATCAATGGAAAAAGAAAGATAGTCTAAATGATGACCTCTTTCACAAACCTAGATACCAATATTAAAATGTGAATGTTAGATTGTTTTGCATCATCTGACTGATATTAGAGTACCATGGAGCAAAATGGTCATTGTAGTTAAGTTGTTTGTTTAAGATTGAAAGTAATAAAATTAAAAATATGTTGTAGGATAGTTCAAATGAGCAGTTTTTAGGTCTAGACCCTGTGCTCAGTTGTACTCTCTGTCCTCACCTCAGAGTTATACATGTAGATATTTGAATGCAGTCTAAGATTGAGCCTTTGCAATTTTAAGGATTCCTAAAGAATTTCTTGCCATCTTGTGTGACACCTGGACCAGATCCTTAACGGCCTAAGTCTGAAAGTATGGTGCTTTTGCACATAGCCTGCCACACATTTCTGATGTGTGGGCTATATTTAAATCTGTATTTGATGGGCTTAAAAGTAGTTTTGTTAACATTTTGTTGTGTTTAGAGCTAGATATGTATTTCCTTTACTTGTCATGGTAAAGTCTCTGATGTGACAAAGCAAGTTTCTAACACAGATTTCAGAAGATGTATGGTAAATTCTATGTGTATAAGTTGTCCCATCTAGATTGTTTATGAACTCAGTTTGGTGGAAGAAATTGAGGTAGAAAGTCTATGTGATCCCATGTTTCTACATAAATCCGTTGTTGCCACTTTTCTCTCTTTTTTTTTCCTTTTGCACCAGAACTATTGTTTTAGTCCTTGACTTATGGTAGTTTTTTTTTTGAGAGATGGGTGGCTGCTAGAAGGCAAAGCTGCATTTGTGGTACCCAGCTTCAATTTCTCATTTTACCAGAGGTCTTTTCAGTGTGACCTTGAGTGAAGTAAATCTCAGGTATCCAAAGTGCTTCTGAGCACATGAGCAAATTAAGATCAGTCTTGTTCTACTTTACTTCCCTGTCTTCCCCATTTATTCTAAGGAGGTTCTGAAGATAAGTAAACAAAATAAAGGCTTTGTGGTGTATTACTGTCAGGGGATTTACAAGAGTACTTGAGACAGTGAAATTATAGTTCCTTTCTAGACAGTCCTCGACAGAATCCTCAGCAATTTCCCTCCCAATGTCACTGTGTGTAGCTAATGAGGCTCCTGGAACGCAGAGCAATGAGCTTCATTACTTAAAATTCATGGACACTCTTCAGCTGTAGCAGCCTCACAAACCATGAGAGCTGTTATCAACATTAGCAAAACGCCACTTTCCTCACATCCAAAAAAAGCACATTGGCTATTAGCAGCAATCTGCCCACCTGCCTACGGCTTTAATGCATAATCTACACAAGTCACTGTCACTACATTTCAACATGATGAGACACCACTGCAGACATGACATCGAAGGAAATGTTATCCTTGACCCAACCTGTCAAGTGGAGGCTCAATATTTGTTATTGAGGGGGGACATGCTTATTTTTGTACCACACTCCTGAGTAAATCTTATGACTGAATTTGAGCAATGGTTCAAATGTTACCTCAAGCAAGCTCTCTTTTCTGTGTCAAAGAATGTAAATCAAACCAAGTATGAATATTCGAGAGCTCTTGAGAGCACTATACAACTGGTACAAAATAAAGTAGCAATAAGTAGGCACTCTTTTCTACTAATGTTTTCTTGCAGCAGAAGATGAAGGTTTGCTTTGAAGTGAATGCTGAAGTGAATTAAGCAAAACTCTCTCTATTAAAGTCACAGTTAACAATGTGGTTCTTGGGCTCCATTTTTATCCATTTACTACTGTAAGTGAAACAGTTACCAGCCCAACCTTTATCAGGCTGAACATGGAAACACAAGTAAATAACAATTTCCTACAGACCTGATAATTATAGTCCAAAAAAACCAGAATATTGTAAGAAAAAAGGAGCAAATCAATAAGTGTTGAAGGAGGTAGAAAATAACTATAATTTAAAAAAAAAAAATATCTTTCCTTCATTGCTTCCATATATCTTTTGTTACTATTTTTCTCTAATGTGGTACCAATTCTTTGAGGGTATCTGAGTGTCGTACTCATGAGGTTTTGGTAATGTATTCATTTCCATAGTAATGTGCTTCATTTTTCTTTCTGTATTACAGAATTAGGCTTCTGGAGGCCTCTGGAGGAACCTCAGAAGTGTAAGTTGGAAATGAATGCAAACTGCACCAGTCACATTTTACAGCCTTGCCACAAGAGTCAGGCAGTTGTGGACTGGGTTCCAGGTTCCAGTGCTGTAGGTGCTTGACTTCACACATGGAGGTAAATTGTGGTTGCTTGAGAACACAAAGTCAAGCACCATAATATAAGTGCCTGGGATCTCTGATTTATTTGCAGGAAGTGTCAGAAACATCAGCTGCACTACAGTTTTGTTTATAAAGGTGAGAGGTTATCCGAAAGGTGATTTCTGTACCTTGCCTTAGCTACATTATATTTTTTCTATCAAATAGGAACAAGTGACTGTGTTGACTGCAAAGCACTGCTCTCTAGTGGCATCAGACAATCAGCTCTATCACCCTGTTGCTTCTTTTTGTGAAAGACTCCCACTTGGGCTTATAACTGCTGTGATGACTGAACTTCTTGCTCTCTGATTTGTCATTTTACCTGTCTGTGGTACAGATGAGTTCCCAGTTGTGTGTCGTGCCTGTGGCTTTCCAAACAGCAAACACAGCATTTCATTTTGCAATAAATTATAATGAGCATGAAATTTGGTGAAAATTGGCACAATAGCAGCTGCTATTTGGTATTAACATTTAATTTCAAAGTAATACACAGTTTTTGAACCACTAAGGATGTGTACAAAGTACAGTGGAGACGTCGTGGGGAAACTTATAAAAACCTCACTACAAACCTCATCTCACCACCTCTGCAATGGCACTGGGGAAAAGAAATAGAGTTTTTAACAAAAAATCATCCAATTTGAGCAGCATTACAAAAGAAAAGGAGAATAACAGTAAGTATTGTGATGCCATTATACAAATAAGTGCTATGTGGTTTTCTGAAATATTGTGTTTACTCTTGATTTGTAAAATATTTGTCTTTCCATTACTTCAAGGTTGTGGTTGGGAATATTTTTTACATGACAGTCCTGGTGAATAACTAAAAACAAGACAAAGGCTCATAGTGATAGTAGTAGTCACTTTTATGTGCCTTTCTACACACTTCTAAGTTCCTGGTTACTTTCTTCCTACAAGTTGCTGCTGGTTTTACTAACCTGTTTTTTTTTTCTCCTACCTCATTAGCCTGGTATAACTTCTTAAAAACCCAAGCAACAGCTTTGACACATTGACATGTTGCCACTTAGTCAGAAACATAATCAATATACTAGAAAATGGTTTCACTGAGAAATTTTGTGTTCAAAATAGTCAGTTTGTCCAACTATGGAGTCTGATAGCACAATGTGTGTCTGTGAAAAGGGGGAAGTGCGAATGAAGAGGTATATTTTCTCATGCCAGTGAGCAAATGCAGGAGAACTGTTGTCTTATTAGAGCAGTAAAGAAAGAAAAATTCATTTTTTATTTTTTGGAAATGGACAAAGTGAACTATCCTAATGTATAATACAGTTGATATTGTATTAGTTTGAGAAACTGGGAAATTATGAGTACTGGAAATTATGGCTCAAAGCCATAGGAATCTCCTCTGTAAGCATTCCCAAATTTCCAGCCTGAAGTCAGTGTGTGTTTTCAGATGTTATACCTTTTACAGTTGCAAATTCTTGGCATAAACCCCAAACTGACATAGTTAGTAGTGGGAATATTGTTTAATAGCATTAGTTTGTATTCTTGCACATCTTCTTCAACTCAAGTTAGCACTGTTAAGTCGTGAAGACCCCTGCCCATCTCAGCTGGTAGGGAAAGATGTACTTTACCAGGTGTTGTTCCCTTGACCATTCCCCATCACTTCTGTGTTTGGTGTTGTCTTTTATGATTTGTTGGCAGTGGCAACCTGGGTGTAGTTGGAATTTGTTGTGCCAGGAAGGAATCCTCACAGCCAACTGAGGCTCTGCTATACTGGCCAAAACTTGTTAGCTGCCACATTTAAGAAAAGGAACATGGGAAAGGAGGTTAAATAACAGTCAGTGGGGTCAGACCTTCCTTGCTATTTTTTCAGAAATCCTGCCTGTGTGTGCTTTATTGAATACTTTGCAGACTATGTCTGTTTTAACCAACTAGTTTAGGATTAGGGGAGTTGTTTTGTTTTGGTCGGTTGGTTTTTTTAACACGTTTAAAGGAAGAGAATGGAGACATCCCCATGCTTTGGATGTGAAAAGGAAAACCTGCACTTGTTTGGGTGTTCAGACTTTAAATTTCAGGGAGCAATGTGAGTATATGTGAAAACTGGGAAGGCATTTATCCCTTAATAAAAGTTAATTCAGTTTTTTTGATTGCTAATATAGGATTGGAGGGAGGCATGAGATTGCACTAGAGGGATTTTTAATGGGTTCTAGAAAGCCCATTTTTTATTTTTTTTTAAAAGTGCAGTTCCTTAATTTGAGCTGGTTTTATGATTGCATTTATAATCTGCTAATTATCCCTGCCAAAGAGAACTTGTTCTTTGTAAAAGTCCCCAGATATGTCTCATTGCCTTCAGAACAAGCAAGCTGCTCTCTTAAAGCAACCCATTTGCCTGATTTAGTACAGGTCTTGTACGCTGCAGAGAAACAGTTTCAGTCTCATACCACTGATGGGAGAGGAGTGGAAGGGTCAACACAGGCTGGTCCTGGTGATCCCATTTCACCAGGGGGTGTCTATAGCACCCCATCAGGCAGGGCAATGAGTCTTCTCCCATTCACACTAGGCCATTGAGGAGATCAATTTTGACAAAAGTGACTCTTCCTCTGAGTGATCCTTCTCATACATTTGTGCTCTGTGAGCTTGTCATTCAACTCTGTGTTTTGCAGTTCTTTCTGTGTGTGCTGGAGGTTGTTTTGTTGCTGGTTTAATAACTACAGAATATTTTGCAAGGGTTTCCAGCTGCTGCTGCCATCTGTCCTCTAGCACACCACTTAAACCATTATTTTAATCAGCATTTGGTCTCTGTGGCCACAGGAGCTGGTGTGATGCAGATTTGGTACCGCTGGGGACAGACAGCCCAGCAATGGGCAGAACGAGTCCTTTTGAATGATATTTGTGGGGTTGGATTCAGAACATGGACTCTGCCCATCTTATATCATGTGCCTCTCTGTCAGGGATTTGAAATGGGCTGTTGGTAATGCAGGAGCACACATGGGTGAGCCTGGGAACTAGACATTAGCTGTTAGAAGTAAATGGTGTTTGACATTCTCTGTGAAGATTTTCTACTAAAGCTGTACTTCCCCTTGTTCTGAGGGGCCCCATCTGTACACATCATTGCCTTTTACAATGTTAAACTTAATTCACACCTTCTAAATGTGCCCCTTAAAACAGTTGTCCCTGATGACTCCTTGCCCTGAGTGACCTCTACATGTCATTAAATTTCGTTTTCTCTTCAGTACTTTTAATCTTTAGTGTTTAGAGTGAACGAGAAATTAATGCTTCAGAGCACACAAGAAGAGAAAAATCTGTTATATGAAGTGGGATAGTCCCTCATGTCCCAATACCCAACAGATAAATATGATGTGGATTCATCAGATCTTTTGTAGCTTCATTTTGAACTCTGATGAGAACAGCACTGTCCTCTTCTTACCTCAGGTGCAGACCATGAACTATCTGATGCAGCAGTTTCCAAACAGATGGTTGATCTCTTTCTGCACTTGACTGCAATTTTTTTTCATTTCTCATCAATATTGTGGCATAAAGGAGATCTCTACTGAAAACTGATAAAGTTCTCCTTGACTTCTATTGCTACAGTAACCTATGGGATCACTCTGATTTCCAGCATTATTCCTTTGGGCTTTCTGCTATATTAGCCAAATTCTCCTCTGTGAAGTTCTCTTGCCACTATGCTCTTAACCAAAATACTTTGCTCTGAATTACCTTGTTTTAATATTAATATTCAGTTATTACAGTGGCCCAGTGGCCACTGTGGCTCATTTATCTCAGTTAAGGAGTTATATATATTGCCACTTATTCCAGCATCTTTCAGGATCACAAAACCCTGATTCCAAGATAAAAATATTCTTTCAAGGAGATAAAAGCTAGATCAAGCAGAAGAGATTTGAGAAGTGGTGAGTAAAATGTTCACTTCCTATTGAATTTTACCTTGATTTAACTAAATCCAAGAATAATAGGACTCTGTCTGGTTTAAATCCCCTTAATTACTAGAACAAAGACTATAAAGAATAAAAGAATAAATCTTACACAAATCCTGAACTCAGCTGCTCCACAGCAAAAGCTTGCACTGAGCTGTTGAGAAGGAAGAGGTGAAAGTGTGAACTGCAGATGATCATTGTTAAAAACTAATGATGTTTGGAGATAAAAAACAATTAAAGGAGGAGAGATGGAGATACTGACAACTCCTTTAACTTTACAAT
Source organism: Manacus vitellinus (assembly GCF_001715985.3). Taxonomy (NCBI): domain Eukaryota; kingdom Metazoa; phylum Chordata; class Aves; order Passeriformes; family Pipridae; genus Manacus; species Manacus vitellinus. The sequence continues at coordinate 3,087,813 of NW_021940603.1, read as the reverse complement.
ATAAAGATTTCCTAGAGATTTCCAGTACAATCCACCTTGCCAGGCAGCTGGAGTACGCATGTAGCTGGGAAGCAGAAGGGATGAAGGGAGCGTGTCCTGGAATCTCCTGGGGATTGCACAAAATCTATCAGCCCTGTAGGTTGTTGAAAGGGGGCTTATCAAATCAATCCATGTTTTTACCCCCCTGCCAACCAACAGAGCCTCCGTTCAGGACGCTTCCAAAATAGCTTTTCAGGTTTATAGAAGGGTAGAAGTGATCATGTTTTAAAGCCACTGATTTCCCTTTCTTTGCCCAGTGGTAATTCCACCTCTGCTAGAAGAGTGCTCAGACTTAGAGACTATTTCTTTAATGTTTTTACTTCCACACAGATTTTTAACAGATGTCTAAAGTTGCAGCCACTATGAAGGATGAATGAGACCATGTCTCTTTTGACTGGTTGGACTCTTTATTTAATTCCATATGGAAGTAGGAAAAAACTTTAAACAACAGTATTTTAGTGCTGACAACTGTATCAAGAAGAGCTTATCTAGCAAGAGGAGCAGGAATGGCCTGTGTGAAGTCCTTGGTGGCCTGCTGTTCTCTTCCCATGAAAAACAGTGGAAACAAACAAAAATCTTTTGAAGAAAAATAACTGCTTTGTTCTTTTTTGCTTTCTTAGTTCTGCTGTGCACATGCTGAAACATGTGGGGAAATCATAGAACTGTCAAGGTTGAAGAAGATCCTGTGGCTCTGGAACCTTGTACCTCTGTGCTGGTTTAAAAGTTAACCAGCAGGGGGAATGAACCCAACTCAAAGGAGAGATTATAAGTCAGAATAACAATTTATTAAAATAATACAGTAAGTACAATAATACAAACAAACAATTGGTCTCAACCCACAAAAACCCAAATGTGTAACCCAGTACCCTGGGGCCTGAACAAAGTGGTGTTCCTTGGGCCCTGTTTGAGTCCAAAGTAAAGGGAGAGGGGAAGAACCTGCTGGTGGGAGAGCTGCTGCAGTCTGGCCAGAACTGGTGATCGCAGTCCAGTGGTGGTCTAAGTCTGGTTGAGAGCGATGAGATGCAGCCGTCCTCTGGATCCCACGAGTGGGTTGAAAAATGTTCCAAAACTCCAAGATTATATATCCTCCAGTTCAGGCAGGAATGCTCGGTGCTCCCCTCAGGGCGGGGAGTTTCACAAAGGGTGTGAGGACAGAAACATCCTCCTATCTCACAGGCCTCTTAACACCTAGTTTATAGCCTGAGGAGTCAGGCTCTATGGGCAGAAGGTGCGAATAGTCTATTGACAACAATAGTCTAGTTTCTGGGAAATGACATGGAAGGCTATAGAATACAGTTTTGGGTTACACCCACCATGCTCTATGGGCAGAGGGTGCGAATAGCCTATTGACAACAATAGTCTAGTTTCTGGGAAATGACATGGAAGGCTATAGAATACAGTTTTGGGTTACACCCCCCATGATGAACTGATCTCAGCTGTCCTAACTAGGACATTATCCACCCCTTATTCTATGCCATCCATGTCATGCCCAAATTAACCCCCTTTAAAAACTATATCCCTTTATATACATACATCTATCTATCTATATATATACAATGAAACATTACAGACCATTCTCACTCAAAATTAGGTCCCCTTGTGGTACACAACGTGTCTCCCCATCTTTTTGCATTACCCACCAGGTGGAACCAGGTCCCTGAGCAAAAACAATCCCTCGGATGGGTTTGCCTTTGCTTGAGGTGGGACTAATCCAAACAGTCTTCCCTAACATTCCTCTCATATGTACCACGGGGACTTTATCTCCATCTACAGTATGCAAAAGTTCTGATTGGGCAGGGCCAGCTCGATTGATGGAACCTCGGGTGTTGACCAACCAGGTGGCCTTTGCTAAATGCAGCTCCCAGTGTTTGAGAGTCTCCCCACACAGTGCCTTCAGAGTGGTTTTCAGCAGTCCGTTGCCCCGCTCAACTTTTCCAGCAGCTGGTGCATGGTAGGGGATATGATACACCCACTCAATGCCGTGCTCTTTGGCCCAGGTGTCTACAAGGCCATTCTTGAAATGGGTCCCATTATCAGACTCAATTCTCTCCGGGGTGCCGTGTCGCCACAGGACTTGTTTTTCAAGGCCCAGGATGGTATTCCGGGCAGTGGCATGAGGCACGGGGTATGTCTCCAACCATCCAGTGCTTCCTTCTACCATGGTCAGTACGTAGTGCTTACCCTGGCGGGTTTTGGGGAGCGTGATGTAGTCAACTTGCCAGGCTTCCCCATACCTGTACTTTGACCACCGTCCACCATACCATAGAGGCTTCACCCGCTTGGCCTGCTTGATGGCAGCACATGTCTCACAGTCATGGATGACCTGTGAGACAATGTCCTTGGTTAAGTCCACCCCTCGGTCCCGAGCCCATCTGTATGTTGCATCTCTCCCCTGGTGACCGGAGGCGTCATGGGCCCATCGAGCCAGAAATAATTCTCCTTTGTGCTGCCAATCCAGATCTACCTGAGAGACTTTAATCCTGGCAGCTTGGTCCGCCTGCTCGTTGTTACGATGCTCCTCATTAGCCCGTTTCTTGCCTACATGAGCGTCTACGTGACGGACCTTCACACTCAGCTTCTCTACCCGGCCAGCGATGTCCCGCCACATCTCCGCCGCCCAGATGGGTTTCCCTTGGCGCTGCCAGTTGGCCTTTTTCCATCGCTCCAGCCATCCCCACAGAGCATTGGCCACCATCCATGAGTCAGTGTAGAGATAGAGTCTTGGCCACTTCTCTCGTTCAGCTATATCCAAAGCCAACTGAACGGCTTTAAGCTCTGCAAACTGACTTGACCCACCTTGTCCTTCGGTCGCTTCTGCAACTCGCCGTGTGGGACTCCATACAACTGCCTTCCATTTTCGGTTTGTCCCTACAATGCGGCAGGAGCCATCCGTGAAGAGCACATATCGCCTTTCATCTGCGGGTAGCTTGTCATATGGTGGGGCCTCCTCAGCTCGTGTCACCTTCTCCTCCTCTTCTTCAGAGGATAGTCCAAAACTCTCACCTTCGGGCCAATTGGTGATAATTTCCAGAATCCCAGGGCGATTAGGATTCCCTATCCGGGTTCGCTGCGTGATCAGAGCCATCCACTTACTCCATGTGGCATCGGTGGCATGATGTGTGGAAGGAACTCTTCCCTTGAACATCCAGCCCAGCACTGGTAGTCGGGGTGCCAGGAGGAGCTGCGCTTCGGTGCCGATTACTTCTGAGGCAGCTCGAACTCCTTCATAGGCAGCCAGGATCTCTTTCTCAGTTGGTGTATAGCTGGCTTCAGATCCTTTGTATCCCCGACTCCAGAATCCCAGCGGTCGTCCTCGGGTCTCCCCAGGCACTTTCTGCCAGAGGCTCCAAGAAGGGCCATTCTCCCCGGCTGCGGTGTAGAGCACGTTCTTCACGTCCTGTCCTGTCCTTACTGGCCCAAGGGCTACTGCATGGGCAATCTCCTGTTTAATTTGTTCAAAGGCTTGTTGTTGTTCGGGGCCCCACTGGAAATCATTTTTCTTCCGTGTCACAAGGTAGAGAGGGCTTACAATCTGACTATACTCGGGGATATGCATCCTCCAAAAGCCCACAGCGCCTAGGAAAGCCTGTGTTTCCTTCTTGCTGGTTGGTGGGGACATGGCTGCTATTTTGTTAATCACCTCCATTGGAATTAGACGGCGTCCATCTTGCCACTTCACTCCTAGGAACTGAATTTCCTGAGCAGGTCCCTTGACCTTACTCCGTTTAATGGCAAAACCGGCTCTTAGGAGAATCTGGATTATCTTCTCCCCTTTCTCGAAGACTTCGCCCGCTGTGTTCCCCCATACAATGATGTCATCAATGTACTGTAGGTGCTCTGGAGCCTCACCCTTTTCCAGTGCAGTCTGGATCAGTCCATGGCAAATGCTGGGACTGTGTTTCCACCCCTGAGGCAGTCGATTCCAGGTGTACTGCACACCTCTCCAAGTGAAAGCAAATTGTGGCCTGCCCTCCGCTGCCAAAGGAATGGAGAAAAAGGCATTGGCTATGTCAATGGTGGCATACCACTTGGCTTCCTTGGACTCCAGCTCATACTGGAGCTCCAGCATGTCCGGCCCAGCAGCACTCAGGGGTGGTGTGACTTCATTGAGTCCACGGTAATCCACCGTCAGCCTCCACTCTCCGCTGGACTTACGCACTGGCCATATAGGGCTATTAAAGGGTGAGCGAGTCTTGCTGACCACCCCCTGGGTCTCCAGTTCACGGATCATCTTTTGTATAGGGGTCACAGAGTCTCGGTCGGTGCGGTATTGCCGACGGTGCACTGTTGCTGTGGCTATCGGTACCAATTGTTCTTCAACCTTCAGCAGTCCCACAGCAGAGGGGTCCTCTGAGAGACCAGGCAAGGTGTTCAACTGTCTGATTTCCTCCGTCTCCACAGCAGCTATGCCAAAAGCCCAACGAAGTCCTTTTGGGTCTTTGAAATACCCACTCCTCAGGTAATCTATGCCAAGGATACACAGGGCCTCTGGACCAGTCACGATGGGGTGTCTGTGCCATTCCTTCCCAGTCAGGCTCACTTCAGCTTCCAGTACAGTCAGCTGTTGGGATCCCCCTGTCACCCCAGAAATGGAGATGGATTCTGCCCCTACGTATCTTGATGGCATTAATGTACATTGTGCGCCAGTGTCCACTAAGGCCTTATATCTTTGTGGCTCTGATGTGCCAGGCCACCGAATCCACACAGTCCAATAGACTCGATTGTCCCTCTCCTCTACCTGGCTAGAGGCAGGGCACCCCTAGTCCTGGTCGTGGTACTCATTGTGCTCTTCTTGTGGGTATGACCTGGAGGTCCCTTCAAGAGGATCAGACGTATCATCATTCCTGTACCGTCTGGAGTCTTGCCCACGAGAGACTGGAGCAACGTTTACCCTTGAAGAGTTCTTTATGGTATTTGTTCCTCTTTTCAGTTCACGTACCCGGGTTGCTAAGGAAGAGGTGGGTTTCCCATCCCACTTCCTCATATCTTCTCCATGCTCACGGAGGTAAAACCATAGATCGCTACGTGGAGTGTACCTTCTCTCCTTAGCTGGGGGACGCTGGCTCCTGATAGCAGAGACTCTTGTTCGTCCTGGCGAGATATGGAAAATCCCTTCCTTAATTTCTTCTCTTAGCTTCTGGTGTCCCTCTTCAATTTTCTCTTCCAGGCTTCGGACGTGTTCAGCCAGTTTGGTTTCCACAGATGAGACGTGGGCTCGTAATGGGGCGGTGACAGTGTCTTCATAAATCCTGAGTTTGCTAACCAATGCTCCCACCTTGTCCTCTCCCTCCCTCCATTGCAGCGTTGCTAAGTAGCGGGAATACATTTCTGGCCCGAGTCGTGCAAACTTTAACCACATTTGGGAGGTGCACTGTACGCCATCTGGACTCTTAGGGAATCTTTCATCCTCTGAAAAGATTATCTCCAGTACAGCTAACTCCCTTAAGCACCGGATACCTTGTTCCATCGTGTTCCACTGTCCTTGCTGTACGTGGAGGCCCTCCTTGCAAAGGTATCTCTCCCTCACACTGGACAACAGTCGCCGCCAGAGGCTGAGAGTTTCCTGCCTCCTTCCAATCCCCTGATCAATGACTACATCTCGAGACAGGGATCCCAGCTGTCTGGCTTCACTCCCATCTAGGATCGTATCGTTAGCTGCGGCATCCCAGATTCGGAGCAGCCAGGTCAGAATGGACTCGTTCGCCTGTCGTGTGAACTCTCTCCGGAGCTCACGTAGCTCACCCAGGGATAGGGACCGAGGGATTATTTCTGGCTCTGTCTCCTCCGGTGGATGTGAAGGTCCCGCCTCTTCGTCATCATTTGCTATGCGAACTGATTTAGTCTTTGATTTCCTTTTCTGGACAGGGGCGACTGCTATTGGTTTTGCTTGTTCTTCTGGCTCCTCGATGGTTTGTGTGGACACGGTGCTGGTTGGTTCATTTCTTTCTCCCTCTGACTCAGCTGTGGTTTGGGTGGACGTGGTGTCTGCGGATTTGGTCCTTCTCTCCTCGCCCTGACGGTGCTGTATCATGTCAAGCAGTGCCCGGTAGGCAGTGGCCAGGGCCCAGCAGGTTGCTGTGAGCTGGCCATCTCTGGAGCTGCCAGAGCATTTTTCCTTCCCCAGTCTTATCATGCTAACAGGATCCTGCAGTTGTTCAGGGGTGAATTTCCAGATCATTGGAGGAGAAAACTTTTCCAAATACTGGCTGATGTCCTCCCACTTCCCGTGCCACTCAGCATTATCTGCTCCCAGGGCAGGTGTCCAACCAACCTCCCTAAAAGGCACTTTTCTGACCCTAAACATGGTGTACACAGTACAGAGCAGACAGAGCAACACTAACAATAACATTATGCTGTCCTTAACATCAAAAGGGAACTCAATATTTTCAAAAACTGTTTTAGCAGGTCTGAAGGGGAAGAAGGAGGTGGGAGGCTGGAAACCATCCACCCCTGTTCCCCCAAAAAGCTGGGTACGATTTTTAATGAGGCCCCAGAGGTAGCAACCCAAACCAGGACAGGCAAACAGGACTGAATACACATTTACAATGAAACTCATTGCTTCTGATGTTAGAATGACATAAACATAATATATTAATAAAACAATTTGGATCCCTCTCCCTGGTCTTAAAGAGAGCATCAAAACAGGCAAATAATACGCCATCTGTGGAAATATGAACAGGCTCAAATACAACATCCATGTGAGTGCATCAAACAACATGGTGATCAGGGAGTTTCTATATTCAAATAGACAAATGCTTCAAATGAAATTGTGATTCTGACTTCTCTCTCTCTGCCCCACGTTGGGCGCCAAAAATGTGCTGGTTTAAAAGTTAACCAGCAGGGGGAATGAACCTAACTCAAAGGAGAGATTATAAGTCAGAATAACAATTTATTAAAATAATACAGTAAGTACAATAATACAAACAAACAATTGGTCTCAACCCACAAAAACCCACATGTGTAACCCAGTACCCTGGGGCCTGAACAAAGTGGTGTTCCTTGGGCCCTGTTTGAGTCCAAAGTAAAGGGAGAGGGGAAGAACCTGCTGTTGGGAGAGCTGCTGCAGTCTGGCCAGAACTGGTGATCGCAGTCCAGTGGTGGTCTAAGTCTGGTTGAGAGCGATGAGATGCAGCCGTCCTCTGGATCCCACGAATGGGTTGAAAAATGTTCCAAAACTCCAAGATTATATATCCTCCAGTTCAGGCAGGAATGCTTGGTACTCTCCTCAGGGCGGGGAGTTTCACAAAGGGTGTGAGGACAGAAACATCTTCCTATCTCACAGGCCTCTTAACACCTAGTTTATAGCCTGAGGAGTCAGGCTCTATGGGCAGAAGGTGCGAATAGTCTATTGACAACATAGGTTTTCTTGGGAAATCTGACATGTGAAGGCTATATGAATAACAGTTTTGGGTACCACCCCACATGACTCATGGGCAGAGGTGCTAGTCTATTGACAACAATAGTCTAGTTTCTGGGAAATGACATGGAAGGCTATAGAATACAGTTTTGGGTTACACCCACCATGCTCTATGGGCAGAGGGTGCGAATAGTCTATTGACAACAATAGTCTAGTTTCTGGGAAATGACATGGAAGGCTATAGAATACAGTTTTGGGTTACACCCACCATGATGAACTGATCTCAGCTGTCCTAACTAGGACAACCTCTCTTGCCTCAGGCTGGTAGCCTGGCAGCCAAACTAGGAAAGAGTACTGGACAGCAAAAGGAGAGACATGGGACTTCTGTATAACACATGAGATTGGAAAAAGAAGGAAATCAGAGAACACGTCTGGTTCAAGTGTTTTTCCCAGCCCTGAAGTTTTGTTACAGTCTTTACAGGTAAAGAGTAAACCCAAACTCAGTCACAGCTGAATTTTTCTTTCAGAAGCCACTCTGTTGTTTCCCCTGAATCACTGTACATGTTTGTCTGGATGTTTGATAATGGGAAGTGAGCTTCCACATTCCCTAATGCTCATTGGAATTGCTACTTATCAAGATTTATATTTATTTATAGTTCTGAATCATAATGTCCATGACGTTTCTCTGGCTTGTTTGATTCATGTGACCTTCAAGACAAGGAGAAAGATGAATTATTTCTATGCAATGTTATTTTCTTCTATCTTTGTGTTGGCCAACTATAGGGCTGCACTATTTTATTCAGAAGTTGCTGTAAATTACATATTTCACACTTTGTTCTCAAATCTCTGCATTATTTACTTAATATTTTGCCACGTCTGACTTTTTGGCAATGTAAATGAAATCAGAATCAGGTGTCTGTCCACATCTTTCCCTTTTTCTTTTCAGAGGTGCTGCTGGAAAAGCATCACTTTTTCAGAGGTTGTCAAGTATTCTGTATCCAATTAGTTTACATTCATAGATAGATAAAGTTCTCTTTACTTTTCCACGCTCAATTTCAATGCTAACAGTTAAAATAGAATGCCAGAGAATGCAAAAAAAAAATTTCCAAAATAGTTTTCTGTAGTTACAGAATATAATTAATGAATATGATGAAATTGATTACTAAAATGCTCTTTTGAATTTTGAGAATGAGCCTTCTTTCCCACCACTTCCCAGCTCCATTCTGTCATCCTTTTTGTGCCTTGCTTTGCAGGCATTCCTGGGAAGGTGGAGGTCTGTGTGGATCAGAGAGGGTGCTCTACCTCAGCAAGTGTGACAGAACCAGGCTTTCTGTCAGTTCACTCCAGTCACAACCAGCTAATCCCTGTTAAACAAACGGGTAATTGTGGATGGAATGAGGAATTCTGTAGGAATCAGAACCTTGAGCAGTGCCTCAGCTCCTGCAGAGATGGGTTTAGTGCTCTCAGTGGGAAGGTCACTCTCTGTGTGTCCCCGGGTGTGCACATCAGCTGCTGGTGAAGAAAGAACATCTCTAGAGGTCAGTGATTGCCTTGCTTGCAGGATTAGCTTTTATGTAGAGCTCATCTTCTACTTCAGTTTGCTGTAATTGGTTCATGTTCATTCTATGTTCTACTCATCAGTCTGGTAACTTACAGCACCCATTCATTAAAGTCATAATTGGTCATCATATTTATTTAACTACTAAGTATTTTACATAATGAGTGAATACACTTAGCCCCTATTGGGAGAGAATTTGTTAATCTAATTAAAAGTGACACACATATGAGGCTTATGGATTTACTCAGAATGTATAACAGGGTAAGAATGAGCTCATTTAAAGCATCATCTTGTTAACCTTGATTATAGTGTTTTTTCTACAGTGTAATTTCCTTTTGACCAAATGAACATGTCAAAAAAGTACATATCCACAGATCAGGAGCCACTGGTCCAGCCAAACTAGAGCTAACTTGGTTTTAACACAGAGGAGAACATAAGTTTCAATTATTTTCTCTCTGCATTTCCAGTAGGATGTTTATCCCTGCTTTTAATTTGTAAGAACATAATTTTCCCTTCTTATTTCCCATGTAGAATTTGCCATCACTTGCCATGAAGAAGATTATTTTTATGTATTAATATTGAGTACATTATATGTATAAACATAATATCTATACTTAAAAACCTTAAATACCTATATCTGTAGAAATAAAATACCTTACAATAATATGACAATATTATTACAATAATGTGACTACAGTCTTAACTTGATGAGTTTAATATGCACAAAATGTATTAACTTTTAAAACAAGTTTTATACAGTGAAAAAAGAAGCATTTTGAAACTTAATTTTATTCTGTATTTTACACTTTAATGATTCTGTAATGAGTTTACTTTCTTCAGAAAGAAGACAAGTGTTGGAAACTGGACAGCATGGTTCTTCAAAGCCCCCCACAATTGTGATCCTGATTATATTTTCTTCCAGTGCTGCAGCATTCCAGAAGTGCAGCAGGATGTTTTAAAGAAAAAGGGGCCAAATTTTTTCTCATCAGAAAGCACCATCTAGTGTTGGTTTGTAAAACTTTGGCCCAAAGTATAAAGAACAGTGGGGAGAAAAAAGAATCTCAGGACTTCTCTGTAAAATAAATGAAAAGTCTGGAAAGGTGAAGTTATTCTGGTTGCACAAGTATTGGTTCATGGGACACAGTAAAAGGATTTCTTTGGCACTTGAAGTCATAAGTTCACTCTAGAGTCCTTCCAAAATGTTTTGACTAATCTCTCACTGTCATGTGTTCTTGATCTCTTGTCTTCCAGCCTGAGATACAGGGTGGAAACATTTCCCTGTGACCTAGGTGCTCGTAAGAAGGTGATATTTCATATAGAACCTAAGAAAGAAATTACATCATTTAGCAGGCAGGATGCTGTAGGAAAATATGATGGTTTTTCCCCTAAGTATGCTTATTTTTGTTACAATGTTAAAACCTTTTTATCTTCTTCTAGTTTGTGTGTTTTATTGTTTAGGCTTGAATCGAAGTCCATTCACCTGTCATGCAGCACTCAAGAGACACTGTTTGCACCAAGCCCCTGGGGTAGCCTGGTGTCTTTGGCAATAGCAAACCTCACATGATCAGCCCTCCAGATTTGCATGATACAGAAGAATGGTGAAATTTTGGTGGGATGAAAATGAGCAAGGTTAGTTGTAGAAAGAGGATGCTGCTTTGTTTGCAGCTCATGTGCTGCAGTTAGGACTGCACAAAGAGATACCCAGGCTCTTTCCACTCCCCAAAGAGCATTTTAATACAAGTTCCAACAAAGCATTTCATACAGAGTGTGAGAGTTTCAGCAGAGACTGCTGAGAAAGACTTGCCATTGTATTCCCTCCAGCCCAGGGGTTGGAGCAGCCTCACTGCTGTGAGTGAAAGCTGTTTATGGTGTTATCATGTTTTACCTAGCAAGGAAAGCAGCTCTCTGCTGACAGGACCAGCAGTTTGTGTGAATGATTCTTGAATAGCAGAGTACTAAGAGTCTTCTTATCTCGGTAGAAGCTCCAGATGTAAAATCTCTCCATGAATTACTAATATATAAACTGTGTGCTGGTGACAGCTGTGAGGAAAATATCTCAGACATGGCACGGTGAATGTGGCATGCAGTTATCTGCCTTGGGAAAATGGCAGAGCTTTAGCTGGAAGAAGGGTGAAGCAGTATTTAGTTTGCCTGATCTCTCTTGAATCTATAATGTTTAATATGTAGGAGAATTTTAAATTTCTGTCCTTGAACATCAAATGTGTAAATAATTATCAAGAATTTGACCTAAAACCCACTGGAGTCTAGAAGATATTTTCAGTAACTTTGCTGAGAATTTTGGAACTGTCTCAAAGTAACCTGTTTGATCAATAAAGTAAAGCATGTTCTGAAGAAATTAAAGGCTCGTAAATAAAGAAATGGCTAATAGCTAGGGAAACCTTAATAGAGTTCCTCAGTGAACTGTCTTTAAAGTTGAAATAATCTCTGAAGTTCTAAGGAACCATTTTTCATACGTGACAAGATTATGCCTCTGGAAAAAGAGGAAGAAAAAAATGTCTAATGTGTTGGGAAAAATCCCGGGAAAATAAACAAGCAGTAGAAAGACATGAAGTACAATAGTTTCAGAACTGGAGGCAGGAAAGATGCTATAGAAACCATCTGAATAATGGCAAAAAGTCTGTACAGTGAGTGAAGTTTAGAATTTAATCAGAATAGTAAAAATCAAATTTACTACGGACACTAGTAGTAGATCACTTGCTATTATTACATTTAATGTGGTAGCTCTTACTTAGAATAATGTACTTTTTACTTTAAAGCAAACCTGGGGGAAAAGTTCAAATGCATGAAGCATGTAAACAAAGGTTGAAAAAAACACATGAAAGCAACTTGTATGGTTTTAGTGAAAGCTGAACCAAAACATTACAATAAAATGTTTCAGAATATTTGGGTGTTCTAAAGTGAGATGTTATCTTTTGAAAAGATGTGAAAGCAGAGCAATGTTCTTTTTCAGGAAAGTCTTGTTATTTATCCAAATAAGGACATTGCAAGTAAGTGGAGAGGGTACTGGAACACTCAAAGGAGCTGCTTCCCATAGACAGGCAGCAAGGGAGGGGAGAAGGTTAGATATTGTCAAGTCAGGGTGGATTTGCAAACAAAACAAATACAGAGGGAGAATTCCCAGACAGAGCTTGGTTTCTGCATGGGCAGAATCTCGTTGTGTGGCAGCTGACTGAGATGAGATTCACTACCTCTGTAGTCCCTTCTATCTCTGCTAATGTAGTGCCAAGGAAAAAGCTCAGAGGAGCTTTATTCTAGCATGCTTACTAAGGACAGGTGAAGTAGGGATTGAATGCCAGAGAAAAAAATGGTTGAAATTTGGGAGGCAACCTGATTATAAGATCATGCAATTCACTGAACATAATCTGCACCAATCCATAGGGGTTTTGAGTTGAGAAAAATCATTAAATACCTCAGGTTTTGGAGCCATTCCTAAAACATTAAACTTGAGAAATACAACATGACTCTTTACAAAACCCCAGCTCTCCTAATATAAACAAACTTTCTTAGTGCTCCAGCTTCATAAATCACAGGTAATATCAGAGTAATAGATGTCTGAATGTAAAATTCAAAAAGTTTTCAAAATTGTAGAAAGACCTTAAAAAATTATGGACATCATATATAGAGATTTCAGCAAATATCTGAAAAACATGCCAAAATATCTCATTGTATTTAAGAAAATTTAATGATTTTTGTAGCTGGATTTTTGTTATCACAATATTGTTAGGGGGATGTTTACAAAGGAAAGTAGACAGAATAGTCTGTGTTACACATTGTTTTCTGCTTGCATGAAAGCTGCATGCTTGGCTTTTATCTTCAGGCTGCAGGTGAATTTTACATATATGGTGACTTTAGATATATAGTGACACAGATACATATACACTGTGTGTATATGTAAATGTCACTATATAGATATGGATATGCATACAGTGATTATCAGTGGTTTTGGATGTTTTGATCTGTAAAATTTTCCCAGAGGAAGGGACCCCTGAGTTGAAAATTTGAGTCTGCTGAAAGTAAATGTAGTTTACAGTGAGATTTTGCAGTTCTCCTAGATTTATTATGTGGACCTGCCTGCACTTGGGAGGCTGGATTGAGGTTTTAAGTATACATGTGGTTACATGATCCGAGCACCAGATGGCAATAGAATGACATTGGAAACGTCTCCGTGCCCTGCTTTGAATTCAGTGTAGTGAGAAAATGAAAGGTAATAAAACTGCTTTGACCCTGTGTTTGAAAACTTTGGTTAGGAATTGATATCCTGCCAATGAAGCGTGATTTTACACTGAGGGAGGCCCAGGCTTTCATGGACAGGAGGTTTGAAGAGGAGATCCATGAGAAATTGCCTCGCTGGTTTGTTTAATTCTGAAGATGCAAAAATAAACTTTGAATTGCATTAGTAGCTGTATGAATATTAGTGGGAGCCCACAGCCCTTTCTTGTCATCCACAGCCTCAGGAAGACATGGAACAACAGCAAACACTCCAGCTCTCAGCTGGCACTGCCCAGATCATGTGCAAGGGACCAGCTCAGCTGTGGGAGCAGCAGGTATTGGGAGCATCACTGCTCTCACTGGTACAGCTCTGGTTGCACAGTGGACCCAGTGGGGAGGAAATTTAGTTGCCTTATCTATGCTTTGCAGAATTGCTCATGTAAACTACTATGCAAAGGTTCTTGCAGTACAAGAAGCATGGGCATACCTGTATCAGGTATTAGTCAGGTTGTGATCCAAACCTAGAAAAGCTTGTTGTCTGGAAAGAGTGTTAAATGTTAGCCAGCTAGTGACATAAAAATTATTAAATAGAAAAAAATATAGATGTTATTAAAGAAAGATATGTTTGTAATTGAAATTTGGTTTAAATCTGCAGTTCTGAGTGAATGTGACTTGCCATCTGGAACCTTATTTAAATTTATATCCAAAGTGGCATAAAGTTCATAAAGATGAGAGGCTGTGGCTCCAACAATGAGCATAGAGTTCTGAAAGTGGGACTCCAAGTACAATATGTTTTATCTCATGTTGAGGCTTCTCCCCAGGATAGCCTGAGACTTAATTTTCACAAGAACATCTATTTATAGCCATTTTATCCCAGAAAGTGGCAATTGTTTTGTTCTGAACCAGCAGAAAAGAGATTAACTCTATTGTGTTAGGTTTTATATGAGATTTTTGGTGTGTGCTTATGCTAGGGGAGTCTGGTGACTGTAGCAGTCTTTTCAAAGATTTAGATATATCTTCAGTCAACAAGATGCTTTCTGCCTGTTAAAGGCTGAAAAAGCCGAAGTGACACTTGCTAAATTATTCTCACCATCTAGTTGAAAACTCTTTCCACATTCAATAATATTTTTTTTCATTTTTGTCTTGCAAGGGGTACTTCCTTGTTTTGCTTAAAGAAGCTCAAAAGAAGTAGGCAGCCTTGTTCAATTTTCATCTCAGCTAAAATGATTTTTCCCCTGTAGAGATCTGTGAAGGATCTCAGACTGAGAGCAAAGAGCTGGAACATTTTGCTGTTTATCTAAATGTGTTGGAGCTGCAAGTTTTAATCACAGCCAGGGTAAAGATTAACCTGTGATTGTATTTAATAGTGAAGAAGTAACCAGACAGCTCCCAGGCCCATGAGCTAAGAGTGTAATGAAGATTTCAATCATGCTGAATTTTGCCCATGAATCAGTACAGTATTTTACACCAGACATAGTCATGCTCTGATGTATGTGTTTGTATGCATGGAAATGCACCCATACACATCTTGGTGAGGACAGTAATGATACGTCAGTAACTGTTGTGGAAAAGTCTGCAGTCTGCAATGTGTTAGAACTGGTGGCAACTTAATTGGTGACATCTTTTTGAAGGAGACATCTGGGTGCAGTAGAAAGTTACCTTGAATCTATAGCAGCATTTAAGATTTCAGGTTTAGTTAGCAGATGGCAGATAGGAAGCTGTAAAAGAGTAAGACTGAATTAAATGCCTATAACCCATTTTGTTTCCTCTAATAATCTGGAAGACCTTGGTAGAGGTCTGAAAGCTCATTTGTTTGCAAAAGACTGGGTGATATATTCTCTAAGGTACAATAGGGAAGAGATTTTTCAGTATGTCACAACAGTAATATTAAGCAGCAAATAACAAGGCAAACTTGGAATTTAGCTGCTGGTGTACAGTTTCTGCATGACACTCTCCACTTTTCACAAAGGACTTTTTCTGGTTCAGACATCAAACTGCAGGGAATTGAATTTCTCATTTACTACCTGTACTACTACTTAACTGTGTTGAGATAGTGAGAAAGTGAAAACCTTTTCCTTCCATTCCATTATACTGAAGTACCCTGTTTACCCAGAGGATGGAAGCTTCTGACCTCTGATCTTCATTCCTGATTGTTGATTTAGTTTTCTTGTTAAACAGTCAGTGCTTAAGGAATAAGACAGATGGGAAGAATCCTTTGGTTTTAAGTTCTCCTTGTTAGTTTTGCATGGAAACTGATCTACATTCATTGCTCTTAATTTTGTTCCTGACATATAATTTTTCTGGATTGTTCTGGCAAGTGAACTATATCAGCATATAAACTGTGCTTTCAGCTTGCACACAAATGGATTTTGTTTCCTTAAAGCCATAAGAAAATTGTACCAAAAAATGGAGTGTGGATCAGCAGTGTTTCTAACTGAAAAGTATGTGTATGATCAGCTCTTGTCCATTTAAATATCTATAGAAAATCTGTTTGGTCAAAGTGGATTTGGCCTTAAGACACATCAACTGAGTGGGGAGAAGGAGAAGGGTCAAATTTGCTGCTCAGTTCTCTGTTCCCATTTTGATTTATCACATTACTGTCACTCTTTCTTGTACAGGCAAAGCTGGACCTATAGAATGATTATGGTCAAAGGCTTGTTATTTTCTGACCCCACTGTTACTAGAAACATCTATCATCTTTGTGATGTTCTGTAAAATGTATGATATAGATATTTGGCAGCCTTTACTAAATGAGATTAATTAACTTCAATTAGAAGAGCTGAAAAGGAGTCCCAAAAATCCAGGATCCTCCCATGGCCAGGGCTATTGCAATCTGAATTTGCAGGGTCCTTTTTTCCATTTAGAAGATTACCTTGGCATTATTCTGTCAATATACCGTATGAAAAGCTTCTGTAGACGTTTGTTGACCTGCTCATGATCATCTCCAATAATAGATACTGGTTTTTATTTTACAGATGGATAATGGAAGTGTGGTTAAACAGCTTTCCAAAGATTGCATTACTCATTGCAAAGCTGGGTCGAGATGTTACATAACTAAAGCAAATAGCTCTTCAGGTATGTAATTGTTGTTCATTTTTCACAGTAGGTATCTGTCATTTTAAGCACTTTCAATGATATAAGGAGCTTGACATTATAATTAAGAAGTTATTTAAGTACCCAAAAGATCACATTGATTTGTGTTTATGGAAGCCTTTTAGATTCAAGGATAAAGCAGTATCTTTGTTGGGAAAAAATGGGATTAACAGCCCTTTCAAATGGCCACCTTGTTAAGGCTCTTTAAGCCACTGATGTAAGGCAGGAGTATTGACTCATGAGGGTGTATTATAGGAACATAAAGACTACACAGGAGCGTTGGCCTCAGGTCAGGATAAAGATGATGTTAATGAGGAAGGTGAATTTTGGTGAAACTTCTGAGTTTTATCAACACTGCTTTACTAAACACAGCAAATCAAAATAGAGCAAGATGGACCAGCATCTTTCAGTGGGACTTGAGGTCTTTGTAGCCCTCTGCCAAGTTGGGTGTGGTGAATCCTGGCTCAGATCTTTATAGGGGAAATCCTCCTCATAAGCATGGGCCAGTGTCTCTCATGCAAGGAGAGAATGACTGAGACATCCCCTTTGATCCTCAGCCATGCCTGAAGTTATCTCTGCGCTTGAGACATCCACTTTGAATTTTTACTAGAGAGGCAAGTCATTACTGGTCTTCCTTCTGGAACTGTGGATTACTCTTTTTAACTTGCTTTTATGCCTTAATATGGCAAGGGACTCCGATTGTGTGGTGCTTTAAAAATCAGCTCTCCCCTTCTATATTATTATTTATTTTTTTTAGGTGAGGATGGGGATACTTGTTAATCATAAACACATTGCTTTCCTGATACTTAGTCAGTGACTTGACACATTTCAGCCCATCTCCATTAAAAATGCAGTGTATTAAGAGCCTTGGAAAGGGAACCAGGTATTGTTGCCAAGTGGAATGGATCAAAAATGGTGTGAAAGGATGCTTTTCCATCTGTTTTCAGTAAATTCTGGTTACAATTATGCATCACTTCCATCATAAGAAAAACATGGAATACATGTATGTGTTCACTTTGTCGAGAGTAACATAATCAAGGACCTTTAAATGACTGATGGTGAAAAGGCTACTCTAGTTACTGTTGCTTGTATTTTTGAAATTTCAGCCTTTACAGCTGGGGAATCTGATCCTGGGTTTCTGAGTGTCTCTGTTATTCTTAAGGGTTTGTTGATCCTGGGGTTTCCAAGTGTCTCTGTTATTTTTAAGTGTTTGTTGATAAATGAAGAAAACATTATCATGAAGAAAACATACCAGGTTGTTTTGAGGGCTTGATTTTTAACTTTGGTCAGATGTTTGCCATTCCAAAGGCTTGCTGGTCTATTATCTACCTTGCTTTGAAACTCTGCAGTGTTTATAAAGAAAATAACAATGATGCAATTTCTGTGTAACATATTTTTATAGAGAATGTTAAATGTCTGATAAACTGAGCGACATTTTCAGTTTTCAAAGGTCAATGTGATGATCATTCTCATTATATTACACAACCAATGACATGACAATGAAATTAATTAGCCGTTTTCATTGATGAAGTATTTGATAATCTATCTTTGCCTCTGACTAGAACTATGATGGAAAAGAAAAATATCCTCTAATAAATATTTTGTAGCCACTGCCTTTCATGTGTATCACAGGATTAACTGTACAGTTAGATGAAAAACAAATTGAAAAATAAGTGAGAAGAATATATTAAGAAGTAGATAGTCAGGATGTATCCTGGAGCTAAATTTACAATGTAAAACCAATACTGTACATTGATAGCACCTGAGAGTAATGCATGTGCTAGAGAAAATTATATTGCAATATGCCCTGATTACCATCTGCTTGATTTTAATTAATTTCCTTAATTGGAGAACAATGCATTTTCTAATTACACGTGAAAACACCACTAGCTATTGCAGTCTTTATCTTCTGCACAAACTCCTGGTAGACCCACTGCCTGTCTAATTTATAAAGCCTCATCTCAATGAACACGGGCTCTTTGGCAGACCCATGGCAATTACTCAAATTAATCACATGTGAAGCAACATTCCAAACTTGTAATTTAGGTGCAATAAAATTCTAACTGTGAATAACTCAGCTCACACAGACAGAAGGGTGAAACCTGCACCAGAAATGTAATTAGAAAACAGTACAGTTGAAGCTGGAATGAAATTTAAAGTGAAATGTACCGTCTGAATAAGTGCTCTGGAGATAATGGCTTTGACCACAGGAATGGAAATTAGTCTTCTTACTTCTGACCAAAAAGGTAGTGTGATATAAAAATAACTTACCAGGTAAATAATAAAATATTTAAACCACAAAATCAAAACATCAATCCCAGAGGACAAATTTATTCTACTTGTAGCTCCATTGAATTCTAACTCAGTCACAGCCAAAATAAAATTGGCTCAGTGATTTAAACTGGAATTTCTTCATATTAAATGTCCCTCTTTTCTGCAGACTAATAGGATAAATCCATCAAAGTATTTCTATCTCGTGGCTTAATCTTCTTTTGGATATAGTCCATCACAGTTCAGCAAGGTACCCTTTCACAGATTTCCATTTCTCTGGCTGAAGCTTGAGAGTGTCCTAAAGAAGAGTGAGGAGTGGCTTTTGTCTGAATTATCACCTGCTTCGGTTTTGGAAGATTAATTCTGTGCTGCATAGTTGAGGTTTTATGAAATGGGGCCACATTTAGCTGTTTACTTGATCCTGTCTTCAAGGACAAACTGTAAGAACTGGACAGTGCTCAGGCTGGGAAGAGTAAGCAGCCATTCAAAGACAAAGAACTCCAGGATTTTCCTGTTCACCTTGGAAGAAAGTAGTTTCAGGACTGCAGCAAAACACTGCCCTTATGAACATATGCTGTCTAGTTATTCATTTGGACATGTCTTCTACATGTACTTTGAGATCAAATCTGTTAAGTGACACATTTCTGAAAGTTTGAAATGTGCAAAATGTTCACAGTTTGCAGAACAGAATATCTGTTTGATGTGTCATCGAAAGCATCAGCCTGGTGCAGAATTCAGCACAACCTTTTCAGTGCGTTTGACCAACACTTTACTGGTGGGAGTCCTGCCTCCCGTGCCATCTGGGCTTTGCCACTCTCTCGGCAGGCACAGGAACACTGGTGTTCCCCAGCTCTGTTATCAGAGAGGGGGGTGAGACTCCACCTCCAGCTCCCTCCCTTGCTCTGTGCCTGCTGAGCCCACACAGCTCAGTTCAGAGTGCTGGCTGAGGCTGTGTCTGGCACTCCCTCAGACACATCCTCCTCCACGGCAGGGATAACCTGTGTCTGTGGCAACTGAAGGAAAGTTTTTAACCTACCTAGGCTGCATTTGTTAGCAGGAACCTTCCCACTTACTGCTGAGGCAACTCTGCACTGTCAAGAAGTGCCAAGCCTGGATATCCACATCAAGAAGAGGGTTTTCTCTGAGAAGGCCAGGAAACCTCAGTGGATGTTTCATACACTCTGTGATGAGCTTTGTGTTCCGGGGCAGTCTTACACTTGTGTTATTAAGATGTTGCAAAGAGTTATTCCATATAACTTTAAATCCAAGCATCCTATACCAAAATATAAATAAAATGGGCAGAAAGCTATGCTCTTTCTATGGGATTACACTTTTTATAGCAGTAGCAGCACTATCAGAAAAACAGGAATAAGCAAATTCAAGAGAGCAGACTTTTGTTTAAGGTGGTTTAAGTTAGTGTGCTGGGTCTAAGTTTATATTATCTCTGCTTCCAGTCTACTAATTTTTAAATTTAAAAATGTAGTTAATGAGCAAGCTGACAAACTAGTCAAGTCTGTGCTATGTTATGAATAAATATTCAGACTGAGACAGGATGCCTTGCTCTAGTTGAAGAAGCAGGTAGACAGCAAAATCCAACAATGGTGATGTGTATCATGCAGGAAATTAATTTCTTCTCAGGAAAGTTCCATGGAGGTACTTGGCATACCAGTGAAAAGCAGTATTAGGGACTTTATTTAACATCTGTACCCGAGATTAAATACTCTGCAAAAGTATTTGAGGACTGCCTTTCCCCATAGGACATTTTTGAAAGTGTTCAGTGGAATATACAAATCTTTTACCTTCAGGTGACAATTGCCTTTGATGCATTTTTGACAGAATCCTGCTACTCTTTTGTTAACTGGTGGGAGCCAGATAGGCACATTACAGCAGAAGGGTAGTGCTGACCTATTTGCTGGTGGTCCTGAAGCAAAAATCTACTCTTTCAACGATCTGTGAACTCTGGTGGGTGAATTTCTTGTCAGATGGCTTTGTACAATTACCAAAAGCATGCTAACTTCGACAGCAAAATTATAAAATAAAGGTCTCTACAGCCTTTTTCTGACATGTGCATGTAAAGCCTCCCAACAGTAAGGATGCAGTAATGCAGACTTAACAATCCATCTTCATGAGAACCGATCTCTTGAGATTTATACTGAAGGAGATGATTCCAGAGTGGCTGTATTTTAAATGGCACAATTCCAAATTATCTTCAAGCAGCTTTTCAAGAGCGGTTTTGCAACAATCAGAATATTGTCTATTCACCTTTTCTCTCTGAGAGTGCCTTTGGTTTTGTTTCTAAGGTCATGTCTTTCAAAGATTTTCTGCTTTACTATTAAACTTTCTGACTCATTTCTCTCTGAAGGAACAAAAGATGAAATTCAAGGGTAGGCTGTAGAAGGGCTAAATTTCCAGAGAAAAAAGAGTAATGATGAATTGTGTGCAAAATGGCACTGGTACTCCTGCACCCTTCCCTCAGCAAAAATGAGGAAACCTTTCCAGCCTGGAGGTATATGATATTTCATGTCAACAATAGAGGAAAATGGATTGACATGATTAGCTACATTTTGTATCCAGCAAGAGTTTGCCAGAAAGATAAAGAATGTTATTGATGACCAATTAATCTTTTCTTTCTGAAAGCCTAGGATGGGAAAATCTCCTTAGGGTTGATTTGCAGAAACATATAGGCACTAAATCTTCTTTTGGATGCCAGTATTTAGATGTCAGTAGCATTCACAAAAATCTTTACTCAGCTCTTGACTGACCATGGGAGCAGTTGTTTCTCAGCAGTGAAGTTTTTACTGGTGAAGCACCTATAAATTTTCTTCTGCTGTACATTTGTGTAATTAGTTGATGACACTGTCAGAGCCCATATCTGAGATGTGACAGGATTCACCAGCAGCCTCATATCCATACCAGAGACTCTTCATAACAGTGGGGCACCACCACCTCATATATCATAGTGCCTCTGGAAAACGTGAAAACTGTCCTTCCTTTGACTAATTTTGAGTGTGGATTTGAGTGTGGATCTTCCACTACTGCTGACACTTTCTAATGGCTGACTCAGAGAATGTTCTGGAAATAATCCCAGGTCTCAGTCCTACCCCTTCTTTCAATTTATTTATAAAATTAAACATTTCTTAGAGTATGCTTCCAGCTGAAGTAATAATCAAACTGTAGAGTCACTCTCAATTTGCCATTGGCCCAAAACTTGCTTAGAAAGGGGAGATAAAAGCTACAACTTTTCACAGCATGGACTGAGTCCTATCAACCACACACTGCTTTTGACAAAGAAATTCAGAGAGAAAAATAATAATTTGGTTTCCACCTTCTATGGAGCCAACTTAGTTGAACTGGGATTTAAGGGTCTATTTGGTTTTGTAAGAAGGGGACAGATTTTCTCCAAAAGAAAAGCTGAGTGAAAAGCAGAAACACAACGTAATTTAAAGTGGCCAAACATTGAAATTGTTTCCAAGTTACCAAACAAGCTCATTTTTGAGAACATTTTCCATAGTGTTTTAATATACTTTTACAGTCTTATGAAAATAATTTATTAACTTTCTAAATAATATTAAAAAAGCTGTATAATGTCGTGAAAAGCATAGTAAAACCATGTGACTAATGTTCAAACGTTCTCTTTTGAGAAAAATTCTGTATGTGAAGACATTTTGGTGAGTTCTGAAGACTGATACGAACAAGGTATGTCTGTGGGCTGTGATGGACCATAGTTCTGCCTCCAGCTGATGTCTGGAATTCAAGATAAAATTGAGACTAGGATGCAAACCTCGTGTCTTGAGCTATGATTCAAGGAAAAGGTCACAAGACTTGTCTCTGGTGTGGTGCTGTCACTGAGAAAGCCATATGTGTAGTTATTTTTCTGGTGAGGGTCCTCTGGCCTATAAAGGGAAGTAGATTTAGGTGTCACCTTCTTTTTACACCATTTGGAAGTCAGATACTTGAATAGGTGGTGGTTTGGTGGTTTTGGTTGGTGGTTAATTTGGTATAACAGAAAATACCCTTTTCAGCAGCTGCCTTCAGTACTGATTTGTTACAACTGTAAATGAATATCTTTCATGTGGACAGTCTATACAGGACACGGCTTTTCCACTTTGTGAAAAGTCACACTTGCATGTGTGACCTGTACTTCCAGGTACAGTGGAAATTGTAACTTCATTTTAGAAACTTTGTTTGTTTATGTATTTCTGAACAAGAATTTTAGAAAACAATCATTTCCATAAATAGAAAAAGATGGTAAAGTGCACAAAAGGTTTTGTATGTAAGGCTTATATTATTCAACTGTAGGTCCTTTCAGTCTATCCAAATACTCATAGAGGCTTTTTCAAGAATGTTTTTATGTTCTGGGAGTGATTTTGAAACAAATTGTTTGATTTAGTCATTGCTTTTAGTGGCAATCCCTCTAGAAAGAGAGAAATGTGCAGAAGTTGCAGTACTGCAAAGGAGAAGGTAAGAATTTGAAGGTTAATGCTGTTGGTAAAATATTATGCTTTAGTACTCTCTGATGCAAATTCAAGCAAAAGATTAAGCCTTACTTATCCCTCATTAGTATTTCATGTTTTATTGTGAAAAAATGTATTTCCTTTATGAGAAGTACAGGTGGCAGTGTTGAATAAATTACTGGAGCTGTATCTTCACAGAAAAAGTGAAAATTTAGCTTGCTTGAAGATAGTCTAAAGCTTAGTGACTGTCTCTCTCATTATTCTACCAGGTTAATGACCACCTCATTGTATTATCTTAAATAATTAAGAGGGTAAAGCTTTTGCTAATACTGGAGAACAGTAAAGATTTTGTACTCTGTATAAATTTAGCATGAATGAAGAGCCTGCCAGGTAGTTAATCAAAGGGCTGCATTTTGAATCTAGCTTTTTAGTTGATCTAAAATGGTTGAATGCACTGGAATTATGCAGATTACATCATCTGTGAATTCATATTATGATTTTTTTTTTCCTAGAATGAAAATCTCTTCTCTTTTAAGCTGAATTATTTCATAATTAGATATCAGTGGGGTTTAAAACCATTAAAGGTACTTGCCAGCTTCCCAGACAGTTACAGGCTGACACTGCAGCCCCGGGTGCTGTGAGCATGAGCAGTGCTGTTGGCTCTGGGGATATGTGGATCCTCTCACTGCATTGGAGAGGAACAATCCATCCACGTGATGGTCACAGCTCCAGTTTCAGTGGCCACCAAGTGCCCTGCAAAGTTACAGCAAGATCCTGCTGAAGGCTCTGCTCCAGGGTCAAGAGCTGCAGAGGGCTCAAGTGATGTTTTTGAGCTGTGACTGAGGGATCCTGGTTTCTCCTGGATCTGTGCATTGTAGCTGATGCCTGTCATGTTAAAGAAGCCTTGGCTGAAGTCTGTGCCAGAGTAAGGATATACATGAAGTGCTTTATTTCGTGTGGTTTCTCTGGTGTCTGGCATGGAATATTTTTAAGTCTTCTATCTCGTGGTTGAGTTTCAGGGAAACTGGCCAATGAATTTATAAGCTCCAGGCTGGCAATTCTTTGTGCATGCAGCAGGAAAGACCCAGTTTCCAAAGAAGAAAACCGAATGTGTGTGAGTTAAGAGGAATGCTCAGAGTATGAGAGGGATCAGAGCTGTGCCAGCTCTGGTGCAGCTGAGTGCCTTCTGCTTTGGGGTGACAGGCAGAGGTACAAGGAGTCTGGAGGAGAGACAAGCTTCAATTCAAACTTCTGCACAGAACCTACAGGTGGTTGAGGATTACCATCTCTACATTTTCTGCTTTGTAGCATCATTCTGTGGAAATTCCTCCTTGTGTATTTTGTCTCTCTCCATGTCACATAAACAGAGACACACAGACAAGAGGCCATGTAAACTAGTCAACAGGGAATGCCACATACGTATTACCGCTACCTCCCCTGTTTCTGTGAACTTTGTTCAGTATGACTGAGACATCTACACTTCTTTCAGCTCCAAATACTCTCCTTTCTTCAGGCCTTTCTCTTACAAATAAACAAAATAATATATTTTTCTCTAATTTTGCCTTCAAAGTTGACTGAAACTGCTGAGGTATTGCCAAAATATTAATTTTGAAATGGGGCCATAATTTATTTGACAAGATATTGCAAGAAAGCACTGCTTTAATGTTAACATAAACAACAACATTTGCATGTATGTGAAATGAGTCTAGTCATTCAAACAAAGAAAAAATGTGTGAGTTAGAGGAAAAGAGATGCATATTTCAGAAATGTCAAATCTTGAACTGCTGTGGATCAAGGCTTTTACCCTGTGAAATCCACAGTCAGATTAGAAGTATGTTAATGCTGGCAGAAAAGTAATACTATCACTTCTGTTCTTCATTTCATTTATCTCCTCCCACTTCCCATCCTACTCTTATCTGAAGTGTCTGGGGAATTGTGCTAGAGTGTCTCATCCACAGATTAAGTCAAGGAAAAGCTCATAATCCCATCTCTTTGTCAGGATGTATTGAGTTCAGTGCACTTCCAAGGAAAAGAGTAGGAAAATGAGCAAAGGCAGCAGAGTTATGAAAAGTGTTTGGCATTTATTTCTGCTATTTTATGCAATGTGAGCAGACAGAACAAAGAAAGGGTGAATATTTTCTGTTTACATGACGCCCTGCTGGTAAGACATAAACCTTTAGATTACTTAACTGTGTCCTGTGGAGTACCTGATGTCTAGGGAGACATGTACAGCAGATCAAACTGCTGTGATTTTTGCATGCAGTATTTTCCTAGGCAAAGTTCTTGTTTTTCTTTACAATTGCATTTGTTGGATGACAGTCCTGTGTGGGCTGGCTCACCTGCAGACACAATCACTATCACAGTTATATAAAAAGTAAAGGGCTTTATTCATATCTACCTCAAAGCTTCTTTAGTTTTCTCTGATGTTTTAAAGTTGCAATAAATATTCTTCAAATCTCTCTACACTGGCAGAGTGGGATAAAAAAACCTTACTGCACATGAGACTCTGGCTGATAGTGTCCCTTCAGATACTCACACCTGGGGAGAAGTCACAGAATCATAGAATGACCTGGGTTGGAAGGGACCTTAAAGATCATCTCCTTCCAACCCCCTGCCATGGGCAGGGACACCTTCCACTAGACCAGGTTGCTCAGAACCTCATCCAACCTGGCCTTGAACACTTCCAGGAATGGAGCAGACAGAGCTTCTCTGGGCAACCTAGAAGTGCCAGGGCCTCACTACCCTCACAGTAAAAAAATTCTTTTTAATATGTAATCTAAACCTACTTTCAGACTGAAGCTGTTCCTGCTTGTCCTGTCACTACCTGCTCTTTTAAATAGTCTTTCTCCATCTTTCTTGTGGGTTCCCTTCAGCTACTGGAAGGCTACAATTAGTTCACCCCAAAGCCTTCTCTTTTCCAGGCTGAACAATCCCAATTCTCTTAGCCCTTCCTTGTGGTAGAAGTGCTTCATCCCTCTAATCATCTTGGTGGCCCTCAAGTCACATTATGCAGAGCGAGAAAATAAAATCTAATAAGGACTGTATTTTGTTTGTCTGTATACTGATGATTTTTACATTCATTTTTATATCTGAGTGCCAGCTTTTTCTCTAAACTCCTTAGAAAGTAAATTTTTGGTGATATTTTTTCCTAAGTCATTGTAACAGAAAGAAATCTGTAGAGTAGCTTGTGAAAAATCAGTCAGTTCAGAGGCCATTCTCCGTCTGAGGGGCAGTTTGACTGAAGGGAAGGTGCACATGAGAAGTTGATCAACGGGCAGATGAAGCTAGAAGCTATTCCCTTAAAAGCATGCTGGAAATGATTCACATGTTCAAGGAGATGCTGTGGGAACTGTGAGGCTGTACTGCTTCATTTATCCTTGGAAATTAAAATGGAGAAGAAGATGCTGTGAGCAGCTCAGTATGATTATCATTTGTGACATGCTGCAGGACTTAAAATTGCTTGTGGCTGTGGCCTTAACTGCTAATGAGTAAATGCTTCCCTTGGTTACACCTGTGCTGCTCCACTGACTCCATGGATCTGTTATGGCAAACTGGGTATGAAACTGCAGTAAAGCACTTAAAATTCACTGCTGTAACTGAAATGCTGATCACAGCAACAAATGTTTTTGGAGAAAAAATTGTAAGAAACAGGCACCTCTGGTTTTTTTGTATTGCTGATTTACAGTTTACTTCTCTTTCTCTTGTGAATAAACTGTAAAATGATCACAGAATGTCACAGAATATTCTGAGTTGAAAGGGAACCACAAGGATCATTGAGTCCAACTCTTAAGTGAACGGCCCATAAAGGGATCAAACCCACAATCTTGGTGCTATTAGCACCATGCTTTAACCAACTGAGCTAATCTCAGGGTCTAACACAGGCTGGATCTTAAAAAAATAATTTGTGAACTAAATGAGTTTTGTTTCTTTCTCAAAAGATTCAAAGGAGGAGGTGCAAGTCCTGCTCTGCAATATGCACACATTTGTGTACACACATAGGAATTCTGTTCTCTGGCCCACACTAATATCATACTTTGGCTCAGAAGCTGACATTATGGGATTTGGAATATTTGAAGCTGAGGTTGGGACAGTTTCTTCCATTAATGTGGCTTCATGAGTTACAGCTGTACAATGTCCTGTTTGATTATCATTTCTTTTAAGAAGTCCTTGTTAAAATTCTTGCTGGCTCTGGCAAGAGGAAAGAAGTCCTCTTGTGAATGGCATCTTTAAATAAAACAGTTCTGCTTACATCACTTAATAACAACTTTGTCTGACCCCCACCAGTTTTTCCATCTTCTATATATCTTCTGTGTATTTTATTTAGCTTAACAGTCAGTCTCCTTTCCTGAGGTCAGAGACATTTGCAAACCTTCTGCCTGAAACTCTTGCAATGAATTTTCTAAGAATAAGCATTGCACTTATCTATGTGACTGATGAGCTATCAGCTCTTTCAGAGGAATAATAGTTACTGGGACTGCTAAATTCAGGCAGACAGGTAAGAAGAATCTATTTTAATTGTGGTGTCATAAGAATTCACAAAATTCCCTACATACAATGGTTATTACACACATGTGGGGATGGGACACCTTGAGATGGATAATATTCCACATGGATTACACAGCTGAGTTTACCCCAGTTTAGAAATAGCTGAAGCTGTTTGATGTCCACTCCTTGGTCTCTGAAGCAAGAATAAGAAGGTTTCCCGTGCTAAATATCAAAAACTCTTGATCATTAGTCATAACTGCTGTGGTAGCAGTAACATTGTTGTAACAAGTTAATAAGCAGGTGGTAATGAAACTATCATATCTAATTAGATATGAATTAGTATGGCAGATGAAAAGCTATTCCTGGCCCTGGAAGCAGCCATTCCAGAGCTGGACTGAAGCACAGCAGTACACAGGAACTGCTGTTGTTCTTTGCTGCTCTGCTGATAAAAGAGGAACTTGGATTCCAACACCTCCAGTCTGGCACTTTTCACAAGAATGAACAAAACAAATTTAGCCCAAAGGATGTGGCATATTGAAGGAGCTGGGGTGTATAACTCATTTGTGCAGTTGGTGTGGTGGTTGGTAAGAGTTACGTGCTGAGTTAATGCACTGTGAACCTCCTGAGTTACTGCCAAGTCCATTTAATCTGCTATAGCTCCTTATCAGATAATTCCCCACTGAATCAAGTATATTTGCTGTTAAATCTTAGCTTTAAAATAATGATTCAAAATTGGTTACAGTTAAATATGTCCTGATTAGACGAAATGGTTTGAGGGACAGTGCAATTTTTTTTATAGAAGTATTATTTATAAAGTAAATCACTCCTGTTTGTGACACCCTGGCTGTTTCCATCAGGGATAGATGCTGAGGGGACTCATTTTCCTCAGGCAGCACAAAGCTCAGCTGCCTGAGGTTATGGAATCTCATCTACCCAAGGCATTGAAACCACATTGACATTTTCTGTGCTACTCCTAATGCTGCAGGAGCTGAACCCATTTCTGAGAAAAAGCATGTGAAAACAGGAATTATTCCAGAACTACACTGCTGAAACTTGTGTGATGAAGCAGCAATGCTGTATTTCCTGACTTTAGGAGCTTCCCCATGTTTGCAGCTCTAGCCCAAAGAACTTAGCATAGAAAAGTTTTAAACAGATGTCTCTGTGACAGGTAGATTGTTGCAAGCAAAATGCCTGGAGGTTTACTTCAATATGAAGAGCTGCAGAGGAAGGGGTAAATGCTGGTTTACTGTTGATCATGAAATGAGTTTATCAAAGAGGAGCTGCAAGATTGATGTTGCCTTGAAAATGCCCTGATGTTTTCTTTACAAAGTTCTTGTTGGGTAGAAGTTTGTTACTTCTGAATTGAATTTTATTTTATAGCTAGAACATCTTGAATGCATGTTAATTTGGCTATATCAAATGAGCCATGGATTTCTGTAAATGTGTTAAAATGAAAATATATTCAAGAAAGAAAATGCTCTATGTCCCTCAGCCTCTGTCATGATGTCTACAATTCCCTAATATTTTATCCTTGCTTCAGCACAATTTTCCAAAATTACTATAGATAACACTGGTGACAAAAGGCAGCTTTTTTCAGTACCTTTTTCCAAGTACCAGGCATGATAGTTTTAGCATGTGAAAGAGAACTAAGAACTATTACCATCACTTATACAGTTTCCTGATTAAATATTAAATTCATCTGAAGATTAGTGCCTAGTTTAATTCAATTGCTTCTGGTATTTGGTCTAAAATATAAAATTGATTTCACCTGGAACCCACAGCAGGTGGATGCATCTGAAATTAGCACCAGCTCACAAGCTCCTACCTGATAGCTTGAGGAAGTTTAAGGCAAGGATGGAGCAAATAGTGGAATCAAGAATTTGGTCAGGGATAATTTTATGATGTTTTTAAACCTGTATCTTTCTGTTTGCTGGAAGTCCCCAAGGGTATATCTACACACAAGAAGAAGCTACCTGAGCTCTCTTTAAACAAGGTGATTTCAGGAAAGGGAATGGTATAACTTTTATATTGTGTCATTATATGACTTTTAGAATGGATTGTGAAATGTAAGCAATCTCAAAGAGGTTGTTGGCAGAAAAGTCATGGTACTGTACAGTTCTTTCATAGAAGTATTAGTATACTCATGCACACACCTACATTTTTTATTTACTTTAATAATGCCAGAGTTCTCAACACAACAGCAATCTTTTCCAGCTTCTTACTATATACACATGGCTCTTCAAGTTTCCTTTTTGCAAGTTATTTTCTGCTTTTACCTATCTTTCTCATTTTTTTTTAGCTAGCAGGTATGTTTCTGAACAGCGGTGTTGTCCTTATTCTAGGAGCTTATCAACAGCTCCAAAGTTAATTTGAAATAGATGATGTGTAAGAAACCAATGAAGAATTTCACTGTGGACAAAAATCCGTAATCACTATTTGATCAATGAAAGCAGTGGGAGTGTTATAAGTTGTGAAATTATTATGCATAAACAGGTCTATTCCTCAGGTAAATTCTGCTTTCCCTTGCTGTGATGAGACCTTTGGATTTAAGAAAAATTAAGATTTAGCCTGACAAATCCTATTTTTATTCTTCTATTTTTGTAGTAAAACAGTGTTTTCCATTGATACAGAACACCACCACACCACAGAGATCTTCTTGGTGTCATAATTACTATTAAAATGTAAGGAAACAAAAAAAGACTGTGGCACATTTACCTTGGCTGGCTGACAGATATCCGGCTGACAGATATCCAGCCACTCTCTCATTCCCATTCTCAGCAGCACAGGGGGAGAAAAGGAGGAAAAACCTTATGGATGGAGATAAAGAAAGGAAAATCACTTACCAGTCACCATGATGGGCAGTCCAGGTTGGATGAGATGACCTTTAAGGGTCCCTTCCAATCCAAACTATTCTATGACCTTGGGGAAATTGCATGTAACTTATTGCCAATTAAAATAGAAGAAGGTAACTGTAAGGTAAGTCAGCTCCTTAAAACAGCCTATGCTGTAACAGAATCCATAGTGTTTCTCTGTGAAAGAGCAACAATACTCTTTTATCCTGTATTTCCTTTTTTGATTCAATGTTCTCAGGATAGTACAAGTAAGGAAAAGGATTTTTCTAAGCCTCTGGCAAAGCATAATTGTCCTCATCTTTTACAGTATACTAGAAATCAGCTTTTGAGATAGTATTGTTAGAAATATCAGTGTTTGCTTAGATATTAAAAAAGGAGATCAACAGGTTCCTTCAGATTAAGTTTTAACATTTTTTTTAGGAACAATAAAATACTATAGAGGATTCCCGTGTATGCTTAAGTTTGACACCATTTTGGCATGTGATGACCCTCCTTGGATGTTAATCATCTTTGTCTCTTATGTAATTAGCCACAGTCGTGGTTTGTTAGAAGAGGTAGGATGAACCATTTTGGCAGAGTACGTAATTCCACTTTTTTCTAAGGCAAATGAAGAGCAAGCATTTAAATATGACCAAAAATCCTAAATGGACAAATTTCAAGAGGGGAACATGTACATTGACCAGATATATAATGCCTAGGGAGAAAGAGCAGAACTGCAGCTGTTATTTAACTTTATGATGGAAGGCTGAATGGAGCAATGCTGTGTTTAGAAACATTTTTGTGTTTTGTGGCAACGTGGCCAATATGAGGGATTCTGTGGAATAAGTGAAAGCACTGAGAAGCACAGCTGCTATACTCAGCTTTTCATGCAGTTGTTGCATCCAGTATTTCACCCTCTTTGGCGCTTTTGCTGAGGGAATGGGTATTTATATTGGGTACACCACTGATTAGGGCTGTGGAAGAGAGCGGTGTGTTTTGTCAGGGTATTAACGCAGCTCAGGGTCTCTTGTCACAAATGTTTATGATGATGAGACAAATACAGAGGAATTACCTTTTACTGGGTAATAACTTGGCAACATTTGCAAAGTGGTAAACAGAAGTGACTGGAGTAATATATGAGTTGGGGCATCATCCCAAAAACCTTTCAACACTAATTACAGAGTCGGTGCACCAGGTGATCATTCAGCAAACATTTGCAGCTCTTATGCTTTTTTTGTTTGTTTGTTTTCATGAGCTGCAGTCTTCAGCATGGGACCACAGCTCTTCCCGCCAGTCTCTCACACTCTGCTTTCCTTGCTTCCTTTTCCACATGGATTTGTCTTAAAAAGACAAGATATTTGAGAATTGTCTAGGCTGAAGAAAGCCAGTTGCACCTCATCAGCTATTTTTCAAAGATGAAAACTGTACTGTTAATAACTGATATATATGTTAGTGTTTCTAGTAAGGAGAATAAGGAATTATTTTAATTGAGAATCGTACACAGGACACTTGAGATCTGTTCCCAACTCTGCCAGACTTTCTGTGTCAATACTAGTTAGTGTGTTAATGGTTACATCTCCAACTTTTAAAGAGGAGGAATATTTCTTTGGGAATGTCATGAATGTGCTTGTGACTGAAGGCAGATACCTCATCAATAAGATGCATATGAATACCTAGAAGAGACATGATATTTTCAGACCACTTAGATCAAAGTTGTGCTTAAGGACTGGTTTATCTTTAAAATCAAAATACTCCAGTACATAAATACCCTGATAGGCATATATTCTTAATGAATGGGGGGGGGGGACAAGGCATCCCAACAAAACCAAACCTAAAAAAACACAACCAAAATATCCCCACTAAGAATCCTAAAAAAAAAGAACAAAAAACAAACAAAAACCACTTCCCCCTCCAAAAAAAACCCAAAAAACAAACACCCAAACCAAAATAAAACCACACAAAAAAAAAAAAATCCTGAAAAAAAGCCAACAAACCAAAACACCAAAAAACAACAAAACACCAAGATTTTGAATATGGCAGTTCTTACACTAAACCTTTAAAGCGAAGTTTTTTTCCAGCAAACTGAACAACCTGATTTTCAGCTTGTTGCTCACATCTTCTCCCATTCAGGAAAGCTCTGTGTGCACAGGTAAGTTCAAGCACAGCAGCAGCTCCCCTGAAATGAGTGAGGCTCTGCATGTGCTTATCTACACAGGCTGGAGCTGTGCTGAACTGGGGACACAATTGATAAAATTTTTGATCATTTTTTTCCTTCTGGTTTCTTGGCATCTGGTTTACATGGCATTCACTCCCCTGTGAAAACAGGGAGTATGTGGCAATGTTGTAACTGCTTCAGATTTGTATTCTTACGTGTGTTTTAAACAGAGGGATATTGTGAGAGGAGCCCTCAAAGGGTGAAAGAATTGTACAGTGAGTTGGATCTTTCTTTTGTTGAGATTTGTTTTCTGAAATATTTCTATTTAATAACTGTGTTACTGTACTGTGCATACTGACTTCTGAAGGTGAGTTTAGTTCTTGTACTTTGGTACTTTTTTCTTAAATTATAGGTGTAATGGTGCTAGTGGGAATGCCAGTGCTTGAAGGAGATAAAGCAGTACTCTAGCATGTTTCCCTTCAAGTCTTGCAGGGCGCCAGCCTGATGGTCTGAGCTCTGGCTAATAAATAACAGTCTGCCAGTGTGACACCTTCTTTTGTGGTCCAAAGCCTGCCTTTCCCTCTAACAAACGCCACAGACACTTGTTTCTAGGTTGTCTTCTTCTCTGTGGCTTTTGTACGTCACTGAAACAGCCTCTGTAAGAACATGGTCTGTCTGACCCCCTGTGATGTGAGTTGCACAGTCTCATTAACTTTCTTATCAAGCCCAATCCTGAACACTGAAGTCTGCAGCACTTCTCTGCACACTTCACCAGGGGAGCTGACACTGCATAGAAACATTATAACTTGAAGTTCTCACTGTGAAATCTGCTAGGAGTGATAGCACGATCCTTGCTGAAGCTGAAAAAGAAACCAGAACTTGTAAAATGCTGTCATAAGTCCATAATTCTTTTTCATCTGTAAAGTAGGTAGATTTTTTTTTTTAGGGTATAAGTATATTACCTGGATAGCCTCTGGACACTTCTCCAACTGCTGTGTTAGGTGAATCCCTGGAGGTTTGAGACTTATTCAACAAAGTGTCAAGAATTTCAATTAATATTAAACAGTTTAAAATTCGTTCCTTGAAACTGAAATAAGAGGCAGGAGAGTAGCCCGAGCAGTCTTCTGGGGGTGGCTAAGGATGGGGGTCAAAGCATTTGACCTTAACTTCACATTGCAAACTGCTAGTGTTATCTCTACACAGTTTTTGCAGGCAGTCTGTATTTATCCTTCCTTCTGGGAGTAGCTAACTAACCCACCAGTTATGATATCAAGTTTATTCTGTGTTAATTTTGATGGTCTGGAACAAGTTTCAGTCTAAACAGTTGAAGTAGTCTGGTTGTTTAAAACCAGGCAGTTTAGGTCCTTTTGTGATTATTCCCTGCACTTGTTTAATTCACTGGGTTTGTTACAAGTGTAAAAAGCGACAGCCCATTAAGGGCCTGAACTCTCTGCTGATGAGTACTACAGAGCATGTTTCTGCCTGTGAAAAGTAGAGGTAATTATGCATTCCTTTTTTTTTTTTTTTTTTTGTGATTGCAGGAAATTCAGTGTTTTCATAGGTAAGTACTGCTTTGGGCAAGGCTACCTCTTTTTCTTAATAATCCCACCTATGTTCTGTATTTTGACTGAAATTCATCCTCTAGGCTGTTATCTCTGGGTGACCAGAATTGTTGGATATTACCAAATAACAGATAATAAGTGGAGATTGGCAATATCTGTAGAGGAACTTCTGCTCTGGATTAGAGCTGTTGCTCTAAATGTGCTCCTGAGGAGAGCACCCTAAATATGTCCTTCCTCCAGAAGGACAGCAGTGATAGAGTTCCACAGCCAAGGTTGTGGGCAAAGATGACTTTGGAATTCCAAATTCTTGTGTTTTTTTAAAGTGAATATAGGAATTTGGAAGGCTGGGATGAGAGTTTAGATATTGTTCAAGAGGGAGTGGCAAAGAGGGAGAAAGTTGTTTGGTTTTAAAGAAAGAAGCGAGAATGTGAGAGGACAAAGAGCAACATTCAGAGGAACACAGGAGTATCTTAGTACCCCTTTAAGCAGAAGCTCAGAAGTTTTTTTTTTATACACCTTGCTGATTTTGTTGTACTTGCACTGTCATTCACAGTCATCCCACACACAGCCCAGTGTTGCTGTGTTAATTGAAGTTTTAGTCATCCAGGCAGATTAGCCTGGTGTACTCCTTGAAAATTGCATGTTGTGTCATTAAACCGGAGTAAATGCAGAGTTTGTTGAAGAAAGTTAATCATTTTGTCCTCCTCCAGATCCTTGGAGAGCTGTGAGAAAAATTATACTCCTTTAACCGTTTTCCAGAATGCAGTCTGCATTTTATTTTTATGGTGCTAATGAACATTTCATCCTCATGGTGTTGCCTTTTTGCTTCTGTTACTCTATGACCATCACAAAATATGCAGCACCAAAATCCATCAAGAGCCAAAGCTGCTTGATTCACAAAGAGCCCCATGTTGTAGTAACAAAAATTTGCTATTAACATTTCATGAGCAGGCATTAATAAAACATTACACAATTAAATATTTCATATTATCAATTGCTTCTGATTAGCAAGCTCATGAACAGTGTGGAAAAATATGATAGGTTGAACAATCTTTGGTATTATGTGTGGTACTGGAAGGGCAAACCTATTTAGTAAGTCAGAGTTGATTTGGTGCAAATCAGACGTTCATTTAACAAGTTTATTCTTTTAACCAAACTAATCAGAAATAATGGTTATGTCACTACTAGGCAGTAAGGTTTTAATTAATTTAGTTTATACTTTAACTGGTGTGCAGAAAGTTTAATTTTTCAATAGGTTTATTCCTGCATTATTTATTTGGATAATTTTCATTAAATAGTTCTCAAATTGACCTGGAGGAATTTGTCGTCAGGAAGACAGTATTTAGTGCATGTGAAAAGATTTTATTCATATGTTCTGGCTTCAGAAGACATGTTTCAGAAGATGCCTATCTCTATAAAGTATTTATGTGGCAATTACTTAGTATTTATTTATGCCCTTATGCACCAAAGTAAGCCAGTTTGTAAAAGTCTTGCTCAGGCTGCTGGGGACAGAATACTTTGCAGGAGTGGACTGAATGGAGTGCAATCTGACACCACTAATGTAACTTCCAAAACATGTCCCTTTCCCCAGTGATGGAGATACTTCTCCTCAGTATGTTTTTCCCTTCTCTCTGTTTTTAAATGCTGTATTCTGGCACTGGGAAAAGTCTAGTAATGAAGAGTTACACTAATTAAAGCACAAACTCCTCTTGACACCTTTTTCTTCCTTTTTTATCCCTGCCATAATGAATAAATCTCGTTATTCAGTGCTGTCTTTTCCCTACTTTCACTTTTTGCTGCTTAAAAAGTGGGTATTTTCAGGGGTCAGGTATTAAAACTGATCTACTATGAATTGAAAAGTTTTTGGTCTTTTCTGCAGTGTTCACTGTAAAGAAAGAATGTACATCCCCTTGCAGCTTGGCTCACTTGGGAATGCAGCCACTTTTGTGGGATTTTGCCTGGTCCCCAGTGGCATATGGTGATCATTCTTTAAATAGCAGTGTGTGCTGTCTTCCTCTCCTGTTCCCTGGAGCTACTCTGTTTGTCTTGAAATGCTGCTCCATCCTCTTTGTTGTGGAAATTTCCAGCTTTTCTGAGAAAGGGACCGGTAGAAAAGGTCTTTCTAGTAATTATTCCATTGACAATCCTGCAACAACATAAGGCACAGCAGCAGCCTGGGAGTCAGGGTGAGGGCTTTGGTGGGGGAACTCA
The DNA here is from genome assembly GCF_001715985.3 of Manacus vitellinus. Taxonomy (NCBI): domain Eukaryota; kingdom Metazoa; phylum Chordata; class Aves; order Passeriformes; family Pipridae; genus Manacus; species Manacus vitellinus. The sequence goes on along the minus strand of NW_021940603.1, from coordinate 3,051,567 downwards.
TCTTCAGTGCAATCCAAGGGAACTCCCATTCTGTCCCACAGTGTTCCTGCAGCGATGAGCAGTATTGATACAATTTTTACTTAGTGCCCTCAAAAGCACTCCTGGGAAATGTTTGAAATAAGGCTAACAAGGGAGAGATGATATTTAATGACTTTCTTTTCTTTATTCTACTTTTTTTAATATATAAATCTGGATAGGTGAAGAGCCATTTAGATTAAGTATTAAGGCTTAAATGAGATCCATGAAAGTAATTTAATTTTCTTTACAACATCATCTAGCCAGCTGATACAATGTTAAGCTTCTATCACAATTATAATCACCATCCAAATGAGAAATTCAGTACAGGTGTTAATTCCCCTTGTTTACTTAAAACTGTGAAAGCTGAAGCTGATGGCAGTGTAAGAAGGAAAACACCTGAAGGTAGTTCTTTCAAAAGCAATCATTTGGGAATATCTAAACTGAACTTGTTTGAAAGGGAGGATGAGCAAACATTTACATATGAAATGTAAATTCCATACACAGTGAGAGTGCCCATAGTAAGAGCTCATCTGCATTTAGAAGATTACGGGAGAGGGGAAATCGTTTTTTACATAAATGAACTATGTAAAGTAAGTGCAAACAAAAAAGGACAGAATTCACTGACCTCAGAAGTTAAGAGAGAGGAAAAACTAATTGTTTTCAAGGCAAGTTACTACCTTCATTTTTTTTTTCCCAAAAGAAGACACTGCACAAGAAGTATACGTGAACTCAGAAGTATGGCACGGGGAATTTTGTCTGCTACAGAGGCTGAGACCCCTCTCAGAGGTAAAACCAGAAAGTCTTGGTTCTAAGGGGTAAAGGTGGAATCCTGGCTGCATGAAAACCAGTAGCAAAAATTGTTACCAGTTTGAAAAAAAGCAGGATTTTTCTCACAGTGACTTGTTGTTATAAGCACTGAACTAAGAACCAGAACATTCTGGATTCCAGACTCATAAGTCTATATGATGATAAATCCATTTTAAGATCTTGTCCTCAATTTTAAACCTCCTTGGTGTTTCTCACCAGCTGCACAGAACAATTAAATAAAAGGTCCTCTTCATATAAAAGTAAATGATATAATCTAATTTGTTAGATTTGGGGTTTTTTTGCGGTGTGAACATTTTACAGTTGTCTATGATTAAATTCTGTCTCACTCCACTATGTCCTGAAATTTCTGGGACTATCAACTGGATGATTTGGCTTACCCTGAGGATGATATTCTTCCACATGCATGTTGGTGGTCATACCTAAGTAGTCAAACCCCACACAAATATGAGAAAGGTTATTAAGACATGTTTGGCACTGTTTGGTTCTGAGTGTTTGGGGAACTCGTGGACTGCCTAGAATTTATTTGACATTTAGAGGTGGACCTTCCACAGCTGTTGGAGGAAGCTGGTGGCATTCAGTCAAGAGAGCAGAGGTAGCTGTGCACCAACATGAAGTGTAAGCAGCTGGTAAAAATATTGTTCAAGGTATGGTGAGTCGCATTTCAGGAGATGTTGTGAATAAAATGAGCAGTAGCTCTGAGGCTTCACATGAGCAGTCTGCTGTGGGGATTTAGAGACAAGGAAGCAGAAGAGGAGAAAAAAAATCCCATGGTACTTGGCTGGTATTTGCTTTAAAATAAAGCTCTGCTATAAAATTCACACCAGATGTATATGGAGACCTAAGCTTCCTGTAGGTGCAGGGGGAGGCATCCCAAAACAGGGTGCACAGTGATTGGTACCCTGCAATGGAGCTGAATGAAACAGGAGATCTGCAGGGAGATCCATTGCTGTAGATAGTGCCCAACATTTTGGACTAGAGATCGCTCCTTTCACTTTCAACTTGCCACCTACTTGTAATTAAGATAATCATAATCACCTTTCAAAATGCAAAACATGAGGTTTGCCTCTTTTTATTCGGTGGCTTGATGCTTATAACACCCACCAGGGAGGTGTGAAGGAGACAGATAGACAGTCCATTCCCAGTTATCACACCTTTTTATTTCACCTTGCATGAAACAGTCCAAGATTCACTGCTTGAGAGTGATCAATTGTTAGAGGATGGAGAAGTTCTGGTATCAAAACAAGGGCCCTACAGAATTTTATACTTACAGGAGAAGCCCAGCAGGGTTTCCTAATCCAGGATTCTTTAATTTCTGATTGAGAAATCAGTGTGTACCTGAGCACCATGTGTACAGAAAGGCTTATAGAACTGGGCTGTGTTGCACCTATAAGCATAGCCTACAAATTTGGCCATAAATTTGGAATATAGGAGGGAAAAGAATCTGTGTTTTTCGCATGTTTTAAAAACTAAGAAAACAGTCATCTCTGCTGCACTACCATTTTGTTCAGTGCACAGCATATTAAATGTGTTTTAATGAAAACTAGTGGGTGATATAGTTGTGAGTTTATGTGTCACTTAGTACTAGCCACAGTAACAAAATCTAGGTTTATGTAAGTACTTGAGAGCCCTCATGTAAATACACACATATGAACTTTTGCAGTTACACCCATATTGTTTCTGTATGTATATGTGAGAAGACATCTGCAGCTTTAGGAGACCATTTCAATGAAAGTATAAAAATTAACAAGGATTTGGGTCTAACATAAAAATTAATGGAGATTTAGATTATTTTATTATATTATTTTGGGCTTCCAGTCCCAAGTAAACAATTTGAATGACAAGATAATATGGTGTAGATGTTCTTGTCTCTGACTTCAGTTCAGGAAAGCACTTAAATGTGTAAGTTCCATGAACTTTGATGTTATTTATATGCTTTCAGACTTGTACACATGCTTAAGTCAGGATTGCTGGATGCTTTTGGCTCTCTGATTTATAGGTATGACTTTTTTTACTGGTTATTTTCAGTAAATACTCTAATTCAAATGTTAACCAGATCTTAAGAAAGTACATCGTTTCCTATGGTATAAAAGTGGTGTTTTTCAGCTACCTCTGATTTTGAATATTCAGATAAGTAACAGCAAACTGTAAAGTACCTATAAATAATAAATATTGAATATTTTAAAATTAAAAATTTGAGGTTTTGTACAAATTTCTGAAAGACTTTTGGAAATAGTTCAGGCCCTGAAAACATTTTGAAACTAATCCACTAAAAGTATTCGGTTAGTTTCCCCTCAAACATATTTTGCTATCAGGATTTAATTAATTGACAATGATCTTGTGTAAAACATGCATTTCTCTTTTATATCAAAAGGCAATCATTGGAGCTGGTTAGCATTTCCCAATATTCAAGTTCTTTACCACATTTATGTTATATTCAGGATTTTGCTTAAATCTTTTCTGTTTCATTCTTATAAGAACTAGGGAAAGGCCTTCATAAGGTTATCAAACACTATTTTCTGACAGAGGCAGCCTGGTTCAGATTCCTACTACTGACGAAAGACACCATAACTAGTACAGCTGAAAAATATCTTCAATAATATTAATTGTATAAAAGATTGATGAATTTTTCTATAATTCATTGAATAATTTATTGTCACAACTGGCACTCAATAAACTCTACAACCAACCTTAAACCTGCTTTGATAACTAGATACCATCCATCACCTGTCAGTGACCCCTGCAGCACCCCTGCCATTCAGGTCCTGTAATTCTCCATTTTGAAGAGGAAAAAATGGTAAGTATGGTCACCTTCTCTTCAATCTTTAGAACGTGTTCTGAAGCTAAAAAATGGGATGCTTCTGTTAACCTTTCTGACAAGTTCTCACAGCCTTTGTGGCAGATTGGCCAATTCTGCTCCGATGGAGCCGTGGCAGGAACGGTGTCTGACAGTGCAGCTCATCACCAGCTGGCAGGGGATGGGGATGCTTTGAGACAGCAGAGCAAGGATGTTTAGTCAGTCCCCCTGTAAGCTGATCCTTAGGAACAAACCTCTGTAGGTCTAGTAATCTACTGCCTCCCTCAGAAAACTCTACCTTACTTTTGTATGGAGCTGCCCTTTCCCTCCCAGCCCCACGCCTGTAAAAAGTGGAAGTGATGAGCAATTCTGTCTGACATCCAATATGAATTTGGGGGTTGTACATGACAGTGATAACTCTCATTTAGGCATTCCTTTTGCTGTCTGAGACAATACTTCATTCACACTTGAGTTCTCCTGTAGAAATTTAGAAAGAAATAGTTTCAGGGGTGACAATTTTTACTCGAAGTCGTGACTGCTTCAGTTTGTGCTAATTATGGATTCATTTGTTGACTTTCAGAAAGTTGCTGACAAGTCTAATGTAGTTCATCATGTCAGTGGGCTAAATTTTGGTTTATTTCATTTATAAGAAAAAAATTGCAATAAATTATACTCTTTAATTTTGGTTCCTTTCCATAATAATCTCAACCAGCGGATGAGCTAGTATTTATGAATTTTTTTCTTCTTTGATATGTTCCAGCTGTCAAAGACCTGCAAGTATTTTTTTCACACTATGTGTTATTATCAGTTACTCAAATGCTGAGTCATCAACTGGACACAACCTTCTATGATGAACTTTCTTCTCCTCTTTGGAATGCCTTTTCTCCTTTATGCCTTTAAATTTTGGACTTTCAGACTTGGATATTTTATGATCCTCTTTATAAAATGATGCACGTCTAGAAGTGAGAGATATGAGATAGAGTGCCCATGGGAACCACAGTCCATCTGTATGCTTTTAGCTTGTATTTGTGTGCCTTATTTTAACTCTTTTTTTTTTGTATGCAATTTTTCATATATTAGAATATATTGCTCAATGATAAGGAGAATTGGGAACATCCAGATTGAAATGATGCATTTGAATTAATGAGAATCAGTATCAGATTTAATGTTTAAATGATTGTTTATTTTTTGTTTTTAACTAAAATTAATTTAGTCAAAGTGTGTTCATAGAAAGTTAACTTAGATGTGTATGTATCAAGAATAGAAAAGTAGTTACAGAACAATATGATCATTGAAAGAGATGTTTCTCGTTATGTGTTAAGCTGCACAGGTAGAACAGTTACAGAATTCTGTGAATGGACAATGTCAAAGCAACAAGTGAGTTGAAATTAATAACACAAGAAACTTTTTGAATAATTTTGAGATGCAAGAATATTTGTGAAGGTAGTGGTCGGCTCCTAAGGTTTCTTTGAGTTGCCCTTTTTTATGGGAAGAGAGGATAGATGGGCAAAGTGGTAAAGCCATCTTTATGTCCCTGCACAGGGGAGAGGGGAATACATTTGATAGCATAGTTTACCAATACTGGTAATAATGACTAAGAGAATTGTTACCCAAATGCAAAGTGCTGTTGCAGACCCACATCCATTTCTATATCATATTTTGCCTGCATCAGCACAAGAATAGTGAGAAATATCAGAGACAGGGCCCAGAGTTCAGTGCCTGTCCCAGGAACTGTGCACAGTTTGCAGATTTACATTCAGTGACATGGTGTAACTGTGTTATTTCCTCTTTTGTCATTTCTCTTCTCTGTATAATAATGAACATTGGTTCAGAGTTTACACTCATCGTTGTCTAATGAGCAAAAGATTCAGACTCCAAACCTAAATTCACCAAATTAAGTTAAAGAATTAAATATTTTCTTTTTCTTTTTTTGTAGAGTAGCCATTCCAATTTATGACCCTGTTCCTACCTCTTGCACATGCCTTCTGAAATTGTTTTTGACAAGTATGTGCCATCTTCCTAATAAAATGTGCAGTAACTTCCCTTATGTAATTGAAAGCCCTTTAAAACTTATTCTTAATTGCTGAGGGATTACCTCTGTACCTTTAAGATGTATTGAGATTTATAGTTTTACTACTTCTGCGCTTGAATACTGCAGTTTTCTCCTATCTGAACTGTCAAAGAAATGGGTGAAAATATTTCAGTTAATACAAAATGTCACTACTGTAGTTATTACTTGCTTGAAAAGTTGAAGTATGTTAGTGCTATGCTGAAACTTTTTGTAATGACTTCTGGTCAAGCTTTTTGGATGATAAGATTTTTCTCTTGACTTACAGAAGACCCTTGTTGAACCTCAAAGTGGCATATTTGCATGACTTGTCATTACCTCCTCACCTTTGTTCATGTTTTATTCTCAGCCTTGCTCTGTGCCTTGCACTGATGTGCAGTTCTGACTTGATGTGATGAGGTCAGTGTGAGATCTGCATTCAGCTCATGCTTCCAGCTTTAGGACTACCTTTAGAGCAAAGCAGGTTGTATTGTCATCTCGATCACTGCAGTGTAACTTTGTAAAATTTTATGTTGCTTGGAACTGGTTTTCTTTAGTTATATATCAAATTGACTATCTGGAATGGGTTTATCACTTTTATTGCTATTGCATTTGTATCTTGATCTGTTCCTCTGAAGTGATGTGTTTGTCACAAAATGTGCAATATCCTCCATCCTGTGGAAGGTCATAAACATTTGTAAACTGCTTAGACCAAATATGGCTAATCTTGAGAGTATATCACAGTTTTTTATCTCAAGACAAACCCAGTCTGATCTCCTTTGGCACAAGTGAGCTTTGTGAAGGCCACAAAATGTTGGTTGTACACAGGCCCTTCCTGTCTGACCTGTGGAAAGCTGGCATGTTAACATGGGCTTGGCTTTTTTCAGCAGTGGCCATGAAGTGGCTAAAAGTTTATGGAATGTTTTCCTCATATTGTTTTGCCATGGGAATATTTTCTTGACTACACAGGTGGAAAAGGAGATGTAAATTCTTGAGACTGCAAAAGCTCCGTGAAGGATAATTCTTCCATGATCCTTCAGTGCTCGTGATAATTAGCACTGAGTGTTGCCCAGCTTGATAGTGATGCTCATTAGCATTAATTGAAAGACATGAAAAAGAAAATATATTTTACACCTCAGGAAAAAGATAACATAAAAATTTCAACACATTTTAATTTTCTAGATTTCTGAAAAGTCAAATTATTTGTTTTTATCAAATAAAAAATCCATCAATCTCTTAAACATTCAAGTGTTTGTTCTCAGAAATGGAAACCAGAAATTTTATAGGTCAATAGAGACAGTAAAATCCCCAGGGGTCAGATATAAGGAGTTGAGATGAGTCTCCTGGCCTATCCAGTACCTGTGTGAGACATGGATTTTAATGAGAGGGAAGGGATAACAGGTCTGCTGCACTTCCTCCTTAAGTACTCCCTTGTTGGCTCCTCCAGGTCATGGAACACTGGAGTAATTGTGTGTTCAGTGCAGCCAGGGCAGAGCTGGATTTGACCTCTAGGAACTCTAAGCCACCCTTAACGATAGCTGCCACTGTCAGCTGTCAATTCCAGGAGGAAACTTGATGCAGCATTGTCATAAATGTTATTATGAGATGGAATAGGACAGCACAGAACAAAACTGGGAACAGAAAGGAGTGTCCTGTGAACTGTTCATATCATTTCTACTCTGTTATTCACGAAGTTCAAATGTGACTTACCAAAACCTTCATCAGAAGCACTTATGTATTTACATTAGGCTTTGTTTAACAAAGCAGTGATATTATACCATTTAATACATAGTTATTTCTTCTCATTTGTTTAACATTCACTAAAGGGGAAAGTGATGGATATGAATCATTTCAACATCAAAAATTCTACAAAACCAATAGATATATTCATACCTCACGGTGTACTTACATCTTAACTGTTGGAACTACTTCAGTGAGAGCCCACAATTAGCTCTTTCTTTTAGGAAAAGAGAATCCCAACTGGACATGGATAGTCATAGGATTTAAAAAAACAACTCTTGGATATTTCTCTCATTAATTTATCTCAACACAATTTAAGACAGAAGGCACATCTTAAGGTGCCAACCCCTCTCAGAGCAGGCTCAGTTTTGAAGTTTAGTAAATGATAAGAAACAGAGAAAAGTGATTGTAATGCAATTGTATATTTACAGGGCTTATGCAGATTAGAGAAGGTGCTTCTCTTTGTAGAATGTTTGGTGTGGACAATTGTGGCATTGGCTTATTTGTTTGACTGATGATCACGAAGCTCACACAGAAAAGCTTTTGGATTGGTCCTGATGTGATAGAGTTTTGTAAAACTATAAAGGTTTGGACCAGGTAAATGGAGGATGTGTATTCACTGTTTCCAATTATTCTAGAGCTAAGGAGCACCTGCTAAAATCATTAAGCAAGTGTAAATCAAACAAAGAGTTGCTTGTTTGTTTGTTTGATTGTTTTGGGAGGTGTTAAGCTTTGGAGGAAACTACAGAAGTTGACCTACAAATCAGCTTGGAACGGTGAGACATCTCTTTTGATAGTTATTGAATAGAATCTCCACCTCTCACCTTAAGCATTTTTATTCTGGAGGCAGAAAGGTCTAATTTAGCTAAATAATAGTAGTAGTTTACTCTGTTTCCTATACTTTTCCCATATTGATGAGCTATTGACCACTCCACCTTAGCTCATTTTCTCCATTTAGTGTTTTGTGTGTGTTTAAGACAGCAAACTTCTTAGTTCTGCTAATTAGAAAACTGCTTTTATCTTAATATTTCTTCTTTTAAGGGTGAGCTTAAAGACTGTTGAATCTGTCAAGACGATAAAAATGTCAGTTAAACATTTGAAAGAGAACAAACTATTCTGAATGATTGCATTAGGAAATGGAAGGGCTGGATGCCAAATGTCAGCAATGGAACAGGTAATGTGTTACTTCAGGATGTCAGAGAATGAAAAATTCACTACTGAATTCTGCCACTGAATTTTTAAAGTCCTCTGCTGACACTATAGTCTAGATTTCAGGAAAGGACTGAAGGAAAAAGATTTTGATCTTTGAAAGTAACCTTATTAAAAAAAAGCCAAGAAAAATTAAAATGCGTTTTACAGCTCATATAGGAGAAGGAAACACCTTGTCCCAGCAAGGGATGGATGAGATAGCTGAAGACCACAAAAGGTTTCACCATTGTCATGTGCCCAGACTTTGGCTCCACAGGCTCTGATTGTCAAATACAATATATATTTTTCCTTGATTTATGTGTTTTTAATGGCTTCATCTTGTGGTTTCACACTGTCTAATCATATCACATTCCAAATACGATGTAATGCAATTCACTTTTTTCTGCTCTGAGTAAATTAACAGTGAAGAAGAGGTATGGAAAATGCTCTACAGAATAACTTATTCACCTTCACCTTCTTAGTTTCTTCTAAACTTTTGCAAGATTACTTTTGGCTTTCCTTATAACTGAACAGCTTGCTCCCTTGAGCCATTTCCTCAGGGAGTTTTCTGTCTTTTACCTTGCCATTTATCATTATTACTTTCTCCATTTGCACCGTTTCTTTTGCAATTTCTCTTTCTGTTCCAGTTGTTCTGTATCTCTTGGTTTAGGGTGTTTCTTTTCATTTTCAATTTATTCTCATTTAAAGCTACACTTTGTAACTTCAATTATTTTTGCCAGACAAGGCAATATTTTATGATAGTCATGCTTTTTTTTCTTCTTGAAGATTATTCACATTCCAATCTCGAGTGACTAATGTTTTGATGACTTATTCATTATGCTTTTATTTTATATTTCACTGTCTGTATAATTCTGTTTGGATTAGTTTCTTTTTATATCTTTGTTTTGTTTCCTGTTTACCTCCTTCTGTGATCTGTACAGTCTACAGCCCTCTTGCATGCTCAGTCATCTCCTTAATATTTGCAAAGTAAAACTACTGACCTGTAGCTTTTTAAAAAAATTGTGTCCCAGATGGTAACCAATTATAAACTCCAAAGTTGGCAGCTGTTAACAGGACCAAAATGCCTTCTGCTCTTGTCTGCAGTTTGACACCTCTAAGTGCAGACTGATTTGCCAAGCAGGTCAGTCAGCCACCTATGCAGGCAAATACACACTCTGGAAAATTGCTGCTTGAAGTTTGCCCTGAACCATAAAAACCTTCTGGAGACTTGGGGGACAGATTTTGAAATGTTGACTAATACAGTGTTTCTATAATGAACTTTATTGATGCTATCATGTGTTATTAAATTCATATCAACAAGGATGTCCAAACATATAAGAAATAATCAAGCACTTACTGAAACCTGATGAGTCTTGTAGCCTTTTCTCAATGGGTCCTGCAGTAATTGTACCATTACTGATTGCTGCCATAAGTAGTTTTTAAATATTTGGTGTCAGCATTGCAGACCTCATCTTTTATGAATTACTATTTGCTTTGTCCCTCATTTGTACCTTTTTGGATTTTTGCAGCGGGGGAACTGAATAATTAAAAAATGTTTGGGTTAAGTCACTCAAAAATTTGTTCTAAAAGAATCCAGATTTTATGTTCATTTGTGCCAGAATATGTTGCATTCCCTTGATTATGCTGATATAGGTAATAGAATTTTTTTTTTGTTGTATGCCTCATTTCCTCTTAATTTGTCTTCAAATTACACAAGTAGTCATCTATATAGTTTTTACTTCTATCCAAACCAGATATTATTACAATCAATATAGTTTAATCTTTTTCTTTCTGTACTTTAGCAGAATTTCACTGTTGCATTAGATACAGGAGTCCTGCAAATCTGGAAGTTTTTCTGTGTATTTTCTCCCTGCCTAATTGAAGATCCTGTTTTCAACTTGATTAGAAAAGATTACTAAATTGGGAAAAATGGGATTTGAATTTGTTAGTGACAGAGGCAGAAGAGTTTCATGTTGGATGAAAGAGGTTTATTTTAAGTGAAGGCAAGATGAAAAATCACTTTTATTTCTACCAGAATACAGTTACTTTATTCTATGCCAGTCAATGATGAGTTTTCAGAACTGTGTGTGCTCAGTTTCTCGAGAAAACTCAAGAAGTGTTACATTGCCATCAAAATTGTAATGAGTGACACACAGTTGACACATCTGAAGGAGACATTAAAGTATAAAATAAATTCTTTGTGGAGTACCATGATAATTACACCAATGTTTCTTGCTGTGAAAGCCTATTGTCAAAGTTTTATGTCTCTCCTCAGATAGCAAAGCAAATAGTCTGATTTTCAGAGGCACCCATGGCCTTTTTAACTTGTTTCCTCAAGGTAATTAATTTAAGCATGTGAATTCTGTTGACTTCAGTTTTCTTTCAGGTCACTAGGAACTATCCATGTGCTTCAATTTCTTGATGAAAATTTCCTGTTAAACTATTTACTTAGATTCTAAAAAATGGATATAACTATATATGGGTGGGTGTCTAAACCTGACACCTGACCGATGTTAATTATGATAACTAGAGATAATGTTTTCCAGAGTAAGATTTGTTTCCTTTCATTATATGTGTACAATACAATTGAAAATGGCATCATTTATTTGTGCAAAGCCTTCAGTTTACATTGCTGGACATATTTACAAGTTCTCAGTGGCACAAAGGCTCTAATATTGGACAGATATTATACCAAAATTGGATTGTTGATCAAGACTCATAATTAATGTATGCTATTTTTGATGATTCTTCCAAAGTACAAAATTTCTCATTTTAGAGTTCAGTTGCCCAAACCAGGGACAAATAATTGCTATTATGGTGGTCTCAATTTATTTTTTATCAATCTTTCTGGCTTGTCTAGTTATTAAGTAAATGGTTGGTTTTCATACAACCACTTACAATACCTAAATACCCGACTGCTTTAAATAATCCTCAACTTTTGTGAGGACTCTTGTGAAAAAGAGATCTATAAATGTGCTGCACAAAATAACTAACAAAAATGATTCTTCACCTTTCCCTCCTTCTGTCTCTTATAACTGGAATACTGAGAATAGGACTCTGGTTGCTTACACAGTCATAAGATTTGTAAAGAAAATTTCTGAAGCTTTAAGCCTGCAGTACTGATACCTCAGGTTAGGCATAATTTTCTCTTTAAGATTGCTTTTTAAAACCTGGATGTCTTCTTTGAGCAGAAGAACGTTGTTAAAGTCACTTTGAAAAAGTAATCTGTTGCTTAGGACTGCTTATTTTCTCCTAGAAATAATGGATCACTGGCTACTTTTAGATTACTTTTGAGTCATGCACTCTTTGAATTACAACTGGCAGAACTAGTACCTCTTGTTTGATTTAATGCAGCCTCCAGCCTTTAGAGAGAGATTGGTGGTCCTTCTTGAACTAGTCTGTGTTGCTCAGTGCTGGCACAATTCCCAATCTGCAAGCTGTACTGTCACTGTGTGGATAAGATTTTTCAGCAGATGTTAAATTAAATGCCCTCTTCCTCCTTGCATTGAATTACACAGAGTGTTAAGTGCCTTATGCTTCTTTGAAAATAAATTGATATTAATACTAGGTTCTGTAACCCCATTTTGTGTCCTTGAGATAAATGTGAGGTTCACCTAGGGTTAAATTTTTACCCCACATAGCATTTAATTCTCAAAATTCCAGTATGAGATGGTCTTCCCTGTCCTTAGATTTTAAAAGTCAGTGTTTCCCAGATCAAGTTTGTTATCTTTTTTCTTACAGATTTTGGAACAGTCTAGTTGAGGACTCATCTACCTCAAACACCCCTGTTGTCTTGTAGTTGGCTAAGCAACACTTTCTGACCTTGCTTAAATTTAGCATCTTGACAGAGGGTTAGCAACTATCAGCACATAAAAGATCCCAGACAGACATTGTTCTGAGCAACTGAAGTCACAACTGTTCCTTCATTCCCCCCTTCCCTTCGTACTGCACATTTGTTTTCATGGGTGAGATGTTCAGTGTCTAACCAGGATCTGACATGACAATTACATAAGGGTTTTTGCCAAAGTCCATCCTCAGCTTGTCCATAACCAGAGACTAAGGTCTGGGTCACAGATATGATCCCCACCATAATTTAAAATCCTGTCTTATCTTTTAAAGTCCATAGTCAAAAGAAAATTCTGTGCATTAAAACCCTTACAGATTGTAATTTTATTTCTTATTTCAACCTTTCTTCTTTCAATTAAGCATTGCTTCTGTAGTTTTTCTAGTGGATATTTAAATGTCTTTGAAGACTTTGCTAGCATGTACACAGAAGACAAGTACCTTTGTGAAAGGTGCCTAAGTATATAAATGTCCCTCTCTTTTTTAATATAAGTGCAACTATGCAACCTTCATACTGCTGACCTGTTTCACTTTGTTCTTGACACAGAACCTACTGGAGTCACAATGTCTAGCCCTGCAGATAATTGGTTTATATATTTCTGGGCAGCTAATGAATTCTTCAAGATGACAAAAGGCTTAGACCTTTAAAAAGAGGAGCTTCAGGAACATTTCCCAGAGTGCCTTTATGTGTTTGATAGTACCAGTATAAAATTCAAATAACTCGAGGCATTTTTTAGTTGGTTTGATATGGTCAGAAAACTACAGTAATAAAACCAAGGGTGAAAAGAATCAGGACAGTTAAAAGAGAGAATTACTGGGAAAGATTAAAAGCCCTGCTTCTAACCAGGTTGCCTTCTTGGAGGGAAAAACAGAAAGAAATTAACTATGATGAGAACAGAAGGAAAAATGAAGAGCTATATCCCAATTTTCAAATAATTATTTGCATTCGAACATACTGTACTGTGCACCTTTGAGTCTCAGTAACTTACAGAAGCCACTTATAAAAAAACTGAAGCACAAAGGATTCTCTGCTTGTGGCAGTTTTGCAGAGCCCCTTCAGCTTTAGTGCATCTGGGCCTGTTTACACTGGAAAGTATTTGCAGTAGGACTGATGCTTTGTGTCCAAGATATCATGGCACAAACTTTAGCTTCAGGATTTGGCATGAGCACACAACACAATTACTGATGCTGAGCTTTCAGCAATTAAAGCCGTGCTACTGCCTCCAGCAGTACTATGATGGGCTGTGCTGTTTCCCCTCATAGTTTTAATTAGTAACCTTCCCCTTCAGCTGTCTTCTACAGAAGCCAGAAGCAGAAGGATAGGTGAAATACTTCAGTTTTTCTGTTTGGTTTTTTCCCCTGGTTAGCAAAACTGTAAGGCTCTACTGCAAACTCTGAATGAATATTCATCCTCTTTGTTTTGCAGCTTTCGCTTATCTCTAGGTCTTAAAAGTCCCATATCAGTTCCAAGAGTGTTACAAACTTTACTGTCCGTGTGCTTTTAAAATTGAAGCCTGTAATTTCCTCAATTGGTTTAGGGTAGGATTGGGGGTTATATTTTGGATGTGGGGGTTTTTTGTGGTGTTTTTTTTTGTTTAATTTCGTTTTGATTTTTTTTTTTTTTTTGAGAGAGAAATGAAACAAAGTATTTTGTCTAACTGTCCAAATGTTTAGCTTCAAACTGCTGCAAAATTCCTTTGTTGTGTTTGAGCTGAGGTGCCTGGGAAGAGCTTGTCCTGCCCCACCTGAGGCAGGCTCATCAGGCAATGAGGAACACCTGGGGCACCAGGCACACCTGGGAGTTCGAGTGGGAGCTCCGGGCACAGGGGAAGGTCAGACGAGAGGTGCTCTTCGCAGGGAGCTGCTGAGAAACAAAGAAGGTAGGGAACAATTCAACAAAATATAACAAAATATCTGTTCTGGGGAATGTTATGATGCATGTGGTTAGTTTAGAATATAAATTTCTTTAGAAAAATGATGACTGTGATGAGTGCAAGGAAACTGATAGCAGGTTTGGTGGTCACGGAGCAACTGAGAGAGGAAGGCATTTGTTTTCTGTGTGGTGAGGTAGCGCTGGTAATTGTACACATATCCATCAGTTGGTTGCAGTGTTTGTTTTCATTTTCAGGTTTCACTGTTTTATAATATATGAGAAATAATAATAGTTTCTATAGTTAGCTGGAAAAATGTGAGAAATAAAAGCAAAAGGTTCATGAAAGGGAATTGTCTTCTTCTAACTTGCTTTCCAGAAGCTTCCGTTACTGATTCAATTTTATACTTTATAAATCATCTCAGTTATTTATAAAGCAGTGTGATCAGTTAGGAAACTGCAGAGTAATATATATTTTGTGTATGAGTAATAAGTTCACTATCTGAATCGATAAGTTACTGCTAAGATTTAAATTCAGTTGAGTATCACCAAAATAGGAAACTTATGTGTGTAGTAGGTGCTTAAATTTTATCACTTATAAATCAAAGCATGATACATTGGGGCACATAAAAAGAGGTAACCGTTGCATATAAGTTACTCTGTCTTCACTCAATATTCTGCTGAACTGTAAAAATGAAAGATGGTTGTTAATTCGGTAAAAAAATTATCTTTATGAAGATAAAAAATGGTCGTTTCTGTAGACCGGTTGTTGGTATATATTTCAATGGTCAACCAGCTGCAAG
Organism: Manacus vitellinus; assembly: GCF_001715985.3. Taxonomy (NCBI): domain Eukaryota; kingdom Metazoa; phylum Chordata; class Aves; order Passeriformes; family Pipridae; genus Manacus; species Manacus vitellinus. Next base: position 3,036,436 of record NW_021940603.1, on the reverse strand, counting down.
GAGCAGGCATAACCTATTGTATTTAATTTGCCATTTTTTTTTGTTCTTCATTTTCCCAAATTTTCCTTTTAAACATGTTGTATCTGTATTAAGTTGAGGGCTATGTCTTGTTTTTTTTCTAAGCTTTATTGCTTGCAGTGCCTTATTAACAGAATCACGCTGCCTTTTATGCTTGTTTGTTTAGTTGTTCTAAATGTGATATTTTCCACTAAAAAGCCTCCCCCAGATCATAGCTTTTTTTTATTTTTATTTTTTCTTTAAAACACTCGGGTTCTCAGTGTCTGAGGCTCTGGCAGCAGCACGTGGCTTCCTGAGCTACTCACACAGGGCACATGCTCGGCTCCATTGCTCTTTGTAGCTCCCGAGGGAGCAGCCACAAAGGACACTGTGGAACTGCCATAAGGGAATGTGGAAACATTCTCCGGCCAGTGCCACAGAAACGTGGCAGACTGCTAGGAAGCAAGTGCACTCAGATACAGGACTGAGATCTGAAATGTCTCACCAGCCAGGACATAAGTACCTTACCTGATTTGTTTGCAGAGGGCATTTGAGCTCTGCCCAGCTTTGCATGTGCAGCCTCGAGTGCAGGTGAAGTAGATGAGGGTAATTTGAGTTACTGCTGTCTAAAATACTGCCACATACTGAGCTGGGGGAACTGTGTTTGGGCTTCTATCCCGTGCTAATTATGAGAGAATAGATGTAAGTTTAAGCAGCTTCACCAAGCTTTACATTAATCCTGTGCAAATTTCATGATAATTTAAATCAAATGTGTTTCATTTGACGATTGCATGCATAAAGCAACATTTTACTGAAAATGATAGGATCTGAAGTATTTCCCAATTTCTGTTACCAGTGGAATGGGCTTCACCTAATTTAGATGATAATCCAATATATTTGAGAATTAAACTAGTTTTCTGCACTTGATGAGGCACACTTGGGTTACACCAGCATCTCTCGTTACATATCTTATATATTGGTCATCCTCCAGAAGGGAATACCTACTGAATGCAAAGGCAGCCAAGATTAATATCTCTGATTAGATATTAGCTTTTAGACACCTAAAGTCAGATCCCTATTCCTAGGGACAAGCATTGCTGGTGTGTCTGATAATGTCAGTTGTAAATAATATTTCTCTTCTTGAATACCTTTTCTAACTTACTCATGTAAAGGAACCCAAATGGATAGAGTAGCCATTCAAAAGACCAAGGCCCTGTAGGAAATCTGCAATTTCTCTGTAAACTCAGAAGAGAAAAACAATAAAGGCAAGGAAAGGGGTTAAAATCCATTATTTATAGAGGGCGTGACTGGTTAAATTGTAGGATAACTCTGTTGATCCAAATATAAGACTTCACAGAAATGGACTCTAAGTGATATTATTTATGTTGAAAATGTGTATGCTACATACCATGCTCTGTACTGTAATCTATTCCCAGTACATTTTCAGGAATAGAACGAACTGCAAAGAATGTATTTCCAAGCAGTGTTCTGATGAAAGAGGAGGCATGGTGTATTGTCTGTCAGAAGAGCTAGTTCATTTAAGTAGTTACCAGAAGTGTTCTAATTGCTCATTGAAGCCCAGAAATTATAGATTTCTACTAGTTAATATTAGGAAATGTGTGTGCACTTAACTTTCAGAGGGCTCTTCCCAAGGATTTTGGCCACCAAACATTTGTTTTAAGTCAATGCTGGCCTCTAAAAATAAGAAACGTGGAAAGGAGGAGTAACTTCTATTTCTCTAAAATAATGGTCAAAAATGAGTAGCAACCAACAGACAACAGGTCAATACACTGTATCATGCTGGAGTGTCATCCATTCCTTCCAGAATAAAACTTGCAAGGAACTGGAGACAACTTCTGTGTAAGTTAAACTTTGCTTGTAATGACAAACTATTACATGCTCTGTTGGTGTAGAAAATGGCATTTTCCATTGAACTGTGTTACTTTTAAAAATATTTGAATAATGCTACACTTATACATTCAAATCAATTTCTTAGAATAACTCCATGCTTTTGAAACAAAGTTGATTTGTTTAAATGTATTTAGTCATGATTGAATTTTATTCTTCCATTCAATGAACACTGTTCAATCATAGTGTTCAATTGCTAAATTAATTAACATGTCTGTAAGTCTAATTGTGTACTTGTCAATCAAAATCAAAGAAAAAAGTGACAAAGAATGCCTGGCAAACAAAATAGGCTTATAATATGAAGTGAAAATAAATTGAAAATTAAAACAAAGTGTGTTTATCTACAGTAAACAGGGATTTTTTTTTCTGTTTTTTACTGTCCTAATTAATTTTTTTAAGAAATCATGTTTCGTATATTTTGTTAAGTATTACAAAAACTCTTTTATGCTTATATTGGCTGTTTGTCTGTGACTGATAACTATGTGCATCATTCAGCAGCATCTAGCTACTGATCTTTGTCATAGTAGAGACATAGTTCACTCTGTTGAAAGATGAAATTATGCTAATTTGCAAGGGGTGAGGTTTATTCTCAAGTATTGTACATAACTTAATGCAATTACATTACATAGTGCTTTGGGGCAGAGGTGGGAAGAATTATCCCAGAAAGTTTTCCTCATAATTGTATTAATGAGGGTTTTCGTCAGACTCTTCTGAATGTTCTTCTTTCAATCTTCTTGTCCTAATTTAAATTGCTATTTCATGTAATTAAAAAAAAAAAAAAGAAAAAGATTTCTCCCTCTTTTGCTGCCCATACTGTGGAGGTATATTGACAATTGAAAGCTTATCTTAATAGCATATCTCAGAGACAACCCCATAGACAATCAGGAAAAAAAAACTGAGGTAGATTTGTTTGAGTCCTTCATGAACACACTGCAGTGAGTTTGAAAAGTGACACTCACATCCTTGCACTCTGTTCACTTAGTTCAGATTGAAAATTTTTCCTCCATAAGTAATTGCATAGAAGAAAATCAAGTTTGGTCTGAAGGATTTACCAAATGAGAAGATTAATAAAAGTTCCTGCTCTCAAAGTAAATTTGTATTGTAAACTAATTTAATGCCTCTGAAAATTGTCTCATTGCACTATCATGTCGACAACACAAGGTTGAGTAATTATTGAAGTAATTCAATATACTAGTACAAAAAATCCCAAGGATGTTGGAACCTTTACTTTTGTTCATTTTATCTTCATGGAGACATTAGAGATTTGGGAGGAAATGGGGGAAAAATATGAGCAAGAAAGGGAACAATTCCTGAGATCTTCACAAAGGCTTCTTTTTTTTTTTTCCTCATATATACAGCATTAGCTTTTAATTCTGCCCTTTTGTAAAATAAGTTATTTACATTTATCAGACTTGGCTACTGCAAGCAAATGGTAAAGGGGGCATTAAAATGACTGTTTATTCTGAACAACACAAACTGCAGGACTGACACATGGGGGAGTTGGGGAGATGATATAATGCCACTAATGTGACTGAAGTAGTTGAATGACTGACATTCTTAGTTGTGGTGCCCTCTGTCCCTTCAATAACACTGTGATGTTTGCAAAGCTGCAAGAGATCCATTACGATGTAAATTAAAGTGTTTCATGAAATGCTCCACATACCTTTCATAATGTCATTGGCAATAACCCAAACAATTTATACACCACATATGGTTTAATATCCCGCATCATCTTAGTGAGACATTACACTAAAAAAATGCTCTAAAATAAATTAAGATTACAAATTAGGAAGACTGGACTAAAGAACCAAAGAGTACACAGATCACTTGCTGTTCAACAGTCCTAATGGAGAGAATGCATGTTTTTTACTCCTCAGAGGAGTGAGATTTTCTGCATGCCTGCAAAATCACACGGGTTGAAACTGAGCTGCATTGTGGGGTGAAGCTTTGCTTATGAAACCTCCTTTGCTCTGGGGCTCAAATCGTGTTATCCACAGGCTAAACTGCAGCTCTCCAGCAGTGGGATATCTCTGGAGTTCTCCCTTTGTCCTGTGTGCATATCTTTATCATTTGCACAGGCACCCCTGTAGTACCACTGTGTACACAAACTCCCTGCATGGTTCTGTTCTGCACAGGCTTCACCAGGTATTATATTTTAAGGGTAATTTAGCTTCAGCAGCAATATTACCTCCAGCTCCCCTTAGTCATGCTAAATCAAACACATAATTCTATTTGTATGGATCACTCACTACAGTGACTGTGTCTATTATGCCACTATAATGTCACCATCCTTTATACACAAGAGGGTCAGAACAGGTCTGCAAGCAAAAGTGATGATCAGTAGTAGTTAGGAATAGTCTAGCTGCTATTTTCTTTTGCTCTGGTAGTTGGAATATATGACCCAGACTTCAGAATTATTCGTTGTGGGTAATTGGAGCCTGGTGTGTGATGAACAAAAGGGAAAAAAAAAAAGAAAACCATGAATATTTCTGAATGTCAGAAACATAATTTGAACAATACTTACTTTATGGACATAAAGCCAGTAGGCTGACTGTTGAAGACAGCCAGACTTGAGCAAATGGACTGGGGACTTCCCATAGGAACTGCCCATGAAATTTGTACAGGTGATGAGCTAAGGTCAGGATCACCTGGGAATAATGCTGGAGATGTTCTTTGTTCTATACAGGTGTCATTTTTCCTCTATATACCACAAAGCCACTTGGGTGTGTGGGGTGTACAAAATTGGTGAATTTAGTGCTTCTGATAGTTTTTAGAGCAACCTTGTGCCCAACGGTTCTTTCTCTATGCAATATCTGTTATGTCAGTTCAAAAGGCACTTTTAATCCTAGAGAGTGAATAAGTTTCCCAAAGAAGGTGAGAACTGAGGTGTACTCAAAGAACTGCATTTGCAGGACATTTGGGTATGTGCCCTGGTTTTTGTTGAGGGAAAAAGAGAAGTCCAAAAATACAAGCAATTTAGTTTTAAGCCAAAGGTGATTCAATCCAATCAAATGCTAAGATTTTAGCAGACTTCTGGGAGGAGAAGTGGTCTTTTATTATTGATCAATTTAACCTTGTGAATTTGAGTTGTAATATTGAAAATGAACAGAAATACTCAAGTATGTTACTCTCAAATTTGATGTTCTTGGTTCTACGTGGTACTGAGATTGTACTTCTGCAACAAAGGAATTTCACTTGAGCATGAGTAAGGAATTGATTGAAAATACTCTGAACTGAGGGGATTTTCTTCCTAATTAGTGAAAAAATAACATGTGGAAAAATTACCATCTACCAAATCCAAGGAACCAAAAAGTAAAAATCATACTGATTCCTTTAAATGATTTACAGCTACTATGTTTCATCACCATGGAACAGCATAAATAGACAATCTAGTGACAATCCTTTAACTCTTCTGATTTTAGAATAGCAGACATTATTAATGAAGTATTTTTGTATTTGTGAAAATTTCTTGAGCCTTTCTGTAGTTCTTAATTCAATTTCAGCAACTCTACCACGCAAATAAGTAACACCAAGTTTGGAACAGAAACCATGTCAAAAGTATTTCCTTCTCTGTTAAAAGCATGTGGGTAATGCCATTGAACTTGGCTTTGAGAATTGTATTCTAAATACACCTAGTAGCTGGGTTTTTTGCTTTATAAAGTGCCATGTGAACCTTCAGGGTGTTTCAGCAAGATAAATAATTAGCAGTGGATTAAGGAGGCCACAATTAAAGGGAGCAAAACTAGGTAATGAGTCTACGGGATTTCAATGAAACTGTATAAAAATGAGATTGAATAAGTACTTAGAAACTGATAAACAATTATCCATCATTTTGGAGAAATAAAATTCTCACTGAAATAAGAGTGACTTAACAAGGTTACTCCTCCATTAAGTAGCTTCTTGTTCTCCCTGGGGCTAAAGTTCAGTTAATGTCAAACTTTCATTTGGTGACATAAACACATTGGATCCTCAACTTTTTGCAGCACATTCAGCATAATTCTCAGCTTTAAACACTATGATGCTGACCTGTATGGCATGCACAGCTGATCTATTTAGGTTATTTAGAAAAAAAATTTCATATGTCTCCTCTCAAAAAGGATGAACCAAAATATAAACAAATCAGGTCCAAAATTTGAATGTTGAAAAGTTCTATAGTGTAAAGTCTATAAACTTTATGAAAAGAAATAGCCTGAGTAATGAAAGCAAAATTACTAAATCAGCAAGCTGTCCCACTGGGGCTATATTCCGTGTTTTTCTGCACTGTGCCATGTAGACCTACATTCTGTGCCTGGGTTAATATCCAGTCCTGAAACTGCATTTAAGAAATGATTGCTGAGATAACGTTAGTTCTGTGTCTATTACTCTTATCAGAACAAATATAGATGTTGATTGATTTAAATTTATGAAGTGTATTACTATTTATTCTTCTTAATAGCAAAATAGATATTTGCAATAAATAAGAGATGACATTTATTCTCTCTGCACTTCTGTGAAAGTAAAAGAAGTTTAGAAGGTGCTGGCGACTCCATAAGGACACAAAAAGCTGTGCTATTGAACCCAAAAGCATCCCCATAGTCTCTACCACCTGTTCTTAAGTCTTGCAACCAAAAACTGACTTATTCCAGGCAGTCCAACAGAACTTAATTGATCCCCCTGTGCTGGCATCGTGCTGTATCAGGGCCACCACAGACCAAGGATGTCTTTTCATAATATTTTAACACCTTCCAAATGTCAATATGAAGAAACTGCATTTTCTTGTTGAGTATATAATGTTTGAGTTGTAGTTCTTTTTACAGAAATATTATTCACAGTAGTTGCTTATTAAGTTACGTGTGCATCCAGCCAGACCTGGCAGTTTATGCAGTATCAGGGCTTTATATGATGTCCATATGTTCACACATGGTACGAATGAAAGACTGAGTCTCTGTGAAATCTTTATTTTCATTGATGTTTTATCCCCAACTCATGTTCAATTTAATATAATTTTGAAAATAAGTGGTATTTACATATTGCAGTTCTGTAAATAATATTATAATCTTCCTTTAGTATTTAACAACTTCATTGTCAGAGCTGCAAAAATGGCACTGGTAAAATTGTGTTCCTTGCTCAAAAGGCAGGATATTTTCAGTTATGCCAAATGGGTCAAGGCTGGAAACTTTTATTTCTTTGTAATTTTAAAAATTTCTTTGTAATTTTGTTCATTCAAGGTCCCTGATGTTCCAGAATATGAATGAAATCTATCATTATGTATGTGAGAGATTTCTTCATTCCCCTCTGTTCTCCAAAACCTGAATGCTTTCTCTGTACCACCACTATCAGTTCTTGCCCTCTGGCAACAAGATCAAAATGAAAGGGAAATAAAAGGGAATAGAATAAGAATAAAGAATGCAAAAGAAAGATGAACTGGGAGAAGAGTAGATGAAATGATTAAAGAAAGGGAAAATAAGAGAGATGACAGATGTAAAAGTGATGTGTAACAAGGTTATGCATATTCTCATACAAATTTAATGGAGACACCAAATGAGTTTATTTCAACTTACTTGAAATTCTGTGTGTATGTATTGATTCAGCATGATGAGAGTAGTCAAATGCTCATTATATGTCAATACAGTTCACATTCACCGTGCAGGAAAGTCTTAGACTAGTTTCTCAAGGAAGAATGTACTAATCTACCACTGAAAACCTAGAGGCTTCAAGGAGCCTCTCTCTAACCATCTGACTATCTTGGAATACAAATATTGGAGATTAATGGGTTTCTGTGGAGAATGAGACAGCATGGAAAAGATATTAGAAGCAGTCTGCTGATATGAATTACTGCAGTGGCTGTGTTGCTGATGACCACTGCACCTTCCCCAGAGGCAGCAAAAAAGGAGGGTTCAGGCACAGGCCAGACCCAGGGAGATGACTCAGGTACCCTTGGAGATGCAGATGTGACCCTGCTGAGTGTCAGATTCACACTGCCTGCTTTGAGAGACAGGTGTTTCTCAAAGCCTGAGACCAGCAAAGAGCTGTCTAAAAGAGCTAAAAGAAATTAAAGCAGTGCAGCAGCTACTCCTGATGGTATCCCTGTGTATTCAGAGCTTTCCTGTTCTACTAGGCTGCTTTCTTTGGGTGAGGTAGTTGATGGATTTTGTTCTATATATGTATATATAATGCTGGTGAGCTTACACAATGACAGTAGTCTGAAAGGAGGAATGGCACACAGTCCACAGGAGGGAGCAGTCACTCCTTTAAACGATGGCTGATCCAGCGTGCCGTAGAAAAACAAGGATCCTCCCTGGGGATTCAGTCTGAATGCAGAGTCTGCACTGTGAGAGACCTGTATTTAAGCCTTTTGCAAATTGATTTTCTGCATGGTTTTTCAAGGATCAGTCCTGGTCTAACCCTGTGGAGAGATATGAATTAATAGCTCCTGTCTTTTGAGGGATATCACTCAAGGAGTTTGTGGGAGATCTTATCAACTGTGCTTGTATCCTTATTTTCCATGTGCTGCTGTTCAGCAAGTTTAACCTCCAAACAACCAATTCTGTTCTGCTGTTGAGAATTCTCACAGATAAATTTCTTTCACTAGAGAAGTGGTTCAGGTAAACCCAGGAGCAAACTTCAGAACTACTAGCAACAGCAGAGATAAAATGACATGGCTCAGTTGATAATTTTTCATGTAGAATATAGATTTGAGCTTTAGATGGTCACTGTTGGCTTCATAATAGAAATGGGCATTGTAATGCTTTCTGCTGCTAATTCTGGCTGACATTTTGTAAACATGTTTTTCTCACTGATAATTCCTTTGCTCAGGGATAGACAAGGGATTGAATAATTAAAGTGTTTGAAATCATGATGGGTACAGGGAAACCTGTGTGTTGAAACTTGAATTTCACTTGTGACCTGCAATCCTACAAAATAAGAAACACTTGGTTTTCCAGCCCTGTTTTAAAACTAAAACAAGAACAATTGTTTGTAATTGTATTACATCAGCACTGGAATATAAGATGTGAAGACAACATGACTTTTAAGTTTGCAGGAAACTTGATAATCCTGATGGATGGTAATCCTGCCTAGGAAAAGGGACCTAAGTCAGGCTTTTGAGGCTCATTTTAAACTGGTCTTGCAAATGAAAGAAGTGCAGATTTTGAAAGTTCATTAAGTGTACCTGTAAGGTTAGCATTTGATCATGCAGAAAACAATTAATTTGCGTTGATCTGTATGTATGTTTATCGAAAGTATGTGGGTTTAGATGTATGTGGCCGCAGGGACTTCCTCTGGCAATTGCAATCAAATTTTGCAGTGGACAGTATAATAATATTTTTTCTTTTTAAAGTGTTTAAAGTTTCCTAGAACAAAGGCTTTTTTTTTGCTTCCTTTTTTTTTTTTTCTATCTCTTCTGTAGTGTGCTGAGGAAAAACATGGATATAAACATCCTCTTACAGTGTATGCCCTGCATCTGCTGTGAATTGACAGCTCTTAATTGTTTGCTTACCTATTTGGACTTTTAAATTCTGTTCAGCCTTTCTTTCTTAATTAAAAAGGGAAAAAGTCCTCTGACTTTTAAGTAAAAGTTAAGTTGTACTATCAGAACCCACCAGTAACTTCACACATTGCAAGAACTTGTCATTTTCTCATCCTTCTCCACCACCACTGCCTTCTCTCTGCTCTAGACTACGATTCCCTCTGCATCTGCAGCCATTTGTAGTGTTTTGTGGGAAGTAAATCCAGTCACACAGGCAGGAGCAAATCCAACAGTTTCATTGGCAGAGCCCCAGTAAGCCTGAACTACATTCTGCAACAGATGTTGCAGTATTACTGAAAATGCCGGGTCCTGACTGTATCTTCATGACTTTAAAACAGTACTGTATGCACTGCCTGTCATTATCTTCTTGTGAAAAAAGCACATAAATACACAATAGCAACTACAGAGAGATATTATAATTCTATAGACCCAAAGTCCACCCACCACTTCAGAGATAATGCACTATTTGAGGGGAAAGCAGCAGTTTCGTCCAACTCTTCCCTCTATCACCTTGAAAACAGGGAACTGACAATTGCAGTAAACTAAGGATGTTGGCCCTTCCTCTGTAATGATCACTGTCATCCGTGTTTGGATCACACTGATAAGGGATTTCTGCCTCTCTGCCAGGGAAAGTGGTTAAGGGCTCTGGATGTACCTTACTGATTTTTAAGAAGGCAGAAAAAGCTAGTTTCTCATTTTTTGATTTACTGTATTTCTAATGACACAATGTTGCATAGATTTTTGGCAGTTATATCCCCATAGATAACATGGCTAAATAATTACAGAAATAGTGACAAGAACCCTGATATATGAATCCCCAAGGGAACTCAATACCTACATACATCAGAAGTGTATGACTTCTGATATAGCGGGGAGAGTCTCTTGGGTTGTTTTGAAGCTTTATAACCATCTCTGCTTATTATAACCAATCTGGCTATTTTGTTCTGATGGCTACTAGTTTTTTCAGGAACGTGCAATGCTCACCAGTGTCACATTTTACCAATTGTAGTGCAAATCGTGCTACTGTTTCTCTGAACTGACACAGCTCAAAAATATCTAATGCTACTTTTGCATTTATTTTCCACGTGGCTGGGTAAATACACAGTCCATTTACTGACTGATCCTTCCTTTCCCACTCAAGATTTCTTTAGGTGAAAATAAATCAAGTAGTTTTGAGATCTTGCTCTTTGCAACTTGAATTGTTTTTTCATTACATAATATGAGAACTTGAACTGCTGTGGCAAATGAAAGTTCATTCTTTTCTTTCTTGAAACACTTTTCTCCACAGAAGTAGCCCATATTATTTTTTTTAGTCTATATGGCTTCAAAAGAAAACTGTCTAGGGTTTTGTCAAGATAGCTGGGAGAGATGTGTAGCCCACAGTTTCCTTTACATCTTTTGAGAGAGAGTTTTCAAGACTTCTCCTTGGAATTCAGAAAGTTCTTCTTATTTTTTTTCTTTTTCTCTAGTCTGGTTTTCTAGTTAGCAAATCAATGTGCAGAGCACAATAACCTCTCACCGGTTTTGTACACCCAGTCTATACACCAGGTCACATCTGTATCCAGCTTTTGTGTGACTTTCAGTCACATCATTAGGTAGAGAATTTGGTGGCCAGCACAGTGTCATTAACAATGTATCCCTGGAAGACAATTTGATTTGTTATTTGCTGCCAGTTTTACTGAGGCCAGCAAAACCTGACTCCGTCACCTTAATACATTAATCTGTTACTCATTGGCTAATAAGGAGCTGAACCCAATTTCCAGAACTGCTGAACTTCTGCAACTTCAGTCAAGATAATTTACATCTAAGGCACTTAGGGACTGCGAATAAATTAGTATTCAGGTTTTTAATGTTGTTTTGAGCAGGTGTTTAAGAGCTAGATTGGTTGGAGTTAAACACTCAGACCAATGTCTTGGTGCAAGCACCAGAACCGCTTGCAGAAGCACACCTGGAGGTGAGATAATCGTTATGGCTGAGCCTTTCAAAGCACCATCTGATTATTAGGAGGGAAATAAGATAGCCTGAAGTTGCTTGGTGTGAATAGTGCAAGTGGGCAACAGAGATGCTTAAGCAGCACAGAGCACAGCAGGTATAAAATATGAGGTAGCACTTACTGTAATTTAAACATATTTTACATAAGTCCTAGTATAGTATTTAGACTGCTCTTAGGAATATATATTGGTCTTAGGAGAGCTAAAAATACTGGAGTCACAGAAGAAACATGCTGAAACTCTAGTTAAAGGAAGATCATACTATTCTCCCGTGGACTCCATCTAAAGGTAAAACCTCTTCATTATATAGTTACCTTACTAGTATTCCAAACCTATTGCAATTTGTGGCAAACATTTTGTTGGTTCCTGATAGGATCAAGATCTCAACTCTGCATTAGTGGTAAAAACGAGTTCACATACAGAGGCATTGATCTTTTAACAGCATAACCCGGGAAAAACTCACATTAGTGTTTTAGCCAATTCATACAATGGGCTGGAGCTACTGCTGGTTTTAGTTGGCTTGTACCTCGAGGAACACACTGACAGATGGGATACACTGGGCAGGATTTCTAGAACTGTCTATGTCTCATCATAGCAGAGGTCATGAAGACACCTTTATGTTCAGGAGTGCTCTCAGGGCTGTTTGAGTTGGTGCATGACTGAGGTGTAGTTTCTTGACTGAAAAAAAAGATGACAATAAGGTGTTTCAGCTAATGCTGAGTATTGCCCTGAAGTATTAATTACATGAAATTAATGGAATAGTTCAATATCTTACTCTGTGATATCAGTATGATTACATAAAACCCTTGTTTTCCAATGTTATAAAATAAAAAAAAGTAACTCAGAGTCTTCTCAAGTGGAATGAATGTTCTTCCTATCTGTGCTCTAGGCAACAATATGACCTGCCTATGGGACAGCCTGTACTAGCAGAGAAAAATAGAAGTCATGCAGGGACCAAACCCAAAGCTGTACTTTCAGAAAAATGCTATAAGCACTGGCATGTTCTGAAGAGTTTCAACAAATGTTGAAAGAAGTCCAACAAACACAAACCCCACAAAAGCACAAACATGAAAAATCAGTTTGCCAACTGCAAAAATTCTGAATCCTTTCCTCTCACCTTATTCATTTACCCATAGCCTCATTAAGTATTAATTGGGTGGCTCCAAGAGCAGTTTTTTGGTAGGGCAGGTTCACACAAATTTGCAAGTAGTTCTATGACTTCCCAGAAGACCTCTATCAGAAATCAATAATTCCATTGAATGAGCAAACATAAGGTTATCAAGAAATAGCTATGCATGTTGCAGGAGAGTTGCTATAACCTATCCCCTTGTCAGAAGATCAAACACTGGTTTCAGTGCTGAAAATTAAAATAGATGTTTCCCATTTTCCTCTTCACCTCTTTGTGAGGTGCTGACTATGACAGGACTGTGGCAAAAGACAGTACTTTGGTAAATGTAGAGGACTTTGTGATATACTTAGGAATGAATAAAAAAGGTTTTCAACACTTCACTTCCTTTTCAGATTCTCTATCATCTGCTTGCAAATAAATATCCTAGCTTGGTTGGTTTTGGGAGTTTTTCCCTTCTCCTTTCTCTTGCTCTGCTTATTACTCCTCTCTAACTTCTGTCTAGAGCCCAGTGACAGTCTCGCTCAAGGCACCTCTTTACCTTCTGCATTGTCTTCACAACATTTGTGTATTTGTCTTGTAGTACAGATGTGCTGATAGTACACTCAGAGTAAAGAGGAGGGCTGTGAAATCATACCAGATGTAAATGATGCAAGAAGTGAAAACAAGATGTAATGACTTATTTGAATTATGTTCCATAGAAAGAGTGAACATTCTTTATTAAATATATTTTCCACTTGTTCATAGCTTATACCTTTCCTTACTCCCTGGAGAGGTGATGTATTGAGACTTGCTTTAAAAGTAAAACAGGAACTGAAGGTATTGAACTGCCTTTGTTCATATTAGTATTTCTAAATGCTGCTGTACTGAATTAAGCAGCTGTTGTCTAGAGAGCCATGATGTTTTATACTACCTTTCAGGCCTTTATCTTACACAGAAATAACAGCTCTTTTCTAAAATAATAAAATAATAATTCAGCAACTGCAATGTGCAGTTCAACAATATTAAAAATCGTGTACTTGTCTTATATGACTGTGTAAAGTTATAAACATTAGAGAGAATGGCAAAGATTGATGATATAATTAATATAATGTACTTAAAGTTTAAAAGGTAAAATACTTTATTTGCTCAATGGAAAGGAAGGGCAAAGCTAATCCTCAGAGAATACAAAATATGTTGTTTCTAATAAGGGATATATTTAAAAATAACAGCAACCTAAAGATCAAATCACAAAACATGGATCTATGCCCATTTATCTTCAAGTTTATTTTCATAAATAGATGCATTTAGACAGTAGTCACGCCTTTCCTTTGGCTCATTTTTTTTTTCCTTCCTTTTTCTTTTTTTTCTTTTTTATGTCAAGGCATTTCTCCTGTCTTAACATAAACTTCACTGCTCTGAAAAAGACAGTCAGTACTACGGACAGACTCCACTGTGAGTAATTTGAAATAGGGAAAGATCCTAATTCCAAAAGGACACACGGTTGTGATTCTTCTTAGAGAGATTTTAGTGTTTCCAAATGGATGATGTCATGTTTAAGTGTTGTAGCTGAAATGGGTTAGCCATGTCTCACATACCATTATCATGAAAAGTTTTGTTGGACAAATAGATTCACCTGGTGACAGTTACTGTGTTCAGACTCAGCTGCAATGCTGGGATGAAGAATAATTTCAACGCAGGGTTCCTGTTGTGAAGTGTAGTGATTTTTTTTTTTAATTATACTTTGAAATTTAATTTTAAATATTTTTTTATTCGACTAGTTGGCCATTCTTGTCTGCTACCTGCAGTTTAGAGAGCCTGAGACAGAAGGGAATAACCTAAATGGCCCTGGCAGCAAATGAAATTACAGCATATTGAAAAGGTCAAAGCAGTGGTGCTCGCAGTGGTAATCTACAGAATACATGAGGCATTTCATTTCAAATATATCATTTTTTTCTGTCAGAAATTGCAAAAGATCACAGCAAATGACAAGAAATGAATCCATAACTGTTGGAATGAAATTGGAAAGGAATTTAGACTCACGATGTTCCAGATAAAAAAATAACCATATGTACATTATTCTCAACAGCTGCACTTGAATTACAGGGAGAGCTGGTCCCCCACAGTAGACCTGTATGTTGGTCTTCTCCTCAGTGTAACAGCCTTTCTCCTATTTTGTTGTGAATAATAAGGCAATCACACAGAATGTGTGTTCAGCAAGTGTTTTAAAAAGTGGAAATTGTTCCAGAAATGTAGATAGCATTCACAGTGGAACCTGATTAATCAGGGGGAAAACGGTAAACTATTTATTGTTACAAAGAAAAGAGAACAAACTGAGCTCTGCTGCCAGGGCTGAGGAACAGAAACAGATCTCAAAGAGCACATTGGATGCTGTCTGCTCCTGCCATTTCAGAGGGCTGTCTGGCCAATGGAACATTTGGTGTTCATGTTATTTCCCTTTGCAGCTCATATTTCCCTGACTGGTGAAAACATATGAGGTGTAAAATGTCATTTGCTTTTGGGGATACTTAGCTGCTACAAACAGGAAGCAAGCAGGTCAGGGAAATACCGTGAGCCAAATTATAGGGAGAGAGACACAGAGCAATGCTGAGGGGTTCTGTCACAAGTCATTATGCTTTTATAGTAGGTAGAATCCTCTGAGACAGTGAACTGAGAGATGATGGCCAGCAGGGATTACTAAGTTTTCAAATATGTAGTGAGAACTCTGTACATGGCAAACTCTCCCCTCAGTGCTGTGTAAGGCAGGAGGACAGAGTGCTTCAAGCAGTGGTAATTGGCAATCCCTTGTGCTTCAAATGAAATGGTGCCTTTGATGCCAGGCATGCTAAAGCATATCTTTGCATTTAATTCATCTCATCAGTCTTGACTGCAGTTGTCAAAATTTTGCTGTCCACGGGGATATGATTTTCAGTTTCCTCACTGGTGATGAAAAGAAGGCAGTGATAGGTGATGTTTTATCATCCTTCTTGTCTTTTGGTAACTCCTAATTTGGAAAGCACTTCCCTCTGTGGGGCTGCAGAAGCAGGACAGGTCTGTGCAAAGGTAGTTAACGTGTCCCAATATTGCTTCTCCTTTCTCCACGATGGTGCAATGCTGGGCACGCTCAGCACCCAGAGACCTGACTTTCAGAGGCAGGCACCTGGAGGTCGACATTCTGCTAGGCCAGAATGTCTTCCTCAGGGAAACATTTCCAGGTTGTTTCTTTGCACAATAAAAACTTCCTATTAGTCTGTTCTGTATTAAAACTTAAAGACTGCTGGGAAGCCAAACCCTTTCTGCTAAGGCATTTCTAGGTTAATTCTTGTCTTTACACCACATGTGTGCATTTGTTAACTTGTGAGATAATTTTATATCCAAATGGTTTATACCTGGGTCTGTTCTGTGGTTTGCTGTTTAAGCTTGGCTTCCAAACAGTATTTCTGGGAGTTACAGCTAAATGGCATAACTTCCAATGATGCACTCTGTATGGCATTCTGCATTGGGTTTGTTTTGCTTTTCAGTGTTAGAAGTGGTTTACAGAGATGTAATTTTAGATGCAGGTTACTTCACCAAACTTGCATTGCTTTTGCTGCTGTGTGGAGTCTCCTTGTCCATTCTCCAATTACTGGACTGTGGCGAATGAAATGGCATGATATTTTTATTGGAATTATTAAACTGAGCACAAAAGGATCACAATCCAGATAGATTAAGTTGCTCCATACATCTTTTATTGCACTCAGTCTGTTTGACTTATTATTAAAAGTAATGACAATATGTATACAACACTATCATCTTACTGTTTAATTTTAAAAATATATTTTATGTAACAGACTTTACAGTTGGGGAATTGCAATGTTAAAAGGTAATTCAGATGTTTATTTTACTTAAAAATAACTTCAGTTTATCACTTTAAAAATAAAAAGAATAATAGATCTCCAATCAATATTTGGAGATTAAGTATGCTTATTAGCATTTAAAGTAAGTTTTCCTAACTGAGAACAGGACAACACATAATGCTGTTGCAAACTTTTCTAAAGGAGAGGAAAATGATATGGAGCTGTGGTCTCAGAGCCCTTGAAAGCAGGGGAATTCTCATGGTTAGATGTCCTAAAAAAAGGAATATACAGTGAAGTCAATGGAGTTTTTCATTACTGCCCCTATAGAAAAGACTCGTAAAAGACACATTCAACACTGCTTCTGGAGAAAGAAGATATTGATCCAGGAGATATTTCCATTATCTCTTCATTGTCATGAAAAATTACTAGGTGTGCATGGCCACTCTCTGCTTCAATTTGCTGTGTATGTAAATGCCCTCCTTGAAACAGCAGGATTGACCACAGCAGAGAGTGGCAGGTGATCTGGAGAGCTCACCTTGGTCTGCCTCTCTGCCTGTGGGCAGGACAGCCTGTACCCAGCATATCCCCCTGACTGGCGCTTGTCTAACTTTCTACAAAAATCCACAGTGACAGAGATGTAGCAATCGAGTTCAGTGGTTTAGCTGGAAAGTTTTTCTAAGGCTTTTTCCTCCATAAAGTCATCCCATGTTGACCCTTCCCCTTTGGACAGGGGAGAACAATATCTTACCCATGTTCCTGCAGTAGCTTTCAAATAGATATAACTAGTACCTCCCCTGACAATATTCTTTTCTCAAGCCTGATAAACCTCAAGTTTGTGATATGGATAAAAGAAGTGTTGCTGTGTCTATTAGTAATTTCTTTAAAAAGTAAGGTAAAGAGGAGTTAAACTACTGAAAGCTGGGAGGTCTAGAAAGACTAAGTAATTTATAGGAGATAATGAAACTTGTATTGGTAAATGGTACGGTAACTGTTTAAATAAGCAGCCTTTTTAGTAAAAACCCATACATCATTTTTCCTTTATGTAGCTGGAATGCTTTTAAGGCTCAAGGTCTGAATTTGGATGGATAGAGATTGAGTGGCAAACAATTTGCTGATGCTATGAAACT
Organism: Manacus vitellinus; assembly: GCF_001715985.3. NCBI lineage: Eukaryota > Metazoa > Chordata > Aves > Passeriformes > Pipridae > Manacus > Manacus vitellinus. The sequence continues at coordinate 3,018,965 of NW_021940603.1, read as the reverse complement.
GCTTGAAATGCTGGGGGGAATAGTCCTGAACTGACAAGCTTGTTTTCCTCTGTTCTCTTTTTGTGACAAAGACTGAGACACATTTATAAGACAGAATTTTCAAGGAGGAGGAGTAATCCCATGATCACAACACTCCTGAGATCTGTAGGGCTCTGCCTGTAACAGCACATCAGATATGGCCAGGACATAGACTTCATTGTTGCTGTGCAATTTTCCTTACTGTTACTCTCCATGGTCCCAGGGCCAACTCAAATTTTCCTTCACAACCTCGAGTAATTTCAGGGAGGTTAAATGGAAGATGGGCTGTTCCCAGCACACAGTTTAGATGTACTTTTCCAGCCTAAGAGAATTCAGCCATGTGGCTGTAAGCTTTCCCATCCTGGCTGGCCTTCATGCCAGAGGACTGGATCTAGCAATAAAGATGCTGTGAATTGGGCTGTTGGTTAGAAAATGCTGGTCTTTTCTCACTAACCAGTGACTTCGGTCACTGCTGGACTGTAGGTTATTGTAAATGGCATCTCTGTAAGTTGCCTTCCATTTACCTTCTTATATTCTTAGCTCCTGTTCATCAAAGACCTTTTCCAAGTTCAGCAAATTTGGTATGTTCTTGGGAAACAGTTTAGTTTGGGTTAATCAGTGCCTTCTGAAGAACAATTTTCACAGACTAGCAACAAGGGCAAAATCTGCCTCCACTGATATTTCTCTGGATATTTTATGTTTCTAAAGGTAGATCATTAACTGTTTCTCTGATGAACTTGGAAAGCATGTCAGCAGATAAAATAAATGAGTTAACTTTGTCTGATAAGTTTTTCGCTAACAAGGTGAAGTTTATTTTTTGTTCAGTGGTGAATAGCAATATTTTGTAGCGAATGGAAGCTTATTTTAGAGCTCAGCAGGTGTTCAAAAACCATTACAGTTATTTCCCACATTGATTTGTTTACTCCATCTTTTTGGACAAAATTCAATCTCCCCAAGCCCTTTTTAAAGGAAATTTCACTGTTGCCTGCATTGTTATTTCTAACCTCTACTGCTTCCACTGTACTCTTGCCTTGTTTCTGTCTCACTCTCACAGGCTCATCTGTGTTTGTTTCTCAGTGCTACCTCTCATGTTCAGAATGGCAGAGCTTTTCCTGTATTTCAAACACCTTTTTTTCTTCATCAGAAACCACTTTTGTCTTGCTGGTGCTGATGTATTCACACCACCACTTCTCTTCCCTTGCACTGTCACTTTCCTTATTGGGAAATGCTGGAACTAATTTTCTGTGTTTTAATTTATGGAAGAATTAACACAATAATCACTTCTAACATGAACCTTTTAAAATTTTCTTTTCTATGTAAAAACGTGCATGTGTGTTATTAATACCTGCCCATGCTTATTTTTCACAATAATTGTTGAGCCTTAGTATTAATTATTAAATAAAAATATATTTTCACTTTCACGAAAATAATTTAATTTTATAAAGGTGCAGTTTTCTCATATGCCCAGAATTGTATAATGGGCAATATGTGGCACAGTGTTAAGAAGAGGCATTCTGACTCAGGAACTTGTCAGAGGTAGATATATTTCTACGTGAGGCTCCTTTGGTAAAGAGATTAATGCATGACACAATTCTCCAGTAAGCCCAGGCAGGGCACTACAGGCAGAGCTGCAGTTTGTGTCTGACAAATAGTCAGCTTTCCATCCTTCATTCATCCTCTCTAACAAGGGTGCACAGAAAGTCTTGGCTTGTTTAGGCTGGCAAATGCAAGTGAAAGTGAAGGTTACTGTCAGGAAAATCAACACTAAGCAAGAACAAGTGTTCAAGCTAAGGAATAAATTTATGTAAACTTTCCAACAGTATATTGAGGCTGGAAATCAGAACATGGTTTATAGTCATCATACAAATAAGGTTCTGGAAAAGCCTTTTAGTAGGAAGGAAAAAGCCCAGCTGGTATTTAGGAGGAACTTGATCAATTTAAGAAAGAGATTGGGATTTAATTATCTGTGGTGGTAGAGAGAACTAATAGTCAAGGCAGTCTCTTCCAAATCTTGTTTCATATGAAGTATCATGCTCAAAGTTTCCTTAACCAGTATGTCACTTGGAAAGATGGAGTGCTTTCTTTCATCTGTTTTATCCTGGTGTCTAAAATGCAAACTTAAAAATTTAACAGTGAATAATTTTGTTGTTACTCCTCACTTGGCCAAAACTTTCACTTACATCAGAGGGAGTTGTGCTGACTGAGAGTATCTGGATGTGTTTCCACATAATAAGTTCACACCCCACTAAGACTGAATCTTCACTGTACATGAAAATAAATTAGAAACCGGTTTTGAGTAGATGCAAAGAACATCAGATGCAAGTGTTTCATTAATGTAAGCAGCAGTCACATTCTCAAAGTGTGTGGTGCTGGGAAATTTCCTCCAATGAAATGGGATTGCTGTTTTATTGGAAGGCCAAGATTTTCAATAGCACTGTTGATAGTGACACGCAAACCTGTTCCCAAGAAAACTTCAGCAATAAGCATTCTCCTAAATGCATTAGCATAATTAGTATTTTAGAGGCTGTTATTCTCAAGATATTAAATTATTTTATTCTATTTGTTTGGTTGATTGGTTTTGAGGGGTTTTTTTGTTTGGTTGGTTGGTTTTTTTGTTTAGGAAAAGGAAAATTTAAATGGCTGCTGTCTTATGCATTGTACTTTAAATTCGTTGTTTGAATCAAGGATTGAAATAAAAGTGAATATTTCTGGGTTTATGTCAATATTGAAATACTAAAGGATCCTTTGAAAGCAGGTCTACTCTGAAAGCTTGAAAACTTTCCCAGATAATTTGGATGGAAGTCATATTAAAACTCAAAACTGTTCTGAGAAAATGTTCAGAACCAAATCTCCTTCAAATTCCTTTCTGTGGGATTGGGTTTTAAATGCCATGACATGATAGGGGCAGATAAAAGTATTGTAACTTGAGCCTGTCAATAGGATAAAAGTAAAGTTTTTCTGCTTTTGTGAAGATTTAGATTATGTTGGCAGCTTGTTCTAAGTATTCATCTGCGTGTACAGCAGAACTTCTTCTACAGTCACCTAGGGGACCTATATTTTAAAATTTGCCCCAGTATGTGACCATGAGGAAGCATATGATGAACCTTTAAAACATTTCATATTGCAATAAATGTAATACTAAGCAGAGATCATTTATACATTATGTATGGTAATGCCTCAGGAATATCACTCTGGAAGAAAGTCAGAAAGGAGTGCAGTAGAATACTAAAAAATCTTTTCAGATTAAATTCAACTTTATCACTTATGGGAGACACATCCCACTGAGGTGAGCAATCTCTTCACATCATTACATTTCTATTTCTGCCATTCTTTAGGCAAAGTGCCCATGTGATTGGATTAGACCGTCTCCTCCTGTTCTATATTTATGTGTATAACCTTTGCTCATGTTTTTTGAGATGGGTGTGTGTGTGTGGGCAGCCCATTCTGTGAGATCTGAGACTATTTTCTTCTCTTTCTGTCTGTAGCCCTGCTAGTAGAACAGCATAGGGAGCTGTCATACACTTCACTTGAATTTAACTTTCTGCAGACTTCTGGAAGTTTTTCTCTTCTCCAGTAGCTAACTCCTACCTTCAGGACTTGTCAATTCAGATATTTCTGAAAGGAAAAAAAGGACACAAAGGGGAATTGCTTGAATATTGTTAAGATTGCTACTTATCAATCTTGCCATCTGGCAAGCTATCATCTCTTCTACAGAACACAAGCACATAAAAGCAAGGAAAGCAAAGAACATTATATATTGTTTCTTACCTATATAAACTAATGCTACTGGGATCCCTGTCTCCCTGTCCTCAGATGCTGTCTGAAATGGTCAGGCCACCTGTAATGGCAAAATAATTAAATTATATGAGAATACATTAGGAAAAGGGGGTGGTCAATAGCCTATACAAATCCATAGCACGAAAGTGAATAAACCATTTTTTAAATTAATTAATAAATTTGAGGATTTTTATTTAAAGGTGATCAGTACATTTTATTCATCTACATCTATGTTTTTAGCAACTAATTTGTGTCTACATTTAAAGCCTACTTAAAGGAATAGTCTTAGTGTCAATTAGAAAGCAGTAGTGAGGTGAAACGCCCATTTATTGAAACTTATTTAGTGCTAAAAATTTATGTTATTAATACATTTGGTATTCTTAACTTTGCCCTACTTCAAGTTCAGATATGTGGGTTCATTCTAGAATAGTTGAACACAATAGGAATTGTGATCAACCATTATTGATTTTCTCCTGTTTAATAAAAGGAAACCAGATTTACTTAAATGATTTCGTTAGAGGGAGACTCAGTGTGAGTCATTCTGTGCTCCCCACTCAGTCTTGCCATCTCTCCACTACACAGAGGGTGGGTTTCCTCATAACTCTCTCAGCATCTCTTCTGGTTAGAGAAGAGTTGATTCCTAGCAGATAATAAGCTGAGGGAGCTCAGACTGCAGCATCCAAGGAGGATGGGATGCTGAGAGAGTTCAGCTTCATCAAATAAAAAAAAGAAAAGTGAAATTCCTTTGTATGTTTTGCAGTCAAGGGAGAAACTCAGCTTTTCCACCTTCCCCCTTACATAAGTAACTCTGGACCAACTTTTACTTCTCTCAGTGTTTCTATTTCTTGATGTTTCCAAAGTTGTGTCTGTCAGTCCATAAAGAATAGTGAAGTCATCTCTCTCATTTGTTTTGCCTCTTTTACCTGTCTGAATTTGAGAAACCCACTGTGGAGGAACAGATTATTTTCATATTATTTTTAATTTCTAAGAGTCATAAAAAGATATTTCTCCAGTGCTGGTTCAGGTGAGGCAAATCTGACAAGCCTGCCATTTTTTCAGGTGAATTTTGTGCAGTCAGTGCATTTCTATATGCAGTGAATCTTGCAAGCTAAAGGTATTTCTTTACCTCGGGAGGGTTACAAAATATAATTTCATAACTGAGGTACACAGCATTCCACAGTAATACAGGATTTTTCCCTTTGAGGCAATATTAGGCTTTTTATTTTAGTCATGGCAGCGAGGACTCTTTGCTTAATTCCCTTGATAAGGATAAGTAATTGGGGCAGGAGGGCCTACCCCGAAAAGACCTAAAACCCAATCAGAGAAATGCAAACAGTTCAAGCTCTCCTGCAAGCTCTCTGTGAGTTACTGGTGGCACCAGTGCTGGGTGCTGGGTTTGGTGTTGAATTATGCTAAAACCAGCCTAGTTCCCCAAACTTCAAACACACATCCTGCTTTTTGAAGCTGGATGTGCCAAATAAGCTGGTAGCTGGCCTGTAAATTTGTAACTAGAACTCAATCACTTTATAGTATAAAAGTCCAGTCCACTTTCACACAGTCAGGTTCTTCTATCACAAACCTTCTTGGGCTGTATGTGTGGAGATTCATCCCTTGGGTGGGGATGCCCTCCAAGGATACTCCTTCAGGTTGAGAGAAAGAGATCTCCCCATGTGTGTTGGTGTGGGTGAGTTACATCAAATCTCTACTTAATAATTATTTCTTTTTGCAAGCTTTAATATAATTGCTTCAAGAATGGCTTCAATATAGCGCACTATCCTATCTTATACTATATGAGTAGTAGTTTTAGCTTTTATATTTTGTAGCAAATAATTCTGATTAAGATCTTTTGTCCGATCATTTGTAATAATAATTCATTTTATATAAATATTCTCATTTTGCCAGTCATTAAAACCTGCAGGACAAAAGTGGTTCAAACACACCTTCGTAATTCCTTAAATTTAAATCATTGACATAATCTGAGGCTAAGATTGGATTCCAGCACACCCAGAATCCCCTCTGAGAAGATGTTTAGGAAGTGAGGGAGTCCTTTCTGGCCCTCAATGGCAGGGCTCTTTTCTAATAAATATTGTCTAAGCCTTCCACTCACACCCGTGACAAATCTTTGCTTAATTCCCATGGTGTAGGTAAGTAAGTGCAAGTAGTTTGAGGGTGAAGAGGCAAGAGCAGCATCTCTTGGAGGAAACACAGTGGTTTAGGAAGCCCTCACAGCCTCAGTGGGTCTCTCTGGGGATATGGTAATGGCAGAGCACTCCAAGCTCCACAATGGCCATTGCATTGTCGTATCTATAATGTGCATTTTAATATCCCCTTAATTACACATCTACTCAATTCAGTGAGTATTTAATTAACTGTTAGCTAATTAATTAACTGTTTGCTTGAGAGATATCATAATGCTACTTCAAATGGAGTAAATAGGTGATAAGGGAGCTTTTGAAAGTGTAAATTAGGGGCTTCATGTATAAATATACATTATATGTATATACACACATGTATCAGGAATTAAGCAGGAAGGAGACTTGTATGCAGAATGCTTTGAGAAACATTTATGGTGCTGAACTCTGACTTGTGACTTATAAACTTCTGGAAGGAATGGCTGAGACTAAGGAGTTCCTGAGTAATTTTCCTTTAAATGCTAAGTAGGACACAACTGCCTTTTTCTTGGTGCTTGGGTACAGCAGCAAATATTTTCATGAGGAAACAGATATTGGCTTTTGAAGTGGAAAATTATTTCAATCTGTTTTGAATAAAATATTTCACTGTACCTTAGAAAAGTCTCCACTTTGGTTTTTTTTTCCTGCTTGTTTTGCAGAAATATTCTTCTTAATATTCAGTGAAAAGTCAATTATTTCAGCAGGGATTTTCATAGTCTTTGTTTTCAAAATATTACATCATGCTCTTGAAATTACTTGAATAGCACTGCTGTGGCTAAATTACTACATAGGATGCTGTGTAGAAAAAAACCCCAAGCACTCAGAAACTGGAGCACGATCAAATTTATGTAACTAATGCAACAATTTTGTTTTGAACTTTTTTCTAATATCTTTAATCCCATATGGTAACTTTCTAATGTAGACAATATCACCTGGTGCAATGTTTTCACAAGATTGTGTTTAAGAAAAATCAATATATTTTAATAGAAGCTGTTGTTTGTTTGTCCTTCGGTCAACTAAATGACCAGCATGGAATCTGAAGCAGTTAGAATTCATGAGCAATGGTTTATTGAAATTGTAAGAGAATAAAGAGATAAAAGGGAATGAACACAACAGTATGAAGAAATAAACAGAAGAAAATAAAATAACTTATTAGTAATGTAAGTCGTACAGGATTGGGTTTTTCTTTGACTCACTAATAAAGCTCTGAAGCAGCAGTAAAACAGGAGAGCAGCCGTGACCCTGCTGTGCTGGAACTGGTTTTGAGAGTAAAGTCCCTTTCATCTTCCTGCCTGGGTGCAACGTGTCAGGTATTACTAAAAGCACTTCTTGTTTCTAATCACTGTGACAAGTCCCTGCCCAGTTTCATTTCTGTGGTTTATTTCCTGCTTGTAATTCCCTCCTACTGCTCTGTAGTCCAGGCCCAGAATGTTCTTAAGCAGAGCTGATCAAGACTTTGCCAAAATTGCACTGTTGTCAGAGAGTCAATCTGACAGTTGTCTTTTACCAGTCCAGCACTGCAATTTCTTTGAATTTTCTACTTCCATATTAATTTTAGGTATTCCTAAAATTCCTTCCATATTAATTAAGGTATTTTAGGCTGCCCCCAAAATCAAAATAGTCAATGTGTTGGAGGATAGCATTTATGGAATCATAATTGTCAATGCGTTGTCTGGGAAAATGTTTGTTAAGGTGTATTAGGGAGGGTTTGAAAACATACTGAAATCTTGAAACCACGAAACTGGTATTTATTACCAAGAGGTGGTCAACAAAATGAACAAACCCAAAAGGGAGGAAGGAGGAGAGAAATAAGCCCCCAGCACAACCTCCCCAGTTACCCAGCTGTTGCCCATAAAGTTATTTTACCGACCTAGCATGCCTATAATCACCCAGAGCAGAAGCTGCATCCTTGGAGAGTCAGTAAGTTCACAAACTGGCAGGTGTCCCCACCAAAGGCAACCTTGTCCCTGAGGTGAAGTTAGCTCCCCCCAAGAAAGCACTATCTGCTTTCATATAATTAACTGAGTGACCTCAACCTAGGCAGGAGTGGTCATCACCGCCCAGCCAGAGGCCCTCAGTCCCACCCCTTGGTTATAGAAGTGCATCTCCTGCGCACGCGTGGCGTTCCCTGTGCCCGCGTACTGCACTCAGGGGGTCTTTTCCAAATGAGTCTGGGGGTGCTACTTCATCCTCTCTTCTTCAGTCTCTCCTTCAAGCGACTTTGGAGGGCGATTAGCCAATCACAGAACACCAATTAAAGCAGTTTATACAAGAAGCTCTCCCTCCAAGGATGAGGTACCCGTTTATCGGTACTTGTTTTCTCAAAACTTGGCAGGGAAAGAACAAAACTTTTATGGTTGTCTGGGCCAAACACAGACCAAAAGTATCACCATAATTCACCCTGATACACAAGGGTATAAAGTAATTAGACTGTAAACTATTCTACACTTGGAAGTCCTTGAGGATCCAGCCATTGCTTGAGCATTTTGCCTGTCCCTTCCCCACCCTGCTACTTGGATCTTTGCCATGCTATTGACCCATATCCTCCTCTCAGTTTTACCTTTTTGAGCCCTGCAGCCTCAAGCCTGTACTTTATCTTCCAACTGTTCTATAGTGCCTATTGGGTGCTAAACATTTTTGACTTTCCTATTCCTATTTAATTCCATTAAAAAAAAAAAAAAGAGGATGTGCTGTCACTTTGTTCCTTCTCTCAATATAATTTACGATATTTACTACTTAAGTGACATGGGTTGACTGATGCTTGCAATTGAGGGATATAATCAATCAGTAGGTTAAACTGTAGCAACTCATTAACCCACTGTGTCAACTGCTTGTGTATTTACTACTTCTCTGCCGTCTTTAGTAATTGTCATCTTAGTGCTGTTCAACAAATGACTCCTACTGGGTGGTGTAAATCTGCTTACTTTCTTAGAGCTTTTGGAGGTTCTAGGAAACAAAATAAGATTATATATGTCCCATTTTTTCTCACTGTCATCTCTCATGCCTATAAGTACACAGTATCTGCTTAAACGGTTCCTTCATTTGGTAAAAACATTTGTGCATCCAAGAATTCAGGGCTGGTTTTGTGCATTATCTCAGCTAATAGCATTGTGGTGCATTTGTAGCATATTTGCTAACTTGGTGTTGCATTTAATTTTAATTTTAAAAAGAACATTCTATACTGAAATACCAAAGTTTTCACTGCAGTTGCTCCAATGAAAGGCATTTCAAGTGGGAGAGAAAATGGGAAACGAAGAAAGGTGATAGACTTTGGCATTTATCTTTAGTTCACTGTCAAAGAATCCTTTAATGTTGAGCTATGGTCATAAATGAGATGTGAAAACTGCTTCACAACTCAAAGATACATAAATATTCATTTGAATTTGGATTATTAGTTTTTTAAACATTGATGCATGTTTTGCATTAGACTTAACACTGAATCTATTGTACAATTACTACATTACAGCTCTGATATCACATTAAAAATGTAGCAAATGTGGAATGAAAGAAAAAGCCTTTAATCATAGCTTCAAGTTCAAATAGTGGGTGATAACTTTTGAACTCACTCCATAATATGAGAAATAGTAGGTTCTCTTCAAAATTGTTCCCCCAAAAAATCTTCAGTAAACAGGATGGATGTTTTGCAAACAGTTAGCAATTCTGACATAATAAACCAAAATGTTGCTACATTTTGAGATGTATTTTCGCAGTACAGTGCCCTGCAGAGCATGTTCACAGCAGTGCAGTGCTGTGCAGGGCTATGTAGTGGCTCCTGGCAGTGGTGCTGCAGCCAAAGATAAACTGCCTGGTGTATTTTTGCTGTTGATTTAATTTGCTCACAGCTACACAGGGAACCTCCTTTTTGTGTTCAGGGGAATATTGCAGGCAAGCCCTGGGGCAGAGAGTGAAGCTTTTCCCTGAGATTTCAGGGAGTCTAACAGTACAGCAGAGCTCCTGGTGGATTTTCAAAAGAGCTGAAGTTATTTATGTAACCAATAAGGCTTTTCCACCAACACTCAACTTTAAATGTGGCTTAAGTGAAACAAAACCCTCTACCCCACATAGCAGCAATAGGGTAGAGAGGGTTTGTGCACTGTGGGAGCTTTCTGCAGGAATTGAGTTATAATTACAGTGAAGGAAACAACTGTGGGATAAATACATGAACTAGGTTATTGCCACAGCATCCTATATGACTACAAATATAAGGTTTCTTAGAGGCACTGGCCTTTAAGTCCCTGTGATATCGATATATAAGATAAAGCACTTTGGGATAGTCTGAGGTAAATGGATAAAAAAAGTAGAAGCTCCATGTGGAAGGTGCTTTGGGGTCTTTAGTGACTGAGGAGAAAGAGCCTCCAAACCATCCACATTTCTGTGGTCGCTCAAGGCAGACAGTGGGAATGGTGGAACTGCCCAAGCAGGGAAATGTGATTTTTAAATGTGAACCTGAGAGAAATATGTAATATGTGTTTATAATGTATAAACACATATATATAAACACATAGTATAAACACATTTATATATGTGTTTATAATAACAACCAAATAAGCCAACTTCTGGAAGAAAATGGTAACAGAAATTCTTAGACAAGAGGAAATTACGTTATTAGATTTGTCTACCAAACCTCTTTACTTCTACCTTTGTGTGTGAGCCATAGCAAAGATTTTTGTTCTTTACCTCTTCACACTTCTGCTTGTTCTTAATGGCCTACAGGTCAACAAAACCACCTCCATGCATTCTATTGAGTGTCTGCAGTAAAATTTCTCTCCCTAAAAGTCTCTTTTCAGGACCATCAGATTTGAGTCTTTGCCACAGAGCTTCAGATAGGGTGTGTTATTGCCAAAGACAATTCCAAAAATAAAATCAGACATATGGTACTTGGTAATAATGAATGAGCATCCAGGATTTCAATTTAGTTTTGGTAAATGCTCAGGAATCTGGGTGTTTGTCTAAAATAGAATTAAGCAGACGAAAAACGAGCTGGAAATTTTCCCCAGATGAACTGTGTCAGAGACTTTTAATCTTTTCTGAGCTTGCTAGAAAGAGTAATCTTTTATTCTGCAGTTTAAGTAATTATCAGATAGCCTGTGTTTTGGTTTTGACTTCCTTCTATTGAACTTTAAGCAAGTTACTTCTTTATTCTCTGTGCTTCATCTATTTTTAAATAGGTAATATATCCTTTGCTTCATGGGGTCATTGTTAAAGACAAATCTGAAATTTCTGAGCAGTAAAGTACTACAGTTATGCAGAAGAACTAGACATTTATCTCAGATTTGATCTGAATTCCTGTGGGAATTCTTGTTTTAGTATTACCCTTGGGTTTAAAATTCTGACTTTTCAAAGAATTTGATGTTGTGTAGTGAAAGGAAAGAAATTAAAAGAAAATAAATGTACCAGCTTCTGTTTAAGCTAATGAGATCCTATGGTTTATTCATGACCAGCTCTTATTTAATCTAAATTACCTCTTTTATCTCAAATATTTAGTGAGTAAAAATCTATTAATTTAAAAATCTGGTTTTTTACTTTCTTATACCATACCCTGTACTTGATATTGTTGTTTACTTCAACACCAACATGTTTGCCAAAACAGAATTTAGTATTGGGTCACAGATTGTCCCTTTATAATAATAAAAATTATACATTGTGTTACATTTGCATGTATGTGGACATATATATTGGGAGTGCAAGTAAAGGGAGAAAGAAAATATTAGGTCCACATCATTTTAGTATTTTTCATTCTGTATGATGGCAGTGTTTAATATATAATAAAACCCAAACATGTTGAAACAGTTTTACATACAGTAAACACATCAAAGAAACAAACTGGGTTGAAAGCAAAATAAAAATGATCAACAAAGTTGAAGCTAGCAGCTTGTCCACTGCATATAGGAAAATATAGGCTACAACTGATTTTTATTTTAGAGGTTTGCTGTAGTATTCTAGATCTAGTTTCAAATATCTTTTTTTTTTTAATTGAATTATAGCAGGTTGTTAGTTTTGCCATGTCAGTGGTACACAGTCCCTAGTCCTCATATGCAAATAAGATTCTGCTCACAAGACCACGTGAATAGTCATAAATGTTATATGTCATAAATGAAATAGTTACTGTCTATTTCTCTTATTACATTTGGGTTCTCATTCATGCAAGCTACTGATGGTATTTAATTGGAATAAATTAATTTAATATTTATAAGTCTTATTTAATAGTTCGTGGGCTAATTTTGAAAATAATAATTAATTTTTCCTGTTGTATAAATTTACCTGTTGTATAAAGTCTCTTGTGGCTCTTTGGCATTCAAAAGACCAAATAACAGACACTTTCCCAGCCTCTTTCATATTTAAAAATGTATTTTAATTTATTTGGTTAATGAGATTCCCTCACAAAACACTCAATTCCTTAAAGAGAGGTGAAATTAAGTCATCTTTTGGAACGTGGTTAAGTTCATTCTCACTGTTTTTCCTTGTTTTGTGCTAATTTGCAATGCAGAACAACTCCAAATTCTTTGGGGAAAAATGAAATCGGCACTCAGAACAACAGTGCAACTCTGGGGTTGGGCTGGCATAAAATACAGCAACACACAAATAGTGCATAGCATATATTTCTGCTATAGAGAGGGTTTATGTGCTCCCTAGATAATTCCTTTACCCTCCTCTGTCAGCAGGTGTTCTCAGTAGTGTTCTTCTAACCTTTCCTAGGAAACAAGACTGGGGACTTGAGTGCATTATATTAATCACTGGTCTTCTCTAAAACGGGGTTGTATTTACCTGCTGGCAGATGAGGTTCTGTTTCTCTGAATTAGTTTATCTTATGCCTTGGTAGAGGAAGGAATATATTGTGGCTGATAACGCCACCTTTTCTTTATACTTTATTTCTGATCCTAAACTAGTAGAGTTGAACAAAATCTATCACATCACAGCAATAAAAAACAGGTGCAAATTTGCTCAGAATCAAGACCCTCTTTTTTTGTGAATTGATCATTGAGTCAAAGTACCATTTTTTCCTCTGCCAGCATCTGGCTCCCTGATTAAGTTCTTGGATGATGGGGTAAAAGTCTTAGATGCTGAGTCCACCACATCTGTTGGCAGGTCCTTGAGGCACAACAGGAAGACTTCTATGCAACTACATTTGTTCTGAATGTGTTCTGAACAGTGCTGGTCTCACGGAGGGACATCTGGAAGGACAAAGGTGTATGTCACAGGGAGCTTTCTACAATCAGAGCTCACTGCCAGCTATTAAGACCACAAAGCCAGTAGAGAGGGTTCTTGACTTTGGCAACAAAAGTGGTGTGAGAAGGTTAAAAATCATAACACGTATTCTGCCTTAGATCAGCATTTGGAAAAACCTGCTGAAGGCTCAGAATGTTAAGAATTAAAAAAAAAAATAAAAAGGAGGTCTTACAGTAGTAAGTACTGATATGTGCATGGGTACAACTGCTAAACAGTAATGTAAGGGTTATTTTTCTGGAATAACAAGTGCAGAATTAGACACAGGAGGAGAGCATAGCTCCTTGCTCTGGAACTGTCCTGACAGAATCTTAGGGCAGTTGAATAGACTATTTCCTGGATGAATTTTAAAACTGTGAACTAATAAATCTTGAGCACATATACCAGAGTGTTATGAAAGAGAAAGGAGTCCTAAGTTAAATGGATCCTCAATAGTAGTCCTATTCTGCAGTCTTTTTCTGATATGTGCTGTCTTGTCCATCTTCCAATCTACTTCAACTGACTTATAAACTGCAATTTTAATTTCAAAGAGTATTAAATAAAATTTGTCTCTCTTGCTGTTATCAAGCTCTTATTTTAATAATTTTCATACTTTTCTTTAGCAAACTATCTAAATAATGTCATCAGGAACTCACAGAGTGTAATCTGAGACAGTTTAGAAGATAATAGAAGGCTTTTTTTCTGTTTATTATTGGTCATGTCAAATTGTAAACACTGACAAAAAAAGGGCAAGGCTTCTCCAGGCAGGTCAAACACTTACATCCCATTAGACACTGCTTTTCTTTCTTTCTCTCTTCCTTTCTTTTTTTTTTTTTTGCTGTTTTTTCTCTCAGTGTTAGTGAAAACATGCTCTGAAAAGATTCCAAAATGTTTCAAGACTAATGCTTTTGGGCTGTGAGAGATGAGTGAAATATATGACATCTTCAGTGCTGACACTTCCAAATGCTTCTCTCTAAATAAATTGCATTGAAATTGACCTCTATAAATCTTTCTTTACATTAGTTGTTCTGGAAGAATCTGTCAGTTTAAACAAATCTCTCTCTCTCCCTTTTTTAAAAAATTTTTTTATAATAATTTTTTTTAGGAGAATGGGTTTTGTATATATGGTCAACATGTCAGTGTGTTTGAAAGAATAATTATTGCACTTAGTACTTGACAGTCTGAAAACAAGTAATGAAGTAAAAAACTCATGAAATATTTTTACTGCATTTTTATACCATACTTTGTGCTGGTTTTATTGTCTGAGCTGGATTTGTAATTTCCTCTTGAGAAGTATGCAAAGGGTTGATGTATGATTTTTTTTTTAACTGACTTTCTTATGCATACAGCCTTTGGGAATGAAGAAAGACTTTCTTTTTTTTTTTACACAATTTTGTGTAACTGCTTTTATTCTATCTCTTTAACAGGCCAAATAGCCTATTATCAATAAAACTCCAAATAGCTGTAAGAGAAGCTGACTTTTAAGACACCCTTGTTAAGATAAAATGCCAAGGGATTTATTGGCATAGTTCAGGCAGATGTTTTTAGGATTGCAATCATAAGAAATTCCTGCAAAGTGATAAGCAAGTTGGACAGTGACCAATGAATGTGACATATGCTATGTAAAGGCAAATTAGTTAGAAATGAATTCACATCTCATTTCTCAGCAATGGGCCAATGCTGTTAGCTTATAGAACCACATACACTACAACTCAGTGCTCTTTTAAGTACTGATTTGCTGTTTGAAAATGGAATAAGCTGCGTCTGACTAGAATGCAGGAGTCCAAGTTGGGAGAAACCTGCATGTCACTGCAGTCAGAGAATGCTTCATAATATGACCAAACCTTTGCTCTCTTTTTGGGGATGGCCTGGCCATCTGAGCATCCACTGGAAAGCAAACCATGCATGAAAACAGAGGATGCCAAAGGTCTGTTTTACAAAAGTGAAATTCGTACAGGAAAATAATTTTGGATCAATCATATCCACTAAGCTGGTGCTTTGTCCGTTAAAACAGAGCCACAATCTCTTGGGAATGGAGAATGGGGCAGATATTTCAGCCTGGGATATTCACAGAACATAACAACATACAAGTCCCACATCTGCCCTCTGAGAAGTGACAGAATAATGCATTCAGTACACATTCTTTGCACTGACAGAGATTTTTAACTTTCAGTGCCCTACCAGAGAACAGGCAAAATCTGCAGTCATATGATCATGGCATTTTGCTGCTTGTTTTATTTAAGAGTAGGGAAAGAATTTTAGCCTGTGTCTTATTTGTCAGAGATCACAGGATTCATGTTTTTTTAACCATAACATTCAGTTCACTTTGTAAGATTAGCATGGCTTTTTCACTCAGAAGTTTATTTTCAATTATAGTAACTTAGGGCATTGGTCATCTCATTGTTTCTGCTGCTAATTTCTTTTGGCACATTATAATTCCAGTGCAGGCAAACTTCGTGGGTTGCACCTATGCTGGTGTATAGAAGATACATCAACATTTCTGGTACTTGATTATTTTAAAAGCAAACAAACAAACAAACAACCCTGGAGTGGAAAGGGCAAACTGGCAAATTTTGATGGGAGACAGGGAAATTGGAAAACCAAGGTGCAGGCTCCTGGGATGCGGGTGTAGTTCAAGCAGTGGAGGTGTTATTCAAGCTACAGTATTTTGTTTACACTCCTATTGCACTCCATCAGTTAAAGGCTTAGCTTTAAGGGTTTTTATCAGTAGCCAGTAAGGTAAGATTCCAAGGCTGTACAAACATACTGTTGTTGAGGAAATTACAGACACAGCCAACAGATGATTTGAATGATATCTTCCAAACTAACAGAGACAGTTGCACTCTCAGTTTCTGTGTGGAAGCAGATCTCCAATATCAGCCCTTGGCTAACAAACTTTATCACTGTCTTCTTTCAAATATATTGATCAAATATTTCCTTGGGAAGGTGTTTGTGGAGGAGAGCAGCAGCTGTCTATATTGTGAGCTAATGAGCAGCACTGCAGCACAGCTCTCTGTGTAGATCTGCTGGCTATTTGCCATCAGGAAATTGGGAAAGGATATACCCATTGGACCTGCTGTGGGAAGAAACAAGCCAGGGGAATAAAGGAAAAGATTAGTGTGAGAAATGGTTTATTAAAGCTCATTTGAAACCTAGTTTGTTCCAACTCATCCACTGAGATCCACCTGGAGGTGATAGGTTTTTGTTGTTGTATTGAAAATACCATACTTTAGAAGTCATTCTATGACTGTGGGAAATGTAATCACTGGGTAGATAGCTAAGAATTTCCTGAGATACATTTCAACACTCATGACTGTCATTAGTAGTGTGTTCCCTTACTTATTTTTGTGAATTAGTATTTTAACAAACAACAAAAGACTGCTGTTCAGGATTGTAAATAAACCCCCATCTTTCAAGGAAATAGAGAATGGACTATGAGAAACTTGTTAAAAAAGTATGTAACAGGTTAACTGGTGTGTGTGAATGCATTGTGGAGTTTTATTCAGACTCCTACATGAGGAAGCTCTTCCAAATTCAGATATTCATCTCCATTCCCATGCATTATGGAATTTGCAAAGGCTTCTGGGATTTATATCAGCAGAAAAATAATTCAGAAAAATGTTAATGTAAAGGTTAAAGCAAGGGAGAAAATCAAAATGTCACACTTCAAAGACAGCCATTGATTTGGGCAAGTATGAATATAAGACCCTGCTGATAAAGTATTGGTCTGGGGTTTTCTCTTCTCTGGTGTTTTTCTGTGTTTGGCTGCTCTGATGTCACATCGATGAATTGTGTAGTTGCTGCTGAAATCTGCATTGCTTCTTTCCAGTGTGGCCAACTACAGAAGTAATGCAGAAGTATCAGCTAGAGAGTTCAACTATCTCCAAGCAGTAGGAGCAGAACTTGCAAAGTGTAGCATTTATAAACTATCAGCAACTTTTTATCTTGCAAAACATTTACTAACTCATTATTTGCAAATCTCCTTATGTTTGCAGAAGTAATAAAAGAGCAAGTGCCACTACATGTAATATCTGCAAGAATCTGATATTCCCATTTCATATTCAGGTTTGTAAAATCCCTCAGCCATGTACTTTAAAATTTAGGAAATAATACTACTCAGATAAATTTATGGAAAACAGATATGGAGTTTTTTGTCTGTGAAAAACATCACACTATCAAGTTGAGGTAAATCACGAATATTTAAGTACTGTTTGCTAATACTTCCCTAACTAATAGTTGCCAACTTTATTAGGCACAAGTTACCATTAGTTATCAGGTCCTCTTTCATACTTATTGAAACTTTGGCACATGGGAATTCTGTTGAGAAACAGCTTTTTCCCAAATTCCAGTTACGTGATACTTGTCAAGACTGTACTTTGTCACACAGAAAAGGTTGAATTCCAGCATATTGCCAAAGGATATGACCTTGTCACCTGGAACTGTTCCATGTCAAAGGAAAGGTTCCAGCCCTCAAGGGAGAGAAAGCCAGGCTGTCTGTATCATGGAAGGCAACGTGGTGATGCTTTGCTTAGGCAAGTAATAGCTGTTGTAAATGGGAGAGATCATTCACCAGACATGTGATGTTGTGGGAAAAGGGAAAACCAATTAAGAATAGAAAGGAAAAATCAAATCACAATAATAAACCACTGACTCTATAGCTGAGCAATGCAAGCTTTTTCTAAAAAATAAACAAAAATATATAATTATGTATAATATGAAACACAGTATGCTCCAGTATAGACAATACAGAAACCATAAGTTAATAAAAAGTACAGGCAGAATCTCAAAGACAGATATAATGACAATTATCTAAAAGGCTGAGGCGGGCAAGATTATTCTGCTTTTTCTTAAAAATGCCGTTTTCCCTTACCCAATGTCATACTAATTTCACTTTCATTTCTTGTATTCCAAATGCTCCCTGTTTCTATGTTCTGTATGCTGCTGAGAAGGATCCTCTGCTCCCTACATTACGTATAGCTGTGAGGAAATATGTTGACCAGGCAGTTACTGGATGGATTTAGTTAGTATAGTAATTCAGTTAATTACCAGGGGAATTTAGTTACTATATGAGCTTGGTCATTGTCACTAACATTCCCAGTCCCCTCCAAAACAGAGGAAAGATGTCTGCCCTGATTTGTGGCTTCTGTTTCTTGCATTAAATGGATGCTAAAGCTGCAAGAGAGTGGTTCCTGTTGTCCTGCAAAGTTACCAAGCCATTTCCTTCTTATGAACTACTCTCCCTTTAGTTGCAAAGTAGATGTTTGTTTATCCTTAGTGTCCCCACACTTCTGCACTTCCAAATTCTTGTCATGTAGCTTTTTTCTAACAGCTTGAGGATGAACATCATAGGAAGGTAATCAGATACTATTGATAAGGGTTGTGACTTTCCGCTGTGAAAGCCGTGAAATACACCTTGATTCTCTTTTTGAGAGGAGGGAAAAGTAAAATTTATGGGATGTATTAATTCACGCAGCTTTAAAATGAATTTGGCTGCACTTCTGCTTCCTTTTGGCCAACAACCATGTCACAGGGAGCTATTGTTTTTCCTAAGGTCCTGCTTCCCTCCTGTCTCCCTCACCACAGGGCAGTGTCCTGTGGGTCACTGGGTCCCCTGAGGGCTGGGCTGTGTCCCATTGTGGGGCTGTGCAGGAACCATCTGGAACCATCTGTGTCTAGCTCAGGGCTGTGTCTTGTCCTTGCCACCCACACCCAGTATGGGTGTTATTTGACAAGATTAATAATTTTTGGTGTTTCAGAAATCTTTGGGGTGCCTTGGCACGTAGCTTAACCTTGCAGGGTCAGGCATGGTATAGGTGAACATCAGCACCTGATAGCAGCAGGCACAGGCTCAGAACATCTGATCCCTGCAGACTTTGTCCCAGGCCTGTGTGCTCACTGCCTCGGGATTTCTCAGAGTACAGTCTCTCCTACCTTTTCCTGGAAATCAAGCTAAAGATGACTAAGTAGAATGTTTGATATATTGGTATGTAGTGAAACTCAGTGTTTCTTATGTATGTTTTATCTGGGAATTCAGAGCAGCACTGGACATGCCACAGTGAGGGCTGTGCTGCAGCAGAGAGCAGCAGGCAGCCTTTAGACACGTCTTTCTAACCACAGGGTGCCACCATCGCTCCAGCCCATGGAAATTGTGACAGCAACACAAAACGTGTCACCTGCAGATTCCTATGAACATGAACTACTTCAATTTAGTTTTCAAGTGTGATGTTTATGCACCAATATGTTATAATCACACAGTAATATTTTTCTACCTTTGAGATGATTTAAAGGATGTGTAATCTATTCAAATTAGGAAAAAGACCCCGCAGATAATTTAGCAATTCTCAGAAAGCGATATTCATACTTTCCAGCATCATATTGGCCTGAGTTGCTGCCTCACTGTGCCCATGTCAACCACAGGAGCTACCAGACTGTTCATGCAAATAAACAAGCAATGAGATGCATATGTTCTGTTAAGTGACTGTGGTGAAGGAATAGCTTTATGTCTGCATCTGATAACATTTTCCATAGGCAATAACAGCTGCTGGAGTTAGTGAAACTAGTCTGGATGTTGTGTGGCAGCTCATCAACATTTTGAGTTGCAAAACCAGAAGATTAAACATTGCTTTAGGAAAACCAGAGCTTTACTTTAGCCAGTGGCATTCTGAAGAAGTAACTGTTATTTTCAGGTATTTTCAGTGAGGGTTGAGCAGCTTGTTTCCCTTTTTTTTTTTTTTTTGGTTTAGTAATATTAGTTATGGGTGTCCACTGAAGCTAATGGATCTTTGAGAGATTAGCCTAAGGACAAAAATTTATTCCTCATATTATGAAATCCAATTAAAATTTGGAAAGTGCATGAAAATACTGTTGATAGCTATAAAGCTGAAAGAGTAATGGAGTGGAGGAAGTTTTTCTGGATTTCAAGGACTGCTTAAACGTTTTTCACTTCAAATTAATTGGATTGCATGCTAAGACAGCATAGGGAGCCAAAGTTTGAAGCCAGGACACTGACAATGAAGTTCTATTCTCACTGGATTACAGAGTCACGCATTTTATAATTTTATTTTGGCCCTTCAGGCCTTTTACATCCTGGTCTGTCCTAATTTATAAATAATTTGCTGATAAAGATACCTTGGAATTCATTCCATAAACAGCAAAACTGGTACTTTTATTTCAGGGTAACATATCTGAGTGTTAGACAAGAAAGTTCAGGTAGGTTAGATGTTCAGATAGTGAAGGTAGTGACAATAGCCTGAGGTCTGTTTTGTTTTCTGTCTAATCCCTGACACTTACTTTGGGGGGGGTGTGGTAATTTCATAAGAAGTATTCTATCTGTTTTAAATAGCTGGTTAATTTAAGTTCATGAGAAGCTGTGTTTCTGTTCCTGTTCGTAGGCCATGTAAAAGAAGAAGCAACAGTGATTAGATCCAAAATGAAATGAACAGACTATTTCTAACAGATTGCAACTTAATGAATGAAATCTTAATGGCAAAGAGGCTTTCTAATCATTGCACAGCATCACAGCAATTTCAGGTCTGGGCTTCTATGATCTATTTAGCTTGTGGGGATTTGTAAAATGAAAGTATTTCACAGGTGTGAGACTGGCAAAATTGACTGATGAAGCACAAAGGTGTGACAGACTGCTGATAAATTACTGCTGGAGAGAAAGCCTAGATGACTATTAAGCCAGGAATACTCTACTGCTCTGACCAACCAGATAGTCCCAGATAGCCTTTATATATGCAGTTCAGTCTTTATCATTTAGGTAGAATCCAGCCCTTTACATCCTTAATGTTACTACTGTCCTTCAAGAAGAATTATTAGTTTATTTTGCGAGAACCAAATTAGTTCCTCTGTAAGAAGCAGCAACTACCTTGCAGGCAACCTAAAAAATGAAGTTTCATAGCATTCATTTACCTTACACTCAAGAAAGACAGTACTGTTGTGAACCTTTCTTTATTTCTGTCTTGAGAAGAGAATGTCAAACTGCCTTTATTCCACATTTAAGACTATCTAACTTGTGGTCTAGTATATGGTGGGACAAATTATGTACAGAAAAATTGTATTCAAAAATGTTTACGTTCTCTGCCTTGATTTTGTCCTAAAATATTTAGGTCTCAGGTAATAGAATACTGTCTGTGAGTCTGAAGGAGGAAATCTTCAGCTCTGCAGTTTCATCCTGCAGATGGAGAGAGGATTCTGTGTGTCTGGGAAAGAGGATCTGTTGAAGCATTTTGCATTGAATGGGAGTCTGTTTTTGGAATCCTTGCTTTTCTATCTACCCCACAAAACCAGCAGAAAAATTAAAGATAAAAAAACCCAAACAACCACCACCTACCAAACCCACAACCAAAAATGCATAAAACATCATCCCAGTTTTCTAGTTAGGGCGGTTTTCTTTCAGGTTTGCTTCAAAATTTAGGCTGTTTCAGACAAAACAGTGTGTCCATGGCAGACTGTTGAGGATCACCCTGCTGGCATCTGTATCTCTGATATCCCAGAGGCAGGTCTGGGATTGTGCAAGTCTTTATATGCCTGAAAGTTTTCAAAATTCAGGTCTTTTGTTTGCAAGAATAGCAGGTATGTTTTATAGCCACTTGAAACCTATACAGGCTTCTTAAAAACCTGCATTTTAAAATGTTTGATTGTGAAAATCACATAGTGTGGTGGACCCATGAGCTCTGTTTTCAGACCAGAGTTATGTTTGCATAAATGTGTATGGAATTTACAGATAATCTGAGAATGAGTCTGGAAAAATGACACACCAACTATTTAATCAGTTGCCTACATACTGCAGCTGATTTTGTTACCAATTTCACTTGAGAGATGTATTATTTCTGTAATTTTTACTAAGCTTCTTAATGTCTGAACCAGATCTTAGACTCTCAGAGAGAACCGGTGTTTGAGCTAAGTCTCCATAGTAGAAATTCAGCCCAAAGGGGTTTTTCATGGCCAAATTATGAACTGCTGGAAAATAAATTTCATTTTGAAAATGTGGATTCAGCCTTTAGTAGCAGAGTACTTTGCTTTTCCTGCTAATAACGTAGTGACCTATATGTGCAAAGTTTCTTAAAGTATTTCTTGAGGCAAGTTTTTTCTGCTCTGGGTAGGATGGGATTTATTATTTTGTATAACTTACTTGGCTCCAGTAAACTGTTTGATTAAAGACTTCTGGAACAGTAGCAGATGCTCAGAAGTAGAGTTGATAAAACCAGGGAGTTCTAGAAGTTGATGCAGTTTAGTCTTGGGCACACTTTTAATTTATGCAAGTATAAGTTTAAGACATTCTTTATGTATTTTTTCCAGAATGGCTCTAGAGAGAGTAATATTTTGTTTTCTTTATGAAAAAAGTAATCTCCAAATCTGTGTAAAATGTAAAGTTTTTTTTGATACTTTCATTGAGAGTGGGAATCAGTCTGTGATGAGATACATCCTATGGGAGCAGGTCAGGCCTGAACAACCGTTTTCATACAGGCTATTGTATAAAAAGAAAAGTTAAATTAGTCACTGTCTTCCTCAAGTTATAAGGACCACAGGAAGGTGTACAAAATCCGTACTACCATGCACTTAGTTATGTATTATAAAACACCTTTTTTATGCAGCTTATTGAAATGAATAAGAATCTTACAGGAATCAACCTATTATGTTTAAAATAAATATGTTTTGATCTGATCCCTGTAAGACGAATATGGAAGAAAAGGATGCATGCTGTAAATAGAGGATGATACTGTGTAATGAGTCCTTGCAGCCAGAGGTTTTGCCCTGTTAAGTTAGTTATTTCATCCAGAAAAAAATGATAAATCATGTCAAGATGGAAAAGTACTTTC
Organism: Manacus vitellinus; assembly: GCF_001715985.3. NCBI lineage: Eukaryota > Metazoa > Chordata > Aves > Passeriformes > Pipridae > Manacus > Manacus vitellinus. The sequence continues at coordinate 2,995,972 of NW_021940603.1, read as the reverse complement.
ATTGCTTAAAAATGAAAAGAAAATCTGATTTTAAAATGTCAGGTTTAGGATTTATGAGCAGGATTCCCATAATCAGTCATTCAGAATGAATTGTATTATTTAAGATGTATTTGCAGGCAGGCAAGCTGAAAATATTTTTGTGTACAATGCCAAGTCAGTTTACACTATCTCTCACATCTAAATTGCTTTTCCACCCTATGCAGACAGAAACACACACAAACACACACAGTTTATTAGTGCCGAGTTCCCTTATGAATTAGTTATAAACCATGACAACAGTGCAAAACACCAGAAGGGGAGAGAATCTGAGTTTTTTTCCTGTGGTATCAGCAGTGGTTGCAGACCACTGAAGATGATGGAAACAATAAAACCTGTTGTGGAGTTGCCGTAGATGATCTTTAGCAGTAATAATACTTAGGGGGTGACCAGCTGTTGGGAATAGGCCCTAAAAAATCAGCCTATGCTGAGTCTCATCCTTCAGTTATTTAGGAATATGACAGTTTTGACAGACTTCCATGAGACAGCAGGAAGGAGAAAAAGCTGGGCAAAACAACCAGGCAGATGTATTTGTTCAGTTATGCCAAGGTAACTTTTGATGTTTAAGGAAGGGATTTTCCTTGGTTTTGTCTTTTGCATATAGTAGTCCATGACCCACGGTACTACAGAATAACAACTAAAATGCATTTAGTGAAACAAATGTGTAAATAACAACTATGGTAACTGTAACAACTGTAATAACTGTAAATAACACACTTGATCCTTTTTTGGGTCATAATGTGTCAAGCTACTGGAGTGTCTATAACTTTATCATCTTTCAGGGCATTCTTATATTAATTTTTCCTTATCCTTTTATCATTTCTTTTGACTTTTTGACATGGGATTTTTTTCCTGAAGACCATATACCCAGCTCTCTGCAATCAGAGATCCAAAACACCAAGGTTTATGTTCTTTGGGAGGATAGGAATGACTATGAGCCAAGTCAGTGCAAGAAATGATATGACAGCACCACCTGTCTTCACAAAAAATCTGTTTCAAAAACTTCTTTCCAGTTTGCATATCTCACTGTAACTGATAATGCAGAGATTTAGAGATTAACATAATCTTATAAACATCCTGTGTGTAAAGTGATTCTTGTAATGGCACAGGGGTTATGATGGGTTTATGGTTTCAGAGAAGCATGTGTGGGGACACTTACACAAATTACTGGCTTGTGTAAATGGGCAGTAAATACAAGTTCCAGATTATGTGAAAGATAAGACCAGAAACAGGGGCATGCAAATTGGATCCTGATATAAGACAAAATATAAAGGACAAGAAGGGAGGAGGAGGAGGACAGAGACCAGATTTTGGAACACAATATTCTCTTTTTAAATTTAAGGATACTTCTGTTCAAAGGACTTTACCCTCTTCATGCAGAGGAAGTCTCTAATGTTCTGATAATGTGGGCTCTGGCCTGTTGTCTCATGTTAAAGCTGTGATTCTTCTGTTGTTTATTTGATCACCCTCATTCCCGAGGTGGTACTTGATCCCTCCTCTCTTTCATCACTGAGTTATAATTTTACCTCGTAAAGGTTGAATTTGGCTTCTAGAAAATCTTCTAGATTTCTCTGAGCTCAAGGAGACTAAGAACATCATAATTGTTGCACTGTCTGTTAAGTCTTGCAAAAAAAAAAATGTGTTGAGTTCATACTGCCTCCTTCTATGAGAGGGATACCTTGGACTAAAGTTGTTAAGAACAAAACAGAACAGCTGAAATGGTTCTGCTTCTACCTCTGCTATCCTGTAAGATATCACAAACAGTGGGGAGTTGGGAAGACTAGTTCAGATGATGAAAACATGATGTTAATTATTTACACAAGCAGTAATCTTGCTTTAAGACGGACACACAGAAGTTAATCTGAAATCTGGTGAACCAATTCTTGCTGCAGGTTGGAGAACACTGTAAAACCAAAACCACATAAAACTCAGTACAGCAAGGAAAAGTAGGAGGTGGAATTTTGGGGTGTCATGCCAGACCTCAAAGTGCTATCACTGCCTCCTCTTCATGGGGAGAGAAATGGGGAAAGAATCTGTCTCTGATGAGATGACTGAACCAATGTTTTAGCAGCTGAGAACATGCCTCTTCTAAGCTACAGCCATGAGTTGAAATAGTGCCAGTTCTGAAGTGAAAAATTCCAGGGTAAAACTCACTACATTTTTAGTTCCTGAGATGGGATTCAGTACACAAGAAAGGTAAGTTACGTGGCAGTAGGAAATCAATTTATTTCCCTCCATATCTCTTCCTGCTGCTCTGTATCGCTATTTCCCTCTGTATCTCTCAGTGCTCTCTCTGTCACTCTGGACATACACTATTTCTACACCTGCAGTTAGTGAGAGTGGACTGTACAGCAGATGAATTGGTTTGCCACACTCGGTTGCTCCATTTCTTCCTACTGTGTTTCTTCAAACAAAAATCCCAGCTTGCTCTCCTTGCAATAAATGGGTGAGCCCTCATTTCTAAAAGGAAGTCGGGCACTGCTAAGCTTTTTGGCACAGGCACACATCTCATGGTCAAAATTTAGAGTAGTCTTGCCTTCAAAAGTATGCTACTGATTAGATTAACTGAAATTTTAATTTACATACAGCTGTTGGGCTCAAATGCATGCCCAGGTTGCTTGAGAGTAAGTCTGTGTCATGGTTTGAGATAGCTGATTAGTACACCTGCCTACTTCAAGGCTGCTTTGCACTTCTATTCTTCTACTGACTTTTAAAGTTCAGGCTTTTAACCAGGTACTCAAACTTTCACATTCATTTTGGACTACCATCCCTTTCAAATTTATCAACATGTTTTTATGGTTCTTATGTTACTGGGTTGGTAAAAAACCTGAATGTTTCCACTGGGAAGTAGAATTGTTCTAACATTGCAGAGTATACCATCAAATTTGGGTTGTGTTTGAAGCCAACAGCCAGCAGCCACAGTCTTGTTGCTTGCTTTCTTTGTGAAGATCAACAAGCAACAGTCTCAGCATGAGTGATACTATCTAAGGTAAGCAGTATGTGAAGCTTTAGGGCATCCTCTAGTTGTTGCCAGGACACGGATGCTGGAAAACACAGGTGTCAAGTCAGATGCAGTTTATTTAGGAGTTTGGAAGCAGAAGCCCATGACAGCAGCAAGATGTAGAAGCTCAGTTTGGGTTCATTTGTACTAAGGGGCAAAAGGAAGAATAGCAGCACCTTGACAGAGCCTTCAGCTGTCTGGAGGAAAGAGGCAGCAATCAAGAATGAGATGGGGATGGGGAAGGAATTGCTGGATTTTGAAAGCCTTTTAACCTCTGACTTGAGAGAAGAATGTGTGTCAAATTTAATGAAACAAGGAGACAGCTCTGGAAGGGCCTAATGGTGACACTTTTATAAGACAGCAGACAAAGAAGCTGTCTTTGCTGAATGGAAGCTGACAGTAATTTTTCTTTTCACAAAAATGGCAACTTGGTGTAGAAGAAAATAAAAATGGTAATGTGTAGTTATATGTACAACAAATCCTGCTGACTCCTACATCAGAACACTGGAAAATGGTATTGCTGGTGGCTTTCCATCATTTAATAAGTCTGTTCACACTCCTTATGTTTCTTTTTAAATTTGGTTTCCCGGTTTAGTGATCCCTTTCACAGCAGTACTTCTCTATCATGAGCCAGCGGGGGGAGAAGCTACTGTTACAGAATATACTGCCTATTTTAAACCAACTATACATTTTCTTAAAGCAGAGATGTGAGTAGGTGCTTCCACTTATAAATGACTGGACATTTTATTTATCCTTCATGAACTGGGCTTGATCTCCTTCTGTCTGCAAGCAAATTTGAAACTAAATCTTACAGTAATTGTTTTTGCTGCTCAGTTGGTGTTGTATAGGTGTTGTTTATTTTTTACTGTGCTACCAAAACTTAGTTGATATTGAACAAAAATTTGCATATGATTCAATCTATCACACATTGAAGTGTGAGAGTTGTTTCTCACATAGTTAGTCTGTTTTGTCTTCTCTAAATTACTGTGCAAACAGCATATTAGATTCTTACAAGTTTTGCAAAAATACTGGCTTTTAAAGGCTTAGTGCCTAACAAGTGACATGTTAGGTGGATTTGGAGAAGGCAGATTAAATCAAATGTCACAAATATGGAGAATATTGGGTCAGCGGGTTCTTGCATATTTTAGTTGCACAATGGGTATGTAAGATGTTTAGGACAAATGCTTTCAGCTGGAACGGGTTGAAAAATTCTCAAAAAAAAATTAATCATCAGAAAATACTGTTCTGTAAAACCTGAAACATTTCAGTCCAAATGTTTCTCAGTGACTTACTGTCCATAGATCCAAGGAAAGCTCTTGAGGGACTCTGCATTTGTAGTTTATGGATTTGTCTAGAAATTCTCTGCAGACAACAGAAACATCACTTTCTCTGAATAGGAGCAAGTTCTGAATAACCTTGTGTGTGCCTCAGATTTATTTTTATTAATAAGCTGCATAATATCAAAGAATAGTAGGAAAATTCCCTATGAACTCAGATCTGTTGAGGATCAGTTGCTTTCACCTTTTCTGTTCCACAGACATGAGCTAATACAATCCCATGCAGAAATTAAGGGGGTGTGAATAATTTTAATTCTGGCTTCAAATTCTTTGAAGTCTTTTCTAGATAAAAAAAAGTGAGATGAAAAAATGAGTAAAAATAAAAAAATGCATCCTTCATGATGCAAACAAAGCACTTCAAGTGTAGACATGCCTTAGCCAGATTTAGTTCAAGAAGAATGTTAAAAGAACCTAAGATGACACTTAGGTTTTTAGAAGATAAAGTCCCATTCTCTGGGGATTATTTAATTTAACAGAAATAATAACTTGTCATACAAGTGGCATTTGATAACTAAAGAATATGCTGATACAGGCCAGGCTTCCAGGGAGGGCTTTACACAGAGTTGGAATAATGTCTCCAGCTGCTGTATCAGAATAATGCAACTGTCTTAGAGTTTGAGGCCTTGGTATTTTCTGTACTTTCTGCTGCAGATACTCTGTAGAGACACCACAAGGTTTCTCCTCCTGAAAGTGTGTGACGCAACTGGAGAAGCTGCTTTTATTAAGAAATAGGAGGAATTAGTATTAATTTGGATACTGTGACTGTCTCACTACCTTGATTACAGTTTCTGAGTTGTATTAGAGGAAGTTTAACCAAGGCCAAACAAGAGGAGCCAAGTGTTATTGATACAGGAATGCAAGCAAATTTTGAAGATTAAGCTGAGGTATCCATATTCTCACAAATTGGAGAAGGACCATAAGGCAATAAAGTGTGGCTCACACACAAGTCTTCTGGTAATAAACTTAATTGGCTTTTTTTCCCTTATAAGAGCAAGCTGCAATATTAGTAGGATTCATCAAATGCTGCTGATGTTGTCTGACAGAAATATTTTCCTGAATGCATATTTAGATCTTGGGGTAAATATTTCATTGTTGCTTATTATACATTTTTATTACTGCCAGTGTCTTTGTGAGAAAATATACTCTGATTTAGAATCATATAGTCTTGTTTGGAAGGTGCCACACAGGACTTTAGTCTACCCTCGTGCTCAAGCAGATCTAATAAGATCAAGTTGTGCAGGTACTTCTCCTGAAACCTCAAAGAAAGAAAATCTCACAGCCTGCTCTAGAATTTGACCACTCTCATGATTCAAGTAAATAAACCAACATTTTCTTGGGTCTAATTGCAGTTTTCTAGTTGGAATTTCTAGCTTGTGGCTATTGCCCCTTGTCCTATTGCTGTGCACCTCCAAGAAGACTCTGGCTGTCTTTTCCCTGTGCAATGCCATATAAGCAGCCCCTTTCAGCAGGGCCCTGATAAACACAGGCACTGTGAGTTGCTAAGAGAGATATTTCTGTCTTGCACATTAACAGTTGCTCCTTGGTTGCTTGGAAATTAGATGCTAGTGTTGCTGTCATCCAGCTTTTTGCTTCCTGACTTTATCCTGGCCCTAGCTGCTTTTCTTGATCCTCAGTTTCTGTTTTGATGCCTGTTACTGAACAGTTACCCTGGTTCATATGATGGCTCCAGGTCTTGGGTGATGCTACTCTCCTTGTGTGTGTGGCAAGAAAATATAATATTAAAAAACAAACAAACAAACCACCACAAACTAAAAATTTCAGAGTGAAATGTAATGCTTACAATATTCAAAAGCCAGTCAAACCAGTAAGTACCACCATCAATGTCTGAAGAGTCCAAACACCCTAATTTCATCTTAAGACAATAGAGTTTTTGATTAATCTTGCTTCTGTAACAAGGAGTTCTCCAGCTAAATACATGGTACTCTCACCATAAATGTATTTGTCTTAAAAAGTTTGAGATTTAGGAAAAACTTGTGGAGAGAGTCACTGCACAATTCTGATAATTATTTACTAGCTAGAAAACAAACACAATTTTTCTTAAGTGCTGGAAAGTTTTAGAAAGCTACTGTTACAAGGTTTGTTATTGGCAAAAGTGTACCTGGAAAACCTATTTCTAACTTTCGACAGTCTTTCTTTGCAAAAGTATTCAAGCTTCAGAAAGAATTGTCCTTGAAGATAAAACAGTAACAATAAAAGCAAAGCCAGAGACCTTGCCCCACATAAGATAAACAAAAGAAAGAGAGCTTTTCAAGAACACCAGTCAGTTTGCTCCTAAATCTCTTTGTTACAGTGATTTGTGTTCCTAAATCCAAAGTTCTGAAAATCTCTAACTTCTATTACATCTATCATTTGACATGTTGCTAACAGCAGAAGAAAATGAAAGGGAAAATCTTGCTATGGGAAATGAGTGTCTAGCTGCTGGGGCAGATAAAAGTAAGTGTGGATTTGGCTTTTACTGGATAATGTACCACCTGTTCCCAATTGAAGACTGAAATCTTGTTACACATACTAAACTATTCCTTCTAGTTCTTAATTACCTTTAATCATTTTGGTTTAAATTAACTCTCTGGCCATTCTGTCTTTATAAACATTTGCTGCCACTTCTAATTGTAAAGGTTAGGAAATCTCCCCAGTGGTAAGTTATGCTTTCCACTAAAAGTTAATTGATCAAATGATTCACCATGACTTCTTTGTTCAATCAGTTCCTGATTTACGAACATAGAGAAGAAAGTTCTTGTCTGCCATAGCATCTAATGCTGGGCCCTACCTGTTCACTTAAGCTGATGTTGTAGATGGCCAGTAGCAGTGAAAAAGACAGCTGGAATGATTTTTATTTCCCTGTGGGAACAAGGATATTTTACTTTTCTGCAGCCAGTTTGTAACAGAAAAAAGAGTGAAAAATTAATTCTCTTTCCTACCATTTTAGGCATTAGTATTGATGCCAATTTGGGATTGAAATAACCTAATTTTTCTGCAATTTTATGAACAATAGTTTAAACAAAAGGCAATTATTATCACTCTTTGATGTTTCTTCATTGCCCTACTGCTGGTTAGTGGGGTGGATTTGACATGCTGTTTAAAATCTGCTATTGATTATTGCACTGACACTAACATAGGGAAAGCTGCTATTTAAGAAAAATAAAAATGTTTTTGAGTTTGAAAAAGAATCTCATAATCTCTGAATACTTTGTGAAGATATCTTCCCCTCACTCAAACAATTTGTCTCAACACAGTTCTTCATTATGTGTCTTGAAAGAGAGAAATATAGAAACACACATTTCTAGCTGACCTCTACTGCTCAATTTCTGAATTCAATACCCCAAGAAAGTTGCTTTTGACAGTCTATCTCATTAGCTAACTAACTCATAGCAAAACTGAGCTATGAAAATAAGGACAAACTTAGAAACTAGAAAGAATAAAGTTGACCATAGCAATATTGTTACTCTTTTGGGCTGTGCAGGGTCTTCTCATGCAATCAGGCAGCATTCCAGTTAGGAACTCCACATTTTCTTATCTCAGAAGACCTCATTCTAGTACATCTTAGAAGATCCCTTTTATCTCCCCACTCTTATTCTCACTGCAATTTTCTTATCCATTACTTCTCTATTTGTCCTTTGAAAGAAGATTTCACAGAAGCAAGTAGTTTTGATTGACAGTTGGAAAACACTCCAAGAGTTTTTACTGATACTGGAGCTCAGTAAAAATATCCTTCCACACATTCACAACGTGAGTTGCACCAGGGGAGGTTTAGATTGTATATTGTGGAAAATTTTGTCAGTGAAAGAGCTGTCAAATATTGGAACAGGCTGCCCAGGGCAGTGGTGGAGTCATCACCATCTCTGGAGGGATTTAAAACCCGTGTGGATGTGGCTCCTGGGGACATGGTTTAGTGGTGGGGTTGGCAGTGCTGGGTTAATTGTTTGACTAAACGATCTTAAAGGTCATTTACAACATAAATGATCCTATGACTCTGTGAACATCAGATTCCAAACCTACTCTGGAAAGTACAAGGGAGGAAGCACACAGAGACTTCACTTACTGGAAAGTCATTCTCTGGAGCTCCCCATTTGGCCTCTGTCAAAGGAGGATTTTAGGAAGACAGACCTTTGACAGATTCAGTTCGATCACCTTGTGGTTTTGTATTTTTAGGATCCAGGCAGTGCTCAAGAGATAGAAATTTATTTCTAATGATGAAATACTAATTAATTGGTTGAAATATCAGAAGCATATTCACCATTCAAACATATTTAATCACTGCAAGTGCTTGAGTTTTGAATTTAATAATGTAATAATTGGTTAGGTACTTCAAATACTCCTTTTTCATTGCTGCTTCTGGTGCCTTCAGTGGCCCAAACTACTTGCAATTCATAAGTGGTGTCTGAAAAAAGGTTTTATCAGAATTCTACCAGAACTTCCTAATTAGGTGTAATTAAAATGTTCCACAGTGATAGCTAAGTTAAAAATCTTCTTTTGTAAGCAACAGAACTAATGAAGATTACTTTTCTGAAGATTCCTTACATGCCTAAGGAAGCAGCTTCATGTCTTCATAAATTCCCCCGTTAAATTCCTACATTGTCCACCCTGTTGCCTTTATCTTTATGCTTCCCCATAATGTTCCCCAGGACATGTCCTGAAGCTTCTGTGATACTCTGCTCCTTTTTGTGTCCCACATGGTTCTCTGGGCAGGAGGCAGCTGCCCTTGGCCAGGGCTGTGTGTGCACTCACAGGCCAGTCAGCGAATCAAACAGAACAGCTCATCTCATGCTGCACATTCCTTCCCGTTATCCATCTGGAGATTCTCATAAAACTCAAAAAAATCCCATCCCCAAACCAAAAATCCCATCCCCAACACCACCCCCTCGCCCCAAAAAACAACCTCAAATCTCAAACCCACCGAAATCCTCTCTGCTTTGAGAGCTCTTTCAAAGTTTGTGATTTGGCCAGTAAATTAAGAATGTGTGAAAGTGTGAAAGATGAACAGATGATGTGATTGTATAAGTCTAGTTTCATTAAGAAAACAGGGCTTAAAATTCTGGTAGAGCCTTGCTGGTAGCTGACATTCTGTCTGGATCTGCTCTGGCACAGTCTGCTGTGGTTTAACAGACGATGTATCTTCCATGCCTCTGGCTCTGATGCAGCCTGTCAGAATCCTTTTGGGGACAACAAAGAAAAGTATTGATTTTGTTGGTTTGTTTTAAACAGTAGCACAACAATTTCCAAAATTCTGTTTGAAACCTCTATTCCCTGGCATATATTTCCTGGAATTTTGCTTTCTGTAAATATTCGTACGTTGTTCATAGGAAACAAAGAAGGGAGATACAAATGTAAGAGTGGCACAGTTTATAATTTTGAGAAAACAGTCATTAAAAAAAGACTGTGTTGGGTTCAAGGTTCTCTAAGTATTCTGAATAGCTTGTCTGAAATTTCAAAAGAACAATAACAAAATAATCACTTGAGGGGGCCAAGAACTTCTCGTAAAATTTTTTTTCTAAGTATGTCATAGTATCTAAATTGCATATATTTAAGAGGAAGTTATATATGCATCTGATTTTTTTTGTTTTAAAGATGTAAGTTTGCTTAGCAGCATTTTTTTCTATGTTTTCTGTTGTTGCCTCACTTTTAGGGATTACATAGATTCAAACTCTTTAAACTCAAGCAGTGATCTTTTTAATAGGTTGTCTTGGAATGACATCTGTGAGCCTTCATTTAACTACAGGGTTGGTTACCACCTTTACACTCCGTGTCTTTTAGGTCTTCTCACTGCAGATACACCTATTTCATCTTTGTGGTGTGATTAAGAGAAACACCAATAGAATGCAGCATCTTTACTCCCTGCAGTCTTATTCAAATAACCATCAGGCTTCATACTTATATCTGAAAGTTCATAGCATCTAAAAGTAGATAAAATAATCATTCACGCTTATTCTGTTGTTTTTAATTGAAGAGGTGACTGTGACCTAATTGTTATTATACACATAGGCACTGCTATCTAACCAGTAAGTACTTCATATGGGTCATCCTTACTCACCTTATCTCACCCTGCAGGAGTTGTCTTAAGAAAAATAATCCTACATCAGATGTCTATGAATCATATCTTACATAATTTGTGATATGTATAGAGCCCCTCTGCCATTTCTTCTGTTGAAAATTCCATATCTCAGCATCTTAATTTAAGGCAGGTTGCAAAGAGAGAGCACAAAAATCTTGCACACAGGTAAAAAGCTCTTTATCTCCCCATAGCTTTATTTTTATTAGTTTTGTTTTTATCTTTTCTCCCTGTGTTTCCATGTATCAGTGGTAGTGCTGAATACTAATGATAAATAATGTAGGCTCAGCCACCACTACATGTCAGGAATGTAGGCACCGAAGTCCTGAACTGTATTCTCTGTGTGCATGCACAGGAGACCAAGGTGCTTTTTCCTAATTATTTGCTGGTGTGTTGTTCTTCCCCTGGCTATAAAGGTTAAGTCAATTTTTTCTGATTCCTGGTAGCTGCTTTTCACTCAGCTATGCTGGGTGAGGAAAAAAAAAAAGTAGAGGTTAAATTGCATGAGAGTGGAATTTCTGTGTTAACATGTTTAAATCATAGCTCCACTCTGATGATAATTTGAGTGTATCATATTAATAGAAGCAGAGTAAATTCAAAGGGAGTCCATTTAACACCACTGAAATTACCCTATTAACTTTCTAATACAAAAGATTTTTTTTCTTTCTTTTACACTGTAACTTTTATTGCCTTCAAAAGTCTTTGTAGATGGTACCTGTGAATCACCAACAGATGATTCCCCACCAATGGACTACTTTTTCTCCTGAGAAAACTAATTTCAGCACATGAGGGAAAGGAAGAAATTCTCAAGTCTTACCCCCAGTGCTAATAATGGCATCTTCTATGTTTTTGCACAAGGAATTTTCTTTGCTTTTCCAAGGCACAAATGAATGAAATAATTAATTCACTGACCAGATCATGAAATTGGGCTCAGTAGAGCAGATTATGCTAATAACTGCATTAAACCTTGCAACTGAAAGCAGAATTTAGCCTGGGGTTTGCAGAGCACTTAAAGGCATGCAGTGAACTGCATGTGTGTGCCTTCGATTATCTCTGAGTTATAGAGGCTGGGAGCGGTGCAGGAACATTACAATTGCTTCCCCTGGAGAGATTTGGATAATGCTTTCCATTTAGCCAGAACTGTGGGAAGTACTGAAAAATAGCTGAACAAGTGTGGGTAGCATTTGTATTTCCACATTGAGCTTCTGATTGTATTGATTAGGCTCTGATACAATAACACAGTTCCTCGGGACATGATTACATTTCATTCTGTCTCAGTACCCCCCACTGTCCCCGAGTTTTGTGGTGTATGTAGCAATAGATTTCTTGGATTGTAGAGGGGGGGAAAATATCGCATAATAGTTGAGCAGTGTAAAGAGTGTGTGAATTCAACTGCTGGCTGCAGGTGGATGCAATGAAATACCAGGATATTTTGGGAGCATCACATCCCCAAACAATAAGACCACCTCCCAAAGTAGTAAAGAAATAGTAATGATGGTAGAAAAGTTTGGCACCAAAACACATTTCATGAAATTAAAAGGGAATTCCATATCAAGGTGAACGTGCATCTTTGGGATCAAAAAAATTTGAACTAAATGCCTATATATTTTTCAGGAATATTCTCTGAAGTTTACGTGTTTGTTAATTCTAAGTCTTAATTGAAGCAGCAAACCTGACCTAGCATTCTCAAACTCAGGTTGTAGGGATATTACAGATAAAATTTAAGAAAATATGTCATTGCAACAAGCAGTTGCATTGCAACAAGCAGTCTCAGTGTTTGAGATAGGACAAGGAGGAGAAGGCAGAGGTCTGTGGACATTTGAAATAAGAATGATACATTCAAAAGAGTTGATTGTTCACTCCTCTACCACCCCTTTGGCTAGAAATTCAGTTTAAAATTCAGTATGCTCACTTTTGATGATGCTTGCCTTTGATGCTTAAATTAGGGATGGGTGGTATACATGACTCTGCCTTTAATTTGGATGAAGATTCATGCTTTTGAAGAGAATATCCTCATTATCTCTGGTGCTTTTGTTTCAGAGCATGCCAGCTGGTTTGTTCTCAGATAAAACTAAATTAGAAGATGTACTCACAGAGTTCACCTGAGGTGCCCCAATCATTAATGAGCACTTAGGCTATAAATATTCCAAAGTAAAATCCCTAAAACACATATAGTCTGGATACTGCATCCTCAGCACCAACATTTTATCTTCTACAGTGATCTGCACTAATGTTCTCTAACTGGTGCTGGAGACCTGGCAAGGAATTTGGTGTTTGTGAGTGTGCCAGTGTGAGAGAGTGTGACATGAGGGAAATGGATCTCTTTTTCTCCCAACAGAGTATTTCCTTTCAGAGATTTTCAGTCCTTTTCAGACATGAAAAAGACATACATCCCCATGAAAGAAAAAACTATGTTTTTATAGAAGTATTTGAAAAATAAAAAAACCTTCATTTCTTGCCTTTTGATCAGTTAATATTTGTCTGAATTGTGCCACATGGCTTCTGTGTATTTTTTTGATTATGGAAACTTTTGTATTTCGGTGGAATTGCACTCAATTATCTCTTTCATCCAGGAATAAATGCAAAGGGTCAAGGTGATTGAGAATTTCTCTCATTTCCTGCTTATTAAACCTGTCTAAAAATGTCACTTTTTTGAAAAATTCTTGGAGCTTCTAATGGCAACTCTTATTCACCTTAGTTTGAAATGAGAGCCTTGGAGTCGTGTCTTAATAAGGTTGGAAATGAACTACAAGCAATTCTAAGAGTTAACACTTGCTAAAGAATTGAGATAATTTTAAAGCATATCTATCCTTAAACTTATCATGTCTTTAGTAATAAAAATGAAAGAGATAGTTCAAGTTAAAGCTTTTTCACAAGATTTTCTCGTGAGATTTGGCAAGACAAGTTTACCACCTTAAGTCTTAGAAATATTTCTACTAAATATATCGTAAAATATATCATATTTATATATCATAAAATAAAAATAAAGTAAAAAAGCAAGATGCTTTTCTTTTCTGAACCTGAAAGAAAAGTCCCAAAGTCAGAACTGACTGGGTTTTTCAGCAAGGATTCTTGTAGGATGTGAGATGCTATCCAGACTAAAGGGAACAGTGTGATTCTTGCATACTTGAGTTCACAAGGGTTATATAGCTATACATTTTTTGCCTTTGAATGTTTTTGTTGAGTCAATGGAAATTCTGCTTTCTAGATTAACATGGAATATGGGAGATGTCAGATGTGACTGTTTAGGCTTTGGATATCTTTCCATGATGGTACCATTATTTCCATTTTGCAGACTGGAAGAAGTCAGCACATGCAGAGCGAGCTCTTTAGAGATTGATGTTGTTCTCATAATGGTAATTCCTGAGTGTCCATGAAGCAAATCTGTGAGCAAATTAAGGCAACTTGATGCAAAAATAGATCTAAACCACTTTGAGATTTAGCCCAGCAATATTTACTCACATATGCATAGGTAGTGCCTGTTATTTTTTTGTGCATCCCATCAACAGACAGTATTTACCAGAACAAGAATCTGAATACGAAAAGTAGCCACACTATAATAACCAGATTATGGAGCTTTTTACCATGACCAACAAAATAATCACCTGGTCATTATTGCTGGTGATATATTGTAGACATCAATGAAGTCCCTTATTCATCAGTAAGAAAACTCCTCTCTGTTTCTGAATAATTATCTTACTTTACCATAAATCTAGACTAATTTTATGAATGATTGTAGAGAGATGTCAATATTAATAGTGCAAAATAGACAGAAGTGGATCCCCCTGGTAACTGTTTGAGACTAAAAATTTTTTTATGAAGGTCATAATAAAACCAATCAACTTCTTATTTTTATTTCTTATTCTCTTCAGCATCAAAGCTGGTCTGGCAAAAAAAAATTAAATGTGTAGGGAAACAAAAGTGCCTTATAGATATTTTACCAACTGGTACCTCTCTGATAAATTAGGTAAATCTATTATATGATCTCTTTTCCACTCACTGTTGGAACCAAGCACAAGGCAGGCTGGCTGAAACACTTCTGTGACCTATAAACAAAACACTGTGTGTTGGTAACAGGGATGTTCTTGAGTGACTTGAAAATTGTGGTAATGACTGGAAAGGTTAAGTGGTCACATTTACCTCTAAAGATTGAAGAAACCAGTCCCAGGCAACACAAGTACAATTCAGACCCCTTGCCTGTATGATGTAGTGGTACCATAATTAGAACTCCCCAGCTCGAGAGCTTTCCCTGGTTCAGGATGTCATAGATCACTTTCATGAGCAACAGCAGGGCTGTATTAAGGCACAGGCTGCCTGGCACCTCTGGGATATGTCTGTATTTTGTGACCTAGAGGCTCTGTGGGACAGCAGAACCTTCAGGCTGTGTGTGTAGGAATATACAGTTTTACAGGAATTGCAGACTTTTGGATTTAGCCTGCCTGCTGAACTACAAAGGGACAGATCAGCTGCCCATAACCAGGATGACCCACTGTTGTCTGAGGGCATGAAATTTTTGTGAAATGTTTCTACCTCTTTGCACGTTTCAGAAGGAGCTGTCATGTGCATGTTCTCCGTGTTTGTATAACCCTAGAAACATTTGACAGGATGCACTCCCTAAAATTAACAGGATAAAATAAATATATTTTTGCATTATTATTAAATATTTTATATAGTCATTAAAACCACAAGTGCTGCCAGATTCCAGGAACTTTACATATCCTAAAATTATGATCCAGTAAAAAGAAAACTACTGCAAGGTTTTTGCACCAGAAAAATCTCCAGAGGACCTAACCTTAAACTCCAAGGAAGCAAGCAAGGAGGTAGCTTATCCATCCTCTTTTGATCCTTCTTTCTTAATAGCTTTTCCCCTGTTGTCTTCTGTTGCAAATACTGAAATCCTTCCTTTCAAGTATTTATTGCTTTTGTCACTGTAAGAAAAAATGTGAACCCAGTGCTGAGACAATCAAATAAATCCTTGAAAGTGTTACGAATCAAGTTGCAGCTGTTTTTCCTGTTTATTAATGTGAGTGGCTGCTTGTTGTAGTATTAGGCAAATATTTGTCACTACTTGATCCATGCATTCGGTTGCTAACACCTGTCACTGTAGCATCCAACTTCTTATTAACTAATTTCCATGCTATTTTCTTTATAATATTGTTTTTAGCTGCTGATATACGTTATGGATAGTTGTGCAAAACACCAGACTACTCCAAAACCAAACTTGAACAAAGGTTTTACATCTCTAGTGAGGTGAAATGTACTGAAGACTAAAATAAAATGATCAGACTCTGGATGTGCAGCAGAGAACAAGTACTGAATTAATTTACTGTCCTCAGCTCATACAAGCTTATTATAGCTGGGCAAATTCCTCAACCATTTGCATAAAAGGACAAATTTTAGAAAGGTGTACAAAGCATGAATAATCTGCTACACATCTATAAAAGAGCCAGAATTCAATGCCTCTCAATGAGAGTCTGATAAACAACTTTACAGTTGCTTCCACTGCAGTGTAAATCAGATTATCTACCTGTTATCTGAAAAGTGTTGTGAGGTTACAATCTACCAGGGACACTGAAAAATATGTGCTACTTGTGAATCATTTAAGGAAGAACCTCTATAATTTGTGGCCTGGAAATCTGCACTAGTAAAAAGTTTTCCTGAAGGAAACCTCAAAAGCTAAAGAATGTTATCATATCTGCTGCCCACAGGGGAAAGAACTCAGTAGGGTTTTTCACCTTAGTAATCCTGCTCTTCTTAGGTGTTCAGATACTGTCCTGCTCCCTCTTGTACCTCTGATCATTTGTCTGCTTTCTCACTCTGAGTATTTACTATTTATTCCTCTTTCCCAATGCCATCCCTTCAACAGTGCTGGCAAGAAAAATGCTCCTACACAGTGGACATCAGTGCCTTAGGAAATAGCCTTTCAATTAACCCACGTCACGTGGGTTGTGCTTATTCTAGGAATAGGTAATTTACTACTGAAGAAAGGCTTTTAAACTATAATTCCCAGTAAGAGGTGGATGGGTGTGATGTTCTACCCTCAAGCCGCTATCATATAAATAAAAAAGGGAATGTTTGTACTAAAAGAAGTAGAGTGAGCTACTGGGGAAGACTTTTTCTTTTCTACTGCAATACTTTTTGAGAGCTTTGAACAGTCACATAACCAAGGAAAGGAGAGTTTACTCAGTGTGTAGCATGATTTTGCTCAAATACCATATCCTGTAAGCACTAGAGCTGTTTTGCTGGAATATGTCTGACTCTGGATTCCCATGCTTACCCAGAAGGATCCTCCCTGAGGCCACAGGAGCTTCTGGAGCTTAGGCAAAGTGGGTAGAGGTCAGCCACATGTAGCCAAGGGTCTCCTGAAGATAGTGTGGAAATGAGGATAAGATGGAGGAGTATTGGGTGAACGATAGATTTTACAGGAAGGGTGGCAACAAGCAAGGTACAGTCCTTGGAAAAACTAGGGTATCAAGGTCCTGATGAGCACTGAAACAGATTAATTCCTTGGTTTTTATAAATCTCTGGGGCTACCTGTGATTTTGGACTGGGGGAAGTCAGAATTCATTTCGTATGTTTTGTAAACTGTTTTAATGATTGTGTAGTTTTTGGGGGTCTGCAAATTCTCATGAAGCTTTCTGAGTTTCTAACAAGAAACAGGTGTTAGTTTCTGTTGCTGTGAAGAATATGTGCTCAATATCCCTTAAAATATCATGTGCATTGTTATTGCATATCGTTTGCCTTAGTACTGATAATGCTGACATTTTTTTCTTAGTTCTATAAAAACAATTTTGGGTAATAAAACTATTTAAATAGAGGAAACCTGCCAGAAATGCTTCCTATCTGTACAATTCCCATAACAGCTAAGATAAATGCTGGTGCCATCATTGGATTAGAGCAGGCACACTAGACAGAGTGTGCTGTACCCTCTCACAGAAATTCTGACTAGAGTTTGATTTCAAACAGACTAAAGCAGAAAACCTTTAGCTTTATGAAGCATGGTTCTCATTTCTTTACGGGCCATTTCCTTGCTTGTAACTGTTTTGCATCTCTTTCACTGCAGAGCTTTTTTAGATAATTCAACAGCTTAATATGCAGACCCTTTTAAAAAGAATGTTGGTAAATCCAGCTCTTCCTTCTTCACTCTTCCTTGCGCAGTCCCTGTGCTCTTACTCTCCCCAGCATTTATTGTCAGCATTTATTGCCTACATCTATTTCTGAAGATATTGTATCCGCAACAGTTTCCCTGCTTTCTGTATTTCTGGTGTAAACAGAATTATAGTTGAATTGAAAACCATTCCCTATCAGATTAGTGTAACTTCAGATCATGCTACAACATTTTACAGGTTGTAGAGAATATTTGAATCGCACAAACTGTGCATTTAGAAATCAGTTCTTGTCTCTTGCCACACAAATGGTAGCACTGATTTGCATGTGAAAAGATCCAGAGAAAGGCTGTGAAGACATTTCTTTTTTTTAATATCAGCAAACTTGCAAAAATGAAATGCTTGCTCCCAGCTCTCTGCAGCATGTCGAGTCAGCAGTAGGCAGTGCACGTCTGCTACTGTAAAAAGAGTAGATGAGATTCCTGCCATTACTTTAGTTAAAAGATCAAATGTGTGTGAAACAAAGCTATTATTCTGCCATGTCTTTATGCAGAAAACATTACTTTTTGTATTGCATTTGACAGTGACTTTTCTTATATTTGTATGATTGTAGAAGTTAATGTCTTAATATTGCTTAGTCATCAGTTGGAAAATGTAGCATTTAATTATTTGGAATTTCAAGTTTGCTAATATTTCAAAAGGAAGATAGCACCAGTATCCTGTTCAAAGACTCCACAGTAAGGTTTTTATTACATATCAGTAACTCCAGCCACAGCTCAGAAAATATTGTGTGGGCTTTTCTAATATGAAATACATCTTTAAAGTGTTTTCTTAATATTCCTCTCTCATTCACATATTCTTATACAGGAATCATTTTTAAAAAGAAAGGACAAGAAAGTTTGTAGAAGATATAAGATAGACTTGGTGGCAAAAGAGAGGCATAGAATCACAGAATGGGTCAGGTTGCAAGGGACTTGTGGTGTGTTCATCTAGTCCAAGCTCCCTACTCAGGGAGGGTCTTTCTAGAGCACATTGCACAGGTTCACATCCAGAAAATATGAACTTTCTGCCTCATTAGTCACTTTACTTTTTTTCCCCTCCATTTCTGGAATGAGAAGGGAAAGTAAAACCAATTATGTAAATTCAGAATATGTTCTTTGTATTTTCTTGTGTCCTCTTCGTGTGTAAGTCCAGTGTTCTTAAAAAAAATACAACAAACAATTCTCAAAGTATTTTCAGGTTTCCCAGTACAATTATCATTTTTGTGGTGTAATGTGAAGGGTTATTATCAGTTTTGCTCAACCCAGTCACAGTGACATTTTGCTTCCTAAAGGCTGCACTGATGCTCAGAGCAGCTCTCTGAAGTATGGCAGTGTATCCTGATCAGTTCAGCATCTTGGCAGGTTTTCTGGCAGGAAGCAGAGGCAATCTTTAACTTTTTTTTTTTTTTTTTTGGTAATTTAGACAAGTATAGTCTGCTTGCTTTATGATCATGAGTGTGCTGCTTTTGATATTTGAATTTCCAGAGCTACAATTACCGTACTATTACCCACTGATTTTTTACAAGAATCAGTGCAGCCTATTCAGGGTGTTCATGAAAAAAAATATAAACCGGAAGATGAAATTTGTATCTACTACTGTAAAGATCAAAAAAAAAATCAATGTTAAAAAAAAGCAAGTCATACTCTACTTTTTCTCTAAAAGAGCCATATGGTATCCAGAACCTTAAGTAATGAGATTGTATATATATCTAACAAAAACCTATTCTCACTTCCAGGTTCCATAGAATCTGAAGAAATCTGATTAGCTGCGCTAAAATGGCTTAAATGTGAAAAAAATAGCAATAAGTAAGTTAAGTATTTATTTTAGATATTTAGTAATGAATTCACCCAATACAGTGAGAACTATGGCAGAATGGTAGGATTTGGCACCACTATATTATCCTTATGCTCTTGTAAGTTTATTCGAAAGAATTACTGAAAAGTGTTGATTGCCGACAACTTTGTCCTTATTTATCCTACACAATAGAGAAAATAAATCTGCTTTTATCTTTTGTTTGTGGACCTTAAAAGAAGGAAAGGTTAACACACAGTGGGGTTTTTGTTAACAAAATAACATGACTTTGCAGGGAGGAATTTCAGAGTGAACAGTTTTGCCAAGTAAATGACAATTTTCAACAGTCACTATATAGGATACATGTTTTGTGATCTGCTTCATTTTTAGCCTGGGAAAACAAGCACAGGTGAAAAAGAGAGACACTGACTTCCTTTACTCTATCTGATAATGATTCTGCCATAAATCCTGGCATTGATACATAACCATTTTAATTCAATTCTTGGACAGCAGTCCAGTGTCTGAGTAACTAAAGAAAGAAAGAAAGAGAACTCGTGTTCCTCAAAGTTTATCATAATATGTTATTCATGTGTTTGTTACCTATAAAGCTTTTTTAATGCACAGATGAAAGACCCTTCTATCCTGATGCAATCAGGTAAAAAAACCCCACTGATTAGAAGGAATTCTGTAAAGATAAGATAAAGAAATGCATGAGGGGAAGAAGAGGTTAAGGGAGGGAGAATATTAAAAAAAAAAAAAAGTGCAAGCTTGTTAGCATGGGCATTTCTTCCTGTCCTGTGACCTTAGCACCTCATAGGGGTTTCCTTCTTATTGGAAAAGAATATTACAGTGAGTTTTCCAGCACTGCAGAATACCTGCCCAGCAGCCAGCTATCTGTGAACTCTCTTCTCTGACCAGGCAGGCATTCCTCTTTCTTTTATTTTTTTTTGTTTGTTTCACATATCATTTAGTTCTTACTGCATAATGCTACAAAGTGACTTTAATACTGATGACAGTGATAAACCACCCCAAGTTCTCAACATCATCTGATTCAAAGTTATTATATTATCTCTTCCACTTAGGTAAACAAAACAAAGCAAAACTCTTATTTTGTGGTATATACTCTTTTGGAAAAATTAGTCAAATTCAACAAAACTTGTATTGGACTGTGATGTACATCAATAGCTCTGTGAACTCAACACTGAAATTCAACAGGAGCATTATTTGTTGAGTTCCAAACTGGCTTTTTTTCCTAGCCATGGGTTATTTCATGGTACTGTACACCTTTTACAAGAACAGTGAAAATACCTCCGTGTTCATTTTTTATTATTATTTGGAGATGATAAATTCAAAATCTCTCTTAAATATTTTTTATACCAAGACAAATCACTGTGGGTCACCTTCACCTGAATTTGCCCTGAATGATACACACAAAGTTCCTTATTCTTGCTTTTAATAAACTTTGTATATTTGAAGTGCATATATACAATATATATACAATATATACACAATATATACAAAAAGAATTGTAACTTCTGGAACAGGAGATGTGCTATCCTTTTGCTTAGGTCGATAAGAATTGCTGTACTACTTCAGTGAAGAAGGGAAAAGAGTTCTCAGTTTATTTTCTGATTTGTTTTAATCGTGAATTTTTCCTTTGTTTTGCATGTTTTCAGATGTTGACAATTTCAGATCACAGTTATGCCACTGAGTTTTCATACTTTGTGTCACAGAATAAGCAACTTCTCAGCATTTTACTGGGTATCAAAGCCCTCCATAGGAAGCAGAACCCTTTCATGCTGGTCACCAACAAACCTAAGCCAGAGCATTGTCTATCCTCTCTTTCCCACAATTATTCAGTGAAAGATAGAATTTGCCTAATAGCCACTATTCACATTGCCTTAATGAACTAGCACTACCTGTTTGTATGACTTAAGTTACAATAAGTGGAACTTAGTTCTAAGGAGTTTTTGTAGGAAACAAGATCTCCTTCATTAAAAGGATATACATAAACACACAAATATAGCTAACCTGCCTTCTGACTGTGCCTCTTTGTTCAGAGTGGTTTCCAGCCTCTCTCTTGTGAGGATTTTTTGGTTTTGTTTTCTTGTCTTGTCATTTCCACACACTCACATACCCCAGACAGACATACCCCACACATTCAAAACAGAATTTTACCATCTGGTCCAGGCCAGCAAATCTCCCTGTAGCACAGCATGCTGCCACTTGCAGGAACTTTGCTTGAGCCAAATTTAGTGGTGTCATAAATGGTGTAAATTACATGCCAGTAAATCAGTGCAAGTCAGCATGAAGGCAATTTAGATACTAGAAGGTGTAGGTTATAATAGGAAAGAATCCAATTTAGGTATGAATTATAATGGAATGTTGTGTAGCTGACCACTTTCATAAGTTATACTTTTAGGCTCTGAAATCATGGTGTGGAAAGCTGCATCTAATGGCATTCAACATAACACAACATTTTCTGTACAAAACCCCCAAAAGCTCTATAGAAGCAAAAGAGGAAGAATATTTTTACTGATGACCGCAATTACAAGCACAAAACAAGGGGAGGCAAAGGATGCTGAATCTGTGGTGTGTAAGACTAGGAAAGCATTGTTACTTGTTAAGCAGATGTTTTGACCTTACTGATTTGCTGATGAATTCTGCCTTTCATTTCCATTTGAGAACTGTCTCAGGATACTCCTTTGTGATCTTAATTCCCCTAATTAAGGCCATTGCTTTCGTATCTACATTTAAGCTAAAAAGTTATTAAAAAGAAAAATATTATTGAAGTGGCCAGATTAAGCACACAGCGTGTTAGGGTTCAAGCCAAAGATTTTAGATTCTGGAAAAGGTGGATGTATTTCACCAAACTTTAGGCCTCCATTCCTTTACACACCCTGTGGGAAATACCTGCCTCCTGAAGGTGATTTCTCCCTCCTTACTGCAGCTGTCCAAAGCAGGCCCTTCCTGTGTCTGAACCCAGGTTTCTCTTTCTGTTCACTTGAAAAGAAGCTCTGATGGCTACACCTGACTCGTTCATAGGGCCTTTCACATTTCCAGCCTGCAAAAGCCTATTTTAATCCAGTTTATGGCATCTATGTCAGCCTGTTTTATGGTTCATCTCTACCAGCTTTACTAGTAGAAAACCATGTGTTAGGAAATTGTTAGGCTTGGGTTTACTTCACTGAGCCTGGGGGCAGGAGGATGATAGAGGCTGTACCTACGTTAGCCTGAAGGCATAATAAGAGCAGATCTGTGGAGTGAAGCTGTTGGTGCTGAGGATTCAGTGCCCTAATCAAATGACTTCTGTGAACCTCAGGTGAGAGCTGTGCAGGTGGTAAGACCAGGCTGACAAGTGGAAGGGATGCTGTGGTTTGGTTGGTTATACTCAAGATCAAGTAAGAATACTCATGAATGTTCTTCAAGCAAGAATGCTATGAATGTCCTCTTACATGATGGAGGCCTTGTACGTTCCTCTTGATGAGGAAAAAGATTTTTGAAACCTCCTTTTTTGAGTGGTTCACTCTTTGACAAGATGGATGTTTTACAGAACGGGATTCCTTACTTGTGCCTGCATTCAGCGCTGCAATTCTAAGCCTAGATAACAGGCACTGCCTGCATTTTGTTGTATTTCCCTGCTTCTGATGATATTTGGAATGGTGATTTTTGGAAAACACTGCAACTTGTCTTCATATATATATGATTTAGCACTTCAAGATAAAAGCCTGCCCTTTTGGGCAACCAGCTGGGAAAGGATTATAATAGACTACACTTGGTGAACTACTAGCATATATAAACAGCTTTTTTTTTTTTTTTTAAAGTTCTCGTCTTCAATATTTAGCAACTTTTCCAGTCTTTCTCTTAAGTGGCACCTTCAGCAAATTGCCATGCAGGTACTCCGTTTGTGACAAGATGATGGAAGAGGAACATGGTTAAAGCCAAATGACAGCAGGGGTCCACCTCAGGTGTCACTGTTGTAATGTCTGCCCAGGTGCCCAGTCAAAAAGACAGACTCATTTTTGGCATTTAGTTCCTTTCTGTGAAAGGTCTGTGTGAGCATTCGTGATAAATGAAGGTGAGGTTTAACAAATGTTCACCACAAGGGAAAATACGATTTTGTGAGTCAGAGCCCAGAAGCAGGTAAAGGTCAAGGAGAAAATGTGCTTTATTCTGAGACCTTCTCATGGGCTGACTCAAAAGCTGCATGCTCTGCAGTCGTTCAACTTTATGATGTCTTATGCAACTTTCCCTACTCTGTTACCTTATTGTGGCTGAAAGCAATCTAATTCACAGAGAAAAATAGGATTGTTATACAGCTAAAATGTATAGCTGCTTAGGAAAAAAAACAAACAACAAAGACCTTATGAGAAAAGTGTAATTTCTTTTGGTACCAACTGGTTTCCTGTAAGTCAAAATGAGATGAAAATTGAGGACAGCACTGGAGAGGAGCACAGGCAAGGTGCTGCTGCAGGGATTCTAATGCAACCTCTAACCTCTTGGGCCATTATTGTACCTTTACAGATCTAATTTCCTTCTTCAGAACACACGGGCCTGTTATCTACGAGTAACTCTATTCATTTCCTCTATTTGACTGTTTCTTAGATAAAAACATCTACTACTTTCTCACAAAGCCAAGCTTTTGAGTAACACATTTGACTGTCTTAAATGTCTCTTACAAAATTTTAGTATTTTGTTCCGTCATATATCAGTGTTTTATTTGCTTTTGGTACCTACTTGATACCATGTTTTCAATGTTTTTTCTTTAATTTGGGGTTGAAAATAATCAAGAAAACTGTTAGATTATACTCACTTTTTTTGGTAATTAATAATATACCTCATCAGTTTATTAATATGGGAAATACCTAAAACTGACTTTCTAGTTGTAAGAGGAAAAGGCTGAAAATATGAAATATGAGCATTGATGCTGAATGAATGCATGTAGACAAATAGAATGCAACAATATATGTACTATGCTATCTATATCAGTGAGTGTTGATTTGGAAGGCTGGCAGCAAATTAATGTTGATCCAGCTGTATGCCATTGATCACTCCAATAGAAATGGAGTTTGGCTGGAAAAAGACTATAACTCTTAATGAAAGACTTGTTTTCAGTACAATCACGGGCAAAATAGATTTTGTTGTTGGTTTTGGTTTTTTGACAACAAATTTAGCACTTCTTTCCCAAAATATTGAATTACAGAACAGAAACTTGGACCAGAGTTCTCCCTTGCTTACTAGATTGCCTAATATATTACATTTTCTGACTGTTTTAAATGTCTTTCTGTTCCAAATAAGTCTGTCAAAACTGGTAATACTTTCTTGAAATACTTGAAGTTCAGTATACAGGTATATTTTAATAAAGAAAACAAAAAGGTTCTTAAAATGAACCATCTGTTGATGCAGCAGAGAAAGCAGGCCCAGGTTTGTCAGCAATAGACACATTTATGTTCACAACCTGCATTTTTCCACGTTTTCATCTGCTGTTTCCTGATTGTTAAGGGGTCAGAGAGGGTTGAGTTGAATTTTACTTTATTCCATTTCTGATTTCACCAGGAAAGAGTTTCACTGATCTAGATAGATTGAAAGATTAGCTGAAGGTCTTATGCTGCTTCATAAAGTTTCTTTGAATTCCTTGTGATTGATTCCTGGAATACTTTCAAATAGGTCTTTGTCTTCTTCCTTCTGCTGCATCTGTTGGAGTGTTTAAAGTAATGAAGAATTTATCTGGGCTTTTTCTGAAGGAAGTCCTGCCTTCTGCCATTTAAGGTGCAATTTTTAGATTTACCAGTCATTATTTCAACTGCTGATCAACAGTTGTAGGTATGACCTGAGCTGAACACATACATAGCTTGATATAGATTGCTTGACCACCTCAAGGAGAAATTTTATTTTTCAGCTGTGGGTCAGCTCCTGTTTATGTGACTTTTCAGTGAGGATTTCTGGGAAATGTTACTCTCTGTTTATGCAAGATTAAAAATGTGAATCCTCTTGCCAGTCTTCTGCCCATATAGTGAGATTGTGGGAAGCTACTGCTCTGATGTTGCATGTTCACAGAGCTTTATTCCTGAGTGCTACATAAATGGGAATAATCTGCATTGTTTAAAGGGTCATGGGCCAGGGTTACAGTGCTGAACACAATCTATCTTGTCACCATTTAATTCATGTCGATTTAAATGATTTATTATTTTTACCTTGTTGCACACTCTTTACTTATTTAGCATTTGCTTTTTTGCCTTATTATTTATTTTTAACCACTATGATGAAAGGCACAGTAATTGGTCCACTCAAACAGTGCCAGTTATAGAAATGAAGGAACTGTGCAGGACTCAATAAATAAGCTGATTATGGTTAGCTTAGAATCAAAAGAATATTTTTCCTATGAGAGGCCTAAAAACTTGCTTGTTTGTTTGTTTTATATTTTTTGTTTACTTCTCTGAACAAGATTACTTAAAAAAAAAAGTAGCAAGGAACATGAGGTTAACTGTCAGTTGGCAGTGACGTGGACATGCTTAAGTCTTTGAAAATGGTGAAAAAGGTGACCTCTGACACCCTTCTTAAAAAACCACATACCTCTGCCTGTGTGGGTAAAGCATTAAACTGATGCTTTAATACTGTTAAAGGTAGTAGGTATTTCTGGAAAAAAAAAAGTTTATGATCCTGTTCTATTAAGAAATATGGAACTATAGCACACTTGGAAATTAGTGTAACATAATCTGCTGAGGGAATGAATCAGTTGCTGGACCTGCCACAAATTCTGACTGTGAGTGCAATCGACCCATTCCATTTTTTGCTGGACAAGGTCAATCTCTACATCTCCTTATGAAATACAGTATATCAAATACTACTGCCCTACATATATCTAGTCTTATAAGAGGCCCTAGCAGGTCTAATATAAGCTGGACACCAAAAATTTCTAATAGATGTTTCTCCCAAACGTGCTGAGCACCAGGGCAGGGGAAAAAGGTCAGAGAGTTAGAGAAAAATGTAGTCACCATTCTCAGATTTATTTCTGCAATTGCAACACAGTGAAGAGGAAATAAGAGCTTGCACAGCTCTACACATTTGAAATTCATTTAGCCAGAATTCATATATTCTTCATTCGGTACTTTCCCTTGTGCAAGTAAGATTCAAGTTTTTTTGGCAAAGGGACAGAACTACACCGATTTAATCAACTGCTTTAATATGACTGCTGCTCACAGAGCCAAATATGACTTTAGGTATTGTAATGTCAGTATTTATCCAGAAAGTGCACTGAGCTTGCTCTAGCTAACTGTGTACAAGAAACATGCACAGTAGCAGCTGCTGCCTTTGATTTTCATCAAACTCTTTATTGATACATACCGAAAACTCTTCTATTCCACAAAGACACTCAACATTTTTATTGCCATAATTTGTGGGCAGTCTGAGGTATCTTGAAGTCTGATTATCTTTCAGTGTTTGGGATACTCAGCAGTTTCCAAATTCAGAGCTCTACGTGATCATTTGATGATTACTGAAACTGTTGGTTTGCAACCACGATTTTAATAGGGAACTGCTTAACCACACGTAGAAGTCATTAAAAAAAACCCAAAGACAACATGTCTTTCATGTGTTTGCTCTTTATCAGTGTTCCATATGTTTATTCTCTTGGTCTCTTGCCCTCAGGATATGCAGTTTAACCCCTGCTGGTATTTTACCATCACTGACAACTGCAGTTACTTTATGGTGCAGAGTAACTCCATTAATTAGTTTTCTATTTCCCAGGTTCTATTTGAACATGTCAATGCTGTATATTTGATGCTTCAGTGATGAATTCTTTTCCCTAGTAGGAATTTTAATAGTACCTATTACTGTGTCAGAAATGGACTAGCTCTGCTAAGGTCTACTGCTGAGCATTTCAATGATGTCAGATTTTGAGCTTTGACATCATGTTGAGGCGAGCTAAGGCTAAGCAAAAGAATCTGGCTTGGCTTCTGACAAAGTGAAAACAATGTTGAAGTAATATCATTCTATTAACCAAATTTTTGAAGAATCTAAAATTAGAAAAGCTTTGGGATTCACACTGGCAACATATCACAATGTGAAGCACTCCAGAGATGCAAGAAATTGTACATCTGGAAACAAGCATAATGTAATATTAAAATTTTCTGCTCTTTTGTTATTTTGGCTTCTTGGATCCCTTTGCCACAGGAGTTCTGACTTGATAAAGAAGGAAGTAAGACAGCGTGTACTGCAACTTTTTGTCATAATTATTTTGTTCAAGAGCCTCAATAGTGTTCAGACTGTTATCCCTGGGGTTAAAATTGGCAACTGAAATGCACTGAACACTGGTACCTGAATAATAGCCCTTGCAGTTGACTATGTCACCTGCCAGATTCTCAGTGACACTGGTTTCAGTGAGGGAGAACAATACTACATGCAGTGGAATTTTGCAGGTTTTCTGCAGAATAGATGAGAGCAGAGTTCAGTGGCCTCAAATTCCAATTAGTGGCTGACATCCCTTGTTAGAAAGTTGTCAGTAACTTCTGTTTTGAAGTTGACTTCATTATCTGCAATATAACCTTTAAAACTGGGGACATGATGGCCATTTGGCTAGGTCTTTGAGAAACTTTATTTCTGAAGGTCTGTTTTGCAGACATCCTGATTTTGCTGCCTGTTAGAAGAGCTCCTTTATCTTACTGAGTAGCAATCAAATTAGGAGGTGGAATACTGTATTGCTAAGACCTAAGGAGGGCTTTTTGTGCAAGATCCAAAAGAATCAAAATGCTGCAAACAACCAGATTATACAGCTAAAATCACAAATGAACATATCCTCAAGTGCTGAAAGATTGCTGCTTCCTGGCTTCCCACTGAACAGTTTATTACCTACAAAAATTGCACTTTTACATCCCACTTTGATATGCTTCTCATTTCATGTTTGTGTAGTGTTTACTATTGCCTGTTTTCTCAGCTGTGCCTAACCTTGTCTGAAGTTTTTAATGCAGCAGTTCTCGCCTTTGTCAGGAAACACATCTCTTAGTTTTTTAACTGTTAATTCACACAAAGCCCTGGAAACTGTGCTCTCACCTCGGTTGTGTGAATTTTTCTGCTGTTACAAGTCAGTAACACTAACACTGCAATCTGTCTGAAGTTGCAAATGTACCTGAATCCTGTATGACCAGGTCACTCTCAAGTCTCTCAGAAATCTGTGATAAATGGGTAGCTGTACATCTCCTGTCAGCTTTGATGTTGCAGCACAGAGAGCAGCTATATTCCTTGCTAATACCAACAGCAGTAGAAGTATTTGTTTAATTTTTTTTAGATCTAAAGCTGTGTATGTTCTACCATGCAAAGCTATAGGCACAATTAACTGCTCACCAAAATCCTAGTTAGAATGGTTAGAACTTTCCTCCATCGTCTACTTTCTTAAAATTCTTGCACCTTAAGCCTTTTCTTACCAAGTGGACGAGCATTGCATATCAATCTGAAAATATACTTTTGCCTCTTCACTTTGTATGTCAATCTTATATCAAAATATTCCTCAGGTCAATTTATACATCTGTGAATGCAACAGGAGAAGGCCATGAATTACTTCTTCTGGATTATGCAGAAATAGATAATTTATAGTTCAATAACCTGGGCATTATAAACAGTTCCAGTTATGTTAGATATAAGTTAGTTTGACAGGGTACTCCACATGGATCCATGATACAGGGTTGACAAATATCTTTCCTAAATACCAAGAACAGTTCAGCTGAACATATCACTGGACTGTGGTGATCACAAATGAAGTCTCCTTCAAAGCCTTCAGTCAGCACCCCCTCAGCAAGTTCCTTTCAGTTTACACCCTGCAGCACTTGAAGAAAGTGTATATTTAGCCAGTGACAGAGCAGCAGTTTTGAATAGGCAACTTCATCTTGGTCACTTCCCTGAGGCACCAGATTTGCCAATTTGTTAATGCCCTTTGCCTGGAGCAATTTCATACTTGGTTTGTCAAGCACATTTGTTATGTATGTTCCGGCAAAGACTGCAATGAAAAATACCTTATCCTGCAAGTGCTTCCATCTCTTCAGTTCCAAACTTAGAGCTGAAGCTTTTGCATACCAGCAGTAACTGATATTTAGCTCTTAACAGTTTTTTATCTAAAGTTATGGAAGACTTTCAAAAGAGGAATGTCAGTAAGGAAGGAGAAGCAAAAGTATCTCTGGTTAAGTGGGACAAAAGTCACAGGAAAACGCAGTGTTAGAGACAAAAGTATATAACCAGAAGTGGTAAAAGCAGAGAGGAATGTGTTCAAATTTGGAATAAAGGTCATAGAGGACACAAATGTCCCAATGTTAATGGCTATTCCTATGTTAATAGGAATTGTGTATATAATCATATGTATATAATGTACATATTAAGTATATATAAAATATGTAGAAAATAAAAATATATTCAGATTGCAGTTGCATTTTTAGATTGACAAAAAATCTTAATTTTGTCCATCTGTGTGTTCAAAACAAAACGAATGACAGGCTTCCAATGGAGGAGCAGCAGGCTTTTTGGACAATGTAATTAACATGAAATTGCATGTAAAAATTGACTGGTTTTAATGTAATGATACAAAGATCATAAAATTAACTAAACCCTTATTGATTGCAGAGAATGGGTAGGGAAGAAAACTAGAGGGTTGTGTTTAAAAAGGGGTAATTTTCTTTTTAGCAAAGGCTTGAGTCCAGCAAGAGTCAGCCTAATCCATTAGTTTGGGAAATTTAAGAAATGCATTAAAATGGGTTAATTCAGCATATGAGGATATTGAATTCTCTTAAATCTTGAGTCCAAAAATGGTAATCCTGTACTGAAGACCACATTTGTGGCTGTCCCTTGAATACTGCAGAGAAACAGCTTTTTCCTGGAAGAGAAAATAGACCAGTGCTCTTTTCCAGGAGTTTTTCTCATAGGCTTGTTTGATTTTTTACCCAAACTTTACTTCTGAGTAAACTGTGAGTGTGCTGACCTCAACGGAAGTGAGGGACTATTAAGATCATTTGGGAAGAAGCCTGGAAACTAGCACTCCCCATCCTTGTCCTAGCTGTAGACAGGCATTCATAGA
Source organism: Manacus vitellinus (assembly GCF_001715985.3). Classification (NCBI taxonomy): domain Eukaryota; kingdom Metazoa; phylum Chordata; class Aves; order Passeriformes; family Pipridae; genus Manacus; species Manacus vitellinus. The sequence goes on along the minus strand of NW_021940603.1, from coordinate 2,965,536 downwards.
CACATGTCCTGTTGTTTGTTTGGAATGTGTTTAATGCTTGGAATAGTTTGTTTATATTGTGACAGAATTTTTCTAAAGAATTTTTCTATCTCATCTGAACAGGTTTAACACAGACCATGGGTATTTCTGGAAGTATTTTGCCATCCTTTTAGGAACTATGGATTTAGAGATAAGTTAAAATGAGTCAACTAAAGCAAAAAAAAAATAAAATCTATATTTAAACAGGAAAAATGTAATTAGAGTCACTACTGTATAAATAGCCCGGGATGCAGAATAAGTAATTTCAGTTCCTCCAGCTCAGTTACTGCTTTTGTTTGTTCTTGTCTGTTCTACAACAATCTCGTGAGATTTTCACTATCCTATTAGGAGCTCTAGTTGCTCCCAATATTCAGAGTAAATGTACATTTACCTTCCAAAAGCTGGTTTCTGTGGGTAAAAGCATGCTTTGAGAGCAGCTACTGTTACTGACTGATGTTAGTGGATTCAGACTGGCAATCCTGCTTTAAAAGACATGCTAATAGTACCTCGTCTGCAGAAAAGCAGTATCACCAACACTTTGAGAATCAATGAGATCCTGATACACAGTTTATATTTTGGAGAAAAATAGCTACTTGAAAAGCTCTTGGGTCCAATTATCAGCTGGTTCAGCCCCATTCCATTGATCATAATGTTTCAAAGGGAAGGGAAGCTTTGAGACCCTGATGATACAAATCATTGTGTGCAAAGAATACTCCAGATGTAGCAAATGTATAAAATAGGTAAATGAAATGTCACATACATCTATCTTCTGTTTGAAAATTCCATTTTGTTTAACACAATCACTTATTTAACATGCTCTCCCCCCATCCCCTCCTTTTCTTGATTGGCTTAACATCCTAAAATAAGTCATTTACGATTGCAGTCTTATGGATTCAGAACAACTGCCTGGATCTGTGGTTATGGTCAAACTGCATGCAAATAAGAAAAGAAGATGAAAATGTTGGCAAGTGATTTTAATGGTTCACTTTTTGTAACTCCCATTTTACAGCTGATTCATTGGCTGCACTGCATCAACTTAGAACAACCTCTGAGAGAGAGGAAAACAATTTCATGTGCTGAACTTTATTTCCTAGTACTAATCAATGGAAGAATATTAAAGCAGGCTAGAACTGCTAATTTTATAACTACCTTTTGTGGGGTTTTGTTGGTACCATTTCAGTAGTCAGGAGACAAGGCAAGATCCTGCTCCTCACACTGTCCATGTGCTGACTTTGAGGGAGCACCATTTGCCAACAAAAACAAAGGAGAAGTAACTGAGCAAATCAGATCTTCTGTTTTCTTACTTTACCAACTTACATTGAGGGTCAGTATTGAAAAAACCACACAACGTAATCCAAGGTTCACAAAAAGCAGAGTAAAGGTGTCTGACATTTCCACATGTGTTCAAATGACACCCACACGTGGCTGCCTGGGCATTCAGTGGCCTGATAAACTGCTGGTTTCCAAAACTTGGAAAGAGAAAAATAATTCAGCTTAACTGACCTTGTAAATATTCTTTTCTACAAAAATTACAGGAAAGGGTTAAAAAAAAGGACAACCCAAGTGGTGTTTTCTAACGGAATATGGTATTAGTGATATTTTAGAGTAGGAAATAAATGTTGCATGGATCCATTGATTGTCCAGTCTGCAGTCTCATCATGTTTTGGTGTGATGAACTGTTTGTTTCATGGTATAAGACCTACATCAAATGTGATTATCACTTAATCAATCTTGAGTGATATAAGGCATGTAATGGGCTACTGGATCAATTAGGAAGTTAGATCACTTCATCAATACAGCAGTGCAAGATTATTTTAAAAACTGATCTCCTTTCTTTTACATTGTGTGCTTTATATGTCCAAGGCAAAACTGAGGTCAGACCTAAATTATACATGAAACTATTTTATTGTCAAAGCAGCAGTCCTAAAATTGAAATTAGGCTATTATTGAGTTATTCAAATAAAACTAAACATAATACAAACAAATGTTGGTACAGAGTGCCATTTTTATGAAGTATTTGAATCAAGCATTTGTTCTAATTCATGAAAAGTTTCTAAACAATTGCCTAGTACCCAAATTCATCTTTCTTATCTAGAGTTTCACCCCTCTAATTTGAATAAATGCAGCTTATTAAAGAGTGCTAGAGCAGTCTGTTTTTGTGAAAAGAGAACACAGTTGTTGGTGAATTAATTAAAAGATGATATCTACAATTGCAAAACATATTATGAAAATTTTCAAGAGAACATCCTAACTCTGTAGGAATAAGATAAATAACTGGAAAGGGAGATATTTTGAATTAATAGGATTCTTTGGTCTTTGAAATTACTACAAATGAAGTCTTTGAATAGCTTCTGGAATTAATGTTGGTATGGTATGGTGTGTTTTTATGTGATGTCTTAACTGTAGTAATTAATCTTATTTTTAAATCTTCTGATAATATTTCTGATGGTTTTTCTCTTCAAAGTAGCTGCAAAGACACTTTTTTAATTATATGAAATTTCAATATAAATATGTAGCATATATAACTGAACAGTTGCAAAGATAAACCTACAGGAAAATGTTACAATTTTGACAGAAATTAGTAAAAGCAGTGGCAAAATATCAGTCAAACCAGGAAAAGATGTTTTCTGAACCAGTAACACTGAATGAAGTTGTCACAAAGGGGTCTTAGTACATAATATGCTCTCCATTGGCTTGATAGAAAAGCTATTTGTAAGACAATGGGAACCTTTCCATGGACTTCCCAGCTGACTTTGAGTCAGATCCAGTAAGCTTTGTCATGTTTGTCTTGAATCCAGATGTTCTCTTTTGTGCTAGCTTGTCTTAAGTTGAGCATTATTTTTAAAATAACCTAAATAGTATTTTTATCTAAATATTATTAGGCCTGTAGGTGTACTAACACATCTTTGCCATTGGAAAATCTCAGAAAACCAAAAATTAAAAAAAAAACTATTTAGTATTATGATAGATAACCATACTCATTTGTTTTAAGATCTGCAGAAATTCTAGCATAAATTTCACATATGACTTCTGTAGTCATTTTGCTGTTTGAATATCTGTGGACTGTAAAATCTAACAAAATATTTGGGGTTTTTGCATATCTCACAATTTTATTCTTTAATTTGAGTATGTCAAGGCTATTGGTAATCATATATGAAAAAAAGGAACGGCTATATATGTAGGATTGCTTAATTTATCTTTTTTTTTCTTTATATTAATATTTTTCAGTCAATGTGGCAAACAGATACTGGATATCAAAATCTTCTCAAAAGCAGTTCTTTTGGCTGCAATTTCATTCAAAATCTTTTGGAAAAACACTTACCTATTTGAACCTGATGGTTTACTCCACATTTTTAACTTTTGTTCAGTTTGGAACTTAAATTGTGATCCCTTGAAAACTATCTTCCAAAAAGAGCTCCCATGAATATGCTTCTATAAAGTTTCCTCTCTTGACTGCTAGGTAGTAACACAGCTGTTGAGTTCTTCAGCAGGAGAATTAAATGGCAAATTAATTTAGAGAGAATCTACAAGTTTAAATCTCTGCTTTTGCTTGTCTGAAGTGCAGATTTTTATCGTGGGTTTTGCTATAGCATCACATCCATAGCAAAGCTTGGGAGCCATGGTAAGAAAAGCTGCCCTAGTGTGCTGTGTGTAAATATGATAGAGATGACCAATGTAAGAAATATATGAACAGCTGGTATTTAATGAACTTTTTGCTGTCAGGATGAACAGGACAAATAGGAAAAAACACTCTATAGACAAATGGAAACTCCTAGGAGAGTGCAAAGGTCTTTAATAGTTTCTGTGTCTCCTGAATGATCAGGTCTGAACTGATATTGTTTGTATATGTAGTTGTGGCATTCAGTGGTATTTGTAGCAATATATATGTAAAAGGTTATAAAGAAGTAAAAATGACCAGGTGTCAGGGATAATTTGGAAGGTCACAAGTCTACCAACTCTGTTGGGTATTAGGTGATATCAAGGAATTCCTGACTGAAGTATATTTGAAGGTAGGAAAGAGCACTGCTTCAGATGGAGATGGGAATGATATTCCTTATATTCCAGAAAACAGCCCTTTTTCAGTGTTATACCCAGAAGCCTAACTTTGAGGTTTGACAAGTAATTCTCACATCTATTTTAGTACTAAACTTTTCTGCCACTGATCTGTTGTGATGGATCCGAGGAAACCAGCGAGTCTGTGCTGCTCACAGGTGTGAATTTGGCTTAGTGGTGTCCATTCCCACCCAGGGGGGACAGAGGTGTCTGGGGCAATTGCAGGGCAGCTGGAGGCTGACAGCAAGGGATGGCAAAGGCTGTGGTAGGCAATGCCTTTTCACTGGGAGAGCAATCAGCAAAAGCAGTAACATGTTCTTTGTGCAAGGAATAAGAAGCAGAGGTACTTTTTTTGTTCCTAGCAAGCCCTGGAGCACCACAGCTCAAAAAAAATGTTACTGACTATCAACAAAGGGAACTTTAGTGGCAAACATTGGCACATACACTGTCAGCCAGAATTACTGAATTATTTAACACGTAGAAAAGGCACCTTGCTACAGCAAATATGACAGGAACCACATGTCTATGGATTGTAATGCACCCAGCTCATACATGCTTTTCATGGGAGGTATATGTTAGAGAGTTTGGAAAGAAAAATGGCATGACCGTGTTGGCAAGGAAAACCTAAAGGAGTATATATGAATAGCAAATACTAATTTTCACATCCAGACAGAATTAATTTAGAATACTCTCCTGTGTCTGTAATAGAGTTATCCAGCAACATAATGCTTTGGGAAGATCTGTGTCATTTCTAATCTGTGGAAAGGAACCAGTTGGATACAAGCTTTAATTAATTATATATACTGATTGAAACTATTAGAAATAGCTAAAAAAATAAAGTTATGAAAATGCAAAGCCATTTACTGTTTAGATTGCAGTGAAATGAAAATGTGAACTGCCAATTAATTTGGAACACTACTATAGGAGTAGAATTCTGAAAGTATTGGTATTTCAGAATAAAATATTTCTCTAAATATTCAAAATGACAGTAGCTTCACTTTTGAATTATGTATTATCCCTGTCAATATAAATTTATTCATCTGTAGACTCGGCATTAACAGGAACATTTCAAACAAAGATAAATACTTGGAAGAAAAAGCTTGCTTCTTAAAATGAGAAACACTATGTATTACATTTAGTTTGTCAAGGAAATTATGATAAATATTTCCTAGCTCAAAGCAGAAAAGTGTGATTAAGTGATTTGAAGAACTAGTGGCAATATCCATCCTAATTACTTTCCCCGTGGTTGCATAAATATCTTCTGAAAGCATAGCCTTGCTCACAGCAAAACACAAATGTGATAATCGACATTTTCAACCTGGGGCAGCAAAGACACCTCAGCAAACAACCTGGTTCTTAAAGGCTGCAGCACAGTTTTTGTGCATGTATGTTCTTACTGCACATGGCAAGGAAACACAAGTTTCAGTTTGTCCTTAGAGGAGTCAAGTTTGCTCCTAGAGGGAATGATTTTAGAAGAGAGTCCTACAGTAGCAGGCAGCTTTGAAAAGACTTTACTTTCTCTTTCCCCCTCACAGAACAGCAGGAAGGGGCAATAAGGGGATTAATATCTTCATGTGTAAAATTAATATTTCGAACCAAAACACAAAGGTAGAGAGAAGATCTTATTTTTTTTCTATAAAAACTTGAGGTTTAAACACTGTGGAGGTTGGAAGAGCTATTGTAGATGATGAACAATGCTGACATAACAAAAAATGAGTACACAGTGCCCCTGAATAAATTTATGGTGGAAATTAGGAAGAACTATGAATGGAATTAGGATCTGGAGTGGCCATTTACAGGAGCACAGGGGACATGAGCACATTTGGGTGTTAGGATGGATTTTATTATGCTCAGAGTTATGTGATGTGGTTGTCTGCAGTAGCTGATTGGATGACTCTGTTATGTCTGATGTGCTTTACCCCATCGTTTCAGAGATTCATTCCACCCAAAGAAAGCAGCTACCTTGGGAGATGTAAGCCAGGAGACAGTGACAATGTTTTAGCCAGGTTGAATTTAATGATCACAACTGTAATGAGGCTTTGAGTTTAATCTAGTACATGATAGGTAAGGGATGACATGATTTAAGCATCAAAACCATGCCTGCCTGTTGTGACAATTATTTGTTGGCAGCTGTGCCAGTATATCTGTTGTGAGGAAGATGCCTTTCATCTCCCTAGATAAAAAATAGATTTTGCAGCTGAGCATTGAAACCTTATCAAATTTGTAATCAGTAGTACATGTAATTAAATGCTGGAGATATTTACAATTTAAGGACCCCACTGAAATCTTATATAGAAAAATTGATGTCTAAGAAGGTGAAAACACATTTTGCAGACTGTTACAGTGCTGGTCAGATAAGACAGCTACAGTATGTAGCTCACTAGCTTCTATGAGCCTTTCATATTTTAGAGTTTGTGAATATCTTTCTTGGCACTAAAAGAGGTGTCTGATTCGTTTCCTATTTCTAGAATTTTATCTAATATTAAGACAGAACCTTAAAGTTTTTGGACAGAAAGTCTGATAAGTGCATTTCTGACAAAGCATCTTTTTTCTTATTAAACAATAAGAAGACTAATTTAATTTATTAGTTGTACCTATTTTTAAATACCTGTTTTGACTGATTTTGAACAGGAACTTTTAACTCAGTATTATGGCACTCTTGAACTGCAAGGTCTGCCTTGCTTATGCAAAGTAACTTGTTGTTTCCATATCTAATTAGACTGATGTTTAACATCATAGAGAAATCCCCTTTTGTGGTTGTAGAGTTATGACTCCTAATCTTTATGTTTACATAGTAATGTAGTTTCAGTATCCAAAAATTCCTTCACCTGACACTTGGGTCTCTCTTTTAGAAAAAAAATAAAACTTTTCTCATATTAACACTTTTCTCATACAGAGAAATTAGGAACAGATAAAATTTTAACGGGGTCTTGTTTCTTATAGGAGAAGGCTCATTCTTGAGACTATCTTTCCAGGTAGGAAAGGACAGCTATTGATCTGCTAGAAGAAGAGTTAGAATCAACTCTGTTCTAAACTGAGGTTTTAAGAAAATCTGTAAGGCTGAAGGTAGAGGTTTGAATATGAATAAAACCTTAAGGAAGATTTAGGTACTCTAAATTAGGATCCTTTGCTCATAGAAGCCAAGTTCCAGGATACAGGATTTTGAGCTGCACTACTCAGGGCCTAGGTGTCCTAATAGTTTAATAGCTGGTAACAGAAGAACATAATATTTATGAAATATAAGAAAGTATAGAATAAATAAACATAGGGGTTTCATTTTATTTTCCATGCACTTGCCTCTAAATCTTTGGTAGCAGCATTGTCTATATCTGGCTGGTATCAGAACATTCTAGCTTCATTTTCATCCTAGAATTCATCTGCTTTTTCTGCCAGTCTTTTGGGATAGCACTTCACTCCAGCTCATGTGTTCCATCACGACAGTGGGGCAGTGGTCTCTTCTCACTGGACACATATGCACTCCTTAGTGGTACCAATGAAAGCAGGAGTGTTCTCCCACTAAGGTTTGTAAACAGTGCAGGAGTCATTAATAGTGAGAGCTGGTATGGAAAAAGCATCTTCTGCTGATTAATGTTAAACTAGAGATTCCTTATTATACAGTGGGATAGAAAAAGAGGTTCTCAGTTTTTCATACCTATCCTTAAATTTACGGGATATTGGGCCAAGCCACTGGGGTCCAGATGTGCTGATCTAACATTTTTAGCTCAATGCTCTTCTTTCTTGTGCAAGTGAAATGTATTTTGGAACATCTTCACTGTCGGTGGCTACCTAATGGCAGATGGCAGTTCATCTCTTTTTCTAGATGGAGAAGAGAAGAAAGCAGAATGAGCACGGGAACTCATTAGCGCTTGTCAGGTTCTTGTTAGCTTCTCAGGACCCAAAATATTAGCTCAATTTCATTCTGGACTTTGCCATATATGTTTAGGTACCCTTAAATGTCTATTGACACAAAAAGGCATTATATGGCTGACAAAATGTTGTGAGAGCTGTGTAATATTCACATAGGATGCACTAAGAATTAAGGCTTAACAGCATAGCTTAACAGGACTTGAAACATATTAAAAATCCTTGCTTGTGTTCCCATAACGTCGCATTTCATTGAAGTGTGCATAGAAAAAAAGTAGTGAAAGACTATGTTCTAATATTAATGTTACTGAAAGTTCATATATTTCGTTCCCAGGTGCCTAAAGTTTGGCATCTAATCTGCATTTAATATTAAGATGCATTTTCAAAATTAGTTTCTAATTTAGATGTCTAACAGTGAACATCCACTACGGAGTCAGGACTAATCAGAACTGCAGCTTTCACCTAAAAAAAAACTTTTCAAGGAACTACTCTAATTTAGAAGGTAAAGATAATTTGTGAATGGTGAAATACTCTGTGCCCATTACTTTTTTTCTCTGAGGGTGATAATGTTATTTTAAGTGGAAAATTCATTTGAAGTCCCTTACAAAAGATGATTTTTGACAGCTGATAATAATGGGGGTTGGTAATGAAAATCAATTGCACGTGTTTCTACGAATTAATTTCCACTGCATCTTGTGAGGATGAAGAGATTGCTATTATTCATTGATCCATAAGGACATACATTTTCCTATCCTGTGGCCTGTAGTCTTCTCAGGGGAAACTGAGCTCCTGCCTATGCTGCTGTAAATACATTTTAACGCATGTGGTGGGGAAGAGCTTCCGAGGGAGAGAGTTCTGCCCAGCTCTCTGTTAGTACATTGTGCACCCAATGTTAAAAAATATGTGTTTTCCCGGGGTGGTTTATTTGTTTGGTCAAGTTTGGCCTACTGTAGTTTTTATTTTATTTCACACTGTTTGTTTTCTTTTGTACCAGATCTTTAACTTTGCTTCTGGATTTTTTCTTTGTGTGGTCCTTGGCTTTAACTTCAAGTTTCACAATATAAATCCTGTTTTTATCTCCCCAGTGCACTTTGAGATCTGCATAGTTAAATGGAATGAGGAAATTAAATGTCAGTGTGAAGAGCTATACTGACCTTTACACTTTCTTTTTTCCTTCTGAAAAACTTTCATCACGGTATCCATCCTCAGCACCTAGCACAGTAGATTCTCTGTGCTTGATTATTGACTTGTTGATGTTTCTGCAATGAAATCTTCATGCTTGAAAGGCAGTGCAAAATTAATTAGTATCTGTGAAGGGAGGAAATAGAGCTCTTAAGGAAATAATTTTTAAAACTCCTGGTGAATCTGTATTCTGTATACTGGAAAGAAAAAGCCTACAGAAAAATGTGATTCCAAGGACTGAGATGATGTGAAATAGAATTTGAAGGTACTAAGTCAATGCCTCTGATATCATTATCTAATAAGAAGTCTAGAGACAAGGATGTATAGTGATAGGACAAAGGGTAATGGCTTTAACCTGATGGAGGACAGGGTTAGACTGGATTTTAGGAAGAAATTCTTCCCTGTGAAGGTGGTGAGGCACTGAATAGATTGCCCAGAGAAGTTGTGCATGTCCCATCCCGGGAAGTGTTCAAAGCCAGGTAGGACAGGGCTCTGAGCAACCTGGGATAGTGGAAGGTGTCCCTGTGCATGGCAGGGGATTGGAAAGAGGTGATCTTTAGGGTTCCTTCCAACCCAAACCAGTAATGGTCATCCGCATTCTCAGTAGCTGTAGGAGGAAGAAGAGAATTGAGCCACTGAACTCTTTGTCCCTTGCAATGGTGAGCAAGATTTGCTGGGGAAGTTGCAAGTGCATGGAAATTTCTGTTTCCTCTTGCTTGATCGCCTTCCTCTGAGTGTCCCTTAAGCCACAAAATTATTTTGATTTTAATATAAAGACTTAAACTTGGGTTCAAATACATCATAATACATCATAAGTCTCAGAATTACTTTCCTCCTTGAAGTTATGGTAATTTTCTTTTGAGAGAGGAATGGCATAATTTGAATTCCAGTGTGTGTGACACCCTGAAGTAATGTTTCATGGTAGATTACTCCTATAGGCATTTAACAAAGTTGTCACATATCACACATCCTGGAAGAGAGGCTATAATGGGAAGGTTGCAGATGGTAGCCTATTAAAATATATTCTTTAGCAAGCTTGGCTGGCCAATGAAACTGAGCCAAGCAATGTGCTCTCAGAGAGATTTTCTAACTGAAGTTATTTACCTTCAAATGTACAAGGTAATGAGAGAAAGTAGGTTATAACTGCCTCTTGAAAAGAAAGACAAGTACAGGACTTTTGTAAACTCATACCTGCCCTGGTTAATGCATACAGTCCCCAGGATAAGTGAAATTATAATAAATGGAACAACACATTTCACAGTACAGGGGCAGGTATTGCAACATCTGCTTTTAGGTGCCCTGTGCTGCTAGAACTCAGCCCAGAGCAGTGAGTTTATATTCTGCTGTGTAACCTGTAGGCAGGAGGAACCTGAGGGAGAAGACCCCAATTAGGAGCCTGAGGAAGAGAGGACTGTATAAAGTAACCAGAATAATATATATATATATTTGTTTCTATAAGTGTTTAATTAGGTTTTATGATAAAGAAAATAAAAGTGGTTTGTCCACTCCTTTTTTTTTTTTTAATTGAAACATTGAACTTGTAGTGATTATTTGCTAGAAAAATATAATTAATCTTCAATTATCATGAAATTGTCATCCATTCCCTTTCAACATCTCTGGCACTTTCAGTTCCTCTAATCAATGTCGTGCTGACTAGTCTCACATTGGCAGGAGGTGAGAAAACACCCTTGAAATAAGAATCATTCTTCTCTGTTGAGTACCAGGGTTTGCATTTGAAATTGAGCTAATGATACAGCTAGCTAGGAGTTGCTTTTATTGGGCGATAAAATGAATATTATTTGATTTCAGTTCCATCCAGCCCTTTGTGCGAAGCTTAATTGAGGGTTTTTGATCAGACAAGTAGTGGTTAAGATTGCTCAAGGTCTATCCCAAAAATGTTTTTCACTGAAACACTGGGGAAATGTCCTCAGCTTTCCAGTTGCACTTCCATCTAACCAGGGAAGGAAATTGAAGTAATGGAAATGTGATTATATATTGATTGTATTGTTATATAAAAGATGGGGTGGGGTGGCCCTGATGTATTAAATTAATTTACAAATAGATCTGAATGAAACTTTGAATGTACAAGTTGTCTGGATTTGCCAGAGGTAATGTAGGTTTTCCAAGTTTTAAAAGCTCAGCTTAACTCTTGTCTTCATGCAGATGGTGACCAGGAATGACGCAGAAACCTTCTTACTGCTCTGTAACTGTCAGCACTACAAAGTTTAGCAATAGTTACCCCCTTCTGCAACTTTGAGATTGTGAATTGTGAGACTCTCTGCATGTATGCAAGAAAAAAGGGTCATCACTCTGCCTTCCTTCCTGGTTGTCATGAAAAGGACACTGTAGCATTGCAGAGGTTACAGCACCCTGAAGTCATACTCTTGTAGCAGAAGTTGTCTTGTTTTCCTTGTTTTTCTGCGCCCCCACCTCAGTCTGGGTCTGGGAAATGAGAATTGAGTAAACTTTCCATTGGCTGATTAGTTGAGCTCATATTTTCCCAGTATTTATGTGTTGGTTGTCTCCATCCTCCAATAGGTCCCAGTAGACTTCACAGAGTTCTGGTCTGAGCAGACAAAACCAGACTATCACTTCCCATGTTAATAAAATGTAAATTATTTCCTTAACATAATATCACATTGAATAGGCTGTTTAGAATATCCCATTGAATAGGCTGTTCTATCAGCTCACTTTCAGTGTTGTATTAATGGTGTGTCTCTGAGGATGGTGTGTCTCTAAGGCCCTAAATCCTGTGGTGCTTGGGACACAAAGGCCCTGTAATGTAATTCTCAAAAGACCATTTTCACGTGCTGTGTTAAGTACTGTGGATGCCTTTGTTGACAAATACATTTGCTGGTAGGGAAAGGGTTTGAGAGAGAGCAAACATTCCTAACCTCTGGATTTGTATTACCTTGGACTTTTTAAATCACTCTCTCAGTCTCACTTCCTCACTCAGAAATAACTATTTTTTTTTACTTTGGGAGAAAATTTTGAGAAGAGGCTAAGAGTAACAACACTGTGAGCAGAATTTTCTGATTGACCATCTAGCAAACTCCACCTGGAACAGGAGGCAAAACATTTCTGTAGCTGAGCAAAATTCCTGATGGATTTGTGAAGGATAAACAGTAATCTAATCTGGAGCTTTCTGTAGCCCCCGAAGTTTCCTGAGGTGCACAGCACAGTTGGTCTGCTGTGTTTAATTAAGAATAAATTGGGCTGAGAGGGCTTTTTTATTGTTTTATTTTGTTTTAGCTACTTTTAATGTGTTTAACTGATTCAAGTAGATGTTTGGCTGGATAAGCTTGTGATGATTTGATTTCTAGTTTTATAGCAAAAGTGGGACGCGAATGAGGGCTTGCTTGAAGTTTATTCCTCAGTGAATAATTCACTACGTAAGTGGTTGATGAGAAAAGACCTGTACAAAATAATATCACCAGAATTTTTTACCAAATTGCTCCACAATGTGGTGACCTTATCCACTTCTAAATTCCTACCATAGGGTACCTTTACGATGGAGTAAGTTCCTGGAAATGCAGAAAATCCCAGTCTGCTTGACTGGGAGACACAGCTCCGTGATTTGTCCTCCAGATAGATTTCTATTTTATTTTTTCACCAGTGACAACAAGACTGATGAATATCACTCCCTGAAATGGAATTTTTAGAATTTAACAAGTAGAGGTAACTGGTACTGCAGAGTTTTTAAAAGAATTATCTAAAGCATTTTCTTGTCAGCATATCTACTTCTGAATAAACCTTGGGGGAAATTAAGAAGGTATAACTGCCCAAAAGAAAGCTAGGCAAGTGTTAATATTAAAAAGAAGGTCACTCAGGCATATGTAAACATATATGAACACAGACGAATTAGGGAAAAACTTAACTCTTTTAATGAATATTACCTTTCAAATTTCCAGATATCACTCCTGATAAGTTATAAAAGAGATTCACCAAGATTCACTTGGCATTTCTGTTAGAAAGTCCCTTTACAGATGTCTTATTTCAGTTCCATATGAGTTACTTGTTGGGAATATATTTTTGCATCATTATAGACATTTATAGAGAAGTTAAGCAATGTTAGATGCTTTATCTGGTAGAAAGAAATTTTAAACATCAGGCCAGTATTATGAACTTCTAAACTCAGGTTTGATTTTGCTGCTGAAGGGGGTGAAAGTCCTTGCCATAGAGGTATCTAACACAGGCAAAATGTTGTCAGGGTCTCTAAATGGCAGGACACAAATTCAAAGAAAAAAATTCTTGTGAGCTCTTGGATATCAAGAAGCTCCCTGTGGTTGGCAATACCCTTAAGCCATGCCTTATGAAAGCTTGGAAACTATCACCATTCCTGTACTCTTCTCTTTGCTGCTGATCCCTGGTCAAGACATTGGGTAGCACAGTAGGCAGAGCTTTTGGAACCTGCCTGTCCTTACACAGATCCCTTTGTGAGCTGCAATTCAAGAGCACTCAGCCCACCTGCTGTGCACTGAGCCCAGAGTGCTTAGAATTCATGGCCAAAAGCCACTGGTTCTTTAACTTAAGAGGAGTTCTTGGAGCATCCAGTTCTGCATCGTTAGTTTGTATTGTCTCATGATGGTCAGAAATTGCTTTGAAAAATTGGTTTCTGGATGGTTAGGTTTTCTTATGACCCCATTTTGACTTCTCACCTTCAGTGTTGGGAGAACAAGGGTTTGCCCATTCAGAGCTGGCTGTGTAAATCAGGTATATATTCAGTAAGATTAAAATGAAGAAATAATGCTTTCTGTGAGGACTTTCTGATGAAAAGCTGAACCTTTCAAAGGGTAAAATTGCCAGCAAATACAATGCCATTTCTGCTCAGAGTGCTTTCTGGGGGAAAAAAAAGGTAATCCTAGAGAAGTCACTGATATGTCTAAATGATTTTGGGAATGTATGCTTTGAGACTCTTAAAAAAGAGAAAAAAAAGAAACCTTTTCCCCTTCAACTTATGAGTCTTTGAGTCTTGTGATATGTTCTTACTGCATTTGAGTTACAGTAGAATTAATGACTTGATCTTAGATTTACTATTATTTATTTCCTGCCATGAGCTGCTAAAAGCAAGCAATGCAAAAATCTCATGGTAACTAACACATTCATAAATGCAAGGGCACGTCCAGGAGATTTTTATTTGCAGACCAAAATCCCAGAATTTATAGAGTCTGTCTTAGTTACTATTGTGAAGAAGGGGAAAAAAACCCCAGTGAACTCTATTAAAAAGATTGATGTATGGCTGCAAGAGCTCTTGACAATTGAAATTTCTCTCTGAATTGTTGTTTAACATATGTATGGCAAAAGAAATGCAGGGGAAGGAACCAAATTTTCTTATGACTTTTTGAAGCACTTTGAATCTAGCAAAGTAATAAATGGTTGAAACACAAATTCTATGCAGCTGAGAAAGCAAAACATTTTACAAAGCAAGAATTCATGCCAGGAAACAAAATCAAAATGATTTCCCAGGTATTTGAGCTATAGGTTTGCTATATGGCCATGGTAGTGGGGTCTGGTCATGCTGCTCTGATCTCTTGTTGAGCTGTTAATGGGACAAGACTTTTCTGTTTTGAGCTTTCAGTCTGACAGCTTACCTTCCTGTGGCATGCATATTCCAGGAAATGTCCTTTTAAAGTTCTCCTTCTCTTCCTTAAGCTGAAATATTCCTCACTGGATAGACTGGCAATCCTGTGGACACCCTCTAATGCTGGGAATCATTGGAAACAGTTTTGTCCCTGAAAAAAATTTACAATACATAACATATTCACTGTTGATTTAAATTTTGTATAACACCAGCTGCTTAGGTCAAAGCAGTACTTTCTGAACACCGTGGTGTCATGATGCTACCTGCTAAGTTATTTCTTTTCCTCTCAGATGTTTACACCTTTCAGGCAGGCTGTTACTTTTCCTTGCTTTGCTGTCACTTAGATGGATATTGAGTACTTTGTTCTCCTACACACATTAACATTCCTGGTAATGTTAGTGGAAGCTTGAGGTCCTCAGTAGCACAACAGGCAAGTTAATGTTCAGTCTTTCAGTGTAAATGAATCCTCTCTGATCTCCAGTAGTTTCATTTGTCTTTTACTGTACCCAGCCTACCGCTGAATTTCAGAGCCTGAATTTTCTTCCAGTTACACATCACTTCTGAATCTGTTTTCTATGCCAGGAGCAAGTAGCCAAAATCTTTACATGGACATATGTGTTCCCTATATTGTAATTTTTATTTGCTAATATCTAGTCTGTCTTTTCTCATATGTATTTATATATACAGAGAGAGTTCTGCTTCTGTTTAAAAACTCTGTATTATCTGGATGGTTTTAGTTTAAGAAGCACTTTGAGAGACTAAAAGTTGCGAGTTTGCATTTATTACAAAAAGAGACTTTATTCAAAACGTTTTGTTAATTCTTTTTTTAAAACTGTGTCCTTTTCTAACTGTGATTGTAGAACCTCCTAGCTTTTAGAACATATTTCTCAGCAGCATTAGATCATAACATTATAGTCCAAAACAGAGCAGTTTTAACAGGCCGTGGTTATAATTGTTTACATATTTATTGCTCTGCTTTATTTTCTTAAAATGTTGTGAAATGTGTTAAAATAATACCTGGATTTGGGTGCTTCAGAATTTCAGTTCATCTGTCAAGTCACTATTACACATTGTACAGAGGTGCAGTGTGAGTCTCTTCCCATTCCAAACACTAACTATGTTAGAAAATTGGGAATATTTTCAGTCAGAATTGTCAAAACATTCATGACCCCAAAGACCACTACCTCTTCTTGTGTAGAAATAATGTGTTACTGGTGGACCAATGTTCTCCAAAGTACTGTAATGGTCTTGAAGAAGACACTGCAGACCCTTGAATAATATTGATATTAATTAATATTGATATTAATTACTCCCTGATGGGTTATGCAGTAAGTGGATGATAAAGCCTTGTCATACCTTGACTTAGCAGTTGATGCCCCTCTGTCTCTGGGGTTGGCTGTGCAGGTGGGCCAGTTGCTTGCTTTGTGTCCATACAGGTTAGCCATCTGCACCTCTCACCCACCTCCCACCTGCTGAATAATTTATCATCTATGCAGGGAGTCAGAGATGTCACTGACCAGCTCTTTGCATTCCGGGCTGATGTTGGCCTTGATTTCATCACCTAACAGAGAGAGTATTTCCTTTCAAATTGTTGTTATTTGCTTCGGCCCAACTGTTTGCTTGGCTTTGGAGGAGGTGGTTTGACAGCCACCTTCATTCTGTAACATTTTTATTCAGCAGGGTTGGTTACAGATACTCCAAGAGATAAATGGTGGTGAAATGAAATGATGGCTCATCTAATATTCAATTACATATATGTCTTTTGTTTGTTCACCTTGGCCACCTGCCCAACACAAAGAGATGCTTATTGTTCCCTAAATAAATTACTCTGGTTCTAAACTGCTTTGCAATTTGATATAAGAGTTCTGTGTTTGTTTGTTGGCACAGGCTGCTCTAAAGATATTCAACCGTCTGTGGTTTGGCTTCTGTTATGCTCATTACCTTGAAAAGTAATTATGCAAATATCACATTGCATTAAATACAGGCAGGTTTTTACTTATTTATAAACATCTCAAAATTACAATTTCAGAGCATGCAGCTGAAAAATGTCTGCACAGATTGAGAGATGGTGCTGCCTCCCCACCCATTGCTGAAACAGGGCAGCAAGCAGTAGATAAGCAAAATTGTTCCATTCTTTGCCATAGCTGCTTATTGAAAGGAGGAGTGAAGTAAATTGGGCTGTGGACATCCAGTCACCATGGGATTTGGTTATGCTCACAGTTCAGTGCCTGCCTATTGCATGTAAGGAACTTAACATATTTTTTTTTCTCCCATGAAAATAAAGAGGCAACCCAGGAGAAAAAAAACAAAGAGAGCTGAGATAGAGATGTTTGAAAGATAATTTGTTTGAAAAGAAACATAGGCTTCCATCAGCCCCACAATAATTAATAAAAACCTTAAAGCTTGTGGATTTAGACAGGCTCTGATCTCTCAGTGATGTTGATAAAATGTTGCCCTCTTCAAGTGATCTGAGTCAGTGTTTACCTGAAATGGGAACTGGGAGCTTTGCTCAGCTGTTGCACAGCACTGTGCACTGCAAATGGCATCTCTTAAGAACTGCTGGGTACAGAAGGCTGCTATCACCATGGATAGCCAGGGGATGCACAGGGATTTTATACAGTTGATCCAAATTTCGGTCTTATCCGTCTGCAGAGAAATATCCTAAAAGGAATAGCAGATGGGTGAGTACCTGGGGAACTACAGGCTATCAGCAAAAAACTCACACATCCTTAAAAAATGTGTGTAATGCTGCTGTCTGGGGAAGGGGTTTAGAAACTCAGGAGTATTAAAGGAAAAATTAGGCTTTAGTGTATGGGGAGCTGACATTTAGGTTTCAGCAAAAATCTAGCAAAAGTTTTAGACTGCAGGTGCTTTTAAGGTGTGATGATGAGGCCCCTTTTATGTTTAAAAATAGGCTTCTCAAAATCAGACAATGCTGTAATCGTTTGAAAGGTTTGAAAAGACAACCTTCTTTTAAACTTTCTTTACTCCTATCTAGGGACTTTGTTGAAAGAAAAGCATGCTGTCGAGGAAAGAGTGCACAGATCTTGGCAAGAACATACACATTAACTGAAGCATCACTAATAACTCACTGGTTAGCACAAGACAGAACTAGGTGCACCCAGTGTTCAGATTTTAGCTTTCTTGCCTTTTTGTTTGGATTGTTCTTTTACCACATCAGCCACCCATCCAGTGAGTAAAATACTACCTTGCAGCAACTATGCAAAGCTAAAGCAGAGCTTCAGAACTGAGAGGTGCAATGGAAAAATGATATATTATTAATAAATATGCCTAAGTTTTATTGTTTCCCCTAAGGAAAGTACTAGGAGGTCCAAGATTTCATGGGCAGTGTTCGTGTTACATTATTTTCCATAAACAGATTTTTTTCTGTGCTAAAAATAAGACACAGACATACAAATGCAAAGCAGTTTAAAAGAGGTAGTAGTGGCCCTGATCTTATTTCCATTGCTGTGTAAATGCCCTAGGTGATAGGACTGGGACAAAGGGAAAAGAGGGAATCTACTCTCTAAGAGTTATGTGCCACTGACATCTGAGACAGCTTATTCTCTTACCTGAAACCTCAAAGGACAGCGATACCTATATGTACATATTCAAGGATTCTGACTTTTAATTCTGTTTTCTGTGCTGTAACTAAACCTTTCCAAAATTCAGCAGTTCAGCTTGTGTTAGTGGGCTAATGTATAATTGGGAGTTACTGAGACAGGTCTTGGCATAGTTTATTGCAACAGCTCCTTTGAGCCTATTCGCTCAAAGTCTGTTCTTGGTAGAGAATTTTTAATTCGCTGTTGCAAAGCCCGGCAGACCGTAATGGCTGGGTCGTTATCTGTAACCATTTACATGATGGGCCGTAATAGGTTCTTTGGAATGGCTGTAACCTATTGTGTCAATTGGATTTTCATGCATAAGTACTGAATTTGTGTGTTGAATGTCTTTCCATAGCATAACCTGAAACTTTAACGGATGTTATTTATTCCCTTTGTCTTTCCACTTTAATCATAATGCTTTTTTACCGTGCATATTTAATTTTGGGGTATAGAAAGGCTTATGAATTTGACCAGTAGAAATAATTTATCTCGTGATGCTTGCCTGAATTTCTTTTGCAAAGCATTCATGAATACATCTGGAGTTTTTTGAGGAGAGAAAGGTGGGAGAATAAGAAACAAAACAAAAAATATGTTTTGCGTGCCATGTGCTGATACTGGACAGTCTTTTCCACTTTGGCATAATACTGAGGTAGATAGCAACTTGTGCATATATCATCCTCAGTAATATATTTATGTTTCTTGCATTCTGTGTGAATTTTGGTTTTTTTATGAGTCTTGGACGATTTTGTTTTCTGCCTCGTATGGTTCCCACGACTAAGGAAGTAGAAGGATTTACAGTATTCCTTTTTTCTCATTTTCATGAGCCTTGTTGTTCCTTCTTTTAACTCTTTGCCTGTGTTGAAATGGCTACCCTTGACTTATGTTTCAAGAAGCAGAAATATTGTGATAGCTTCAACTGAAAAAAAGGCAGAGTTGATATACAAATCTCTACAATTGCTCTCCACCTCTTCTGAGCAGGAATTTTGCAATGGCTTAGATTCTAGGGAGGCACACTGGAAGCAGCAGCCAGACCAGAGCTGGGAAGGTGGTTTGCTACCAAGATTAGCATCTGGTAAGCAAAGGAGCAACCAACGCTTGGTAGACTTAAGGCTTGTTCATTGCTCCAAAGCTGTGTAAGAAGTATATCACACTGAGCTCCTTAAGCCTTTACCCACAGATAAAGAAATGGAGGATAAATGATGATAAATTTTCTTCTACCACTTTTTGCTTATAGATAGGAGTGTAATCTGATTTATTTATTGACCATGTAATATGGATGTACATTTTATAGTCATTCAAACTCTCTGGCTTAAGAAGTATTTCTAAATACTACACGCTACAAAAATCACAACTGTTATGATTGATTGGGAATGAGAAATATTGTATTTGAGGAATATATTATTTGAGGTAGAGGGAAAACTAAGAGCTGACAATGCCAAAGGAAAGGACTCTAATATAATTTTGTGTATTTCTTCATCAAAAAACTCAACAAAGATCACATAGTAGAAAAATTAGCACCAGAAATATATAGACAAGAGCTGTCTAGAATAAAAAAGAAAAAACTTAATGAACCCATCACTTAAATGAACCCAATATTTTCAAAGTTTCAGGCCTAATAAAATTCACCCAAGGAATACAGACAAATGTCTGAAATATTCATAGTGGTTTTAGGAGTTCTTTTTTGAGAACACATGAAAAATGTTGGAAAAGGTACTGGACCAGATGAAATTTAAGATTACACAGTTTAGAAGAAAACCTAAAAAAATCTCATTTTGGTTGAGACACATTTTGCACAGAAGAAAAGGCTTTATAGTGCTTGCTAGAGAAATCACAGCACTTCATGCCCCTATACACAAATCTCAAAGGTATTAAGTGAATCACTACAAGATGCTTTAGAGGGTCTACTTGTCACAGATATTAAGGAATTACAGCAGCACTGTCACTATGGTCTGCTTGCATGGTCTTTTACAACCTTCTTCTCATTCCTGCTCTATGAAGCCCTGTTGTCTTATGTCATTCTTTGGAACCAATAAAAGTTTGGCATTTTACAGAATGACTGGAAATAGCAGCTATGGATTATCTGCCAGTGATTTCCCTGCAGCCCTCCTGTGCTTTGTCCTCATCCTGGTGGCTGCACTCATTTCTCCGCCTGATGGGTTTTTGTTGCTGGGTTGGCTCACTCTTAGTTCCCCTGGCACTCCCTGTCAGGTGCTTTTTCCTTGGGCTCTGGCTTTTTGAACGTGATTATTCCCAGAGTAGGAGTCTTCATCTCCTTAATGTGAGGTATGTCTGTGCTGCTGTTGAGACTACAGAGAAGGAACAAGTGCTTGAGTTTGAGCACTTCAGCTAAAACAGTGTTAGTCAGAACAAGTGCATCAGCTGCAAACCAATACATTTAAAATTTAGGGCCATGCTGCATTAAAAGATGCTGTACTGCATGTTAATCAGCTGTCTGTGTTTACAAACCAACCAGACTTCTTTGAGGTTGTTTAAAAAATATTTTTCTATAACAAAATTGGACAGGAAAAGAACTGTGCTTGTTAATGCCAAATCTTTGTCTTAGTCTGCAGCGACTTGGTGGGCTGGTGAATAGGAACTTGCCCAACTCTACACTGTTCCATTGGTGTATCTGCTTTCCTGGCCATATTATTGAGCTTCAGCCTCACTTTTTAGTCTATTTTTTATTTTTGTGTCGGTTCTCTGCTGGACATCCTGACTCCTCTCCTAATTAGCCTGGCTCTAAGCAGTAACTAGCTTATTAGGAGGTCCAACTGAGAAGTGAAATATGTGTTAATAACTTGGCTCTGCTTAAAAGAAAAAAATATTAAAAAATACTCCATCACTTACACTGCCTAGGGGAAGTGGTGAAAATACAAATGAAGTGGATGGAGAGGAGAGTAAAGGCTTTATGGAATAAGTGGTGGTGAGCACAGGGAATTAAAGCTCTGGTAAGCAGAAGCTCCCTGGTAAGCAGAAGCTCCCTGCAGTCAGGGAAGGAGCAAAGTTTCACCTTCACCCCAGAAGTTCCTCCTTCTCACCAGGTTAGATGGTTTATAATATACTTAAGAGAAAAATAGAATAAGTGGTTTTTAGAAGCACTCATGAAGAGGAGGAAAAAAAAGGGCTCCCAGCAAAGAAAACAACAAGTGTAAACAATTCATCTTTAATTGAAATTTGAAGACAGTTCTTGCTGCTCTCCTGCAGAGAGGAGGGGGAATATGCTGCCTACATGCACTTCAGAGGTGAAAAATTTCTTGAGCAAAGTTGCTTGCTGTGTTTCTAAGCTTGCACTTGAACTGGAGCTGGAACTATTGTGTCACAGACTGTTAACTCTCAGTTTTGCAGCTCTGGCTTTTTTTTCTTTCTTTATGTCCCTGTGCTTGTTGTATGCTTATCTCTCGTGGTGGGTTCAGCAAGGTTCCCACCAAGCCACTTCAGATGAACAGAGGGAGAGAAAATGTAAAAAAGACTCATGGGTTGAGATAAGGACAGGGAGAGATTACTCATCAGTTACTGTCAATGTGCAAAACAGACTCAACTTGGGAAAATTAATTTAATTTATTACCAGCCAAATCAGAGTAGGGTAATAAAAAATAAAACCAAACCTTAAAAGACCTCCCACTTACTCCTCCTTCTTCCTGGGCTCAGCTTCACTCCCAATTTCTTTTCACTTTCAAGTTCTTCCCCTGAGCAGTGCAGGGGGACAGGGAAGGGGAGTGCAGTCAGTTCATCACACGTCTCTACCACTCCTTCCTCCTGATGCTCTTCTCCTGCCCCAGTGTGAGTTTCTCTCTTCACATATCCACTGGTCTTGCCTGGAACCTGCTTCAGTGCAGGCTTCCTGTGGAGGTCTGAGTCTCCTCTGGGCATAGAATCATAGAACGGTTTGGGTTGGAAGGGGCCTTAAAGACCATCTTGTTCCAACCCCCTGCCAGTAGACCAGGTTGCTCAGAGCTCCTTCCAGCCTGGCCTTGAACTCCAGGGATGGAGCATCCACCTGCTCCGGCAGTGGGTCCTCCACATACTACAGGTGGATCTGTGCTCCTCCCTGGTCTGCACCAAAGGCTGCAGGGGAATCTCTGCTCTGGCTCCTGCAGCAGCCTCTCGCCCTTCTTCCTTACTGACCTTGGTGTTTCTCTCACATATGTCACTCCTCTCTCCAGCTGCTGTTCTGCAGGAGTTTTTTTTCTCCCTCCTCCTTCCTAAATATGTTGTCCCAGAGGCTTTACCACCATCTCTTGGCCTTGGACAGCAGCGGGTCCCCCTTGGAGCTGGCTGGCGTTGCCTCTGTTGAACATGGGGTTTCTCACAGAAGAGAAACATAGCAGTTTCTCACAGAAGCCACCTGTATCTCCCCCCACTACCTTGCCACACAACCCCAATACACCTCTTGTATAAGAATATTAGAGAAATATTTGTGAAGTTGCATGAGGCTCATCTTTACTAGTTTTCTCATCAGTAGTAAGAATGCACAAGTCTGATGAATTAGTATTTCTCACTGAAAATTCCACCTTTTGCACCATAGCAGACTGTCCCTTAGGCTGTTTCTTCTGTTCCCTGTTTAAGTTTTGCATATTTGTCTGTCTGTTGTTATGGCTCTCCTGAATGCCCCCTGTCCTACTTTACATATCACAACAAGAGTCAACAAAGTTTTCCATTGTCGACAGTTTTTCATTCAATTTTCATTCAGTTACTTACCAGGGATTTAGAGAGTGAATGCTTCCGCCTAAAGGCTTACACTTATACCAACTATTTCAATTATTTTTCTCCCAAAGTATTTTCATTACTGTATTACAGTAGGGGACCAAAATGTATCAGTGCAGTTGTAAATGAAAAATAATTCAATCATTTGGCTTACAGTTAGAGGTGATGATAATAGTGATTATAATTAACTGAATTTGCTGCTCATAGTTGATTGCAGAAAATACCATGTAGTTGCTAGCTGATGTGCTCCATGTCTGCCTCAATACCTGATCCACAGACATTGTGTACCTTATTAATGTACCCATAATACTTGGTGCAAATAATGGTAGTATGCTTTCTACTTAAGAAACTTTATAGAATGAATCCTGTTTTCTTCAAATTAATTAATATGAGCTTGTATTGCAAACTTTAGTGTGTACTGTACCTACAAGCAGTCCATTTGTAGCAGGCACTACTTGCTGGGAGAACATAATGAGTCACTCTAAGTCAAAGTTTTCCCCCCGCTTGATTCCCTGTCTGAATGATAAAAGTTTCCAAGTAGGAAAATGAATTTGCAATTTTGTAATTAAAACTAAAGCGATCAGTAGCTTCCAGCCTGGCTTCCACAGGGGGCTGTTCTGACGCAGAAGGAGGTGTTTCTAGAACAGCAGGTAAACCACAAACACTGTACTGAGTGATAATAACAGGATGTAGAAGAAAGTTGCATTTGGCTCTGCATTTGGTTCTTGGATTTGAAGACACATCATCACGGTTTGCACCACCTTCTCACTGAAACAGCAGTGCTAAAAGATATGGCTTCTTAAATGTATTAGCTTATTAAGATTGCAACAATGAGATGAGTTTGGGATTCATTTGACCTCAGTACAGTCATTTTACTATGAGAGCAGTCTGCTCCAAAGCATGGTTATGACACTGAGATGGAAGAACTGACAGCGGAAACCAGGACAGGATAAAATGTATTTTAGGGTAAAAATAACTGTATTGAACAGTGAGAGAGATTAAACTGTTAAAAAGCTTTGTGAGTAGAAATAACAGTGTGTAGCTGAGGCATGCAAAGCAAACTTACTGTAATAACAGCTGGATTATAAATGAACAAAGTGTTAAACAATGGTCAATAATTCCTCTATCCTCTTATGGCTGCTAAGCAATGGAAAAACAAACTGCAGTTTGCTCTACGGCCCTTAACAAGTAACTTAACCTTACTGTGCTACAGATTTGCTACATAACTGTTTTTAGGATACTGGTTACAAGCCTTAACTTTTAATAATTTAACCTCTTTGAGATTCCTAGGCCTGAGAACATTACATATATGCAAACGGCTATTTTAGTAAATTAATTAATGAGATTACCTTATGTTGAATCCTACATTTTTTTCCCCTTTAAACAGTGAATACCAGAAGCTGTTCCATTTAATTAAGATGTTAGACACTGATCTCACCCCCTGAGATGCACTTGCTGTTTTCCTGGGGATCCCCACAGGAGGTAGTGATGCTTTTGATGGCACTGCAGCAACCTGCAATAGAACACTGACAGTGCAATGTAGGATGCTCTGCTTGAAGTAGTAGACCGAAACTTTAAGATGTCACTAATCTAGGTCTTTCTATATTGGTCGTATGTATTAGATATTGCTTAGATACCTTGATGTCTTCCTTTTTTTAATTAGCTGCACCTGATTATTTTGTTATTAATAATCGAAATGTGGCTCGATATGATATTGCAGTGTTTCATATACTTTTTGCCCTTGAAGTGTCATACAAACCATGTGGCTTCACAAGTTTTTTTCTCTGTAATCTTTCAATTTTTTTACATAATCCCATCATTAAATAAGGAAAAAACCCTACATAAGCCAAATCTACATGAGTTAAGGAGTAAAGTTTAATTCAGTGGTATGTTTCATGTATCTCAGTTCCTCTCCATGACCAATATCTGATCTTTTCTTTCCAGCAGTGATGGTTCTCCCTTTTTTTTTTCACTTGTCTTCATTCAGCTGACTTTTTTTTCTACACAATTTTTATCTTGTTGTTATACAATTCTAATAGGGAATTTGGCTTACGACTGGAATCTCAAAGGAGCAAAGTATGAAAACTGGTATAAATAATTTTGTTTCAACTAAAAAAAAAAGGCTCATTAGTCCCTGTTGCTTGTGAAACTCCTATGTTCTTACATAAAGTAGTGGTGGTGAACTTTTTCACATTCACTGGCTGCTTTGAGGAATTCTATCAACCAGTAATGAGTGAGTGGTATTCAAGAAGACAGGGATTAACAGCACAAAGTTTCTGTATGCTGCAGAGTACAATAGGCAAGGAAAATATCTCAATTTTCCTGCTACAGGATGATGAATGACGATGATTAGCATGAATCTGAAACTGTTTCCCACAGCATTCTCCTGGAGAAACTGGCTGCCCGTTTCTTGGACAGGTGTATTCTTCACTAGGTGAAAAACAGTCTGGATGGCCTGGCCCAGAGAGTGGTGGGGAATGGAAATGAAACCAGTGGTCAGGACTGGGGCCAGTTTTGTGGACAACCTGGATGAGGGAATGGGCTGCCTAAGGAAGCGGTGGAGTCACCATCCCTGGAGCTATTTAAAGAATGTGTAGATGTGGTGTTTGGGGATATGATTTAGTGGTAGACTTGGCAGTGCTGGTTTTTAGTGGTTGGACTTGATGGTCTTAAAGGTCTTTTCCAATCTAAACTATCCCATGAACTGAAAAATTGAAACACTTTGTATACAGACCTGATAAAAAACTGGATATTTAGATCTTTGAGTAAGATACAAACAGTAGGGCATTTTTTCATAGTTTTGTTTCTAGCACACTTAGTCCTAGTCAGTAGAAGATATTCTTTCTTCCATATTTTCAGCTGCATTCTTCCCTTCCTGGTCTGTGAGCACTATAGGACTGTACAAGGGAGAGTAAGTACACTTACTACATAAAGTTTACTCCAGTTTATTGCAACCAGTTCTATTTTATTGAAATCCTCCCTATCTTTCTTTGTATAACTTTGCTTTTATTAGGTACAAAGCTTTTGCTTTGGGGTGGGATAAAATTTGTTGTACCTGGTGGAAGTAAACTCCTTAGTTGCTATAAAGGAGTTCCAGCAAACTCCCCAGAGAGTGGGAGGAACACCAAAGATATTCTTAGTGTTCAAAGGGATAAGAATAGTTTTGCCATTAAAGCTGGTACATTTGTGAGGCCTTTTTGTGCAGAGTGTAAGCCTGGATACTGTCAAGAAGACATTTTTTTATGTGGTAAGGGAGTGCTTGATTTGCTATTCACAAATGATAGTGAGAAAATGTGGTGTTGAACAAGGCAAGTTGCTGCCCCAGAGTTGCAATTTGTGTAGTATTAGAGCTTGACTAATTAGGAGATGCCAGATCAGGGGTTTGTCTTCATTCTCATTTATTACTGTGTATTTATCCCCAGAAAGGAATTAACATAATTCTTCCTTTGTCCTAAACAGACTTTTTTAACAAGTATCTTGAGTTTTGTGAACAAAAATGTTGGCTTTCCACATAAAAATGTTAATAGCTTGAGTCCTTCTTACAAGGAGGAACAGAAAGGAGTATTCCTTCAGCTAAATAGCAGCAGATGAAAAATCAGACCAATGTCAGTCACATGAACCTGTCTTCATTTCCTTGTAACTACTTTTTTCTTGTACTTTCATTTTCTTCTGTGGTTTCTCTTGAGAATTTGAAAGCAAAGTTTGTCTTACCATACTCGGAAAATCAATCAGGTCTGCCCAAAGAAATGACTCAGACACTAGTTGGTGTTTACAATCATCTTTTTTTCCTTGACAAATCTGTTGGAGACTTCAGACTATAATTGTAATGGAATTTACAAATGGCTAAATGGGATGATTTTAATTTTTTTTTTTAACGTGCCTTGATTAAAACTGGCAAGTGAACACCAGCACTACTTCTGTTCTGCAGATCTGCTGCTTGGGTAGCTTTGAACAGAAATTATATGTGTCTCTTGTTTATGCTAAAGTGTTTCCCTTAAGCTAAAATGGCAAAAAAAGCATTGTTTGGAGCAACAAATCTTGCCTGCAACAAAGCTTGCTATGTTCTGCACGTATATGTAAAAATGTGAGGAGGAATTACTGCATCCTAACCAAACATCTGTGGGCCTCTATCATTTTCCTGTTGGGGAATGAAGACTCTGGTCTCTGAATTCCCAGTGAAGATACAAGTTCCAATGAACCTGTGCTGGAGCAGCACAGCTGCTGTGCTGCATTTGGTGTTCCAGCCCATTGTCTACTCCAAACCACAACTGCCATTGTAAATCAAGGTATCAAAATGCCTGAACCACTCAAACTGCAGTAGTTTGGAGTACATTCTACAGTTCAGTGCTTTTTGGGGGGGGTAAAATGTCTGACCGTGCAGTGGATTGAAAAGTGTGTTTCAGAAGTAGAGAAGCAGCAGAGAAATTGTAAAGAAGCAGTCAGAAACAGTGCTTTTAAAGACTAGAATTATGTAGGCAATTATGTATTGTTTTTCTCACTGTATAATTTCCCTTGAAGGAAAAAAAAAAAAAACAAAACCAGACAAAACCCCAAACCCCAGCCAAGCTCATACAACAGTGTTTAAGATACATATGATTTCTTAAAAGCCAATTTTTTTTCAGATTCTGAGACTAGAACATGCAGCATTGAATAGCATAAGCCAAACCCCATCAAGATAGCTGGGCAGCCACTAACAAGTTAATTTTCTATTGTATTAGTGTGATGTGAGAAATATGAAATAATCCTAGTGCTATTTTATTTTCTTAAACAGAATATCCAGAGATTTAACTGCAAGTCTTATACAGAAATGTATGTATTACTCAAGAAAGGCAGACTTTTTCTTTTCCTTGGTACGGTAGATAGATGTGCTGCTGATTTCTGTGGTGTTAGAATTAAAGGATATAGGCTTATTTTATGTTCTATTTCAGAAGTGTGTATGTGCTACCAATCTATGTCAAGCCTTTGATGAAGTTTAACATTTGTTTTTCAGCCTTCTAATGGAGAAGAATTAAAAAAAAAGTGAAATTAGGGGGCAAGCTTACCTACTACTTGTAAAAAGGTAGTTAACACATTGAAAAGCTAATATTTTATTAATTGAAAAATAGGTCTTTTTCTAGTCTGTCTAAAAAATAGTTGCCCTTAAGCTATTGATAAAGCAGCATTTAAAATAAGTTCCTGACATTCTCAAGATATGTTTCTTTCATTTGATGTCTGTTTAAACTTGCATAACAAAAAAGCAAAATTAGTTTTTGAAGCCTGAAGTATCTTTATGGAAACCTATGTTATGGAATAAAGGAAAATTCATTAATTCATTCAGAACTGTAATGTTTGTATTAATACAGCTCTTTAGTCTTAAAATGGGTTTTACTTTTGACCCATTTTTGCAAGGAGATTTCAACACATTTTGTTCATTAGAAGCATTTTGTCACTATAATACAAGATCATATGACAGAGAGAAGTCAAGGTGAATCAAAACATATGGTTTCCTTTTTCTTTTGCATAAGAATCCTGGTGGGCATAAAAGCTGTGTGCCAGAGGCATCAGTGAATTGTGATTTGATGAAAGCCAATCTGTTTGACAGGAGCTAATTTACACAAAAAAATTTTCATGAAGTTGCTATGATCAGGCCTCCACTTAGAATAAAAATATGATCTTTATAGGGCTTTGTATCTCAAATTCTTGTCAGGAACATTTGCTTTAGTAGTTGACACTGTTGATGAGACAGTTAAATCTGTTCACTGTAAAAGTAAACAAAGGAACTGTGCTTGTCTTGGTAGTGTTTCGATTACTTAGAAATTGTATTTATCCCTGTAATTATTTCATCTTCAGGCTGGGGTAGCAGTGGTTTGTTATTCATGGTACATAGCTGACAAAACTATTGCTACATGGAAAGAGAAACTTGCAGTGTTTTCCCCACCATTCTCAATGTATTGTATCAGTATTTTAATCTCTCATGACTATAGCAGAGACTAATATGTAAAATGTTGGAGTATGGGCCAGTCTTATCAGCATCTAAAGCAAGAATGTAAATGCGTGTTGTTTTATTTAACAAATTAATTTAAAAAGTATTTCAGGTCTCCAGTGGCTTTTCTGTAGTGAGTTGTTTAGTTTGGAGCATGTATTTGAAGTGTCCTCCTGGATCAGTGTAAGTGCTCATGTGTGAGCTGTGCTGACATTGCCAGGCTTCTGTTTTAGGAAGTGTTGTGATTGAAACTTGGGCCTTGACTATTTGCACCCACTCTGGGGTGCCTCCAAAATGGACTCTTTAGCCTAACTGAGGTGATTTCTCCATCATATTTAAAACTTACTTCTTGAATCTTAGTTGTGCTTTTAGCTCATATAAAGCTGAGGCAGTCTATTTTGGGATACAAACTTTAACATAGTTACTATAGAGTAAGGTAGCCTCTCTAATTGTCTTCCAACCAGGTTAACTATACATTGTCCTGAAGTATGTGTACAAATGCAAATGTTTGGAGAATGACCCAAAATTGAATAGAGAAAGAGGAAAGCAAACACAAATTGAGAATTCATTCACTTCTCAACAGAAAGAAGGCAATAGACCATACTGCTGTCCTAAACTGCTGTCAGAAGGTTATGAGGGGATTGAAGGGTATTCCTAATGACAGATTTAAAATTTATCAGTATTTCCAGTTCCATTAAGAAGTATTAGTTTGTCTGAATTCCCAACTTCAGCATATATAGTATCCTTTCACCTACCTGTTTTATCATTTTGTAACTTTATAACAATGAACCATGACATCCAGCAAATGACTTGCAGGTCCCTCCTGCTTTCTCAGCTTTTGTCTGCAGATTGGTCCTCTTTTGTGTCACGGTGTTTAACTTAATGCATTATTACAAAATCTGATATTACTTTATTCCAAGTAAGAGCAAAAAGGCGACCTTTCCTCTAGAGACACCAAGCACTGCTTGTGTCAGACAGCTCAGCTCTGTCTCCCTTTACAGTAGGATGTGTCCTCTAAGGCAGTGAAGGCAACTGTGAAGCAAAAAGCAATTTGTTTTACATAACTAGCTGCACTACAAGAGAGTCTGGGGAGCCCAGGCACAGATCAGGACATTGTAGGAACCTGAAGCTAATTCACTGACAGCAAGTGAATTTGGCTTGACTATGAAATAATAAACCAACGTTCTGAAGATCTAGTGAATAGAGTGCACTTCAACATAAATATTTTGTATTTATTTTTGATGAATCACTGCAACCTCTTCATTCTGATGTTACACTGAGTTTCTGAAATTCAGAGATAGATCATGTGATTGATAAACCCCTACTGGTGTCAAACCAAAAATAACTTCCCCCAAAATGCTATTCACATGCTTCTAATATTACCATGCAAAAAAATGAGATTAGAAGAAAAATTTATCTTGTTTTCAAGAATATTTCAATTTCTTTTTTTGGGCCAAAACTTGTTTTTCTTAGGAAGACACAGAGAAAATGATAGTGAAGGCTTTTCATGCCAAGAAGCAAACTTAACTGTCTCTTTACATTAGTCTAGGCTAGACCAATTTTGCCAGTTTTGCTTCTAAGAGGAAGATAGTAGTTTTTTTCAAAGAATTTATAGTATAAGTGGGACTGTAGGTGGTAGGCAAAGGCAGTGAACCTTGAGAAAGCTATTTCTTTCCTTCAGTGATGAAACAACTTCATATTTCTGACACTTCTGATTCTTTGGCTCCTAAATATGATACAGAGAGGTGTGTGAACTGCAGTTTATAATGGTTTATAAAATGCAGGCATAGACCTACGTTCCATAATGCCTAAACTGGCTTCTTCATCTTGACTGCATTTAAGCAGTCACTAGACAGTAAGTTTTCTGTACAGACATGTTTCAACACGATTAAGAAATTTTAAGTGAAGAGTGAGGCCTGAATATCTGGAAATAGCAGTGTCAGTGTGCAGCAAATTGAAAAATGTTTTTTTATGTAAAGATAGACACTGAATCTGGGAGTATTTACTAATTTCAGGATCGTTAACTCCTTTCCTTGCATACTGGCTGTAGCTGTTTTTCTAGTAAAATGTGAGTAACTGTACAATGGAATGCATACCTGGGGCAGTGGGGAAAAGAGGTATAGTGGTCTGTGTGATGCAGTCTGGGTGTTGCTGTATTACCCAAAGTCTAGCTTGAAATCTCTTGTGAAGAAACAGCTACATAAGTAAAACTTGCAGGTTTAAGGTCTGCATAGTAACTGCAGTCTCTGCCATGAACAGGGATTTAACTCCCCTGCTGGCAGCGACACTGTCAGCTCTGCTCGTGACTACACTATTAGCTTTATCCAAAACCTTTCCTTGCAGAGTTCCTCCTTTGTGAACATGCTTTCTTCTAATCAATTAATATTTTGTGAGTGTGTTTTGTACACCTTTATTCTTATGAACATCAATAACCACACATTGAACTCCTCATCTTGTCACTTCTAGGCTTGAACAGCTGCTCCCCAACCAGCAGAGGGTAGAGCTGTCTCTTACTGACCAGGGTCGTGTACCAGCACTTTCCTCATCCCTCTTTTATACTGTTCCAAATCACTTTTAACACTGAACAATGAGTCTGGGTAAGATCATCTCACCACTGTGCCAACATGACATGTCGAGAGTGCCTTTCAGTAAAGTAAAGTAAATGGAGGATCTTTTTTCCTGTTGGTAGGCACCACTCTGAAATACGAGGTTATAACACACCTCTCTTGTTCTGGCTGCAAAACTGATAATTTCCAGATTTACTCTTTTGTTGTCCTTAATATCTGACTTTTAAAGATCATACTATGGTTTGTAGAGAATACACAATCCTTACACCCACAATGAATGTTAGCCATCAAACTGGAGCAAAATCAGAACAATTCTGTTTAGAAATAGGAACCTGCCAGTGAAATATCTCCAGAGCCAACCTCTTGCTCCCTCATTCAAAGAATCACCTGAAAGACTTGTAGTAAACTGCAGTCAAAGGAAAAGAAATATTGTATCATGTTTCTTTTCTCTGCAACCATTAAGATAACAAGCCTGAAAATTTATTTTTTAAAGAAAAAAAAAAGTGAAAGTGTTTATAGCCTTGAAATTAATTATTTTTTAATGCATACATATACTGACAAATATATGTATAATGAAAATAAGTTTTTAAAAGTCTAATTTGTCTCTAGTTACATCATGGGGTGGAAGTGAAGAAAAAGAAGACGTGGGTAGAAGATTTTAGTCTTCAAAATTGTTAGTGTGACAAACTTCATAAAGACATCAGAAATACATAACAAAACTTATAAAGTACTTATGGAGTTCAGTAACTGTGAAAATTGTAACTGCTGGTATTTAGGGTAGTATAAGAGTTGTAACTTATTACAAAAAATGACATTTTTATTGCAATTGCTGTCTGTAACTGCTATTTTGTACACAAAAGGAAGAAGCATGCCTGTAAGAAAAGTAAAAGGCTTTAATAGCGTCTTGAATGGAGATGATGTGAGACATTATTTTTTCTCTTACATACTCTACATGTCAGTAAGTTATAAAGTAAAGGTTATTTTTAATTTGATTCATTTTAAAGCCAAAGTGTGAAATGTTCACATAATCCTGTCTTTGTCCATAACCCATGACATATGTCTGGAGTCATAAGAACTCATAATGTAGAGTTAGAGCACGCTGTAAACATTTCCTTCTCTGGGTTATTGCTTATCTGTATGACAACAAAGTTAATACAGCATAAAGTGCATGAAGAAATTATGTCACTATGTGAGTTAGAGAAGTTAGAGCATACCATTAATTTGAAAAGCTTTCCACATTTGTTTCCTTCCATGCCATTGCTGTAACAAGCAGATTTTCTGTGAATCCTTCCATCCATGTAGAAAAAGTTTCAGAAGGAGTCAAGATCCAGCTATCAGATCCCTTTCCCTAGCTCATGTGAGGATGATTGTGTATAATTTGTCAGTGATGCTGCTAAATGTGGAATATGTAAAACAGCCTAACCAGAAGAATATATTTTGTTTTGAATAAGCCATTGCTGAGATGAGTGTAAAGTTCTCAGTTTGTCAGCAAAATGCCTTATCCTAATAGCTAAATAATCACCATCTCCTTTAGGGGTATGGATAATGAACAGAAAAATCTAGAGAAGGAACTGTTTTTATAATTTCTAAGGCAGAAAAATTGTAAATATAGTTAAGACATTGGCGATCCAGTTTCAGTATTCCATAGTAGACCCCTGAATCTTTTCCAACACGTTCTCTCTTTTCCCTCGCTTCTCAGCTCACCTCCTCTCTTTGCTCTGCAAGGTTTCCAGTCTTGTCATTAATTCTGTTTTTGCATAATGCCTGGTACCATAAATCCCTCACCCTGGCTGAGATCACAGTGTACCACTTAATTTTGTTTTGGCACAGAGTAAATACTGCTTTTATGCTGAACAATGCCGGTGTGTGCCAGACAAATAGAAATAGAGGGTTAGGAAGATATGCTCTGTTAAAACCAATGGAATTGCCAAGTGCTCTTTTTCAGGCTTAACAAGAACAGTCAATTCCTCTTTTCTCATTAAAAAAACTACCACAGACAGTGAAGGTGTTGGCAAAGGCAGAGATGTATAGCCTGGAGACAGTAAAGGCAAATAGATTACCTAGAGTTGCAGTACATGGTGTGAGATATTACTTGAAGATTCTGTGGACTTCACAGTTAAAAAAAGTGTTTAATATTTGTTTGGGGAAATAAACCTTTAATTTGTCTATGAAAAGTAGCAAGAATAAGATAGAAATATTGACTCCTCTGGACAGCCATTGTGCAGGCTGTGGCTGCCCACAGTGCATTCTGCCTAGCTCACAACTTTCTTCTCTCAGCAGCAAATTCCCTACAGTATTTGTATAGCACAGTAAAGAGAAGTGTTTTGACTGGGTTTTTTCCCCCCTCTTTACCTTAGAATTAATAAATAGCAACGAAAAATTTTAACCACAGAAGCGATGAAAATAGTTGTTGATCCCTTTCAACCTTCTGTAATCTGTAACTGCAGCCAAAGCTTGAGCTGAAAACTGGGTTGTCTGCTTCCTAACCTAGATTTTGCCTCAGTTGTTTTAGAAAGATTTCTACTGTTTTGAGGTGTCTTTGGTAGCCAGTCTTTCAGTGGGAGAATTGTGGACAGAAGGAAGCATAACATAGACCTACCTGGGGCATATTCACAATGACAAGAAAGCACAGAGGTCAGCACTGTGGTGACAGCAGTGGGGACTGATAGTTCACACAGAGATGCATCTTTTATTCTCAGAGAAAATTGTGTCCCTTTATCTCTAGCCATGTATTTCTAACATTTCTGCTCTTCTCTGCTGCCTTGTTGCCCTACTTGTTTCCTGTAGTGGCAGCACAACAATAAGGATTTCATTAACAATAATGTACATCTACAGAGTTTTATGAATTGAAAGGCACTCTAGATCTGGTAATCTGTTTTCTTGCCTTGCAAGGTGAAGGGCTGCAAGATTTAAATGTAAGTTTTGCAGAAGCAACGCAAACTGGAGGTGACATAAAACACAAGGCATGGAAAAGTACACTCAGATACAACCAAGTACACTAGAATATCAAATGCAAAATGTTTGTAATTCAGCACTAACATCATAGTATTCTTGATGTAGGGTTCCATGCATTCTATAATTTCTTTGGGGGGAAGAGTATGTAGAGCAAAATGCAAAGGAAGAAATCAGAATGATTTCTAACATGCTTTTTGATGACTAGTTTGAGCTAAGATGCACAAACATACACCTTGGAGATATACTTTTTAAAAAATCAATTATGTCCATTGATAAATTCTCCAAGTCTTTCACTATAATTTGATTTATAACAATGTAGCATAACTTGAATTCTTGCCTGTGTAAAAACAAGATCAATGTAAAGTCACTATTACAAAGATTTATTCACGAGTACACAATAGATTCTGTCTGCCTAATTAAGTCTATTGTATCAGAACCAATTCAGTTGGGTTAAAGTTTGTGCACAGGCTGCCTGGCAAGTGCTGCATCTGCAGTACCATTTAGTTATGGCAATTTGTCAGTGGCAGTCCTAAATGATGAGATGTTAGAAACACAGGCATTTCCTGAACACTGACAATGTCATTTCAGATGTCCTTAATGGCATTATAATCTTTTATTGTTGTTGTTTGCTATCTCCTTCCTTCCCAGAAATGCCTCCGAGGCTTTTCAAAATAACACAAAACTCAGAAAGTAAAAGTCACACATAATTCTTTGCCTGCTTCCTCACAGCTTTGTCTGTAGAAAAAAACTTTGCAAAGGAATAGGGTTTGCCTAAAGAAAATTAAAAGGTATGTGAAGTTGCTTATCTAAACTCCTAGTTCAATGACACAAAGATGAAAGCTCTCCATTTCAAGGACATCTATTCAATTTACGAGGATAATTACTATGATTACATCTGTGTGTCTACATAGTGAATAATATTCTGGGTAAGAGGAAACAGTTGGTGTCAGAGCTCACTAAAAAAAAGAAAAAAAAGAAATTAAAACCTGCCAAACTTTTGTTCTCTCTGTATTCCTGTGGTATCCGTGTTCAGCTGAGATTAAAGAACTTTACAGCTTTGTGCAGAGTTCAATCATTTTCTTGGAGGGAAGGAAATGTAGCTGGCAGCTGTTTAAGGTTATCTGTTGAGTGATTTTGTAGCACTAAGGTGACACAGATGACCCAGTTAAGATACCATGTAGCTTTTTAGGTTGCTTCTGGTTTGTGGTTTTTTCCCTCCCACAACTTTTTTTTTATTAGTTATTATTTTTTCAACTCTCCTTTACTTTCCTTGTGTCTAGCATACAGTGTGAATTCATGGTGGCTGGAGACCAACATGTCTGGCAGGGAGACAGTGAAGTTCTTGGTAGCTCCCGGCTTAGACCTGAATTAGTTTGATTTCTGGAGATTATTTTATCTCGCTGCTCCAATAACATATTGTTGCACTTCTACCTTGAGATTGGCTGTTTTTCATTCTAGAATTTAATCTACTGAATCAGTTTGATGTTGGTTTCTTTCTGGCATGCTGTCCCAATAGAATGGAATATTTCCCTTACACCTACTATATTGCATTGAAGAAAGACAACTCACAAGCACTTGAGTTGGGAGGGGCACTGAGAATCTATGGTTCATGTGCCCAGATATTGTGGAAGTTGGGATGGTAGAGACCTGTAGGCATTTAGAAGCATTAAGAGGACAAGATAAAGAGAATTCTTAGTGAGAGCAAAAGAGAACCTAGAAACCTAGTCAAAAGTAGCTAGAGCTGATAGTTTGGTTTTTGAATCCATAACATCCAAATACATCAAGAGAAAGAGAAGATGAAACCCAATTGGAAGATAGGGTCTTTGGATGAAGTGGCGTAGGATACTTCAGGAGCAAAATGCCATTCAATTAGCTTTTTACTGATGTAGTAAAAAATATAGACTAAAAGAGTAAAAAAAATTAGTAGTAGATGAGACTTGGAAGTCAATTGCAAGAACTGTATTTCCAGGAAAAGCAGAAAAGCTATTTTTTCATATATTTAATTTGTTTGTGGATACTAAATCGTGTATTTTAAAAAGCACGTGTATCACACAGGACTGAGGCTCACTGAGTGAAGGTGCTTCAAAGCCCTATATCTGTCCACTTTTACCCAAAGCTTCTGGAAATACTACTGTGGTCAATATTACTATTCTTCAAAAGGATCAATGACCATCTTCATTTATTTGATC
Organism: Manacus vitellinus; assembly: GCF_001715985.3. Taxonomy (NCBI): domain Eukaryota; kingdom Metazoa; phylum Chordata; class Aves; order Passeriformes; family Pipridae; genus Manacus; species Manacus vitellinus. Next base: position 2,928,856 of record NW_021940603.1, on the reverse strand, counting down.
AGTGATGTAGAAGTGAAAATACAGGTGTATTTCATTTTTAGCAAAATATGATGCTGCTGCACCTGAAGCATAAGAAAGGTATCCTTTGTGGTGTGTGCAGTATGTATCATTATCTTTGTGTGTCAAAATCTTAATATCCTGTATGTGTGTGTTTTATGCATATTTCCCAGGGATTTTGTAATTCCATTTCCATTTCTTTCTCTGTTGGAAAACAGAACTGTAATACAAAAGTAACATATTTTGTTTATCTTTGTGTGTCTTTGTTTACATTTTCTGTCTGAAACAACAAATTAGTACATTGTTTTGTCCCATACAAATGTTTTGGTATCCAGGTATCCCACTTGCTCATTAGAAGTTGGAAGATCCCTGCAATTAGACCCCAACTACATTTTATTCCAATTTTTTATTCCAGTAGATAGACGAGAGCAATTCAATTGGAAGGAATCTGCACCATCATCTAGTCCTACTGCCTCAGCATTCCCCTATCATTCTCAAAGTCAATAATGACAACTTCTGCAGCTACTGTGCCCAAAAGGAGCCATAAGAAATTGATTTTAAAAATTGCATTTAACAGAATGTAGATACATGAGTATTTAGACTCTTTAGAATGGTCTTGCTGTGTGTGGTTCCTGCTCCCAAAGTTATGAGAGGAAAATTCCACATAGACTAAGCACTGAATAAATGTGCAGCCTGGGCCAGTTCTGAGGTGTTCATAATCGAAGCAAGAAGTGGAGATATGTTTAGTATTCAATTAAAATAAATGGAAAAGCAATATTTAAGAGCTGTCCTAACTCCCAGGACTATTATGTAGAGGTAATACATGGTTTACCCAATATGTTGAAAGACAACAGCTGTTGTGGTGTTTTATTCCTATGTCAGTGGCTTCTGGATCCATTTTTATCTATATTACAAATGTCTCTCAGAATGGTAGTATTGACTAAAACAGAACTTACTTATTCTTTGAACTTTTATTCTGTAAAAATGAAAATAAAACCTCTAATTGATTTTCTGCATAGAGCATGGAAAAGCAAAGCCCTGCCAAAATCATCCCTTGTTAGGCATCAGTTCCAGTTCCAGCTATTAGGATGAAACCTTTCAGATGAGACATTTGCAAGACTTTGTTGTTGTTGTTTTGGTAAACTCTAGGTTGTTTTAGACAGTTAAAAACAAGTCCCAGTCACAGCGTTTTATAAACCAGACATCTTCCTATGTCAAGGATGCTTTGGTGTAATTGCAGTGAACGCTGGGATAAAATTACCACCTTACAGCAGGCATTTGGCAGATAAATAAATGCTGGTTACAGGTGAGAGCAGCATAGTACAGTGGAGCATCCCTTGCTTTTCCAGCTAAGCTATGCTGTATCTAGAGCTCTACTGCTCCCCTCTCTTTGCTCACCCCCACACTGTCCTTTCCTTCGTGTGTGAAACAGGGATATATTTCTAGAGCTGGAGGAAGCACAGCCATGCATGAGTGAAACTGAGCCTGGGGTGATCTGCAGGGGAGTGATTGTACAGAGCAGGATACAAGATAGTGATTTGTGTCCTGCTGGGAGCAGGAGCTGCAGTGTTGCAGCACGGTACTGAGCGAGCTCACCTGTGAGCAGCTGCACAGAAACAGGGAATTGTTACTGGACACTGGGCTTGAAGTGAGACTGGGCTCACTTGTATGTTCATCCCTGTTCTCAAACAGCAATATTTTTTAATTTAAGAGACACACAACCCCACTTGAAATCATCCAGTACAACTGGAGCTTTTTAACATGAAAAGAATTATTAAATCTTGATAAATGTGCAACTTTTCAGGGCAGGTTGAGGGCAGGAGGTGTTTTTTAGCAGGAAGAAATTGGCAGTAGGATTAAAATGAATTTTTTATTTGTGTAAAGTCTTACTTGTGACTGCTCCTTTCTGGCCTGTGTCACCTGGGAGCAGGGGAACTGCCATAGTGCATCAGAGCAGTTATTTGTCAGTGGCAGCACGGCCTTGCCAGCAGTGACCGACATCAAATCCTTGGGAAGAAGGCAGGGGAAACCTGCAAGGAGGCCAGAGAGGGAAACACTGATCATGGGGAAAGGGTTTTTTTTTTTCTCCCTCCTGCTTTTGTTTTGGTTTTACCTGGCTGAAATGGATTGAAACAAAGCTCCAAAGCTTCACCTGTTTGAGATGGCATTCAAAGTTTTCCCCTTTAAAAATGCATCAAAAACTAAAGGAGCTACTTAAATAAGAAGGCAAGGGAAAAAAAGGTGTCCAGCTGCATTAAAATGTGGATCTAATGCAGTGCAGGAAAAAATACTTTTCTTGTTTACCCTAGTAAGAGAATTATTATAAGGAAAGCATTACATGTGCTGCATCTCCCTCCTGCCTTCCAGCCTTCACCCTCTTTGACTGCCTTTCTCCAGAGCTGATAAATGTGTGTGTGCTTCAATGTTCTTTAAAGATAGGCTTAGATTCTGCTTCCCCTACATTTCCAAAGGGAGATATTTCAAGGAATGCTTGATAATTTGCCCAAATCCAGGGAAAATTTAGGGACTGTATGTAGCTATAAATACTAAACACATCTTGTGATGCAGAGCAGTAGAGTAATCCAGAAGTTTTCCACCAAAAGTGCTGTACTATGTATTGGAAGGTGATGATGACAAAACACTTAGAATTGAAGAAAAATATATTTCTCTTAGTGATTTTTTCTTCCCTCTGCTCTGAGCCTCTATTTTCATATTTTCAAGAATTTTTATAATGCCAGGCAAACTATTGACAGAAGGTAGTTAAGATCTCTGCATTGAGCCTAAATGCCAAAATAGGAAGAAATACCTTATTTTTCAAGGAGAAAAAAGTCTCATAAGACTTATTTGTGTATGTGGAAGACAGTAAAAAAAGTGTTTAATAAATCCCTCTGCAAAGGAATGGAGTCTTTGTGGGCTTGGTGACTACCATGGATTTCTTTTCAAATTGAAGGATAGTATAACTAATAGTGGATATATTGGTTCTGGTGCTAACACATGTCCATCCCTGGATTAAGGTACAGAAATAGTTCCAACTATTATGGTGAGAACTAACCAAGTCTCCTTCTTTTCAAATGAGGATCCTTAGAAATTGGGTTATGAGCTACTTCTACTCTGTATCTTGCCCATTACATCTTGAACAAGCTTTTTGTATTAGGCACAGAAATGCAACTTCAATAACAACGATCTTCAGTCTGCTGGAAATTTTAAATGAAAGCCAGTTGTTTAAGGTGACACCACTCCCTGGGTGGAGACTGCTTGTAGGTGGAATCCTCTTTCCATACATGTTGTGCTGACATGTTTTACTCTTCTTTGCAGTAACCAATCTGTGTATTTCATGTGTTGGAAAATACCAAAGGGTTTTCTCTTGTAGACCATTGCAAGTTGTCCTTAGTACTGTCAGGTTAAATGACCATGAAACACAGTGGATTTTTAAGTAGGTAATGAGTAGTGAAGAGATTGATTGATTGAAAAGTTTGCAGGGTAAACAGGCAGAGAAGAGGGATATGACTGAAAGAAGAGATCACATGTGCAAACAGTTGGCAAAGAAAAAAGTAGAGAATATAATAGGGCTAAAACACCATAATACACAGGAATGCAGTACTGGTAATGACTTGCATTCCTGCAGCATCTTTCATCCTGAATCGTCTTCAAACACCGCAGAGATCTCATCACTCATCCCTCCAAAGCAGTCACCTTTCAGGTGAAGGTAAGAAAAACAGATCAGAAATATATGGAGAAGAAAGATTGCTAAAATCCAGGGAAGGAGAAGTAGAATAGGCAAACCTATTTTTCAAGAATGTTTTGCTAGGCATCCTACTCATAAACAAGTCATGGTCCTGCACTGGAGACATGTATATTACATCATAATTTATATTGTGTATGGGACCTCATCTACAGGAAAAATGGTTGTCTCACCTACAATGAAACTTGAAGACACAGCCCCCTGAGTACTGGATTTTGGGGCTGGTCCTGCCACACACAGTCATCATCTACTGAACATGTCCTAGTTTCCCCAGGGGATGACCATGAGGGAACTGTGATCTCCAGCCAGTCTTCATTTTGGACTGTGGATATAACACATTAGAGAAGAAATCCACAAGTCACTTCAGACAAAAATATCATTTCAGTTATAACTGAAACCTTAAAACATTGTGTTCATCTTTTTTAAAACAGGAAAAATATTAATTAAATACCAATTTTGCCTATTGTTTCCAAGAAATATGACAGACTTGTGAGCTGGAAGGATTAGAGTTGTTCACATTGTGGGTGCAGGGTCTTTCATCTCCTGTGCACCCACAGGCTGCAATCATTCCATATGCCATGGGATACCCTATAATAGACCTGCAGATATAGGTTGTCTTTTTGGAAAGAGAAGTGTTATCATATAATTGTATGTACATTCATGCCCCCAGTTCCCAAACACAGGCAGGAGGACTCTTTTTTTCCCCTCCTCATTACATATTTCACATTCCTAAAGAACAGACTTTCATTTTGCAACCAAATAGCCAAAGCCATCTTAGACTGTCAGAAAGAGAGACTATTTCAGCTCAGGAAACAGCACTTCAGCCTGACACTTAGTTCAGTAATTCAATTAAGAGCACGGGCAGTTTAGGACACATTCAGCTGCGTGGTGTTGCATGGAGCTGTGCTCTGCCACACGGTGGCACAAGAAGGACCAAACATTAGATCTTCAGTTCTGCTGATTTTTGTATTCAGCACGTGCAGCGTGCTGGGTGTGCGTGGGCTGCTGGAGAAAATTCTCTCCAAGTTGCTGCGTAGCCGAGTCTGGACGCTGACTGATTACACCTGTCACATTTCATTTTCAGACAGGTTCATATTAACCTTCCTTTCTGCAAAGTGTAGTCCCCTCTCTCATTGCCTCAGACTGAATTTCTGAGGAGACACCTTGTGTTTCCCCTTTGAAAATAGGCAGGAGGGTGTATGCTGTTTATAAACGTGATGCCAGAGGACCTGAATCTTCTCCATGTCTCCTTGCCCTGTCCCCTACTGCCATTCTTCCAGCATCAAGATATTCTGGTGTGTAATTCAATTTTAAGTAGTAGAAGCTGCATAGTTCTTATACATCCTGGTCAACTGGTGCATGAAATAAAGATACATGCACAACCCTGGAGACAGATGCATGTCCTTTGCACCTGAGAAAAGCAAGTGACTGTTACCTATTTATTTAAAAATCCCCACTCTGTCTTCCAAATTTCATTTCACTCCATTCAGATTGAAATGCTCCCTTCTTGTTGCTTCTATTTGTATAACTTAATACTTGACTTCACAGTAGGTCTGCTGCAATTTTTTGGGTTGAGGAACAGGGAACACTTTCTGTTCCCACTTTGTCTTCTGGTTCTGAGATTTATTCCCACTATCTCTGTATTTTTATTTTGATAATTGATACTTTACCTCATCTGACCTGACATTCTCTCTCTTTACTTTGTACTCATTTTACTGATATTACTTTATCACCTATGTGTTTAAGGGTTTAACTAAAAATTTCTGTAATAAATTAAGCTATAAGAAAAAACTATTTTCATTGTGAATAAACCCAAAATGTACAATCCAGAATTGCACATCTAAGGCATTTGTTACACAATTTTGTTGTTATCTGGTGAAGAATTAGCTTTTAAAGATTTTTAAACCTTTTGAAAATGTCTATACAATGTGATGGTGTGTCGCTGACAAGACTTCAAGGATTATTAAGAGCGATTCTGCTTAAATTTTTGCAACCTATATGTGTGCTAGAATGCCTCTTATGCGTTCTGAAGGGATCCCAGTACAATCTGTAAACTGTGAGAGACTCTAGTGAACCAGTGGATACTATTCAGCAACATCCATGAAGATGAACCTGGCTGAACACTGTATTTGGGCAAAAGTAACATGTCTGACGTGTTTGCTGAAGGATGAGGGTTCTTAGACGGGAAGTCTGGAATTCAGTTTATTCACTCGGGGAAATCTGTAAGACCAAACTGAAACAGTTATTCCTTGATTGGGCTGGTCTTGTGATGCTTCTATAAAACAGAACAATTCAGATTTTTTCTGTGACTTGCACCAAATCTCTCACTCTTTGACTCAGACTTTGTCTGTTTTTGTCAGCGAGGCCATACTAACTTATTCTGACTGAAAAATTCCTCTGCTATTTCACTTTTACCCAAAAGTGTTTTCTCTACCATGGAGTTCTTAAATGGAGTTCTTAAGGTTACATCTTACTTGAGATGTAAACTCACTCTATGATGTAGCAGAGACAAGTTTTCAGTCTTTACTCAACAACTTTGCATAGGATACTGAGAGATTTCCTATTCATCTAGCAGAGCAATTTGTTATCATCCTTGAATATTCTTCAGTCGTTATAGCTGTAATAGTTCTTAGAACATCATAGCCCTTTCTCTCTCTCCTCCTCTCTTTCTATTAAGTTTTGATATTCTAAAATGTGTGTCTGTCCCTTAAAACAGTAAAACTTCTTATTGTTTTCTTGCAAACAATTCGATTTATTCAAAAGCTCAAAAGAGACATTTGTAACAAGGTCAAGGACATGATTTGATGAGTTCTCCAGATGTCAGTGAAATGACAATGCTGCTGTTGCAGGAAAAGAAATGATCCCTGTTTCTTTAGAAATCACTGCTGACACGTTGAATAAACACCAAAGTTATGTGGTGTGCTTCTGGGTGCAAAGTTGCTTCTGTGTGAAGCAAGCTTTTATTATTCTTTGCAAACAGGATAACTGCATTTCTAAAAGGCCTCTGTTATCTGTAAGCAAATTATTACAGAAAAAAAACTCCAATGTTAAGCCCCATGGGATGTGGTTTATAATAGACTCAGGACAGCAAATATCATGATGGCATCAGTCTCCTCTAACTCAGAACTGTCTAAACTTTGAAACGGGTAAGGTTAGTTTATTTATTAGATAAAATATTACCAGAGGGCAATAAGCCTTTTGTTTAATTTTTGACCCGTTTTTAATTTTATTAGTACATTTCAGAGAGTTTAGAAGACAAAAATTTTGTAATAGTGAACTGCTGGATCACAGGTGACAATCAGCATCAAGTTGCCAGCATCATCAATGGGCAGGATCTGTTGAAGACAAGTAATCAGCCTTTATCAGGGTAGATGGAAGGAGCAAGCGAATATGGTGACACTGGCAATAATAAGCATCAAAAAGAGGGATTTCTTCCTAGTATACTACAGAATATCAGTGATATAATGTCATCTTACAATGCTTAAGAAAATAATTTTATGAAAAGAGAATGACTAAGGAAGGGGGGTTTTGTGATGTTATAGTCCTCAGTCTGTTGCTCAGTGAATGTGAGTTGAGAAGACTGATAATTTGAATTTACAGGAAGCATGTTCTAAACAGCACACAAATCTGCACAATGCTCGAGATTCAACAAATTGCCCTGGGTCAAGAAATTGAGTTGCATGTGAAGAGTGATTTGTTTCACTTCCTGAAAGTCAAACTGGTTTGTTACAGTATTTCTAGAAAGATACAAAGCCATTTCCACCAAGGATTTCTATCCCTGTCCTATCAAATATACACGATTATCAAATATTCACCCTAGCCTATCTTGTGTACACCTATTGTGGTGCTCTTTTCTTGTCATAGCTGTTATAATTAATTCCTTACAAGTCTGATAAGGCAGCAGAACTGGAAAGCTGGAATTTTTAGCCATGCTTATCTGTAGATGTACTGCTTTGGGCATCCATGTAGAGTGGGAAGAAAAGTAACCAGATTTGAAACTGCACTGCATTTTACCAGAGCTGATCACAGAGGAAAACAGCTCACTTCACAAAGTTTTAATCAAATCAGGATCAAAGTAGTTAATTGATTTATTAATGACAATCATTAACCAGCAGTCAATGAAGTGCATATTCAGGATCATTATCAGCAATACAGCATAATAAGCCATAATGATAGATGTTTACAGAAGGTTTATAAATGCAGATTTCCTCATACCCTCCTGTGACTAATCCAAACAATTTAAAAAATGCCAGCAGAACTGGCAGGTGTTTTCAGGCCTAGTTTTAACGCTGCTCTCTTCCTTTGCCTCTTTCCCTACTGCTACATATTTCCCTGTGAATTTGCTCCCCGTGTGCTGTCAGAGAGGTGACACCACCCTGGAATCAGGTTCAATTCTACCTTCTGGCTCCAGAACAGGAAAGGCACCTTGAGCAGAGCTAAGCAACCAGACTGGAGCTGGTACTATTTTTATTTATCTCTTTGTTTATCAGGAGCCTTTTTTCCCCCACTAAACACATTTTTACTGCATTGTCTCTAATTTATTCTATGTCAGAGACTAAGTACTAGATTTTTTTTTTTCTATTTGTGATGTGAGCCTTAAAAATTATAGATGATTCTATTTCCTGGGTAGATGTTATTGAAGAGTAACCAAGCTCAAACTCATCACTAGTCTGTAAATGTTCTTGAGGATATGGATGGGAATGATTATTCTTTGTGGATGACCTATAAAATTTCTCAAAATGTGGAATTGGAGATTTATATTCTTTTGCTGTACATATTCTCTAATTTACTTTTGCTAGTAATACTCTCTGGACATATGGACAAATAGAAACACAACTAAAAGCTTTTACTTCTAAATCAGTCTTTTAACTCTTTCCTTGTTTACAAAAATAATTTAACCAGGTTCTCAGCATCATTGAATTATTAGAATTTCTACAAATATGTGTATTACTCATTATGTCGAAAAGTAAGTCTTCTTTGTGGTCTATTTAATTATTAATTACTGTTGCAATATTTATCCATTTCTTATCCATGTTTCCTGTGTTTATAATAAGCTCTGGTCTATCATTATGTGTTTTATAACATGGAGGATTTGGAGATTTTCTTTTTCTGCATTAGATACCACACAAGCCCGAATTTTCAAATTTCTTAAATTCAGGTGCCATCCTTAAGCATCTAGTAAATGTCTGATCTCCCAGGAGTACTGAACAGTTAGTTGTAAGAATCAAATGCTTTTACAGTGACTGTTGTATGTAATCTTTTTGGTTTGTTTGTTTTCCCCCCTACTTCATGTATTTCATATTAAGCAATTAGGAAATTAAACACTGGATAATTTTTTTTAGTCTTTCTCACATTTTTCTTTCTTTTTCTTTTTTTTTTCTTATCATCAAAATGAAATAGTGTCCATATTAAACTTTCAAATTTGGAAATTAAAATGAAATGAAAATCCAAAATGAAACAGAATTCTCTCTGAAGTGACATCATAACTTATTCTTACATTTATCAAGGTTTTTGCTCTCTAAGCTGCAACTCTGTGTTCTGAAATGTTAACAAGATAAAGTTAAATCCTCTTTCCATTACTCTTAAAAAAGAGAGGCATTTATGGATCCAGATTTTCAATATTGTGTATAAACAATTAGAAATGCAAATATGCCCCTGCAGTTGTGGGTAATTTATAGCTGCAGTTAACATAACTGTGGAAAAGATAAAAATGATGCTGCACTTACCAACTGTACCCAAAATTACCCAAAATCTGTGCAGGTTTTTTTTTTTTAATTGGGCATACACAAGTTTTTTCTCATGTTGTAGACAGACATATCATACATTAGTGTCCACTGTTATGTCTCCCTTTATTAACTGGACTCCAGATTTTAAGGAAACTTTTACAGAAAAATTTGTTTGCAATCCTGCTCCAATTATTCTAGGTGCACCATCATGTTTATGGTAAACTTCCCAATAATTTTTTTTCTAATGTATAAGTAAAACACAACTACTTTGGTTTCAGAAAGTACTATACCCAAGTTTTAGTGATTTGCTCATGAGTAATGGTTTTCTTTTTTCCTCTGTCCTCCTTTATTTTTATCTTTGTTCTTCTTAACTTCCTTTTATCATTCAATTATCTGAAGGAAAACTGTTCCAAAAGCACTTTGCTAGCATGATGGTCAGAAGATAACCTTTCAGCATAAAAATGGGATAAGCTTTTTATAACTATATTTACATGTGGGGCTTTTTTCTGCTTTGGTAGTCAGAGAGCCATGTACAGGTCTAAAATCCCCTGGGCAGCAAATTCAGAGGAGGTTAAAAGACTTAAAAACCCTTAGAGCTGCAATCAGAAATTATTGTCACCTTCCGTTGGCTTTGATCAGCAGGACAGTCTAGAGACCAAGGTGAAAAAATTCATGTGTTCTGTGGTGACAGTTAAATGCAGGAAAGTAAACAGACATTTTGTGTCTTCCCTGAGCTGCTGTTCAGTGTTGGAAGCACCTGGAATCTATAGATAGTTCTCCTGCACCATGTGGTTTGAGATAAAGCAGAGTGTGATAACCCATAAAACTAAAAAAATTACTGTTTCAAATCAAAGACTGGTATAGGAGCTACATAAAGAATAGGAAGATTAAAAACACAAACAAAACCAAAAATTGGTATGTACAGTTCAAGATGAATTAGAAGGTTTGTGAGATACTGTAGAAAAGTGTCTATAGAACATAATCAGGGTGACATCCACTGCAGTGAGGAGGAGTAGCATCGTGGGCATGGAGCATGCAGGTGGAATATTCTAATTGCTAGAAATCAGTCACTGCTGTCTGGTGAAGGTAAACACATCCTTGGTGAGTCATTGCTAAACTGGGTGATTCTAAAACACGAGAGAGCTGAGGAAACACTGCTCTGCCAGGACTGTGTATGTGTTTGTTAGGCCTTTGTGAGTAATGCTGCAAAGGGGCTGAGTTGTGACCTGGTCTTGAAGAATGTGGTCAAAGCTGAGGAAAGCTCCAAAGGCAACAGGGCTGCTACTTGCTGAAGAAATTATTCCTAAATAGAGCATTTGAAAGATACAGGACTGAAACCTGGTCAGTTCTTTTTGTGTAAAGTCCTTCAGTGATGTAAGACAGTTATTAGAAAAGGAAATGCTTTTTCCGAGTCACAAAAGCTGCATCCGACTTTTTGTCCTTGCACAGTGGTGCACAGGGAAGAAGTTATTGTCTGTTACCTCTGGGATTAAAAATGCAGGCAGAACTACAAGTCCTAAACACACCAATTATTAAAGTAAAACTTTAAAGGAAAAGAATCAAAGCTATTGGTGATCCCTTCTCCTGAATATAAAAGACTTTCTGTAAAGTGACTGATTTTGCCTTTCATTTCAGTGGCTGTTTATCAGTGTTTGACAGCACCATTTTCATTATCAAGTTCCAGCAGACAGTAACTTTGGCTCATCACCATGTCTCCTGGGTATTTCTTGGCCATGTGATCAAACAAGGCATATTTCTCAACTTAGCTCCTTTGATATCACATAAGGTATCATTCTTTGGAGTCATGTTCTAGGTTGCAAGTTGACGAGAAAAAGGATTCAGCAGATGCAAAGCAGCATAGGTACCTTGCCTTTGGCTTCAAGGATAAGATATTGCCTTGGAACCAATAAAAAATTAGGCAGTGCCATCCCTGTGGCTATCACTCTTCTGTGTGCAGTTTCTGAATAGAATATCTTTTAGCTGAGGGGTTATTCTGTAAGGGGAAGTTTAGAAAAAACCTGAGACTTAGCTCAGTATGTACAAAGATGCTAATGAAAATCTACCTCAAGGTTATTTTGCTCATCATAAATTCTCTTCCCATTACATTTGCTTTCTAAAGTTTTATTTGTTGTCCTGGTTCAGTAAAGTACATACACATTCAAAGCACTGGAGTAGCTCTATATAGAAAAAAAATATCACAAAGCTGTTGAGCTATTTTAGCTTTGTATCCACATGCATTCCAGTTTACAACCCAAATGGGACTAGGAAGTGAAAATTAAAGAATAAACTTGATGGTTAAACTAAATGTTATATAAGAGTTCTCAGTCTATCCATCCAAGTTGTTAAAAGTGTTCCACCTCTTATTTTGGCAAAGTTTGTGTGCTAATGTGCTTCTGGTGTGTTCTTATCCATGCTGGAAAAATTTGTAGCCCAAGCCATGCTAGATGTTGTAGAAACATGAGTTAAAGTAATTTGCTCTTTTATTTCTCTCTAGTGACTTATTCTAATGAACCAGAACAGAGTTCCTTGTTTTTTTCATACAAGACTATCATAAGAGTAATGCCAAATAAAATAATCAGAACTTTACAATGATAAACCTCCTTGTAGAGTTTTCACTCCATGCATAGTACACATGGTGTAGGAACCCTAAGTAATATTTGCTTCACATAGGCTTTCAGCAGTGTAACTTCAAAGATAAGGAAAAAAAAAACAAAGAGAAGGAAAGATGAGATCTAGTTCTTTCTGCTGGGATTAGATATAATTTGTCTTAAAAGATCTTTCCATGAATAATATTCCACTCATGTTTTGCAGTGAAGAATTGCATAATGTGTTAGTTTGCAATTCCTTGTTGTCTAAGAGGTAATTACTTCATAGCATTTTGTTGTTGGGGATGACTTGTACATTACTGGAAGAAAAAGAAAATATCAGAATGGGTCTTTGGCTTTAATTAAAAACCTCTTGCAGAATATTACATGTTTCTCACTTCGTAGGGGGAGTGTCATACAGTGCAAATTATTTCAAAATTTTCTTGCATTTTGTACAAGCAATTGCTGTTTGAACATGTTCTTTTGCAAACTATTCTAGAAAGGATTAGTTGCTTGTATTACCCTGGAACCACCAAACAAATGTTAAGGCTGCTTACCTATTTAGGCTGTTGCAGTCAGAATTTTGTTCAGACAGAAATGAATAAAAGCTACATAGTTGAAGGAATATAATTCATTTGTTGGACTTTGTAGTGACTCCAAAGGAGTCACAGGTCCATACATATAACCCTCAATGGCAGCTTTTTAAGTGCACTTTTAAATTAGCTGGAGGATCCAAAGTCAAAAATAGGCTGCAGTGGCTACTTTGAGGAGTGCTGTGTATTTTGCTTGTCTGAATGAACCTAGGAAATATGCTGTTTGCATGGCAAGGAATCATCAGAAGTGTCTCTGTGAATGACTTAGTTGCTACTCAGATACACCCAGAACATTCTTTGTCTCAGGAATTCTAAGATGCAGACGTTAGAACAGTGGCAGTTTGACTGAACAAAGGAATAACTAGATGATGGGATAAATTTGGGTCAGAAGTTCTTTCCTCCCCATTGTATTCAGATCTTTGTGTATGTGTCATACGCAGACATGGCTTTTCTGCTCCCTCCTGCGGAAATACATCCTGTGGAGATGTACAAGGTGTGTTTGCTGTGATCCTACGTTTTTCTTGCTTAAGAGAAGGAAGGTCTATGTTCTTATCCCACTTTGGTGTCCTGTTGTCAGCCTCTGTCCATCAGGTTCTCAGTCTGCAAAAAGAAAATGGCTTCATTTAGCCTAAATCTTGACATGTAGCCTAAAATTTCCTAAATAGCCCTGAAAGTTTGGCTATGTTGCCATCTGGTATCTCCAGTCTCAATTTTTGTTCTGTAGTAGAAAACAATCCTCAGAGATATGAAGGATTTTTTTTATATATTTTTTCTGCATGTATCAGGAGGGTGGGCTCTTATTTAAACAGAATCAGTATATATATACACACCAATCTCATTAACTTTGACAAGTATTATAAACTGTAAATTACAGAGGACACAGACGTCTTCAAAATATAACCCTATGTCAGCTTTTTTTGTTAAAAGAAATTTCAATAAATCCTGCATTGTGTGGGAAAATTTCTGAATCTAAACCAAAGAAAATACTTGCTTATGCCCTCGAGAATCAATACTTTCAGATTTTATGCAGCTCCAATTAAATCATAGCACACAACGGATACTCAGGCTCAAAAAACTCAAAGTTTTTTATGTAGTACAGTGTTCATCCTTCACTGCTGGCTTATTCATGAATAATGGATATTTTATTTGTTATTTAGATAAACAGTTTTGTGCCTGCTCCACAATGTTCTGCTGTTTGTTGAAGGTGTCAGAAGTTGCCCATAATACATGAAGTTAAATAATAGTTAAAATTAACAAGGTCTTTTGGTATCTCCAGAAATGAATGGGAAAGCTAATGAGGGCAGAGCTTCTGAAGTATGTCTGCTTCCAGTTGCTGGGGTTAGCAGCAATTTTGGTATCACATAAGTGGACTTAAGAATTTCTCATCTAGAATCCAAAATTTAAATGCAGTTGCAGAGATAACATCTCCATCTGCTTTCTCTTTGGTGGGGAAGGAAATTTTGTCAAGTATCTTCTGTCCATCTCTTGTTAAGCTTACATATACACTTTTTGCTTGCATGCCATAAAGCCAGAAGAAGCATATCAAGCTGGATCTTCAAAATAAGTTTTGTCTCCTTTGCTCATTGAACTGTCCATAAAAATGTTAGTGAAGCTGTGTGTGCTGTTATTAAATCACTTATATATCGGTCTAGCCTACGAATTTGGGATAATAAAGCAAGATTACTTTTTCAGAAACTCGTTAAACTTTACTGAGTTGTATTATACATGTAATAATTCTAAGTTTTCTACTGCAGAAGTAGAGATGAGCAGTTTGTTCCTCTCTGGTTTAACCGTTTCTTTATTTTGATGTATCTGGTTTTGCAACTGAGAAAGGAAGATACATGTGATTCCTCTACAGGCTTCTGAAAACCTGGAGCTTGCAGAAGGTATGACTGCAGAGTGAGGCGAGGGCATGCCTGGATAATGAAACTGAGCCAGAATGGGCAGCAGGATCAGAATAGATGTAAGGACAGGAATTATTCTGGTGTGTGTCAGCAGTTATGTTGAAAGCCAATTCCTTCTGTCTGTTGCTGCATTTTCATTGCTGCCACCTCACACACAGACAGGAGCAGCATACACAGCCATGATCCATCTTTGGTTTGCTGTGGAGACATGCTTCCTATTGAAAAATTAGCAACTCTAAATTTAGAGCTGCTTCGTGAGTGCAGAACTTCTCAAAGTTTGGCCCTACAATCCTTTGGGCTCTAATTCTGTAAAACAGGGTTAATCACAACAATTTTTTAATGTACATTTTGAATTTTGAAGTCTTAGTGGCAGAGACTGCCTTTAATAGAGTTCCACTGTCAGAGAAAATATTGAGATGCCTCTTGATTAGATGTAATGAGTAACAATCATACACACAATGCAAATATATCTTAAACATTTCTAAATTTCTCTTCCCTTCAGCAAAGGGAAAGCATTCTCTCCCATGTTTATTTTATCTTTTGGGCTTTTTCTATTCTTATGGTTTGTTGGCAGGTGAAATGCTATATTTTTTTTGGCCAGATAAGTTTTACGCTTCTGTAAATCAGGACATTATAGCTTCACAAAAAGATTTTCTTTCTATTACTATTTTGTTCACATTAGTATATTCCAAGCATTTTTAATATTTTCTTTCCTGCAGAGGAAAACCAAATCAAATCTACATGTAGTCACTCAGAGCAAATTGACTGGAAAATACCAGTTTCTGCTGTAGTTAAAAGTAATACTATGCTGTTATAGCAGGAAAGGGTAAAAAAATCTGCAGAGTAACCGAAAAGTGTGTCTCATAAAGAGCTACATGAAGTTATTTTTGCAAATATTCAAAAAATGAGCCTGTACCCTTTCTTCAAATATATACCTGATTTTTCAAAACTCATTTATTATTGAAATGGTAGCAAATAACTAATGCCACTTATTAAAAAGTGACTTGTTTTCATAAGAATTTGGAAAATATTATTGGTTTTGGTCTGATGCAAACAAGGTTATTCTAACTTTATGTGTCTGTTATATGGAGCAGAATTTAACTGTATGAGAAACAAACATCTTGTATTCTAATTGAATTGAACAAATATATACAAGAGATTCATTTCTTTGTTATTGCATTTTTTTAAGAATAGTTGTCATATGCAGACACAACTTTTATTTCTTTTCCTCTCTGACAATTTCAGCTTCCCATCTCTGGGGAAATAAATCAGCAGAACCTTGTCTGTGCTTTTTAGAAGCTGGAGTCTGTGAGAAAAGAAGGAAATGCAGTATTGCTTCTGCTGGTTTAGCCAGCCAAATTTATTTCTTTCACCAATATTTTTTCTGATTCTTTAAAGATCTCTGTTGACCTGCTGTTCCTTTGGTTTGCTGGCATGGAACAGACACAAAACACAGCATTGCAGCCCAGAGGGGCCTTTGCTCCAGAAGCCCTGTTCCTTTCCCTGAGGAGCATTAGCTTTCTGGTTCGAAGGGTGCACAAGCAGTTAAGTCGGCTGGCAGTGGCTGCAGCTCACCCTGCTGGGCACATTACCCCTGAATTTCCCCTTGATACAGGATCATTTCAGCTTTGCCTCGTGTTCTATCTTATCTGTTTCACCTGACAGCTGCTGCTCTGTTGGTATTCAACACTTCCTGCCTATGTAAGGTCTCATCCTCTTTCTTCAGATACCAGCAGTGGAAAACTCTGGCATTAAGGACCATACCCATGATCTCTTCAGCACTCTGGCAAGGCGTGGCTGTGTAGTCGGGTCAGATGATCCAGCTCTGCCTGTGCTCTAAGTTAGAGGGATATGAGCCAGGATATGTTCCTTTGCTCAAAGGAACATCTAAGGTCACAAACAGGCATCTCTCGTTCTTTCTCAGTGGTTAGATTAATGAGACTAACAGATAACAATTCTAATAGCTTTGAAATAGGTTTGTGTCCCTGGCTGGAGCACACCTCTTTCCCAGTTCCCAGGCAGAGAGAAGTGTGAGTTAGAATGCTACTTTGTAGACAAAGATTTTTCTTTTTCTGTTCTTGTCTCATCCACATACTCTGCAGAGTCTTGTCTCGTTCTACAGAAGGTTTACAATTTTCTCCTCATGGAGACAGGTAATATCAACATTTCCTGTTTTTTTTAAGATGGATCTTGTTCAGCCACCCATTGCAATACAGCTTTTGCTAAACTTCCTTGTGTTCATGCAGTAATTGTTTGGGTGAGAAATGCCGATTATACTTAATTTGTGTTACTTTAGTTGTTGAATTTTTGTTCTTGATTGAATACAAAAATTAAGACTGTGATGCCTGGAGATGGACTCATTGGTAAGCTAACTTGCTTTGACAGATTTTTTTTTAATACACTTACGTAGAACTAATTGTATGGGGGTTTCTTGTTCTCTGGTACAAGTTTGCCTTCACTCATGACAGCTGACAGCATGATGTAAAATGTCAAGAGTAATTAGTCAATACTTGCTAAAATCTTCCTGAGAGGTCATTGGTCATCCAAAGCAGCCATGCAAGAAAACACATAAGCACATTTTCACTAACCTTTAGGGAATAAAGTGCTAAAGTAATCTGCAAAGATACATAGCCTATTTTACTATACATAGGGGATACCTTTCAGTAGCCTCAATTCCCTTGAATCTGCTTCACGATTTTCTTAAAACACTTTTAGTCTCATGGGCTTAGAGTTCTGCCTTCTCTTTTACCATTGACTTGTAAGCAATCTTGATGCTAAAGCTTTTTTTTCTCTTGTGTTTTTTTTTGAGAATGCATCTGGCACTTCTGCTGGATAGGATGAAAGAATTCCCAGGGCAAATCTATGCATGTGCAAGTTTAAACTTTGGGTTCTGTGATCATTCATACCACTGACATTTCATTCTGTTCAACTTCAGGGAAATCCTGTTTCAAATACAAAAGCAGGGTGAGAAAAGACCAGAGGAGAACTCATCTAAAAGCTGAGATGAATGGCCTTATACCCACTTGTAATTGTACAGCACCAGCTTTAGGTAATAGGGTGTTATATTTTTGCATTTATAAAAGGATAATTGGCTATTCTATTTCTATCAAATATATTTTGAATACTGAGTTCCACTTGACAGTTATGAATTTACAGCTGTATGAGTCCACCTGTTTCTATTTTTTTTCCTGACAACAGCAAAAATTGGACTAGAAAGGTTCTCAAAAACTAAATATTTGCCAGATCTTTGAACTCAAGCTTTTTCCACTGCTGCAATATTTTAAAGGGAAGATAAAAAATAGCTGTATGTTCTCCTTATATTGTCCTCCATCTTCTACTTTTCTAGTCTTGCAAAGGATTTCGAAGCCTTTAGATGCTGCTACAGTCTCTGTTAAGACATTCTCCTGGCCAGGTTTTTCTGGGAGAGTCAAGTGATGTTCTGGGCTAAAAGAAATGTCCATGTGCTTCCTGAAACCAGCCACCCAAAAGGCTGTTCTACTGGACAGAATTGAAGCAAAGGAGATTTTGTTAGGACTGTTTGATTGCATCCAGTTTAGAGATTGTAGTGATAAAACAGTTTGTCAAGAACAGTTTGTTATAGTGGCAGCACCGCAGAACAATCCAGATACTACCTATAAACTGCAACAAAAGGATGCAGTGGGAAAGATTTTCAATACAAGCAACTTAAATCCTAAATTAATTTCTAAAATAAAATATGATAAATAACCTGCCTTAGTGCATCATACATTCATATTGATAGTAAAAATAATCCTAAAAGCTATGTTATTGAACAATGAGATTCCAAAGTTCCTGATTTTAAAACAGTTAGGTAGCTGAAAGTCAAGGAATACAAAATTACTGGGGAGTTTCCTTTCAGCCAGGATGAAATTAAGCAGGTTACTCTGAGAGCTGGTTGAAACCATAAGTTTAATTAATTAACAGTTCAGGGCACAAGACTTCTGATAAAACAGACTCTTTGTGGAAAAGAAAAAACAATAATAAAATGAATTTTTATACTCCCAGTAAAATTAATTAAGTACTGATTGCTTTTAATAGGTTTTACCCCTGCTGCCTTGCCCACCTTTACCTGATTTGCTAATTAGACTAGATGTCATCAAGAGATGATCGAGTCTCCTTGTAAAAGGAGTCCCTGCAGAGACTGTCTGACTGCCTTAGGCTAGAAGTTTTCAAAACAGAAAGAGTGCAGCAAAAAAAAAAAAAGATTGCAGCTCAAGAGAAAGCAAAGTGAGTACAAAAGGAACATGGATTTTTGAAGCAGTTAAGTTACTAAGATGAGGCTATAATTGTACTATTTTATTAACCTTCTAACTATACAGTGAATTTTCTTTCTTCATCATCTTTATAGATACCAGTCTGTGTTCATTAAAGTCAATGGATGAGCTTTTATGGGCCAAATTTGTAAGGTTGTTTCGACAGATAGATTCCTATCAGAATTAGGCTCCTCAATGCTATTTAAAGCCTCACTAGGTGCTAATCTACACCCCTAAGCAGTTTTAAAAGTCATCACATAATCATTTTCATTAGGTCTGTGATCAGGTCTTCATCATCCAGGCTAAAGGAAAGAAAGGTTTGGGTGATCTGGAATAAAGCACAGAACATATGTAATTTAGACAGCAGGAAAATACAGTGAGAGTTCATGAGTTCAGCTGTGGTGTTTACTTAGTTCATATTACTGAGACTCTTCGGAGACTCCTGTCATTTTTAAAATCGTTCAAGTTTGTTTGGCTACAGTAGAGAAAAACTTGTTTAAAACTAACTTGATCCATAGAAGACCAGCAGCACCTGTGGATGCCAGGTAGGCTTCAGTCTGCAGCAGGAATCTGGGGGCAAAGCAGTGGATGGGGGACAAAGGAAGGCTGAATTCTCTCCAGCAACCTTTCTTCCTTCCTGAGCTAAATCCTTAATGTTACTATTGAAAAGTGAGTATTCAAATAAGCACTTGTAAGTTCATAAAGAATTGTCAGGTGTGGTCAATGCATGGTCAGTCTTGTCTCAGACATCAGCACTGTAGCCCAAGGTGAGAATATTGGAACAATGCAAAGATATCATTTCGTCTTCTGATGCAACCCTTTCACTCCACAGAAATGTGCAAACCTAGGAATTCTTGAACTGGAGACAATATTTTCCTACTTAATGACTCTTGAACAAATCATAAATAGAAAAAAGCCTCCATCAGCTTCTTTTTGAACCCTTTGAGTTTTCCTCTGTCTTTGGAAACCTAACCCATGGAACCACACCTGGCACTAGCTTTTCCTCTGGTGACAGGAAAAAGAAATGTGATGCTACAGCCACCAGCAGAGTGACCAGGGAAAGTAGAAAGCAGCTATATCACCTGCTTCACATGAGACATTCATGTTCTGTGACCTCTTAGCAGCCTTGTGCTGGCCACAGATTTGTCCTGTTTCTGTCCTTCGGTGTCTGTTTGTCCCATGGGGTAGTCAGGCAGGTCAGGGAATCTCTGTCAGGTTGAATTTTGGGAAAGCTACTGAAAACAGATTCTACAGAAGTGCTGGACTTGATCACCTCCTAGACCAATGAAATTAAAGAATTGTTGAAGCTCCTTGGACAGGAAGATTAAACTTTTTCTGTTAAATTGAACTCCTTGGTCAAAGAAGTGGAAGATTCAAAGCAGTGGTTAGAGAAGGTAATTATCCTTGAGGTAGTAAGAGAAAAATCATGGCAATTTAAAGCTTTTACCCAAGAGAACAAAACTTTTCCTATTAGAAAATCTTCTAGTAGTGCCTTAGAGATTTGAAAAAATCAAGTTCAAGTACAGAATAAAGATGATCATGTGCTTCTCTACACTTTATACTGTGTGATCCTGTAATAGATTAACCCAACTCTTTTTTTTTCTTAGTCATGCATTTAACAATGTGGTAAACTGCAAGTTGGGTGTTTTTTTTTCCTTAGATTCTTTCTCATGGATTAAGAAACAATTTTTTTTTTTTTTGTGATGTGGGGAAGAGGGAGTCATGCACACATAAGGTGTGCAATTTTAGTATTCCATGTGAGAATTGATCACATTTACATATGATTTGGATAGTCTGGTCCTGATTCTCTACCCTTTGTACTGATTTTGCATGGTAGCTAAACAGTGATGCTCTCACACTGTTGGGGTCCCTTCAGCTAAATGTGCTTGAACCCCTACTGTCCTCACGTTGCTGAGGAGGGTCTTTTGCTTTAGTGAATACTGTTTAAGTTTTTTTGCTCTGCTGATGACATCATCATGTCAAGTAGTGTCCTTTGAATTGAAAGGCTACTCCTGATCATGCTAGTTTGTCAATTGGTTTCAGTTGTTCCACATTGCATTTCCATTACTGATAAGTTTGTGGATGGAATGACTGCCAGCTCTCCATAAGAACATCTGGTTAGGGATGTTATTGGCTTTTTCATTTTGTTCTGAACAGCAATTCTATCATCATGGCTTAAAAATTATCATGTGTTTATTAAGGCATATTATCATGTCCATGTTCATGTTTTTAGCACTATCATTCTGATTATTTTATTCTAGAGAGGGTGAATGTCAATTTACTGTTTGTTCTGTCACTTTGGATCACTGGCTTAACCCTAAGAAAAGATTTTTACAGCTGAGTATTAATCACCAAATTTATGAAGGTTTAAGAGGCATGAAGAAAACAGGAAGAATTTGGTACCTTTGGAATTTATGTTGCACATTTGTCTAGATCTTCACCAACACACTGTGTTATTAACCTGTATTATTGAAAGGTAGCTTCATATCTCTGTTTCTCTCTTAATGTGCTTCTGTAGCAGAAGCTTACAAGAAAATATTACAGCTGGTAACTGGCCTCTCTGGATATTTTGTTTGGAACCCTAGAACTTTAGAGTCCTTTTAGGCAAGTCCTGCCCTTTTATGGACACGTACCAAGCTTCAGGGATCTGCTGACTGTGAGAGTGTCTGCCATGTAAATTAAAGAATGTGGATTAGCTGCAGTGTCTTCAGACAACTGCTGACTAATCTTAATGTTTGGTTGTCACAAGAAAATGGAAAAAACCCCCATAATTATTTCATTTTCAGACCAGAGATAAGTAGGAAAGAAAAATATGATCCTGGTACTTAGTAATACAGTGAAGGTGTCTGCAAGGTGCAATTTTCCCTCTCAAAATAAGTAGCTTCAAGTAATGCATAATAAATATCAGTGTGAGCTGTGAAAGTGATGAGAGCACTGTTGAATTAATAAGAATATTCTTTCCCTGTAAATTTGTTTCTTTCATTATTTCATTCTTTCACTTATAAATCACAGGATGTTTGTTAAATATTCTTTTATTCAAGCACAAGTAGCTTATCAAATACCATACCTAACATGTCTTGTGGTCTTTTCTGCATCTGAGGTTTAGCATAAGAAATGTCAGAAGAATAAATGCTTTATGTTAGACTTGGGGCTAGAAATATAACAGGCTTTCAGTAATGATATATGATCAGAATTATGCAAAGATGATGAAAAGATCTCAGTGGAATTTTGTTCAAAAATGTTTCCCTTATGGGAGCATCCTATGAAACCAATTAAGAATAAACCCAAGAGGATTCTGTTGAATTTGTTCCAAAGAGATACTGTATGTAATAAAGAGCAATTGCTCTTTTTGTAGGTTTTTTTTTTTTTTAATCATCCTTCAGAAGATCATGAATAATTATACCTCTGCTAGCAAATCTCAGAGGCTGGTTTTAAAAATCTGCCAGAATTTCCCAGAGGAATTAATTTCTGTAGGTTTGTTTTGTTCAGTATGATCATATTCTTTTAGACGATTACTCATTTCTTTTGTGATACTTTTGAGAATTGAGTATTTTCACATAGGCTTGAGGTAGAAGAGCCACGTTACTTTCAAAATTTTGGTTCCTTCAGAAATTCACTTCACATCTATACTTGAAAAACCCCCTCTACTACAATATACACAAAAAACTGGCTGGTTAATAGCCAAGATGGTGATCAGCTACAATTTTTCTCAAATTGCTAAGAATGTCTATGTATCCCAAACGTTGTTTGTAGTTTTATCACTTAGTTGTCTCATATAATCCCTGTTCTCTGTCTGTTCTTTTATCAGGATTTTGCTCAGTACAGTTCAAATCTGTGCACCAGTAACAGAGATGTGTTAATTAGCCCTGTGATGGAAGTATTGTGTGATGAAGCTGGTTTGTCAGGCTTGTTCCTGTAGCTCAGCACAGTCCCCTGTGCTGTGCCATGTAAACATAGCCAGGGAGCTGAGCCCTGGATTGACTTCCATGGGCCATGACATGTGGGCAGCACACTGGCACTGAAGAACTTGACTAGTAGCTGATGGCAGCAAATTGTCCTAAAATGTCCCTGTGCTGTGTTTGTGAGTCTCTGCTCTTCCAGATGCAAAAGCTTTTATAGGGCAAAAGGATTAGATGTTTTTCTGGTGGTTAATAGTTCTTATCTGGAAATTCAATAGTTGGAAGGAGTAGTTTAAGCACTGGTAGCTCCTTGGGGAGGAGAAAGGAGGCTTACCTAAGGCAAGTTTTCCTGAAGGGTTAGGGTCTCTCCTACCATCATTTCCTGCACTTTTCCCAAATGATTCTATTACTTTATATTCTATAGAACTCTTGCTGTAAAGGAGAGTTGCTATGTTTCTTGTAAAATCTGTTCTTGTATTCTGATTTGCGTAAAATACACTATTAGGGGACCTCTGTCAAGCTTTGCTGCAGAGTAACTGGAACCTTGAGCAACCCTTGCTGTCTTTTGAACATATGAAATGTTCTGTTTCAGGTTACTTATTTGGAAAGCTTGGGTAACTGTGGATTTAACACTGGATGTCCTTAGAAAGGACAAGCTGAATGGCACACTTAATAGAATTAGGAACTTATGGAATGTGTAAAATACTATCATTACAAGACTCAAACAACTGAGATTTGAAATATTTCTGGACTACCTGCCTCTGCTGTACAATGGCCAAAACAGGCTACCTCTTCCTAAAATATTTATGTAGGCAAGGAGCATGACTAGAAATGCAAGTGACATTAACTCAAAGAGAAATGAAGAGTTTAAGCAGTCATGATCACAACAAATATATGATAGAAGGAAAAAAAAATTAGTGTCAGGTGCTAGGACTTGGTGCAAAACAATGGAGCTATTTAGAAGCAAAGTACTTACACAGTAAGTCAGGAGATACTGGGTTTTGAGCCATTAAGGGTCAACAATTCCTCTGTAGAAACAATAAAGTAGGAATGCTATAAGTATTCCATTAAAGTAGAAAATGAACCTTTCCTTGGCTTGCCAAAAGAAGCAAACTGGATGTAACACACAGACTCACTGTGTTCTCACATTTGTGAAAGCTGAGTAACTGGAAGAAGACTTGGCAATTGAATAGCCTCTGCATGTAACTCCTTAAAAGTCAATCACAACCCTTGTAAACTGGACAAGATGAATGCACTTAAACAATTGTTGGTGCCTGCCAACCCTAATCAGGCAGCATCGATCAGTCTTACACTGCACAGCACTAATTGCTATAGTTAGTCACCCAATCCTCGTGCCACTTCCCTCACAGACTCTGCCTTCATATTGTCCTTTTAACCAGATTATCCCACCTCCTTTTCACTCAGATCTCTGTTGTTCTGTAAACTGCCACCTTTTCATACTAATATCTCTTTCTTTGTATGCTCTTATGGATCCATGGTAATGTTGAGGGGGACTGTTCCCCTCATTCTACTGGACACCTGAGCTCAGAAATAAATTAACCCAAGGTAACGAGCCATTCTGTGGTAACTTCCAAAGAGTGGAACCACCTGGTGCTCTTAGCCTTATAGAGAAAGAGGTCTGATAACGTGAAGCCAAAACCAAGGCTCATGCTTTGTACTGGCTCTTCCTGTGAACCTCATCGCTGTGATGAACACACTACTCCTTCCATTACAGCTCCACTTTCTCTTTGCTGTAGAAAAGCAATCACTGTTAAGGCCCTGAAGAACTAGGGCTGCCTCTCTGTCTGTAACTTAATTGCATGTGCATTTGTAGCCTTTGCTCTGAGCACATATGTTAGAGAATGAGGCACCTGCAGTGCTCATGAAAGAACAGAGCAGGCCAATGTACACCCTGCTCGCTGAGCCATGGCTGTGACCCACATGGCCAGAGAATGTCACAAGACAGCTGCTTCCAGGGATGGGCTGGCTGTGCAGTACACACACATCTCCTCTGGGATGTCTGCCTGACATCAGTGTGACTGC
The DNA here is from genome assembly GCF_001715985.3 of Manacus vitellinus. NCBI lineage: Eukaryota > Metazoa > Chordata > Aves > Passeriformes > Pipridae > Manacus > Manacus vitellinus. The sequence goes on along the minus strand of NW_021940603.1, from coordinate 2,904,096 downwards.
AGGAGGGGTATGGTGTGTTTGAGAATGGTTAAGGCAGACCCATTGTAGTGAAAGTACCTCAGTTGCACCTGGCAGTGCAAGGCAAGTTGGAAGGACTTTCTCTTTTAACTAGCAGGTTTTATGCTAGAGATTTGTAAAAAAAATTTGATTCTGAGAATAAGTGTTTCTTTCAGTGCAGTATTTACTGGCCTTTTGTCTAAGCCTGAAACAAGATAAGTTTTATGTAAAGGGGGGAAAAAATTATATCTGTGGGGGAATTATCATTCTAAAAGAGGCACTTGGTTCTGAGGTGGATATACAGTGGAAAAAAATGTTCTTCTCTGTCTTGCTGACACTTCTAGGAATAAAAACAGTTGTTCTGTTTGTCCTCCAGCACTTTATTGAACCAGAGCTTCAGAGCCTGGTTCACTTCAAATTCGTGCTTAATGAAGCATAACTTGTATTAAGAGCAGCTAGATAGCATGATAGAAATTTCAGCTGGACCACAGAATCTGACAATGGCTCAAGTAGCAAAGACTTGGCAAAGCCCAGTTTGTGATGCACTCCAGAGATTTCAATTCACTTCCTAATGACACTGTCCATGAATCACTGCCCACATAAGCAGAAGCCTGTTTCTGGGTATCAAACCCCCTTTACAAGAACCAAAGGATGTTTTAACAACAGTATCAGTGAGGCACAATGCACAAATATTTTCAGAGAATCATGTTACAGAATATGGAAGAAAAAAGTCTGGCAAGTATTAAAAACCAGCCTGACAGTTTTTAAAAGCTAGGGGAATATTTTTAATAGTCAGCTCTTCATTTTTGAAGATATTAGAGGGGCTTTTGATGTCTTGGATACTCTAGGGGCTTTTGTAGACAGCACTGAGCCTGAGCTAATAAGCTGTGTAAAATCAAGGTGACTGTAGGGAGCATTGTACAGAGATACCCAGCCTGACTTTATACCTAAAGCAGCTCAGGCACAGCAGCCTTGACTAGACCCAGTTCTGTGCTCTGCAAACACAGCTGCTCAGCTTCTTGGCAGACCATGGAGTTAGTGCACCTGCATTTATCTGACAGCACACCTGAGGTGTTAAGCCCTCTCCAATCCATCTGCCTTTGCATCAAGCCATCTTGGGAGCTGCTTTACCTGTTGTACTGTTTATTCACAGATAAACTGCTGAAGGATTAATCTGAGTTGATTACTTGTCAAATTAGAGAGGCTAATGAGTGGCTTATATTCCCATCTCATCCTCTGTACCAAAAGATCCAAAATACCTTACAGAGTTAACTAATCAATATATAAAGTGCATTACACAACCAACATGTGTTTTGTTTCATCTAGTTATTGATCTTTGCTTGTTGACTGAGTAAGAGTCTTAGTTTAACACTAGATGTTTACTGAGAACTACAGGGGAAGAAGGGAAGAATAGTATATGAAGAGACATAAATTCCACTGAGGAAAAACAGAATCTGATAACTCCATCTGATACAATGCCTAGTTTGGATTCTTCAGTTTCTAAAAGTCCACAAGTCCAGTATTTTGCTTACACAAGCTGTTAAAAAAACCAACAACCAAAACAGAAGCAAGTGAATAGGTGAAATCTAGATACTAGGGAAAGCGTATGAGTTCTGTCATTCAAGAGGTTCACGAGGGATCTCATCAAAATATGTAAATATCTCAAGGGAAGGTATAAAGAAGAGGGGTCCTGGGTCCTTCCAATAGTGCCCAGTAACAGGACAGAAGGCAATAGGCACGAAGTGAAACACAGGAGGTTCCCTCTGAACATCAGGAGACACTTTTTTACTGTCAGGGTCATTGAATGCTGGCAAAGGCTACCCAGAGAGCCTGTGGAGTCTATTTTCTTGTGGGTATCAAAAACTATCTGAATGTGGTCCTGGGCAGCCTGTTTGAGGTGTGGGGGACCCTGCTTGAGCAGGAGTGTTGGTCAAACTGACCTCCAGTGGTCCCTTCCAGACTCAACCATGCTGTGGTTCTGTGATATGTGATTACCTTCGGAGAACCAGGGCAATAGTAAAATGGTTTAGCTTTTAAACTGTGGTGTCTTACCTGACATAGTAGGTAGTAATAATTTTTGGGGAATCTGTGTATCTCATACAAATTTCTAGCTATGCCATGAATCTCCTGGTGTAGTCTGGTCAAAAACTTTTAAGCTTCCTTGGATTATAAACTATGTTAAACACTCATCAAGATTATTCCCAATCTTCACTAATGCCAATACCACAAATCTTATTAAAGTTTTTGCAGTTCAAATGTCACCTTTTAGAAATCTCAAAATGTTTTTCCTAAAGAAAAACCGATATTTAGTTTTTAAAAACAAAAAAATCAGTGGTGTAAAAAAAAAAGTCTGTAAAAACCACAATGCTTTTCTGTGTATAAATGTCATATAAATGCAGAGTGGTCTCAATTTTCACACATGTTGCATTAACATGCACCAACCACCTCTCTTGCTCCGTATATGGATTTGCTGAACACACAGTTGCTTTCCTTGACTGTGCATATGAGCAAAACTCTTTGCTTGAGTTGGGTCTGAATGCTCAATAATTGTATTTTAAATTGGAGAAGATTATTTGTTGTTGTAACCTGATCTGCACAAAAATAAGTACAAAAGAATGCATCAATCCCTTTATTTAAGACCCATATTTTCTCTGCGATTACACAAGGGCCTGAGAATTGGACAATTTCCCAATTCAGAGGCCAACTAGCAAACCTACATTTTAACCTTTATTGGTTTTAAAAACTGTATTAATAGTCATATCCAGTGTCCAAAGCAAGGCTAAATCTTTTTTGTCAGCACTCCAGCAAATCACTCCTACTCTTTCACCCTCCAGACTCTGATTTATCGTTTGTTTTTTCCTTTAGTGCTCCGTCATCCATCTCCACATTTACAGTCAAGCATTTACTCCTGTTGCCTGTGATGGTCTGGTTGAAGGTTTTGTAATATCTGGTTGCTGGTCCTGAACCTTCTCCCACAGCTCCAGCTGCTGCAAGTGGTAGGATGACATTTTTTTTTCCTTCTTTTCACCTCCAATATTTGCAGACTTTCCAAGGAAGAACAGGTTCCCTGTCAGTTCATGGGCCTGAGTGTGTGTCTGTCCTGTGGGTATTGATTTTCATCACATAGAGTTTCTGAAGCAGTTGCTGAACAAAGATGATGTTTCTGGATGAGACAGTCCAATGATGGCCAAAATGGTTTTCAGAAAGCGATTGTTCAATGCCTTGTGAAAGCCAACCTACACGAAAGTGCCCTAAAATGCAACCACTTCCAGAATACAGAGCAGACATGTTTCAAAATCCTAGCTAATTTCTTGCTCTGTCACCCTCAAATAAAGGTAGTAGTTAGGTTTCATTTCCCCTGTGATAATTATTCCACTTAGAATGGATGTATTTACAAAATAGTATAATAAATACCTGTCTTCACTGAAAATCAGCAAGCGAAATAACTTGTGTGTACTCTAGACTTTTGAGACAGCATAAATAAAATTGATGCTTCCTGCCTTAATAGGCTTTTTACCTCAACAATTATTTTGACTAAGTGCCTCAGCTTTGCCTTGGCATTTACTTAAGCAGCAGAGGACACATATTCTGCAACAATACTCCAGTCTCTGAATGAGCTCCCTCAGTTATCCTAAATGGGACTGAAACCAGCTGTTTAGGACAAATGACATTTATTTATTGTGAAAAGAAACCTAAAAAAGACAATGCTGCCATTAAACCAAAGAAATATATGGAATGCCGACTTTGAACTCAAACTTCTCTGCACTCCTTTCCCAGTTTCAAGTGTCTCATCAGCTCTGTGGTTGTTGTTCTCCTCTAAACATGTAGGATGGCAATACAATGCTGGTAGCTGACAGCTTTATCCTTGGATGTAAGCTCTAGTTCTTACCTTTTACCGGTCTCAGAAGTATTTTAGGTTCAAAAAAATAAATAAAAATGTTACAATATAGTAGTCCCTGGAGTGAGGCCTTGTCTCATCTTTGGATTACCCTTGTAGGAAGATCACCTTGTCAGAGTGAAAGTAGGCATCAGCATTTAGATTTTGCTTTTTAAAACATAATGTGCTAGGAGAAGCTATGATAACTGCGCATTTCAGAACTACTCTTGCTGTTCTGTCTGCGCCCTCTGCTTCTTACTGTGTTTGATTTTGTCCTATCAGGAGACATCTAGTATTATATATCTTCAATTCTTGTTTGTGTAAAACTGTGGCTTCCAGTATGTATTGAGGAATTTAGGACCATAAGAGTAATTGCATATGGTAGAAAGTATTTCTTTAAATATTTTTGGAAATTCATAGTGCTTCTTTACCTGAAAAAAGACATTTTGTTGTATGAAATACTTTAAGAATACTCAGCTTAATATTCAGAGAGTTCAGAGTAGTTTAATGAATTTCTACAGATCTCCTAGACCACTGTAGGTCTGGTCCTAGTGTTTATGAAAACACAGATTTTTATAGTCTTAGAAAAACAATATTTTTTTTATATTAGGCTTACCCTAATATGTAGAGACTGCCATATCTTTTTGTCATGTATTTAAGGAGAAAACTATATTCAGTATAAATAAAGAATTTCATTAGGACTTGATTGTGACTACTGCAATTATCTGCTTTCTCTGAACAGAGCTGTTCACTGTTAGGCAACTGGATGTCACAGTCTGATTCAGTTTGCAAATGAGCTGTGTGAGAACAAGAATTGCTTGTAATGGCAATATTTATGATCTGCAGTAATTGTATTCAGTTAGTCATCTTGCTATATAAGCTGTTATGTTGCACTGACCACAGGCAGGGTGCACACACCATACAGTAGAACAGATAACTAGAAAAGTTTTTTTAGATCCATTTCATAGGTGTAAAAAGTGAAGAACAAGGGAGGATGAAGAATCTTATGAAGATGAGAGGCAAAAAGGTCTAGGTTGGCATATTTGAGGCTCATCTCTATCTGCTCTGCCATGTCACATTCCAGGTAGCATTCCAAGTGTCCTCCGTGCTATAGTCTATAAAACATGCAGTAGGAAAGATTAGCCCCAAAATCTTACAAAGGAAGTATTAAACAGGCCTCAACAAACAGCTAAAGATCAGACAGACAGTGGAAAGCAGTGAGGCGAAGCCGAGCAGCCTGATAAGGAGCAATCCCTTCTTGAAACTTTTATTCCCTATTCTATCTTGAATAATATTATCACTCATGAGTGACACAGAAGAAAAGTTCAGAAATGGGAGGGGTTCTTTTACTTGAAGAAAGGCAGACTGTGGATGACACTACTGCAGGTTCTTCCAAGCATTTAATCTCCAGAGAGATTAATTATTTGGTTCTTGCTGGAGTTGTTAACAGTATAGCTAATTGAAATGGTGATTCCTGTTGTCATAAATATAGAAAGAAAGAGACAGAAAGGTACTGCAGTTAAATGCAGAAAGCTCTCAGATACCACAGTAAGGGGGAGACACAAGAATTTGTGTAAAATGAAGCAGTACATCCAATCCTCTCCATAAACTGAGCCAATCATCTCTTCAACAAAAAAATACTTTTCTTGTTCTAAAGATGTAACTGAACTTGAGACACCACTGAAACTCTGTCTGAAATTCTAGCGTCTCATTCCTGCCTATTTTATGTGAAGACATAAACTTCACAAACAAGATCCATAGTTTTTGCCCTCTTCATTGACCACCATACTGAAAGACAGCAAGAGCAGATGGAATCCTTCCTTTTCCTTTCCTTTCCTTTTCCTTTGAAAAAGCAGCTAGCAGAGCTAGAAAGGGTTAAAAATAAAACCCTGCTTATAGATTTTTAGTAATCTCAGAAACACTGCTGCACTCTTTCAATAAATGGTAAATTTCTAAAGGTTTTGCTTACATTTCTGCATAAACTCTGTTTTAAGGATGATGTTTGCAACAATGTGCCTAAATATCTTCTTCCTCCTTTTATCCATGATTACGTTCAGGGAAGTTATAGTTCTTTCTTTATTTTTTAAGGTCATACTAGAAAGACATTTTGAACCCTCTAATTTAAGACACAGGGAAAAAAAACCCTGTTTTTCCTCACTCCAAGGTCTGTAGTAATTGTTTTTGTGTCTAACACACATCTCAGTCAATGTCTCTTTGTAATGCCATTAATTTTACAACACATAACATTTTACAAAGTCTTGGGAAATTTGGAGATAGCTGTGTGTTAATTTTTTTTTACAAGAATCTTTTACACAGATTAATTTTTCTTTCTGAACTCCTGCAGCAATTTTTATCACTCATATATATTTGTAAATCCCTTTTTGGTGGTGGTTTCATTTGAGGAGACATTTCTGACTGAGAAGTTAGTAGGATTCACACAAGTCCCACTGAAAAAGTTGCTGTCTCTAGGAGCTTCCCTGCTGGAAGGCACTCTTTGATTTCCTTGGTAAGCTTTCCCCTAAGTCCTTTCATGCAGAAGCAACCAGGGAAATTTAAAAACTACCTGTGGTCTTGTTTACTAGTCTGTCTCATTTTTGTTGAGAAGCATCAGAATGTAACTTCTTTCTTGGGGAGAGTGACAGAAGAGGCAGGAGGACTGTGAGCATTGCTGACCTGGGTAGGGAGCAGTGTGGAAGCTGGGAGAAAATGTTTCACAGAATCACAAAATATGCTGAGTTGGTTGGAAGGGACCCACAAGGATCATCAAGTGCAAAGTAGGGCTACTGTGTGATTCAATTTTCTTTCTTCCCTCTTTTATTTTATCAACTAATGACACACAAAAAGTATAAACCTAAATTGCACTGAAGGATGAGGGGAGAGGGAAGGCAGTCAGGCATTGCTCTCTGAGGAGGGAAGGATAATTAGATTTAAAAACTCTTTTTTCTATTAAGAAAATAGAGCCCTGGAGCCACGCAGGCCGATGGTGGGCCCAGCCTTGCTGGTGGCACACTCAGCACAGCTACTCCTAAGTAACGTTTCAGACCCTCAGGAAGTTTTAATATTAAAGAGTGAAAATGACCAGATTTAATCACATGTTATGCTAAAAGGGATAACCTTTCAGGACTGCAGGAAGTATTATTTAAATATGTCTTCTTAGCCCTCCTTAGGTAAAGAGGAAATGGAACTTTATACAAAAGTCATGTTTATATGAATTTGGAGTATGAGGGATTTATGAAGGCCTGGCTACTGTAAAATTCATTCCTCTTGTAGGCTGTTAGCAGTGACAATTAAATCATGGAACAGTAGATATCAAGAGCTATGAGACAAATCCCTTAAGCTGATATGCCCAATGCTATTAGCTTAACTTCTGTAATAATACAGCTGTGTTATTCTTCTAAACTCAAAAATTGTACACAAACACAAATAGACAAGGTGGTGATTGGACAGAGGTTGGACTTGATGATCTTTTGAGGTCTTTTCCAATTTAAATGATTCTGTGATTCTGTGAAGAAAAAAATGTAAGTTATTTTATAGGCTATTTTATAGGTTATTTTATAGGTTATTTTATAGGCTAATTCAAAAAATTACTTAGGTATATAGTTCTCCTCTTATATATAAAATGGATTTTGTTATGCAGTCCATATTACAACAGGTCAATAAGATGTTAAAAATCAGTATCTGTCATCTGTTTATACACATTTAATTTGCTCTCAGTCATTACATATTTTGACTTGCAAGAAAGTTGTGTTTCATAAGACTTTTCTAGGCTGTTGCATATTTATAGGGAAGTATGATAATGCTTTATGACATTTTGCATATACTTGACCCTAGTACGTGCAGATTTTTGACTGCATAGGCAAAGTTATTTTCAAAGTATATGCTTTATCCACTGTATATACTGTATTTAAATAGTTAGAAAAGTATTTCTGTGTTCTTTGAACTGGGGAGAGTTTGAAGTTTCCAAAACTCCAGCCAACCATGGGATGCTCTGCCACTGAAATCAGTAGTGCAAAGTCTATTGCTGCTTTCAGCATTTGTTGTGTTCAGCCCAGCCCAGCAAGGGTTGGAGACAGTGATTTGGATGTTCATGTTAAGCTTTTGCTTGTCACTGAGACTTCTGAAGTGGGAGATGATCCCTGATGAAAATTTCAAAGAGCTGAATTGCATGTCAGCTGAATTTGGGAACTTAACTATACGTGGCTAATGAAGTGTCTATGTTGAGTTTTTACTGTGTTGTGGCTTGTAGATCATACCTTATGAAATCAGTGTAACATGTTGTTAAAGAACCTAAGGAACCAACAAGGAGGGGAGCTTGAGACAGGGCAGAAGGGAAGAAGCAGTCAGGTGTGTTCCTGTATGTGATAAGATCCCATATATCACTTACATGTGCTAATGCCATTCATAGGCAGGGGGCTCAAAATTATGTTTTTTCCCTTTGTACTATTTCACATTTTATGTGTGTAATACATGGCATATTCATCCTTCTCTTTAATATTTTATCATCTTTGATCACACCAAAATGAAGTATAAAAATAGATGGCTATTAAATGCAAATACCAACAGCTCTTCAAAAAGTTCCCTTTCCCTTGCTTCCCTTTCCCTATTTTCAGCAGCAGGATGAAAAGTTATGTAGATGTTCTAAAACTGGACTGAATTTTTTCACATATGGCATATTCCTCCTTAGGAATTAGCAAAAGAACTGACAGATATGGGCCAGATATTTAACCTTTGCCACCAGAGGCGTGTTAATGTTCAAGGGTTATTGTTCAGGAAATGAGAACATCCCGGTAATTGGTGAAATAAAGATTACAGAACATTACCTTTTATGTGAAATTCTAAAATTATATTTATTGGCCAATTCACAGAAAGTGCCATAGTGACCACAAAAATGAATCTGGCTTTATACATGTACAGGACGAATTTTAAAATAACAGATTTATTTCGATTATGCATTGAATCAGTCATGTGGAAAACATATGGATATTAACAATGTTGAATTCATAAATGACTGTGCAAATTGACATGGCTTTTTGAAAGACACCACTATGCCATGGAAGGGGTTTTGTACAACTTCTTCCCACTATATGTAAAGTTAGGTTTCATGTACTGTATTATGTGTCAAAATTTACTGTACATTTTCATATAGAAAGGATTGGGTTTTTTTTTTTTACACAGCAGATTTGTATCTGTTCAAAAATAATTTCATATTCACCTTCTATATTGCATATAGTCATTTAATTCATCATACTGCATAAACGGTATAGATTCATGCTTTCAGAAATGCAATTAGCATCTGCAACAAGACATTTCAAGATGTGGTTTATGGTTGTTTCACATAAACATTAAAATATTTCATATAAGAGCATCTCTCCTGAACTGAAGAGTCTGTTGGTTTGAGACATATTTAAGGAGTCACAACCATACAGCATATCTTTATTTGAATCCCTTCTCTGGTATATTTTTATTATCAATAGAAGTGGCCACAACTACACAGAAATTGGACTGCTAGGAAGCAATCCCAAGCTACAAAATACATGCTACCCACTGCAGTTACTGCTCCTCAACAAGAACTAATACACCAACATGGAAGTAATCTGGGAAATGATGAACTGTTCTACATTTTTGCAGGCAGATGAAGTATCACTTTTACTGTCAAGCTATGATGAAATATGAAATAGAATTGTCCCAGCCAACTAGAGCACAGCTGTTACATTTAGCATGATGAGAATTTCTCACTCTTCAAAATCCTACACTCTCAGTAACATATAAAAGTTTTAATAACTATATGGTTAATTTTAATTAGAACAATCCCTTTCACCGAACTGCAGCAATACTCAGGGTGAATTTCTGATTCCTTCTCTGCTGCTCATCACATTTTAAGTCATGTTTTACAGTTCCTTGCTCAGGAATTACTCTTCTTTTTCCTCTCCCTTTGTGTTGCAGCCTCCTCACCTTGCAAGGCTCATTCATCTTCCTACTTAGTCTATTAGACTTTGGTTACTCTTCGAGCAATGGCTCATTTTGGAAAGGTGAGCAGAGAAGTGGCAAGTGACCTAAACCTTCTGATGGCAATTTATCTCTTCCTACAATATAGTTTGCACAATGCTGATAGATGCCTGCTGGGGACAGAGATGCGCTGAGGGAAGTGTAGAGTTCCCTAAAGTCACCACTGGAAGCCTTTGTGTTCCTGCTCTCCCTTCCACACCAGTCTAGTAGACAGAGCAAATGAGGACGAGGGTTTTATTTCCCTCGGATCTTAGTGATGCAGTGGGCCTTTGAGCACAAGGATTTCAGTTCTGGGTTGGCTTCCAGGTGCACGAGGCAGGAGCAGAAGGAGGAAACATCAATTAAAAGACCCAGGCTGACTGTGTACATCCTTCCTGCTTGCCTGAGTGATCAGGGTTCTGAGCCAGAGAACAGAGGTTTGCTTGAGGCGTGCTTGCAAATGAACCATCTAGTCATCATGCCAGTCAGAGACCATAAATGCATCACAAAATTGCAAAATAATGCTTGGCAGTAATCAGAAGAGCTGGCACAATTCTATTTCTTTGCAGCAGTTTAGCACATGGCTGGAAATCTTGAGTACTTGTTTTAGAAAGCAGGTGCATTCTACCAACGAGATTTGAGGAGAAGCAACACAATCTGTCTTAAATGAACATATTCATATTAGTTACTGTTTAGTGTAGGGAGACTTAAAAGCATGGGCACTTGAATGACACTCTGTTTTTACATTAATGATAGCAATCTCATTTTTAACAAATTACAACTTTGTATTATTGTCTGATTGGCTCCAGCATTTATTGGTTGGCTTTGTTAAATCATACTGACATAAAAGACACTGCCAAATTCATATAATGAGAACTCATCCATAGATTACAGAAAAGATTTTTTTAAAAAAATCAAGTTTCAATTTATTGTTTAACCTTTGACAACCAGTGACACACACCAACACAGAGCACTTAACAGAGTGAACTGACCGTGACTAATTTAAGGAAATTCCAGGGGCTTAGTTTTTGTATTAATGATGTTTCATGAAAAGGTAAGAAATACGAGACTGAAGGAATGAACTGGGACAAGGAGGGATTCACAGCATCTCTAATAAATGAGCAAAGGCAACGAACTTGATAACTATCTAAAAATATTCAAAGGATATAAATCATGGTTAGAGGAATTATTTAGAGTGGTGCAAAAGGGTATAACTGGGACTAATGAGATAAAAATTACAAAAAGGATTATTTAAATTCATTTTCAGGAAAAGCTTTCTAGTGGTGAAGTCTAATAGACTCTAGAACAATCTCCTAAGGGAAGCAGTAGAAACCTCAGGCTTAAAAACATTTAAGTAGGTTGAAGCACCCCCACCCCTAACACTAGAAAATATATTCTAGGAACAATTCTGCACTGTTAGCATAATACTCTACCTGCACTACTTTTTCTGTCTACTAATTCCTATTTCTAGGATTTTATGAGTCTAGAAGCAACTTCTAAACACACTGAAATTCAGATGAAACAGTTCTTAGGAAGCCTAGCCATACTGTGTATTACTCTGCAAAGCAATAACCCACCGTGGTAGATCTTTCCATCCCTGTTGTGATGACCCTTTGTTCAGAATTGCCTGTTAACCACAATCAGGAATTTAGTCAAGATTATGCTGGTGCACTATTTGTAACAGAATATTTAAAACTCTCATCTCTTTTCAGATGCACCTCACATTTTGAGATCAGTTTGTGGAGAAGCCAATAAAGGTGCCAACAGCTGATTCTGAGAATGCAGGTAATAACTTCAGCTCTCGAATTTATTTGCGGACGATTGTTACCCCTGAAACCTTTTTGTATGACGTATATTTTCAAAAATCAAGAGTCTTAACTATGTGGTCACTTAGGAGATTGTATCAGCACGAAAAGTTTATTTAAAGGCCTTCACAATATGTAGTATAGTCTGTCTTGGGTGTCTCCAGTTCTCTATCAGCCTACAGAGTATGTCGGTTGTAGAAAACCTCTAAAACTAATCAACACAGTTGTCTGTGTCCAAAAGCTCCACTTCCTATCTCAAATTAAAATGTGTGGTATGTGTACCCTTGAATTTGAGTCACAGCAGACAGAATGTTTTGCCCCAAACTCCCACGGGCCTTCCTTGGCCCTAAAATTTCCTACTTTAATGTACGCACAGTGTAGCAACATCTCTCCCGGTCTTGCTCCCTCCCCAGCTCTGCTGGAGGTAATGTAACTGTAACTAAGGAAGCAGCTAGACACAATATCAACCATGCTAAATACCTGGAGGTTCTAGTTTGTTACCACAACCACCACCTCCATGGTGTGATTAAGTAGGTGATTTTTTTTTTATACATATATATATATATGTATACACACACATGTGCGTGTGTGCATACACATGGATGTCATCTCAGAACCCTTCAACATCCCATATTCATTCTCTTTCTCGTTCATTCTGATAGCTGTAGTTCTGGACATGAAAACAGCATGTTTTCATTTGCTTACCATTTGATACTCACACTTTTAATGTCTCTTTTTTTTCTACAAGATTAAATTCCAACTTTTTTCACATCAACTGTAAACTTTAACTCTTTCTGTTATTCATGCAGTATTCTCTTCTATCTTCCTGTTCACTCCTACCTAAATAATAACTCGATTTTATAAAAGAACTGATTTTCCAAAGAAAATCACATTCCAAAGAACCTGCCCAAAAAACACATTCCAAAGAACCTGCCCAGCTAAAACAACCATCCACCAACATCTATACGTGTGCACATGAAGCAGATTGCGGACAAGAATTTACTGCCAATTTCAGTAGTGGTTTGGAATGTCATGGTAGTCACAGACTTGGCCAGGGTTGTCTGATCAAATCTTTTGTATCTGTTTATATATTTAGGGGAGGCAGCAGTAGAAACTAAAAAAAAAATTGTAATTTTAATTTTTTTTTTTTCCTTTAGGATATCCTGTAATCTTCAGCCAAAAATAGATTTATGGCTTAATACACCTAAAGACACTTGAAAGAACTTTATATCCAATCGGGAAGTTACACACCTCTGAAAACCCAAAACTATATCCAGATTTATACAAAAAGAATGAGTAGGGCTGCAGAAAACCTTTTTACTCCCGTGAAATTTTCTGGGTTTCTTAAGTATGAGGATAGAACATGGTTGTAAAACCTTTGTTCCCTATTTGGAGACAGCTTCTCTCTGCGTCTGGCAGGCTTTATGCACCTTGCCTAAGGAAAGCTGAACTCTTTTATTGCACAATGTACTTAGCTGGGAAAAAAAATCCTCCTGCTTTGTTCTCAGAACAGATATAAATAGTGACAATACTCGGCCATGTAGCTTCAACAGCTGATGAATGCACAATTTCCCCACAAGTTAGTGCTGAAAATAGGCATGAGGGCTTTTCCTGAACACTGTTTTAATGATTGTAGTGCTTCACACTATTGAGAGTGTTTCTTTACAGGCAATAACTAATGAAGCCCCAACCCAAAGCTCTTGACTGTAACCATTGTGTCTTTCCTTTGGCACTTACTCCACAATGAGGGATATAAGCAGAGCTGTAAGAGAATTATTGAACCATAACACCACCAAGCTCCTTGATGATGCTTTTCATCTACAGGGCTCAAAGTGCTTTGTGAAGGATGTCAGGCTCACTATTCCTATTTGCCAGCAGAGACATGGAAACTGTAAATACCTAACCACTGTTGATACCTACTCAAAAGGCAGCAAAATGCCTCTAGGGAAAAAGGTTACCTGATCTGGTATCTGCCTTTTCATCAGCAGGAATGAAGTTATGAACATACAAACCCTTCTGGATTAATTTTATTCTGCTAAGCTTCAATAATGTGGACTAGAATTGTTTATTGTTTTAAACCCCTTTGTTAGACAGAGGTTTATGAAATTAACAATTATGTCTTCTTTAGGGAAAAACAAAAACAAACTATACCAGGCTTGAACCTTGCTACTCCTACAAAGGTAATGAAGTATAATTACTTGCTGAGATATCACTGGAGTAATTTTCCTTATATATTTAGCAGAAATATTTATTGAGATTCAGTGTGTCAAGAGAGTATGAGTTTCGCTCTGCTGTAACTTTAGTGGTCATCTTTATTCTTTGTGTCTTTATTCTTCATACTAACAAAAAACCAGCTGGATTCTAGGAGAGACTAGAGCTGAAGCAAAGTCTGATCACTGGATACACAATCTTTCATTGGTTCATCTAAGACTGACATCTTCTTCACTGGAAATCTGAAACATGCAGCATTAGGGAACCCGATACATTCCAGTTTACGCCACTACCCAAACTGCTTGTTATGTCTTTCTCAATTTTTTAAAAAACATTTGGCCCAAATGTACAAGAATCTTACAGGATCACTATTTGCTTCTGAGTGCTGGAAAAAGTATTTATTTTCTATTACAAAGTGCTGCATGGTTTGGACATAAGCATGGGAGTGCTGGTTTCTGTGGGAACCCCGCGATCTCTGAGGGACAGGGCAGCTGTCACTCTTACACTGTTTGCAGTGGCACTTCTACACTGGGAGCTTTGCAGACTGTGGGCAATGAGGTTGTGGCATGAACAAAGCCTGTCATTCTCTGTGCCTGAGGAGGGAAAAACCTAATGTTATTGTGTGTTTGGTGATACTGGCTGAAGCTTGAGGGAGATTATATTTATATAGCACAGCATCATGCACAATTAATAGGGATAAGTTTAGTGATTTAAAAGGTGGTTTTATTTCTGCTGTCTTTGACAATCTTTTTGATCTTTGTTTTTTGTTGTTTGTTTGGCTTTTTTCTCCTATCTCCCTTAGATTTGCCCAGCTGCTGAAGGAGAACTTCTTTAAGTTCAGCAAAGGTCAGCAGCTACAGGGATCACCTAGAGGTGCATTAACCCCAAGACTTGTGGTCAAAAGTAAGTGAAACATCTAGATAAGTCTACTGCACATTCAGGTTCCCTCAAATATTCTCCCTATTTTTATTCAGTAATTTTATCAGGGCAGAACTTGGTGATCCCCAGTCTCAGGGGGGATATCAGGTTTTAAGCTATTCATTCTTTCATGTAGTCAGCATGTGTGAATTAAGGAAAGAGGAAGCCCTGGAGATGTACTCAGTTTTATTTCCTCTACCTCTCTAAGGGGATGTTTTTGCAAACATCCTTAAGTTTGTATTCCAATCTGTATTCCAGGATGGCAGGAGCAACTCAGTCCCACCAGACCTTTACCTGCTGTCACCCCAGTACAGTCTTCCATTCCCCTGTTCTGCTGAGCCTGGAGGGTTGGAGTTGGAGTGCTGTGTGTGGTGGCACCAAAACTTTCAGAGGAGGAAGCGTTGTGTCCAAAGTGCTGGGATCCCTACCAGGTAAAAGATTAAAGCTGCCTCTGAGGTTACAGGTCAGGGAAAGAGACAGCTGAGACACAAAATAGGTGCAGGGCTCAAAAGGCTTTGCCAAAGAGAACTAGGGGCTGCTACTGCATTACCCTCTGACTGGTCCTTCACCTGGGGCTAATGATCTCCAAGGCCATTATTTTCAGTTTAAGGTCAGGCAGGGACAGCTCCTGCAATGGAGACAGTGGATTTCATCCCCACAGGAGGAAATTTATAACCCTCTGATCCTTTCTAAATCTTATTTTCTTCCAGAATGAAGTAAGGATGGTGCACAGATGCTCAGCAAGCTCAGCACCACAACATACCAGAAATGGAAACTAACTGCTCCTTCCCATTAGCCCTTGGCAAGGGAGATCACCACCAGGTAAAAAGCAGTCATGCCACCACTGCAGGATATTATTACCTGTTTGAGTGAACAAATAGCAACAGTTTATTTTAATTATTTTAATTAGTACATGTCAAGAACCCTACATGTCTATTTCTGGTTTGAACTGGTGTCAGCCAATGTAGTAAATACTAAGATTAACCTTGACAACTGTGCATTTTAAGGTTTACTTGCAAAGATAAAACACCTGTAGAGGGAGCAGAAGTGAAAAAAAAAATGAGAGTTATTAATCAAGAATGGCCACTTAGGCAGTTATATTAATTCAGATAACATCGTATATCACCATCTGGAATTTGCATTTGTAGGTTTTCCAGCTTTTCCTAGTCTTAGATTAGAATTTTAAAGATTTAAAGGCATCATTGATGTGATGTCATTTTAGACCTGTGCTCTCATGGATTCCTGTATTATGGGTACCTCTTTAGAAATGTTTTCTTTGGATACACTCGTTTATTGCTACTGTAGAAATATGTACCTCATGACATTGAGGTGCTGGAGTGAGCCCAGAGAAGGGAATGGAGCTGGGGAAGGGTCTGGAGCACAAGTCTGATGAGGAGCAGCTGAGGGAGCTGGGGGTGTTTAGCCTGGAGAAAAGGAGGCTCGGGGAGGACCTTCTTGGTCTCTATAACCACCTGACTGGAGTTTAAAGCCAGGTGGGGGTCGGTCTCTTCTCCCAGGTAACAAGTCACAGGACAAGAGGAAAAAGCCTCAAGTTGTGCCAGGGAGGTTTAGATTGGATATTAGGGAAAATTTCCTCATTGAAAGCGTTGTCAGACATTGGAATGGGCTGTTCAGGGCAGTGGTGGAGCCACCACCCCTGGGGGGTTTTAAAAGATGTGTAAATGTGGCACTTGGGGACATGAGTTAGTGGTGGGCTTGGCAGTGTCAGGTTAATTGTTGGGCTCAATGATCTTAGAGGTCTTTTCCAACCTCAGTCATTCACTTCTTCCAGAGAGGAAGGGAGAGACTCTTGGCTTTTGATTAGGGGAAAAAAATATCCCACGTGTGTGTGTATGTGTGCACACATATGTGTATGTGCTCTGAGTTTTTTGTTGTTGGGTTTTTTTTTTTTTTTAGCAAGTAGTTTACATCAAAAAAATAATTCATGGAGGGGAGGAAATACTGTTAAAATTGTTTTAGAAAAAGTGATATTTTTCTGATTTTCTATAAGTAGGCTTTTGCTCAGGAGTCCATTGCTGCCAGTGCTATACAAATATTCTAGGGTGTATTTTGTGAACAAGTATCTCATTCTCACTAACATTTTGTGAAAAGGATTTTTCTGTTTATTTGAATGAAAAAGCTGCATAATGCACTCTAATGAGTAATCTAAAATAAGTACAGTGAAACATTTTAGTTTGCTGACTATCTTATTGCAAACCAAATTTTAGTGATAACACACATGCCTGTATTACTTTGCTTAGGTTTAAAAATGTAGGTTTATTTACAGTAGAGAAAATACTTTGTTTGCTTCTTGTGTAATGTATGAGTACATCCTGAAAAGATTTGCTTCCAGTAGCAAAATGATAAAAATCTATTAGATGGAGAAACACACTGATGAATTCACAAACATAAAAGAATTAAAGGCTGTCAATAAGGTTGTAAATTGCTGTTTTCAAGTTGCCCTAAGGCTTGCTATGGTAAAAAATAATAATAATCAGGAATAACAGAAACTTAAAAATAATTTAAATCCAGTTTTAAATCTGAAATTGACTTTAAAATATCTACTTTTAATCTTAAATATTTTTTTTTTCTGAGCAGAAAGATTTGCTGATATGCACTGATAACAAGCACCACAAAGAGCCTGCTTCATGTCACTAACAAAAATTACACTAGGAAATGATTTAGGGTAGTAGGGTGCTAGGAAATTATCTAACATAAAATTTTAGTTCAGGATATACAGAAATATGAATATTAATTTTTTACTAAACAGAAATTTTGGACATTTTTAGAATTGTCATTTCTGCAGATAAATTGTGTTTGTGGGCTTGATTCTGCAAATATTCTTCTAAATTTAATACATGTGAGAGAATAAAAATGAAACAGGACTGCTAACATAAGAAAACTCCTGTATTTCCAGTCTTAACAGTCATGTGACAACATGACTGTTGGCACAATAAATAAAAGCATTGAAGATCTCTAATTTTAGAGTTTTTTCATTTACTTTCTAGTTATTAAACTACAATGCCTAGTTGCTGTCAGTATTTCCCTTCAACTATCAGATGCAGAAACTGGAATTAAAAGAACTCCCAAACCCACAATATAGTCTCTATATTCCAAGATATTCAGGAGCTGCTGATAATTTGGTATTGAGGGGGATGGATACCCCAAAGATTGCTCCATTTACTCTTTGCAACACCAACTCAGGGGTGCTCGGGAAGGTCCTGTTGTGGTAAGACTGCTTGTTTCTCTGGGGGAGAGGAGCATAGGAAGCAGCTCATTTTAAACAGCAAATTACAAAAGCAGAAGTCAGTGATGAAATTGTAAATGAAGTATTTAGGGGAAAAAAAACCAAAAAAACCAACAGACAAGCCACTAAGCAGCATTCTCTTCCATGCCATTTTGTTTTTATGCATTAGAGCAGCTTTCCTAGCAAGTGCTGCAGCATTTGGGATGCAGAGCAGTTGAAGATGCAAAGGTACTTATGGAAAGGGGACAAAAACCACACCACACAGACTTATCAACACATTGTACGCAGCTTTGCTTTTTTTTTTTTTTATAACTTTTTAAACAGTGTTTAAGAAAAATATGCTGTGTTACCATAACAAACTAAAATACTCTCTCAACCTCTTAAGAGTTTAGTTTTTGTTTTCAATTATTTTGGTTCCAGGTAGGTTTTATTTCTCCTTGTTCTACTTTATAAAACCTTTTCTCAACATAAATGGCTTCAGGAAGAGGAAATAAGGGAGAATTATGAGCACAAAAGAGAGCTGACAGTTGTGTATGTTGTTCCTTTCTTTTGTGCCACTATAGGTGGGCAGGGGTACAGAAGAAATAGGGCATAATGTTTTGTAGTCAGACAGGAATTCCAGCTGGCATTCACTAAACAAAAGGGAACATTTTCCTCATCTAAAATAATTGTTTAAATCCCAGCCATACATAGCTATGGAATAATGGGGTCACTTATTTTCCACTACTTCAGTGTGGTGCTGCAGCAAGCTAATGATTTCACAGGACAGACAGTTTAAAGCATCGATTTGCTGCAAATTGCTCAATCCATAACTAATGAGCAGCTCTACGGATTTTCAGTGAATCAATCCCATTAGAATTTACAGTTTGCATAAGATCATATTACTCGATCTGTGGACACAGAACAAGTTGGGTGGTTTTTTGTGGGTTTTTTTTTTGTAACCTTCAGCAGCCCCTTGTTGCTGGTTTTTATTAAACTCTCTTAAATTTCTGTCGGTAGGTTGGACAAAAATCCCTCTCTTGAGGGTCTGACAGCATGCCTGAAAAAATACACTGTCCACTTCTACATAGGCACACACGCTTTCCATGTGAGGTCCTAGATATTCCCTTGTAAGGGACAGTTAAATCCAAGAAGGCAGGACGAGACGACAAATGGAATTCAGTCTCTGTCCCCTGTAGTACTAAAACCCTGTCCCAATTTAGAGGTGGATTATTTTTTACACCTGTAGGAGTGTGAAGTCAATTGGAAACTGTTATTTAGACCCATACAAGTAATTCTTCATAATAAGCTGAAATCTCTCTTGTGTGGAAAAAAAAAAACAAAACAAAGGCAAAAACCTGTATGGGTCAAGTGACAGGACTTTTGTCACATATCTGTAGTACAGATATAGGAAATGAGAACTATGCTTGCTAACAGATCAGGTTCTAGTTACTTTATTATTCCTGGGTAGGCCAGTAGGTTTGTACCATGTTTTCTCCAGGCTTTGTAAGAAAAGGGTCTGTTCTATCATTACCAGTTACTACAACAAGATCACTTTAGGCAAAACAGGCAAGCAGAAGTTCAAATCCTGTCAATGAATTCATAGACTCTGAAAACCCATTGTATTGGTTGTTACAAAAGTGTGATATGGCTGCAGGGCTGTTAGTATGGGAGTGCTGAATCATCCCACTCCAGCTGCGCTTGCCTGGTGGCATTCTGTTTGTCTCCCTTTTGGACAATCACTTCCTCTTCCTCCTCTTCTTCCTCCTCCTCTTCGCTTTCATCTGATTCAGCACTGGTTGTGTCTTCCTCTTCATCTTCTATGTCTTCTTCCTCACTCTCCTCTTCTGTCTGGTGAGGCTTTTCATATTTCTACAGTACATTTAAAGAAATGAAAGAGAGACAGTAGGAGAAAGGTGCTTTCTTGCTAACCAGTGGCTGTGAGAATATGAGCATGTAGTCCACATTTAGAAATGCTAAAATCCCGGGAAAATCTGATTTCCATCATTATGTGACTATGAGGCATCAAATCTGGTATGACTGGGTAGCAAATATTCAAAAGCTAATGTAAGAAGAATAGAATGTCAACAACCAATATCTCTGTTAGTCATGCTGCCAAAATTTAAGCCATCAATGTCAGTTTCTTTAAACTCTGATCATTTCCTCTCCTTTTAGTGTATTAGTGCTTACATTCAAAGGTTAAACCAAAGAAACTATATAATCTTGGGTACTTAGGGTACAAACATGGATAAAGTGTTGTTGTACCCAAGAATTCTTCACCCTCCTAATTAGTGATTATATATTACAACAAATATTAAGTTCTCAATTATATATTATCATGGTGTGCAGAGCTGAAAACTGAGATGGGGTCCTGAGTGCATATACAACTGTTCTGCCAAGCCTGAACAACTGTTCTCTGAAAGAGGCTTAAAACTCACTGCTGAGTGAGCTGCCAGCCCAGGCAGTGACTGCTGGCAGTGCCAGGATCTAACACTGTGCCTCGGGTATGTACCTCCATGGGGTTGACGGTGATGGTCAGAGCAGAATCATCCCAATCCATCTCATTCTCTTTGCTTCCCTCGTGGTCTGCAGAGCCGTGCTGGTGAGCTGTGCGGATCCGATACACGCCCAAGGTTATGACAAAAATGAGGATGCTCACACAGATTATGATCACAATGGTGGCCACACTTGGAACAACTGCAACAAAAGGTGGAAAAACGTACATTTGTGGAACAAATCGCCTAAACCCCGCTAAATACGCTGTGAATTTTTAACCCACAGCATCTCTTCCCTTGGACTGAGAATCAGGACAGCCATCTGCCATGTGCCTGGGGCTTCTGAAAGTGTTGACAAGTGCCCACCTACTAAGGCAAAGCATACAGGAATGGTGCTTACAGATACCTTCTAATGAGCATTATAAATCATAACTGAAAAGTGAGCATGCCTACCATTTGTTCTTTGAGCCACTTTACTACAGAAGACAAGTATTTAATCAGTGCAGAACACATTAGCTTCAGAACAAGTGCTTTTGCAATAAGGTTCCCTTCTCTTACTCATATGTTGACCCCTTCTGATCACAGCTGAGGCGTCAACCTCGTGTGGGAGAAAAAGTGCATCTCAAAGCTTACAGAGGTTTCAAACACTTATACTGTGATTTGAATCTCATTCTCCAAGAAATAAAATAATGCATTGCCACTGTACTTGCTTGTGTTACGGCCTTTCTGGGAGACTCCTGAGGATTCAAGACATTGTTCCTCACTGTTTGGTTGCACTCTGGGAAGCCTCTGCCTCCACCTAGCCACAGGAAGAAATTGCTCTGAACTACCATATATCAGCTCCATAAATAGGTTAGTGGAGAAGGGCTGCCACTTTCTGTGTACCCTCGTTCCTGAGGTACTGCAGTTCCAGGAGCTATAGTAGTTCTATAATGCATTTTATCACCTAGCCCTGCCCATAAGAATGGAAGTCTGAAATCAGAACAGTGTTAAAGAAGAAAGAACTAGTTTGCAACAGTTCATTTAGTAAAAATTCTGTTTCATTTTAGGGAACTGTCTGTACAAGTGTAAAGAAAAATAAAGTAATCGTCTAAGCATATTTGTATATATGCTTATATATACCTATATATAGGTATATATAGGTATATATACAAGTATATACCTATACTTTACATCAGCTTTACTTCTTTACATATGTATCATTCAGCTAAAAAGATTTCAGAATCAAACCCTTAAAGAGGTATCTCTGCCCTAGGTTTGACTTTATTGAAAAGGTTTCAGATTTCATATATATTTTAAAAATATATTTTAAATTCTGTATTTAATATATGTTAATGGCCACTGCACATGGCTAGGTGAACCTATCTTCTCTCCAGGCAGCTGCAGACTGAGGCCTTGACAGCAGCTAACAGAGCCATCGAGGCAATTATATATTTAAAAAATAACACAAATGTTTCTTCCTTTTGTTTAGAAAAGAGCAGGCAGAAATTAATATGCAATAGAAATACAGATGAACAAAGAAAATATGACCATAAGTATTACCCTTCATACCATTTAATACTAGAAACAAGACATTTTCTTAACTGTGTGGGTCAGAGTACAAAACCATTAATGAAGACCTTAAAAAAGGATACCAGGTTTTAATGAGAGAATAGAATTAAATGTTACCTTCTTTTACACTTGTGCAACAGTCTCTGTGAGGTTTTACAAGCTGTAACTCTGGACTTCAGGGCTTTTCTTTGTTGCCCAGGCTGGCTCACAAGGGAAACACTGACATACCTGAATCATTATGAGCAGTCTCTGTAAAGGTGTCACATACCTGAGTTGTGAACAGCACTTACACTCCCCTCAGGGTGCTGAACAGATTGGAGAAATTGTGGTTGTACTATCATATGATTTACATGGTCCATGAAGTTGGAGTTGGAGCTGTGTAGAATATTAACCTGGTACAAGAGAAAAATAAGGGATTAGATACTAAAAAGTGTTTTATATTCCAAGCCTGCTGGCTCTGTATATTAAGTTACATGAGCAGATAGGAAGAGTATTACATAGATCTTAAAGGCCAAATTAACTCTTTTTATGCCAGTAAAAAAATACACAGCTTGATATATTTCTAAGTTCTATGATGAGCAATGCATTCTAACATTTCTAGCTGTTCACTGTGAAGTGGCACAGAACAGGATTTTATTGACTTACTTACCTGTCTGGATAAGGAATTATTTTTTTCTTTTCTCTATACTAATTAGCTTTTAGGCGTTATCTAAATATAACATGTAAAAACTTTATTTTATTAACAGTTATTAAGTTAATAACTGCTTATAAAAACAATTAACAAGTTTTGACCCTATTGTTAAGAAGGCCCTGCCCGTTCCTGTGGTAACTTGTTATCTGGGCTCTAGGTTGGATAAGAGAGTTCCTCATAACAGGTCCACCAGTCCTGCTGAGGTGAACCAGCAGTAATCTCAGTCCCTGAGCCACTGTGCTGCATTGGCCTTAGAACCAGCACATGTGGACTCCACAGAGGTATCTAAATATTCCTGTGGTTACTGACTATGTCTAAGGAGTGGATCCAAAGCATTCTGTGTAACAGGAGTAATTCTCTGTGTTAGTGGAGTTTGAGAGAAGGGTCATCTCCTCAATTCACAGCAGAATAGAGACCCACACTGAGGAATGCCCACAGAAGTCGACTTCCTATTTGAATGGAACTTAGCATCTTTTTCTCTTTTTGGTTACACTTACCTGAGCGTGTCAATCATTTTACATATTTTAAAGAAAACACCACGCTGCTGAAGCTAGGCCAGTGCTCAGCCTCGGTGCTAGATAAGAAAGCTTGACTGCATAACTGCTTACCTCCAAGTTGAATTCGTTGCTCGTGTAACGCCCGTTTAGCTCGGAGCACTTGACCCTGAACTTCCTGTCGAAGGTGGCAGCGGTGTCCCAGTTCCGGTACCGGATCTGCCGCAGAACCTGCTCGTAGTTGAACATGCTGTCCACGCCTGCAGGGGGGGCAGAGCAGGGACAGGCTCATGTAACATTGCTCTGTGCAATACATGAGAGGCTAAATGCTCACAGCAAATATGAATGTTGGCAGAACGGTCCGAAAATGAGAGAGCGTCAAATAGTCCCTGATAGAGCCTCTGGCTGATCCTAGACGATGTGAGCAGAGTCTTTGGAAGTGAATGTAGATCCATAATGGAGAGGGACAAATACAACAGCAGAGATACAAAATAAATTACTTAATAAAAAGAAAAAATTGGCCAGTGAGTTACCAGCGCTGTGCAGGAGGAATCTCCTCCTACCCACATGTTCCCCAGGCAACCAGCAGTAGGGTAAGAGGGCACAGTCTTCAGCTGCAGCAGGGGAGGTTTAGGTTAGACATTAGAAAGAAATTCTTTACAGATGGAGTGGTCAGGCATTGGAATGGGCTGCCCAAGGGAGGTGCTGGAGTCACCGTCCCCGGAGCTGTTTAAGAAGAGACTGAATGTGACACTGATAGACATAGTCTGATAGACAAGGTGGTGTTGGGTCAGAGGTTGGACTCGATGATCTCAGAGGTCTTTTCCGACCTAGTTAATTTTGTGATTCTGTGATGGTCCACAAGAACCCCATATTAAAGAAAGCAGTGATGCCATTTTCCTTATTTGGGGAGTAGCAGGAGGGATGCTGAGATTCCAAAGGGTAAATACAGCACACCCAGAGATCAAGAAGTGACTGTGCTTTTTGAGATGCAGTCCCTCTTGGAATATTTTTACGGCTAGTAAATCACAGATTTCTGCATAATTTCTTACATATTAGTGCTTTCATTCCAATAACATAATTGGTGCGACAAAATAAGGGAAAGCAAATTCAACGAACATACCGTAGATTGAATATCCTGCTGTGGAATTTGTGGCATCTAGATGTTTTCCTTGGAGCTCCACATGATCTAGTTCTAAACACTCTTGTTCAGGATCTAGTTCTGCACCCATGACCAAAACATCACAGAAATCCAAGTTGTGGAGCATTTCCTCTACTATCACTGGCTTATCAGCTGTGAACCCATGGCACATATCATGAAAAAAAGAGAGAAAAGAAGATAAAGGATTACAGAACAGCTCAGTCATTTTATGTGCTTTGCATCAGGGCTTTCAATTTTTGCAAAGATATCCGAACTGTTTTGTGCTGATATTAAATACAGGATACTTGAAACAAATCAAGAGAAATGTCTTGTCTGTTCAGGTGCCATGATGATGGAGGCCTACAAATACCTAGTGAGATAGACAGAAAATATATTGCTCTGTAATGAAAGGCATCCAAGAACATCACTGGAAGTAGAAAACTGAAATTTGATCTTGGAAATAAATCCATGTAAAAAAATCTGGTTTTCAATACTGTATCAATACCAGGCTGATGCCACACATTCATTTTTTTTTCTCAAGGAGAACCAAACAGGAAAAATACACATCAAATATATCTATGCTTGGATGATTCTCTCAGACACTCTACTGCCCATAAAGAATTTGCATTACAAAGACATGGCCATCTATCCAAGAGTAGGGTATTATCATAAATGGCAAGATCCTGTGCTGTGTGACCTAAAGAAATGAAGTTATAAACTGACTATCCTTCAGTACGTACGAGTTAAAAAAAAATAATTCTGTCACGGGAAAAAGAGAAATGTATCAAGTTATCATTTAAATTCTCTGATCAACTTAGCACAGAGCGTGTGGCAGGACTGCTTAAGCAGCTCCCTGAGGGCACTGCAGACACAGACACTGCAATCTTGGAACTTACTGCCCATTTTGTGCATCTCATTTTAGAGATGCCTTTCTTTCCTTTGGGGAAGGAAGGCACAGACAGAAAAGCCTTATGCCCTAGATTCCTCACTCCTAGTACAGTAAATTTGGGTATCTGATCTCTAGGTACAGCTCTAATCTGAACAAAAATGCAGACCCAATCCAAATTTTCAGGCTTCAGGGAATCCATGCCCCTAAACTTGTAAATCATCACCAATTTTATCTTCCCCAGATGTGTACATCTAGTTACTGCTTAGTCTAGTGCAATGAATACTTTTTAGAATGATTCCTCAGATTACTAGACCTTTCATTTACCTTGCACACAAGCATTCAAAACAAAGATTCCTTTCTAGACAATTATTTTAAACCTAATTTATCCTTTGAACAGTCACCCAGCCTTGAGTAATAATACACACATTGCTCAGCATTAGAATAAATTGTCATCATTGAAAAACATCTTTTAAAATTATTATATTTACATTTTACAGTTGGGAAACTGAGGCATGAGATTACCTTCTCAAGTATCATCCACAAGTCAGTATCAGGGCTCGACACATAAGAACAGACTAAAAATTCAACTATCAGTCAGTTACTGCTTTTCACTTTATCAGTGCAATTAACAAAATTCTGTTACAAATAGAGAGATTCTAATGAAAATAAGTTATTCAACAGAATATGAAAAGAAGATTTTGAACTAGGGAAGACACTAAATATAAAATCTGTTTTTTTGAATCACATTTTGGTCTGTCACTATTTAACACATTTTTTAGTGTATTTAATTGAATTTCTTCAGTACATCATTACTGTGGCCTAACATTGCTCAAATTAATCTGGGTGAATTGACTTCCTTTGCATGACTTGTTTGCACTATCCCTTAAAAAATGAGAGGGCTCATGTTACAGAATAAATAATAACATTTAAAAGAAAGACACAAACCTCTGTCATGTTCTTTTAAGTCCACTGGATGCTCCATTTTAGTGACTGTGCTGACAATCCTGATATCAGGTAACAAAATAACACCTCTTTCACTTTCAAACTGTGCAGCTGGTCTAGCAAAGTGATCCATCCCAGTTATTGTAATCTTGGGCTCATTGGCCTGAAACACCATTACATAGGCATCTATATCTGGGATATTAATGCAGACATCTTCACCAAAACATCTGAAAAAATATATTATTTGTTAACTGCTTGTAAAACATTGCAAATCAGAGGTGTGTGGCACTTGCACTGCACAAACCCCACCTGGTGGCTCTCAGGTCAGTCTATCCCACACTGTGACACTGCCACAATCAAGGACCTGTACCACCATGCCCACAGGCCAGCAGGGAGAGGAACAGCTCTGTTCCCCTCATCCCCTCCCACTCTGACAACTACTGAAATTATGTAGAGACAAGCTCAGTCTTTCATAAGGGCACTCACTTATTATGAGAATAATATTTTGATGTTTAACTGACATTTAACAACAGTAGTGAATAACCATTCACCAGAAATAATTAGATGATAACAACTGTACCAAACCTAACATTAAATTCTGAAAGTGATATCTAATGAATATAATATGGTTATCTTGTCACATGTGAATAAAAGGGCCTAATTATCCATTTAAATTGGTCCCCTGTCAAATACTGGCACCCTCCAGTATTTACAAGGCAGAAAAGGTTCCTCTACCAGCATTTTCATCTGAATCAGCACTGTGCTTTGGAAGTGAATCTCCTGACAAACTCTGCCTTATTTCATCCTGGCACAGGGCTTGGGCCAGCCTTGGAGTGTGCAAACTGGGCTGATTCCAGTGAAACTGCATCAGAAAATGCTCTATAAACTGTTTGGTCAGCCCACAGCACTGGACTAAACCTGGTACTTAGTGAGAACTGTGCACACAGCAGGTGAGAGTCCACAGAACTGATGTTTATTTTCACTCTAGACCTGCTCTCCCTGCACTGTACAACTTTCTGTACCAGAGGTATGCCCCAAGGGAGCCCAGGAGTGGCTCTCTGGCTATGTAGAACTGTAAACATTATTGAGCAGGTTCTGGCACAAAAATGGAAGGACACAGATTCCTGTTTAACACCCATCACCAGTATTTCAGTGACAGCAGGCATATGAGGATACAGACAGACAGACTATTCCAAGTAAAGCTACAAATCCTGTCCTGTTAGATGTAATAGGCCTGCTTTAAAAAGTCAGGGCTCTACATATCCCAGAAGGAACTCTAAACATTTAAAATGAAAAGTAAATACGAATGCCATAAATGCAAGTACTGTTCAGTCCAGACTACATGTTCCAAACTATAAACAGAATGCAAGTACATTACATTAACAAGAAAGGTTCCTTAAAAGGATAATATCAAAAGAAAACCACCATGTGCATTGGCATAAAAGTAAATTAAATTAATCCTTTATGCTCAATAACAAAACAGTATGATTTATCAATTTAATTTAGCCAAAATTCTTCCTTTTACATGTCCAAAGAAAAAAGTAATTCATTAAAAATGTTCCTAATCTAATCAATTCAGCTGAGGTATAACTTACTGGACTTTAGATGAGACTTTGAGACGCCGTACGCCTGCAGTAGGGAACTGTCTGGAGTTGATGTATGAGACCTTTCGGAGAGCTTGATTTATATTCTCAATGTCATCTCCTTCCATGACAAGGACTGACTGGGAAGGGTTGAAGTGATACTAGGAGAAATACACATAATTAGTATTTAAGGTATCGGGTACAGAGTACAAAATAAGACATTTTTAAGGAACATTGCACAGACACAAGTTTAAAATCTAATGATTTAAGAAAAAAAAATCATAGTAGTTATTGTTGGCTGAACCCACATGTTGTTCCCTAAAACATGTACTTGTGTCAGTCTCATATCTGAAGGACTACTGTTATAATTAATTTTGGAGTAAATTTCCTGGTTTTTGCCCAGCCTTATCAACTTTGCTGGTACTATTTCTGCAGCAATTTCTGATACTGTATATTTTTGAACCCTGTAGAGTTCAAAACCTTAACTTACCACTGTGATTATTATTACTATGTAAGCTTTTTAGGTTAAACACGCCCTCCATATAAAAACATTGGCTTGAACCAGACTAGCATGCAGAAGCATATTTTAGCTGCTTTCTCTGTGGCTTTACCCTGGGCTACCTTTCTGAGATATATTTCAACATGAATGAACAAAACAATTATAACATTTGCCTCCTACATCTTCATTAATGTCAGACACAATAAAGGGGATTCTCAGTTCTGTCTCATGATCAATAAGGGTGTCATGATTTAAGATGGAGCTGCACAAAGCCAGCTGTTCATCTGAGCCAACAAACCCTGCAAAGTCAATGGCTGCTCTTGTAGCCCTGAACCTTCTCTAGTCTATTGCACTGAACACAAAACAGCCTTGCTGACCAAGAAACTTTGCTACTGTTGTGACATGGCAAATGATTGATTTTTCTCTTCATCATAATTTATCCTGATTCCATTTTTTGTCTCTTAATTGGTTCAGCAAATCATCTGCATTGCAGAGGAAACCAGCTTAACCCCCTTGATTTTGTACCCTACTCTTGTCAGCACAAACCACAAAGAAATGCACCCCGTTCCCATGTGTAGTCCCTTCCTGAAGCTGGATATTGATTATATGAACACGTTCTATTATATACGTCTGCCTACACTTCCTTACAACAAGAAAGGTTAAAAAGCAAAAGATCAAACAGACTGTGAAGAACAGAATGAAGCTCAGGGCTCTCTGTTGAACAGAACATGGAGGACTGGGTTTAAAGCTGTGCAAGAAGGTCATAACACACTGAAGGGTATTTTTAACAAAGAGAAGAACTAACATGAGTCACAGCCTGCATCCACTTCTTTTTCCTTTCTGTAAGCTAGCAGTAGTAGGGAATAAAATTAGCAAAAGGAGACTCTAGCTGCCAGAACAGCTGGAATGCTGCCAAAAGGACTGGAGAAAGCCCTAATCTGAGCCATTTTTGTCTTTCTCATTAAAAAAGGCTAAAAATAGCAACAGTTTAGACAGTGTTTTTGAGAGCTGTTACAGATATCTGAAAATTAGGCTGCAGACCAAAAATGTCCAAGACTATCGTGTCAGAAACTGTGTTACAGCTGCATTGCTCTTTCTCAGGTGATTAAAGGGTGAATCTTCACGAGTCCCAAGTGCCCAGCAGAAACACCTTCCAACATCAGTTATGCCAACACTGAATCTGCAAAGCATCATGTAAATAGCCCCACAGAACCCATCACCTGTGCAGCTGTCACACGTGCCTGTCTGAGATCAGGTACGTGTATTTCTGACACCAGAACACCTTTCTCTCTAATTTTCTGTTCAAGGTCAGGCAAACTGCTCTGCTTTTATCTGAGCTTCTTTCTGTCAGCCCCCAAAAGAAACCCTACCACATTCTATCTCTGACTGCTCCTTTCATGTTTGCCTCCTGCTGTTGAGCTTGCTGAGGCAGTAAAAGCAAATCTGTAACTTTAAAAAACCCACTGTGCCTCATCTCTATTTCAGAAAATGAAAATGTTTTGAAGGTTTGCAAAAGGAAGAAAAGGCAGAAAACAAGCCCTCGCCTTCCTTTTCCCCACACCACTGCTGTACTGTAAGGAAGCCAGTCCCCCATGCTGCAGCAGCAGTGGGTGATAGAACAGGGATTTTTCCAAGCCCATGAAACTAGAAGACTCAAATATTGTCAAGCTGCAGAATGCAATAGTGGAGGACTTACTATGCTTTCAAGCACCAAGGACCAAGTGTACACTGCTTTAATTCATGTAAAAAAAACCCAGCAAAGAACTTACTGTTGAGCATATACTCTTGGGTTCCAGGAGTCCCTACCTGCTCCTTGTATGCACTGCCTTTTAAAAACAGGTTTTACCTATCCCTGTGTCGTGTTGCTGCGAGAAGTAGCAATGTGAAATTCTTAATGATGTCCTTGGTAGGATGATAAAACAGCAATTCTTTGGGGTGTTTTGCTCATATATAAAAGTTAGAGCCAGCAAAACTCCTCCTTCTCTTTGCACTTCCAATTTGCATTTTTACCCTTCTTTTCAGAAAACATATCAGCTATACTACACACTGCAACCCATCACCCAGACAGAGACTGGAGTGTATTTCAGGTCAGCCTGCTATCTCCTACAATGAGAGGTTTAGCTAATAAAATGTAGTACATGGCACTCCCACTGCATCCTCTGCATTAAGTGTTACAGCACCATCTTCCTCCCAGCTGAGAAACACCATGCTGAAACCACACTGTGCACTTTCACAGGATGCAGAGCCTGCAGCCAAAGTAACTTCCCAGTTTGGAATTTGAAGCTCAGCTCCTTTGGAAGGTGGTATCTGTGTGCTAGGAAATAGCTTTACAGTGTATTACCACAAAAAGCACAAGAACACTGGTCACCTAATAATGGCACCAGTAAAATGCAGCTCATTTACTGTTGCATTTACTGAGCATTACAGAAGTTACAGCCAAGATCCTACATATGTATCCAGAGAACAGAGTTTGTCTGAATGAATGTAATCTGGCCACTATGTCAATTGAAACATGATTTCCCTCCATTTGTTGTTCTCCAACCTCAGAAAAAGTGCCACATTACCAGTAAAGATATTCATATGCATAGTGAAGGTGGATAATGATTTATATGCAAATCTGTAAATTTAATTTCTTGACTTCAGGGTTTTCTATTGTCCAATTTTCACATACCATAATATTTTCCTCTTTGAACACACTGAATTTTTCAATGCTATTGCATTAGGACTTATGTTTTCCTCTGTTTTAGAACTACTTGAGATCAAAATTCAATAAATTTTGTCTATTTCTGTAGAACTACCAAAATAAGCATGAGAACACAGCCTAGTAATTCACAGGGACTCTGAAATATCAGCAGTGTCTCACTTTCTGAGCATCTAGCTTAGCAATAATGGAAACATTTTTCTTTGCAGTGTCACAGCTCTTCTACTGTTCTGCTTTTTCTTTGCATGATTTTATGGGAAATTACATTGCTTCTGGGAGTACATTTGTACTGTGTGTACTCTACCTTGGGCTCTCCACTTCATAAATCAGACCTAAATTTTTATCAAAGATGATGTCAGTTCATCCCTCACCTTTATTCCTTGGCCAAGACTCTCGAGAGAATTAATATCCAGACCTTCCTTGCAGGCCTGCAAACAGGAAATCACTTTCTGACTCTCAATTTTCCCTGGCCTGATAGTAAGACTGGCCAGGCTGCCATGGAAATACTGAGCAAATCTGGGCTTGGTGACTTCACCTCCTGCAAGAAAGCAAATACAAAATGATTATTGATACCAATACACAAACCACACACCTAACAATTCGCTTTATGTTTTAACACATTTAGAGAATTTATATTCATTTTTGCCAAGTGTCTTTGAGATCTCATTTACTGTGGTAAGTGGAATGCCTTTGTGGGTTGTTGGGTGGTACCTGGTAGCAGCCTGTCTTCAAGATTCTTGTTTTTACAGGATTGTGTTCAGGTGTTTATAAAGCTGTGGTAACGAACTCTCAGATAAACCATAGCTTCCCAAATGTGCACAAGGAAGCATATAATTTTTAAAAATAAATCGATTAATTTATTTAAGTAATCAAACACCAGTTTAAGAAATGCTTAAGGTCCAGTATTTATTTATACAGAAAGTGTATTTGCAAGTGTTCCATTACAGGATTACTT
Source organism: Manacus vitellinus (assembly GCF_001715985.3). Lineage (NCBI taxonomy): Eukaryota > Metazoa > Chordata > Aves > Passeriformes > Pipridae > Manacus > Manacus vitellinus. Next base: position 2,872,136 of record NW_021940603.1, on the reverse strand, counting down.
ACTGTGTTTTTTGGAGAAGAAAGGCAAAGGTATCTGAAGTTCTCAGTCATGGCTCTGTGTAAGCAAACTGCTACAGACCTTATAACGAGCTGCCTCAGGATATGGTGTAAATTCCAGCAGTGACTGTGGGCCAATGCACAGCACTGCACTCAAAGGCTGACAGTGCTGCCCCTGGCCCAGAATGGTTCATTTGGTGCCAGATTTTGGTCTTGTCACTGTACCTTGTGTTAGACCCTCCAGCCTTCACTCCAGGCAGCTTCAAAGGAACACTGATCTTTAGGAGCTGTCAATAAAAGGTGATTACAGACTGCCTGCACCAGTGATCGTAGCATCTAAATTACTCTTGGGACATTTAGTGATTTACTCATCCTCCTTCAGGAGAGTTTTTAGAGCTTGTCTTTCCTGCAGGTGTTAGATCTCACAGTGCATGTGAATTACTGCCTTCCTTGAGCCTAGGAGGACTGAGGGAGCCACACAGCAGTGAGACATGCAGACTAATTGGATTAGCAGTTGCTAAGCTGTTGATAAGCTGTTGTAATTGTAGAGAACTCATCTCTACCCTGTTTGTAGCTTTAGAGTCAAACAACCTGTTTTTGCCAGGCAAGTTACCTCAAACTTGAACTTTAACTTGGAAATTTGTGTGTGGAATGGGGTTAGGATAGGGATGAAGTGGCAAATTTTCTTTAGGCTGGTGTTCCTGCCTGAACATCACTTCTGGTCTCTGCAGGATAAGCTTTATGAAGAAGGCTTGAGTTATTTTATAGAGAGAAGAAAGTATACACTGGTGTACTGAGAGGAAAGAGGTGTCCTACAGGCTTTTTCTTCACAGAAGTAGATGGGTTTTGTTCTTTTTTCTTAACATTGCAGCATAAACCGCCTTTCTTTTTTTTACCCCAAAGGAAAGTCCCCAGGAGATTATTCTTCTGCACTCTCTCATTCATCTGTCCATTACACAGAAAATTTTCTCTGGGCAGAGTTTTGCTGAACTTTATTGTATGCAGCAGCTAAAGTTCAGCCTTTCTGATACTTACCAAGACAATTATTTGGTACATAGGTAGTGCATTATGGGGACGTTGGCCTTTCAGCATAAATGTTGTTATATTAATCTGTTTACACTGTCTTTAAAAGAACATGCTGCCACTAATACAGCAGCAATGTATCTGGACAGAAAAAGGTAAGCCAAATTAAAAAAAAAACAAAAACAAAAACCAAACCTCTCCCTAAAAAGAAGACAAGGAGAAAAAAACCCAGAATGTTCAGAAGAAAAAGGAATTTGTGTTTTGAAGCTTCACATTCTCATATCACTAACAGAATTGTGAAAACAGCAAGTTCCAAGGCTGAAACACCAACCCTGATCCTGGAGCTTTGAAATTTAGAGACCTACAGTAAGTCTGCCAGTAGGTCTTAATAGTTCTGAGGAGATGCAAAATAAGCAGTCTCAGGCTATCAACTGCTATTTTTTTTTTTTAAAGCAAGTATTTCAAGAAAATGTGAGTGAAAAATAGCTGGGAGTAGCCAGTCTTGTATTGTGTGAAAGGACTTTTTTTTACATCTTCTGCCTAACACTGTAGACTATGAATATTCTTGTTGCTTTTCCTGGTACTTTTGCTATTATCAGAAGTACTAACCATAACCTAGTGTTCTTCTCATCATTATGTGTAAAACACAGGACATGCCTGCTCATCCTGAGCAGTGTGAACACCAGCTTTTTCCACAGGAAAAAAACAAGGGCCCTTAAAGACAGAATACTATCTCACACTTTATTAGAAAAAACAGACTGCTAAATAAGCCTTCCACCTTTTACCAGTGTTAAAGACAAAATTACATACCTGCCAATTTAAACCTCGAAGGTGAACAGTGCTCATTATATCTGACTCTTCTCACAGCTGCTTGTAATTGCAGCATGTTGATATTTTGATATTCTTCTATCTCAGCATTTCAGAATCTTTCAGCTAAGTGAGGGATGTTCCAATCACCAGTAATTATTAGATTGCGAATGGACAAAATCCAATGCAATAAAATTGGGAAGCTAAAACCAAAACTCACTCTAAAATTGAAGGAATGGCCTAAAGCCAGTTTCCTACAATCCTGCTTTCTAGTTTTGATAAAATGTTTTATTCATACTTGGTTTTACTATATTAGTATGTTTGAAATCTGTCTTTCTTTCTGCTTCTGCAATCCGATAGTCTTCGATTATCTGACCTCAGCTTGTCAGTGGGTAGAAATTTAGGCTAGGATGGCCAGTCTCCAAATCTTAGTCATTCTGAAATTCTTAGCTCCCAAGATTAGATGAGTATGAATGTATTTAATCCAGCATGAACATAGCAATTCTAGTGCATGTTTAAACACAGTGCATAACTGTACCTAATGCTCATAGTAATATTTTTACAGAATATTATCCAAATTCTTCTAAATACTGATTTTTTAAAATAGAAATCCTTTGAACCTGAGCATGATTCATTTCATGCCTGTGCAGCTCCCCACACAGCTGACAGGCAGCTCAGAGCCACTGGCTCCACTGGGCAGGAGGATGCTCAGTTCCACTGTCTGGATTTGACTCAGCACTGAAGTTACCACATGCTAAGAATCAAGCGAAGAAAAGACCTTATAAGGCACTCCCAACAGCTTTTACTCCCACCGGCTTTTACTGCTTTAAGACACTTTGAACTTAACTCTTGGTTCTGACACCGTACAGTCTAAGCAACAACATTTTTGGTATAATGAAAAACTAAATAGATTACACAAGCCTCTGGAGCAACAACTGAGAGAACTAAGTGGAGCTCCGGTGATAATGGCCTTGAGGTAATCCAAGTGTCCTAAAATTTATTCTACTTCTCTTTGTCAGGGTGCAGTGAAAGACACAGTGACTTGTAACATAGCATCTCCAGTTTCTATCCAGAGGTCAGGCCATGCAGTTAACCTAGACTGCCTCAGCAAGTTTCATAGGACTTTTTTGTTGTCAGGGTCTTTACACTTCCTTGTGAGATACTGCTCAGATACAGCTCACCTCCACAGAGATGCTACCAAGATCTGAGAGAATAAGAAAACATACTCCTCAACTATGTTACGTGTTGTGTTTCACTCAGCTCTGTGTTTATTGATTACAATGCTGTGAGTGCTAATTCTTGGGGGACAGTTAAGTGGTTAAGACTTTGATGAATGATATGGCCAAGAGAGGAAAACAGAACCTTCTCTACTGTCAGGGAATTAAGTTAATGTCTGTAACACAAAACAGACTGAAACTAGACTATAGAACAACATCACTGATTCTCATAACAGTTCCTTGCATGACAAATTTTTGAAGCTACTGGGTTTTTTCCATTCCTTAAATGTAAATGTTGTGGTCATCACCACAGTTGTGAGGCAGTACAGGCCATGGTGTTATGCAGACCTTGATGATAAAACTGTGCATTGCTTTTCCCACCTGACCCAGCACACACCTCTGCTCCCAAAGTCTGGCACACACAGGAGGATGGATGTTGGCTTTTTGGTATTAAATCAACCCTCATAAAGGGAAGATGGTGTCAACAGACTGTGGGAGGCATCCAGAGGAGCCATCAACATACATAATTATTCACTATAATGCTGTTCACTGCTTAGGCATTGTCAAAGTAGTATGCATCACAGTTTTCACTTGCTAAAATAATAACTATTTTCAGGACTGAAATTCTTCTATGCTGGTTCTGATTTCTTTTGCTGCCGGAATTATTTAGGTAACTAGAATTATGTGATAAAATTTCAAACACAGCAGATCAAACATAGAAGCAACCTATTTAATCCTAGATAAGTAGGTTGCAGATGACCATGTTACCTGGGGAGAGCTCAGTTGGGATGACTCCCTTACACACATGGAGGAAAATAAATGCTTCTAGTATACGTGTCACCTTGTTACAAACAGGTAGAGTCTCCCAGATGGCTAACAATTTAGGAGGGTTAAGAACTGCTGCCTGGCAAACACCTAATCCCAGACAGGAAGAGATTCTCTTAGATATAACATTGGAGAGTCCAGGGGAAATGGAAGAATCTCAGGGTTCAGACTTCATGGGGTTAAGGTGCTTCAGTAATGAAGCAGAGCCTGCTTCCATGACACTTTTGTTTTTCATTTTGCATTGAGTTGATATGAGGTGTGACAGAATTTGATTACTACCGAATTTTAGAGTTGTTGGTTTGACTCCAGAGATGTAAAGTGGTCTTTGGATTTACTCACCAGTCTCTAAAGAACAATCAGGCATGTCAAAACAAGTGACTTTATTGAGCTCACAGATTTTGTAGGCCTTTTGCCCTACCCTAATAATGAGCAAGTAATTATCAGGGCAGTCTAAGTCCAATGGGAAATGATGAATCAAGAGAACTTCCAACTGAGATGTGATTCTTAAGATATTACAGACACTGGTTACTATACTGAGCCAGATAATTAAAGAACAATCGATTATTCAGGGTCCCAACATAAAGATTGAAATGAATCTGGGAGCAGCTGCAAGACATTCTGGCTCTGAAGTCCTCAGTTCCCAGCCTCCAAATTTATGCCATCTTTTTGTTATGGCAGTTTAGGGAGCTGGGTTTAATTCCCAGACAAGCAGATTGGCTGTTAAACAGGATGAAACCTAACACAGATTTCAGAAGTCCCAATTAGTGGCTTGGGTTTTTATACTCCCAGAGCTTCTCAGCACAAAAAAGTTTTAGTGGTTTTTTTTTTTTAAATATTGCTTAGATAAAAATTACTCAGAAATTGCTCATCAAACATGGCACTATTTAAGTCTGCCCCTGCTCTGGGAAGATATCATAACCTGACAACCTCACACAGGCTGCTTTAGGCTTTAAAGCATTATCTGAAATACGACAAGTACAGAGAACACGAAGGGCTACCTGCTCTAAAGTATGCATATGCTGACCTATCCCTGTGCAATAGGTCCTTAAATCAAAAGCAGGTATAACTTACAGTATTGAAGACAATTTTTCTCAGGATAAGAAAAAAACTCCATAATCTCTCGAAATTAAGCCAATACATTTTTGTTATTTCCAGGGGAACTGCTGGAAATTCTGGCAATCACAGAAAAATGTTACAATCATATATCTCAGAGTAGATTGCAGTCCAAGTAACATTAATGTTGCCCAAAAAGCTATATTCCTATTCTCCAAAAAACATTCTCATGCTGGTGTATAGTGTTCCCTGCAGAAATTCTATTAGATAAGGGGCATATATCTGGGCTGAACTGGTGACAGATTTGAATGCAAATTCAGCTCTCCAAGAAAACACACTCCTAAACAAAACCATTCACATCTGTTTGTATTTCTACTGCAGCTAAAATTCAGCAAAGATCTGTGAAGTGCACAGAAATCTGCTCCATCTTTGTTTTGAGGAAGACAATACAGCAAGAACACTGCTGTACTTAGGGAAGCCTCAGTACAGAGATGTTCAGCATCACATTATCTCAAAATCCACCTAGGTGCTCTTGCATTAATTTCTTTGCTTGTATCACTCCTGAGAGGTCTCAGGTTTGTGCAATCTATGTCAGCCTCCAAGGCAGGATCCAATGATGTCAGATGTACAGTAGAGCTTATCTTTATCTGTTGATTATCTTAATTTCTGGGGAAAGTCCAAGGTTGAGTGATACATGCTGCTGCTACACTGCCCAGTTTATTTGTCTCTCCTTGATCTGATCCCTCTCCAACTTTTATGGTTCTTCTTGCCTTGAATAGTCAGTCAGTTCTCTGACTGTACTTTGTGATTTCTATGCCAGCAGAGGGCTGGCATACAAGGTTAATAAGGTTACTTCACAGAAGGACATTGTATGAAGCCTGGTTTCCTGTTTAGGTTAAAGAAAGAGGAAAGTGACAGGAGAATACAAAAGAAAAATAGAATAGAAACCAGAAATTACTTAGAAAACAGGAACTACAATAGCCTTCTGTTGTAACCATGATAACAGAGTTTGCCCATTGACAGGCTTCTCCTAAAGCCCTTCCCTGCACAGAGTCCAGCATAATTACACTGTGAGGCTCCAGCACTCTCAAATGAGTGGCATTATTAGAAACAGTGACTTACAGCCATGGTAAGCTACAGCATAACCTTGTGACAACTCATTAACTTGAGCCACTACTTTCCTGACAGTGCTTTAGGAATGATACATAAACTCCTTCCCTCCCCAAATGTGTTGTATGAACTCAAGACCTTATCTTTCCAGAGAAGCCGTGAGGAAGCCTGTTTTCAGCCTGTGCTACAAAAAATTATTAGACTACCAAATCACGTAACTTGTTCTCTTCTCTTGTCTGCTTTTGCCACTGAATGTATAGCAATAAAGGGATCAGAGTGGGAATCTATAAACCTTGGTTTAATGGAAGAAATTTCTCACTCCGTAAAAGGGTCCATTTGCTGTGTCCTCAGATAAACCGAATCAAAAACAATGAACTCGGAGAACTTACTAGGGTAAGCTCTTGTAGAGCACGCTCCAGGATAAGCTAATGATTTGCTTGTATTGCTTAGGAGAAGGAAAAAGGATTGCAAAAGCTAAAACAGAGAATAAGAGCAATTTTGTAGTAGATCAGGAAGTCTGATTCTATTTTTGCTGTGATGCAGATTTTTTTAAGTGAGCCAAGGAAGTGTCATCTACCCTCTTGATGCTGCACTTTATCCTCACAGAGACAGGGTAACTATTTTCTGCTGCAGAACTGTGTTACCTCCTTACTGTTTGAAAAGGGTTTGACCATCTTGAGCTAGAAGGGCAAAGCTAAAATATCCTTATTGCTAAAGAAGAAGAGAGTAGTAATGAGAACCAAAGCTGAGCCTGGGACAGTCCTCTCCTATCCCAATGGACCATGTCTGCTTCCAGCATCCATTCAGGGAGGTAGGGGCTCAGAGACAGTGCCAGGTCACACTTCCCACATGTTCTCTTTGGTGGCTCTTTTGTTCTGGGAAGCACACATGCATCAAGTCAATTTTGTCATTTAGATACCAAGAGAAAGAGTGATTTTGCAAAAAACGTTTCTTTCACTGTTAGAGACAGAACAGCACTTTGGCTTTAAATAACTTGACCTACATCAAAATCATGCCCTTGACAATCATCTGTGAGACCACTGATGTGACCAAAATTTTAAAGATGCTAAATTTAAGTTATATACTTAACCCTGAGTACCTGCAGAGAAAGCTGTCAAACTTTACCAGGGTACAGAAAGGTCTAATTTCAGGAACAGCTGCACTAACACTTCAGACTGTTCATTTTTGCCCTCAGTTAGCTCAGTAAGAGTCCAGTTTGCTTAGCTCTGTGGTCAGTATTAACCTTTTCCAGGCCTTGTGTCACTGAAATCACAGCTAAAAGTCAGGATTTGTTAAGTATGAAGGCTGGCACTCTTGGAGATGGGTTGCAACAGGTCCAGAAGTTTCTGTTTCTAGCTCTCACTGTTCCTGGGTCACGTGTAACTGAACCAACATAAAGTTTCGCCTAAAGATAATGCTTTAACTCCCACCCTCAAATAAACTACCCCCATTAATTTGTAGCAGTATTAAACATGACCTACCCAAAACAAAAAAACCAATTCACTCTATGCTAACCATTGTGAAGGACCCTAAATCAATGAGGTAGCTCTGCTTAGATCTTCCCTTAAATGAGGTACCTGAAGAAAGGACCAAGGTTTTTAAGTTAAAAAGGAAGATTATAGCACAGTAACATCCAGAACACCTAATTTTAATTAGATAAAATGGATATTGATGATGCTAGAACAAACTGTACAACTTTCCTCATGCCCAGTGTGTCATTAGATTTGGGAACTATTCCCCAGGCTTGGTTTCAGGTAATTAGGTGACTTCCTGGGCTGCAGTAAACTTTACCCAGTGCCTGACAGACCCTAGCAATGTTCTCTTCTATCACCTTCAAAGCCTGGCTTTCTGCTTGTTCAGCCATCTTCACACTCTGCTTGTCTCCAAGACTCTACTCTTCAGGAAAAGGCTAATTTTTCCTCCTTTTAGGAGAGTTTCAGCACTCAACTCACATTATTTAAAGAAATTTTGCATAAAATCAGGAACAAACATATCAGGCACACTTTTTACACTGCCGAGACAAGGGTAAAGATGTAGGAGAGATTTGCATATTCCACCTTGAATGCTGACACAAAAAACCCCCAAACCAAGGTATAGTGAGCAGATCATAAGCTAAAGTTCAAATATATCACATAAGCCTGAGAGATTGCACATTTGGTTTGTTTTCATGTTATGGTCAGGAGAACAGCACCAAACTTAAACTGCTTTTATATTTCACTTGAACAGCTGAAGGTAGAGATAAAAACTAACCTAACTTTTCGTAATGGATGCTATAAACAAGGCTATAAAAGTCAGAAAACAGTTACTCAGGCATTGAAATATTAATAATAGGAAATAATAGTCTCAAAGAAAAGCATTCTCTTTCCATGTCTAAGATTCCTGCATGATATAACTGTGAGAAAGACAAGGAGGTGGTGCAAGTAGGATACTCACTATGTAACCTCAGGATGAGTACCAGTGTAAGTGATGAAAAGACCAGGGCTCAAAGAGTTACGAGAGTTACTCAGAGGATACTCAGTCTCCTAAAGAAATAATTTCCAGTTTCCAGACCAGAACTAAAACTTTTCATATTTGAAAGGGTAAACCCCTCATAGCAGTAGCAGATTTTCCTATCAGTGCTAACAGAGTAAATGATAATTCTTTTTCCCCTTGATTTTTCATTGTTCTCTAAATACACTCTTCCTGCTCCCTGCCAGTTCTTAAGCTGCCCCACAGTCACAATGACTTACATTTTGCTGTGAGCAAATCAGAACTGGTGTGTTAAAAAATAAAAGGAACATTCCTTATTCTGCTTTATTTAGTTGTGCCAGTGCTTTGATGAAAAGGGAAGGAGGCAATCTTGGCAAACCAGAGCTAGAAACTTCTCATATCCTCTTAACAAGGAGCCCCCTGAATGGCTTATGACACCAAAATCACTGCATGTTTTACTAAAATAAATCATAGATTGTTGTTAAGCACTTTTATAATGTTTGAAATTGTAATTGTTTAGACTATTTTTACTGGATAAAACGTATTATGCTAAGTAGACCTAGTTGACAGTTTCACAGAAAGTATTTACAATCAAATTACTTATTTGACAGCCTCTTTCTCCTGAAATACACGGATTTTGAAAATTATAATTTTGAATGGAATAGATTAGTTTTGTATATTGAATAATTACTCTTTCACAGACTAAAATAAAGGGCTGAATCTTATTAACCAAGTGACTTTCCACACCACTCATCTAAAATCGTTTGAAGTGATCAAAACAAACTTATCAAAAGATAAGCTTTGTCAAAAGCAGTATCTTGAAATCTTGTTTCACATGAGCATTAAAAGTTCATCTTTTCGCCTGACACATGAGTTTATCAGAATCTTTAGCACACTATCTTAGCTAAATCTTGACATTTTCATGAGGTGGAAAATCTGTTTCTACTTTTCATGAGTTCCAATTCTCTCACTATTAAAAGAGCAATAACACAATCTTGCAGTAAATATTAACAGCAGCAATAGGTGCATTTTCAGTAGTTTAAATAATGTGTTTCGCCAAAGAGGGAGAAGAACCTTATCCTGAATGGTTATTCACTAAGCCATCAAATTATTCAAGGCAAAGATAAAAATGTTTGAAAACAATTGCAACTTTCTATTCATTTAACAGCTTACATACTAAATATAGCCTATGCTCTAAACATATTGTAAGCCTAGATGAGAAGTTTTGCCTTAATTTCTTCTCTTGACAATTTGTGATAAGAGACAGAACTGCAAAGGGAACAAGATTATCATTGTTGTATTCAGTGCAGCACTGTGGCAAAGGAGTGGATTCCCACCAATACTGAGACTTCTGGGAAAAAAATCACCCAAAACACTAAGGACTGCTATTAGAGAGTGATAAAAACACAACGCGTGCGTGAAAGAAGATACAAATAATGCACAAAAATATTTAGGTAGACCTATGCAGAAGAACCTGCTATAAATATGAAGCAAGGGATTAAAGTAAAATTTTTTTAGCATGCTTCCTGAGAAATGCTGATTTTTCAGAAGGCAACACTCAATCATTATTCACAGCCTCTATGGCATTTGCTCATGTCTGGAAGGAACTGAATTTACAAATGACATTTGCATTTGGTAACTCTGGAACTTTGATTTTAAAGTACTACACAAATACTACCTAGAGAAAAAAAATCAAACAGGTCCAACTAAAAGAAAATTCATGCAAGTCAAATTTACATCTGTCAGCTATTCATCCCAGTAAACTACTGGCCAAACCAAAGTTCTGGTTTCTGAAAAGTTTGATAGATACTTCACGTTTTATATAATCAACCTTTTAGTAATTTATTTACTATGCAATCAGCAAGAAAAATAAGATTATTTTTTGTTCTGAATTACTAATTCCTAATTGCCTGTTATTTGCTGTCACATTACCTTGCCAACAAGCCCCGACCGTGAGCTGCATGGCAATGTGGGAGGGGTGGATGGGCCAGTCATTGGTCACCAGGTAAGGTTCATACGTGGTTCCATCCATGTACAGTGTAACAACAGGAAACTCCACATTGACAATGTAGTAATGCCACTCTTTATCACATATCTGAAAGACAGAATGCAAGAAAAATGTTATTTAGCACTTAAGGTGACTAATTGTTATATCCCATATGTTTTTTAATTGTGTTGTTTCAAAATTTCACTCATGGAAAAGAAATAACACTATTGTAATTTATACATCTCTAACATTAATGAAACCTAAAACAGACAAACAAACAAAAAAATACTCGTGGTATACTTGAAGAATATACAGAGGCATCTTAAAATACACTCTTTGAAAACAAGACATGGATAAAATAGAAAAATCAGACAATTCGGTATTTGCTCAGTATTTTCAGTATCAGATTCTTAATGTCTATATCCACTTTTAAGAATATAAAATTTTGTGTAAGAGACGCTTACTTAGGACGTATCAGCATAATTACTGAAGATCTCTATGAGCTCCAAATTAAGTATGAAAATATATAGCATTTAGTCACTAGATTGGTGAGTTCTTATCAATGATTGCCATTATCAGCTTATCACATTAGTACTTAGAAAGTCCTGTGCAGCACAGCAGGACTGCTGCAGTGCTACAAGGACCTCAGACACAGACAGCCCAGCAGTCCCTGTGTCCAACTGATCTGGGCAGGACACTCACATCTTCTCCCCGCTTCATCTTTTGGTCTCAAGCTTCTTGACAGATACTTGGGAAAATAAGGATATATATGGTTTCACTGATACACATCAGCTTTGAAAAGCAGTGGTCATATTTACAACACGCTTTCAACAGGACAGTATTAGTGTCAAATCTCGTATGAATTTCTGAGTTGGACAACCAGGGATTACTGCAAGATGGCCAAATTCAGTTTTTAGTTCAGAAATATACACCTAGATGAACCCAAGCCTCTAAAGAGGAGCCTAGTGTGTAAACATCAATGTCTGCCCAATTATTTTTTCCTTTGTTATATCTTGCAGATTGAAAAATTCAAAGGAATAAATCACATCAAATTGGTAGGATAAGTGAGCAGTTTTTAAACCAAAGCAATAGTTACAACAATGCTATTTTCAATTCTGGAGAGATACTTGTTTTGATGTATTAAGAAATGAAAGTGCTTGAATGCAGATATCCTTGCTGTTTCACAGAAGCAAACAGAAAAGTGATGTTTAAACATAACATTTTGTCCTTGGCCAGGTTAAGTGCTATCTGCTGCAATATCTGCCCTTTGAAAGCAAAAGCCAATGTTTTGTTCCAGAAGACATTTCAACAAGCACTTAATCACTTCTATTTCAAATGGATACATTTATTACTGCAGACATCATAGCTCCACAGCAAGAGATAAATGCAGCAAGGGGCTGCTACAGCCTTCCTTTTGTAAGCAGCAGACAGCACAAATGTTTTCTGAAGGTTAAATGAACTGAAACCAAAATTGAAAGTAAATAAATTGGAAGACTGAAAACCTTATTGAACAAACAGCAATCATGTATAGTATTCTGCAGCCCTCCTTTTCAAGGAAAAACAGCTTGCCAAGTCTCCTGACCTGACCATTAGCATGTGATGCATCACAGCCTCATGTGTCAGACATTTTATATAAAACAAAACAACTTATACACCTGATTTTGAGAGACCTTGTATGGAAAAAACTACAGGTATTAATATTTGACACTTTTCTGAGAACTATTTCATGCTATTTCTGTTTTGCAACCCTAAACTGCATCACTTGGGATGCCCCAAGTGCACCCCAGTGAGTGAGCAATCCTCCTCATATTTAATGAAAGCAAGAGCATGTTAATATAGCAAACCCAAACATTTTTGGACATTACATACACAAAGAACGTGATAATGTGTACTATGTAATTACTCCGTTGACTGATCATTAGGCAGTTACATTTTTCAAAGACAATGCTGCCTGGAAACACAAGATTACATAAAGTCCACACAATTCAAGCCTCCAGCAACTGTGCTCAAGTGCTTCCAAGAAAAATGGAGTTGTGCAACTGTGGATGTCCACACTAGAAAAGTATTTACTAACTTTATTTTTTCTGATACATTCCACCAAGTGATCTCTCAGTATATGTACTGGGCCCCAGTGTAAAATCAAATATTCTACCAGGAAGTAAAAATTTCCTTCAAAACTCTGGAATACATCCCAGTCATTCAGCAGCAGGTAGTATTTCATGGTTGGTCATTTCACAAGTAACAAAATAATGAAATAAATAATTGTGGTATGTAATTTGTTCTGCTGTCATTTCAGACACTTTCTTCACCTTCTAAACATAGGAAGCCAATTTTTACCCTGCATGCATTCCACAGTGGCAAAGAACGTAATATGAAGCAGTGAAGCCACAAAAAGAAAATTATAAAATATACTACACAGCAAATAAAGAAATTTTAATGTTCTCAAGTAAGAACTTTATTAAAAAAATCTAATTTATAAAGCTATCTTAATGAGATAAAATTACAGATTAGTAAGCTTGGCTTCCAAATACTGCTCGATGGCTCTAATCACTCTACCACGCCAGTGTCTGCCTCTCAAATGTATTAATCAAACCACAGTGAAATAAGACTGAAGTCTTAGTGCTGATTACAAGCCATTGCACTGGAATATGCTTCTATGAAACAGATAAAAACACGCTCCCTATAAATCTTACAAAGTAGGTGTTCCAAGCTTTTAGCATCTTCTAATTAAAAAAGTCAGGGATTTTTCTGTTTTATACTGAAAAGCTTGGGAACAGACTGAAACCTAAGTAGTTTGGTCTGAGAAGCACATGGTGCTTTGTTGGTCTGCAAAATGTCCCATTTTTTGGCTTTGTACAGAAGGGCTTACCATGCACATAAGGGAACATTTACTGCACAGTTCTTTAGTCTCACTCAGGTCAGCTTGGGCAGTACAGATCATTCACCTCTTTGGCTATATACACAAAGACAACCTGTGCTTCCAGAAGTGTTCCAGTGTCTCAGTGAGGAGCCATGCACACCCATCACCTTCTGACGAGCTTACTGAAAGCCCCTGAAGTAATTTCAGCAGCCCCTGAGTCTGCCCACGCCAACAGCTCTGTACGTCCTGCCAGCGCTGCCCAGTGTGCAGAGTCCATCCCTCTAGAGCTGGGAAAGCAGGCATTGCTTCCATCTACTGCTTCGTGTGACTGCTGGGGAAGTGTTCTCAGAATACACTCAAACATCCACAACAGAAGCAGCAAGGAGAAAAGCAGAGCAAAGGAAGCTCTCTGCTTACTGTAAATAGCACTACTTACTGCAGGTACGAGACACAAACTCCTTTCTGCCTGAGTGGTCTGAACCACTTGTTTGAAGAAAGCATCTTAATCTAATTCCAAAGAACAGAGCATGTCATTCTATTCACTTCTTTATGCCTTTTGTAGCCTCTTAACACACTCTGAACCTCTCATCTCTATCCTTAGTCATCATTTATAAGACAACTGGGCCTAGTTTAGGCCCCTTTATACAAGAAATACTCATATAAACTGGAGTGAATTCAGAGGAGAACCAAAAAAATAGTCAGCTCTTGCCATGTGAGGAGAGGTTGAAGGAAATGGGCTTGTTCAGCCTGGAGTGGGGCAGCATCAGGGGATCGGTCACAGCAGCCTTGCAGTGCCAAGGGAGGAGTTACTGGAGAGGCTTTTCCAGGTGTGCTGTGACAAGGGAACCATGGACATTCACTGAAAACACAGCAGGTTCAACCTGGATATAAATTGAAATTCAACAGGTTCAGGATGTAAAGTCAGCCTTGTGGACATTCAGGCAGCGGAGCAGGCTGCCCAGAGAGGTTGTGCCTCCACCCTTGGATATTTTTCAAGGGCTGGTCCAAGCTCACAGCTGCCCCAGAGACCTCCTGTGATGTCTCTTCCTAGCTAAATTACAATTCTAATTCCATAAATATCATTGTGCTGAAGGCAACACTGTCACTCTGATGTGACTTTTTTTTTTCGAAATGGGAGATATTCAAAGCCTCTTAGCTACAGGAATAAGGTTCAAATTCATAAAATTCAGGCTTGCTATCTTGCAGGTGACTCTTGTAACCACCAGGCCATGAGGTACAGCAGCAACACTACCACAACTCCATATTCCTCTGGCCATAGTTTGAAAAAGAAAAACCAACCCCTCAAAAGTTTTTGAAAGGTGCATATAGATGTCTCCGTGTCTGATGAGCGATGATTTTCTTACATAGACAACTCCTCTCATGACATATTTTGAGGAGGTTATGTGGGCATTATTTCTACATGTACATTCCACTATGTTTTAAAAAACTGGATGTCATTTGTCATTGATGTTGACATGGACAATTATGAATCAGATCCTCTTATTAGAATGACAAATGTTTAAGACTTTTTTTGAATTTTGCACTCGTTTCACATAAAGATTAAAAGATATTGTGTCTTTATACCAGCTTTGATAAGAAGTAAGAGTCTAGAGAGTAAGGAATAAAATTTGTACATTCCTTTTGGCTACTCTGATGGACTGCACGAAGGGCACATATTAGAGGTGTTTGTAACTGCATAAAATGAAGGAAAATCCTCTTCCAAATTAGCTTCATGTTTTTGGAAAACCTGTGCCTGGGTGGAGGCAGAACAAATTCTGGCTAAGCAAGGCCTCTGAAAACTTGCTATGTCCTACCCCACAGATGTTGTCACTTCCTTTGTTCCACTCTTGCTTTGCCAGCTTTAAAGTACTTCTCTTCTGCTGATGGCTCACTGTTAATGTGAACTAGGAGACTCATGAGAATAAGAACTGAACTGTTTTGCAAAACAGATTTTTAAAATTCCATTTTAGAAATAAACCATCCCACATACTAAATTCTCTATGGAAAAAAAAGATCCCAAATTACTGGTTTACATCAATCACAATATTTCCACTGTAAACTTACTTCAGAAATAAAAGAGAAAACAAAATAAAAAACCCCCGCAAGCAAAAAGGCGAAAGTACAAACAATTTCATTTAAAAATACTAAAATGCCTTCACTCCTAACTGGAGTGCTCTTTTCCAACTTTCATCATGGTTTGGCTAGTATCAGCAGAGTGGGAAACACTTCAAGTTATGCTAAGTTTTCTTTTCTGAAAGCATTTTCCATTTCAAGTATTGGCAAACACCCCCTCAACCCCATTGCACGCACCTGTTCAAAATATGTACAGCCTTTATACCAAAACCTTCAACAGTGGAACAGTGTCCTTATTTGCCAGCATTTCTCCATAGAGCTGGGGCAGGTCACCATTTGTAAATACACAGAGAGAAGTCAGGCTCTGCATTTTTATCTCACTTCACTAAACAAGACAACAAATGCAGGGAATCTCCCTTTGATCTAATTGTTAATGGCATTAACAGTACCCACCCAGCCACAATCCCTAGGTCAACCCCCTGCCTTGTTCTGAAAGCAGCCACATGCTTTGAAAATTTGCTTCAAAGCCTGGCACCCATAACCCTGGTTCAGAGCACAGAGCAGATGGTATTTGGATGGGGAGAGGGATATTATTCTGAGTTTAAAAAAATACCATGTTATTCTCTTCATCTCCAAAATAATCCTTCTGAAAGAGCTTTGTAAACCTTTACAGAACTTGGCATTGCTCTCCTTCTGTTAGTTCCACTAATTTTGGTACGGTTTTTATATACTTTGAGATAACAAAATATTTTTATTATATAATTTTGGACATATTTTTATAACACTGAGAGAAAGCACTGCACTGTTTTCAAACAGAGCTCAAAGGAACAGACCTAAAGGTTCTGGAAGACTGTTTCACTACACCTTGAATTGGGACCAAGGAATAGTATCACTGTAAGCAAAGAAGCCTAAAGAAGACGCTCATTTGGAAACAACTGGCAGTGCATTTCAAATAAAAGTGAAAAAGTTACATATATTTGCAATTTTTAAAAAAAAAACTTGTATATTTACATATGCAAATTCAAAAAAATTAAGCATTTTTGGCAGTCGAGTCACTGTGCACAAGATTGGTGAGTTTAGCATGAAGGCAACCCACAGGTGAGCACAGAAAGGCCTCTGCTCTCCCACTCTGGAGTTTCTAAGGATTGTCTCTAAAACAGGATCTTTAAAGACATTGAATGAGCTTTTATCTGTTCTTTTAGAAACTCATTTATTACCTTAATTGTTTTCCTAATGTCAGTTGTCACCCACAGACTTCTACAATTAAGGCATGTTAGTGTAAAAAAAGGAAAGAATGTACCTTGGGGCATTGCTTTTGCTCTAACTGCTGCTTTCTGTTGATTTCTTCTGATAAATCTTTGCCTTAAATTTCAGTAGCTGAGCTACCTGCAAAAGCTGATTAAGTGATATAGGGAAATAAGTTACACAGTTGAGGTTTTTTAGTTCTTTTTCTCAGTCTATAAACTTCTGTGATTTCTTTTTTTTTTAATTATTCTAACACCACCAAGAAAAAAAGATTCACTGCTAAAAATGTCCTAGACTTGTAGACTTCAAGTATGTAATTCAGATATTCAGTATTAAGGATGGGCTTGCTTCACTGTAAAGCTGGGTTATCTAGTGCATTTCTGTTTTCTGATATAATGAACAAAAAATTATTTCTGCAGGGAATATGTAGTCTTCAAAGTAAAAGTTTGCTTTTGGGAGAATCAACAAATATATACTTGAAGTTGGCTTTGTGCTACAGTATAGT
The DNA here is from genome assembly GCF_001715985.3 of Manacus vitellinus. Classification (NCBI taxonomy): domain Eukaryota; kingdom Metazoa; phylum Chordata; class Aves; order Passeriformes; family Pipridae; genus Manacus; species Manacus vitellinus. The sequence goes on along the minus strand of NW_021940603.1, from coordinate 2,854,966 downwards.
CTGCCAGCATATTCATTTTGGGGAAGAGCTTTTGAAAATAAACAAAAGCAAAGTGTGAACACTGACTAATCAAATCCATCCAGGAATATAAATTGCTATATCTTGTAGCATTATTTATTCTACCCCAGTAATAGGCTCTGTGCATTAGGACAGAGATTTGCCACATGTTTGGGCATTACTCAATCTAAGCATTGCTAAACTGAAAAGGATTAAAACATCTGCAGGAAAGGGTCTGGATATTCTTGACCACTAAGTGGAGCTGTGCAGATTGCAAATATGTCTCCAATATCTGCACAACCTCTTCAGACAACTTTAAATAAAGCTTGAAAATATCCATATTATGTACTGGGTTGTTTGTTTTCTGGTTTTTTTAATAGTCTCTTTGGGTTTCCTGTTCTACATTTATCCTTTAGAAGCTCCTTCACATGACACTTTTTTCCCCCTTGTCTGTAAAATCAATATACAATGTCTCTGAAGTGACAACAGATACAGTATGTAGGTAGTTAATTAAGGGAGGATGGAAGAAAAATATACTGTATATGGGAAAAGAAGGCATCAATATACTCCCACCAGTTACCAGGTGATACATCAAAAAGCATCATCGGAATCTACCAGTTCAGTCTTTTGTCCACAAGAATATTGCTGCATACTTAATCTCCACATAAAACTTTCAGTTTGAACCCTAGCCCTGCTCAAATGTGATCACAGAGTCTCTCTCAGCAAGTTGCTGAATTCTGACAGCTGGTGGCAGTGAAGTAAAAAAACCCCAACCAACCAGACTGCTTTGCTGTGGACCAGTGATTTTATGCTTATGAGACTGGAGCATCTACTACTACTATAAGCACTAGTACTCAATTGGTAGCAGTAATGATTATAGGGTGGAGTAATTTGTACTCCTTTGTGAGGAAGCTTTTCCATAGCTATTGGAGCTGTACTGGAGGTTGGATGTCCCCAGTACACATGCTGATGTGATGGTAGCTTCATATACAGGGAGTTAACCTGGAAAATTAAATAAACATTCTTCTGCATCTGCATTTGTAGAGGACCATGTATGATCAGTCCTAGAACAAAGCAGATTGAACATTGTAAAAATTAGTTCCTTATTTCTGGGACCTCAACTAAGAATCAGAAGAACATTAACCACAGAAGGGAGCAAAAGAGACTGCCCTGCTCCTTATGCAACTCTGAAGCAAACTGATGCTTCCCCATAGACTTTGGGGAGGAATCTAGAAACTCAGCTTGTGTTTCCTACCTCTGGCTGCACAGATAAAAGGAAGAGAAACCTGTTGGGATTATACTGAGGTGGGTGAGAGCCACAGAAATGTCATTCTCGAGGCTCTACTGACCATGGCACATGTGCGAGCTCCCAAATGAGGTACCAGTTACACGCCCATAGACAATATGAAACCCTGACAACAATGGCCATAACTCTCTTTAGATGTCACTATACTGACACCTTATTTAGGAAGCAAAGCAAAGCAAAGCAGAAAGATTTTCCACAACAGTGCATTTTGAAAAAAAGGAAATGGAGCTGAAGTATTGGGAAGCACTTCTTTGCCCTTACAATCTCAGTAATTGAAAAGATAATGCAGCTTAATGATGATTGATTTAAAATAATAGTTCATGTACCTTATAAAAGAAGCATTTCTTCAATACAAACTACTGAGTTTGATAGTTTAGAAAACTATCCATTAGAAAAACACACCGTATTTTCTCATGTACTTTGCTCAAGTAAATGCTATATGCAAATAAGTACAAATTTAATCCCAACTGATATTTTCAACTGTTTACTCACTGCCTAGTCTATATTTTTTCTTCTGCTTAATGTTTATACAACTTAAACATTTACTTTCACTTAAAAAAGGAAGTTTACACATACTGTTTAGGAAACAGCCCTAAGATTTGTTTGGTATTTTAAAGAAAATATGGATAAAATATTTGATTAGAATACCTTGAGTTCTGCAATTTGGTATGCAGTATGATTTATTTAATATGTCAAACGGTAGTGCAGGTGTCCATTAAATCGGAAAACTTGGTGAGGGAAGTATCATCTTTTAACAATTTTTTTCCCTTGAGAAATACCCCAAGAATACCTATTTATCCAAACTAATTCCTGGGGTACATTTATATACATGTTTACCAAGTATATTTTTTTATAGCTGCTGATGTTCCCGCAGGAAATGCCTTGTTGTATTTAATCAGAAATTCTTATTTACCTTGTAGTGACAAATAAAAGTAATTATTTTTCTCTCTCCCCAGCTCTTTCCCCTCCATGTACATTCAAGTGAATGCAGAAGGAGAAGAAGAACCTAAAAGAGGTGAGTCTGTATTTAGCACCAGACTTACAGATGTAAGACATGTTTTGATCTTTGATTTTCCTGAGATAAAACTGAATCTTGCAGAACTCTGCAGTGTATTTCGTTTGGAGGTTGACAGACACAGCAAATGTCTTTCATCTCAAAAAGAGGGTGAACACAGACACTACAAGTCCCCCTGTGGCAACTGGGGTAAATTTTTCATTACTGTGAGTTGGTTTTAATGTGATTTGTGTATGTCATCAGTTTAAAAGAGCTCTGACTCTGAGTTTTCCAAGATGTATTATCTGTTTTTTTTCTGAACTACCTGCCCCATGTGCTAGAGGAGGATGTTAATTGTAGTGCTGACCTCTCTGTTAGGCAGGTTCTCTTGTCATGCTGCTGGCATTCTGCCAGGCAGGGAGATCTCTGCCTTTCATCTTGGCATCCTGTGCCCCCTTTTGTAATCACAATCTCCACTCTATTATTCCATCGCTTAATGAAGCCAACTTAATTCCAACCACAGATGACATTTGAGTCATCTGCAAATGAACCTTCAGTGTGTGAAAACAGAAAGGATTTTAAAAAAATCTCATGGTAAACTTCTACTCATTAATAGCAGAAAAAGAAAGGACAGGGAATGAAATAACAAAGACATCTCTCAGCTTTTTATTTTCCAGTCCCCTGATGAGATCCTGCATGGCAACACTGCTGGTCTTTTTCCATCAGAAACCATTCAAATATGAAATATATCTGGTCGTTTGCCTGGATAGATTCTTCTCCTGTCTTACTCTTAAAAGACACTTATCAACTCTGGACTGAACCTGAAGACTTTTACCTTACTGTAAGACTGAGAGATGGTGGGTGGGGAAGGGTATATTAAAAACAATTCAATGGTGCCATCCTTTTCAGCTTTTAGTGGTACATATATATGTATGAATGTATGATATATAAAAATATGCATGTGCATACATACACACAGGCTTTGGGGGGAGTTTAGAAATACATAAATATTCTGCAACCTTGTTTTTTAATCTGTTTCATTTTAGGTTATAATAAAGTTTTAAAATAAAAAGGAAACACTGTTTTCAAAAAGTCCACGTGGTATAATCACTAAAATGAATAAACTCCAAAGAGCTTGTATCAATGTATTTTCTCAGACTAATGTGTAGTATTCTACCAGCTGTAATTCTACTACTCTAACTGTAAAGACTTCAGGGTACTTTCACAGCTTGTAGCTGAACAAATTGATTTAAAAACTGTTAAAAAAAAAAAAAGAGAAACTATAAGAGCATACAAAATAAAAAGTTTTCAGAAACTAAGTATTTAATAACTGGGCTGAAATTGAGGCTAAACTACTGAAGTGATACATAGCCAATGAAAACTGATAGTTCTTAACTATACCATTAAATAAAGTTACTACTGATATTTCTTGAGCTACCTAATAACAAAGTCTTGATAGGTAATATAAAGTAAAATAATTTGTAGAAATTATTATAATGATCCCATAAAGAAATAATCATGAAATTAGGAAGCAACATGCTGACTATTCTTCACCACTAAGGCAATTTTCCTGGCCATTAATCTCTCTCTTCCTCTCTCTACCTCTGGCAAATAAGCCCAGTTAACACTTTCTGAACAGGGTGATCGGGATTGGGCAATCCCTCTTTCCAGGCTCTCTCAAAGGAATATTAGGTAACTTTGGGGTTTAGCCATCCTCTTAAGGAAGAAGTATTTACTAGGTATCAGAAAATGTTCATTTTACACAAAAAAGCTCCCATTCATTGGACTTTCCTAGCATTTTTTTTTAAATTCCTTTAACAGTGGCTAAAAATTTAAGCATCTTCATTAGAACAAATATAACACTTTAGTAAATGCATGCATTTCCATGAGCATTCTACTCAGAAGTTCCCAAACCAAAATAAAACACAGCATGGTAGAAAATTAAAAGAAAAGAACCCAGAGTAAAATGAAGTTTTTATGCCTGATATTCCTCATATGACAGAACTTCCACAGATCTCAAAAGTGCTACTCCAAATTTGTAGAGAGATCATGAGCTCATTGAATCTCTTCAAATCCTGAATCCTCGTTAAACCAAAACATTTTTCTTTAAGAAAATGCAAATGATTACTTTTGACTTGCACATTCATTCATCAACAGAGTAGCATGAAATAAAAAGGTGAGTAAACTATTTATATAGCTTTGTTTATCAGTAGATAAACTCTATGCTGCCCACACCTACAGCAGGCAATTTCTGCTCAGCTTTTCATACTCAACTAACCATAACCAGCTGTGACCAATTCTGTGCTCTCTGATCTCTTTGACTGAGATGCTATTTTTGAGCCATATGCTTTATAGCTCCTTCTCTCTTGTCCTTATGGATTTTAAAAATAAGTATACAGGCCACAAGCCACCTGGGGCTAGAAGAAGAGGCAATAACTTCTCTAATTTAGGTGTGAAAGTTGGCTGTGCATTTTAAGTGTCTCCTCTTCATAAAATAGGTAGCTAAATCCCTTATAAAGTCAATGAAAAAAAAAAAACCATTACTTTGAAGAGTTTCAAAGAGACTGACAGTCTCTTTAGCATTCATCAGCAGAAAATCTTCAAAAGCCCATTCAGTGACAAGAAAACGAAGGTCCAAATTTAGTGTCTTCAGCCAGGCTACAGAGACCCCCACCTGATGTCTGTCACCTCTTGAAAACAAGCACACAGTATGATTGAAAAAGAAATGCATTTACCATCTGTTTACATTCATTATACAATGACAAAAGTTCAACTTCTGAGTTAACAGAGCTGTAGACAGCATTAAACCATTACAACATTTGACCATCACATTTCAGCAAAAGGGAAAAAAGACAGCCCTGCATCACCCGAGTGCACCACATGCAGGCCTAACAATCACAATGAATTTTCCAGCTCCCCACTCTGATATAAAGCTTATCACAGTTTTTCAAACAAGATCTGTCTTAGTCAAATGCCAAAAGACAGCTGAAGTGTGGCACTCCCATATTTGCAGCGTTACTGCTGGGAAAATTCACATAATGCTGCCAGGTTAGAGGTGGCTGAGGTCAACCCACCATTGGATAGGATGTCTACAAGTGCTGCACAGACCTGAACATACCCTGGTAGTATGGAACACATGACATCTCCTCTGCAAGTCCTGCTCAAAAATACAGAAATATATACACATTTGGCAAAATATCTTACAAAACCAGATATTTTCTGTATTTAGTGAGTAAATATGCAACTTGGGAGAACGAGGACTCACTTGAAATACTGTGTAATAAAAAGGTTATTACAAAGGTGTTGAAATCTGTGTTGAAAACCCCAAATATATCATAAAAGGAATTTTTACCAGATTTTAAATCTCATTCACATTATTTGCTACTGGACAATTTGTGGTGTAAGTCAGTAACAGAAAACAAAACTACAGATACAGGACCCACCAAACTCATTGCTACCCTATAAGTCCGTGCTCTACAATTACCACCTTCTTCACATCAGCAAGTAACATGAGCTACAGCCTAAAAACTAATTTTAACAAGTGCTTAAATAATGCTAAAACAACAATAGGAAATGCTAACCACATGCTGTTTTCAAATAAGCCTCCTGTTTCCCTTTTACTCCTTAAAAAATATTCAGAAAAGCTTTAAGTTCACTTGAAAAATCAGTATTGGCAAAGAAGAATTTCTCCTTTGTAAATTGATATTTGGCCAGTGGAAGCCCCTTCTATTACCAAAGCCAGAAGATGATCTAGAAAAGCACCCTATGTGGTTTTTAAAACAAAGATTAGCATTTTATCAGTTCCTCCACATGCAGTATTTGTGGATGGAAATTATTATAATATCCCAGTTCTATTAATGTGGGAACTTTAACTATGCTCTTTGTCAATTTTATTCAAAAGATCATCCCACCCATTCATATATTTTTAGCAGCCAAACCAAAAGCTGCATTTTATTGGACACACCCACTGCTTCCAAATATCTTCACTTTTAAATGGGGAAGTTACACTGATGGTCCTTGTGAGGGGCTCTCAGTTAATGTAATGGTTACTGCCATTTATTTGCAGCCCATACCAATATCAAAAAAATGAGTTACCTCCACACAGAAAAGAATAAATAAAACTATTAAGGATAGTTAATGCAAAGGACTTTGCTTTGGAAATGCAGCTTGGCCATTGTCAGCATGGATTTGCCCTGGGAAATCTACTGCTGAGGAGAGCAAAAAAAGAAAGGGATGAAAGAGGCATTATACCTCCCATCATGAATGCTGCAGCTTGTCAGGCTCAATAAAATACTTCCTTGGTCCTATCAGGGTGGAAAACTGCTTCTTTCTAAATGGAAAGAATGATCAATATTCTGAGATGAATGCACTTTCTACCTAATAATGAAACATGGGAACATTTTTTAAGATCAACCATTACCTACCTGAATCTGAGGAATGAAAAGAACAATCAAAATCTTAGCCAGAATAAACATTACAAGCTTAATTTCCTGCCCCCTAATTTAAAGGGCTTCTATGATTATTTTATTTATATGCCAGATATTGATCTACACTATGGTTTGTCAGTATAAATTTTCTGTTAAATATCTCTTTACATTACAGAAACTACTATAAATGTGATATATCCAAATCTATATATATGGTCAGAGATTAAAAAATGCAAAGGCTTCAGAAGATAGCCCTTAGGAATTATACACAAACAGAACACATTTACCACTTAACAAATAAGAATAACATTAAGGGAAAAATATGAAAACCACCAGATCCTTTGACCCCCTACCTAACTGAAAAAGCCCAAAGACATCATTTGTTTCACAGTCTGAGGCCTGATATCAGAGTGACATTATTTTATTGAAGTTTTCAATCAATTTTTTGAATTTTGGCTATTAATGCTTTTACAAAGAGTGAAACTGTTTTATTTCCAAACACTACATGTTATGTTCATGAGCACATCAACGGGAAGTTACCAAAGAGATTAAGGGTAACACTGAAGCCCAAATTGTGTTAGTCTTACATTTTTGCATTATTAATGTCCTTTCCAAAACTGAGAAAAAGGAGGTTGTCACTGTTCAAAATAGGATGATATATTCTTCCCTTACTGCTGGTGTCTGAACAACTACAGTGCTTGGTTCAGTCAGTTCTTTGGACATTATGAAGGTACAGAGGGTGTGATTAGTGCAAAGTAGACTCCAGAGACAAAGAAAACAGGCTGGTTGGGGTTTGTTTGCTTTTGAGAGCAAACACTTGTGCTCAACTCTAAAAACACATTCTGAAGAGACCTTCTGTCTCCTCCCTCTCACACATTCCCACCTGCACACATCACTCACTTTGTTAGACTCCCTTTATCAATTCAAATCCCAGAGGAAGCGTTATGTGCTGCGTTTAATTCATTAAATAAATATCCAGACTTGATACCTCTGTTCTCACCTACCATCTGGAAAATGCCAGGATTCCCAGGTTATTCTGCACACAGAAGAAAGCCCTCCTGAGAGCTCTCCTTTAGGCAATGGTACTGCTGGCTCTTTGAAGGCTTTCCATCGCCTGGCAAATCCCTCTTCAAAGGTTTCCTAGCTCAGAAGGAAGTGTTGAGACCACTTGCAAGGGTTGCTTTAAACCTACTCAGCAAAGGAAGACGGAGCTGACACAGGCACTGAACACCTTTCACAATTTCCACGTTTTGAGAAAGGTGATTTGCTTGAAAGATATTTGCTGTGTTGAAGGTGCACAGTGCAAATCAGAGATGAAAGAATTTCTGCTCTTACACAACTCTCACATTTAATTGAGAGGATACCTCCAGAGAAGCACTTGGTGTGAATCCCATGGAACCTACCCCTTTAACAGTTTTGAATATTGCTGCAGCCTGAGATGGAGGGACCCACAGCAGCAGAAAGACACATCAGAAATAGATGCTCCTTCTCCGTTCAGATTAGTGTTGGATTCACTTCAGTTCCAGCAGGCAATTAGGACATAATGCAGAGAAAAGCAAAGGATATTTTGTTTTTAATGCAGATAAAAGGTTGCAATGAGTCATATTTGGCTACCTTAATAATTTCTGTGAAGTGAAGAATGGTTGTGTATCCACACTTCTGTATTTATACTCAGGGATAAGTCAGGAAATTATACAACCCAAATATTATACACAGTCTCTTTACTGAAATGGGGACTTTAATTACATAGCTGGCATTTTGCAGACAGGCTGATTATATGTTATATACCATACTGAGATAATTAGTTATCAGCTATATTTGTGACTTCGCCTGAGAATGTTGTTATTTTGTCAATATATAGCTTGCTTTCAGTACTAATCATGATCATGTTCTTAGTGTTTTTATGGGAGGAAACAAGTCAGCATTGAAGGTCTGCATCCCAGAATAGTTCTGGGTTGACGTTAGGGACATGAAACAAATAGACTGTGGGAAGAAATTTTCAATATCAGTGTTGCACAAACCCTTAAAGTTTTATGGATCTCATTAAAGTAATTATTTCAAGGTTCAAACGTATTCAGAGTTGAACTGGCTGAAATTTTCCCTGTGAAGCACTGTTTTGCTGATGGAAAATGACTACTGGATTGCAGACATATTCTTAAAATTAAATTACTATTGCTAGAAATGGGACAAGAGGTTCTACAGGAAAAAAACCCCCGAACACTGAAAAATATGCCTTTTAATTTTTTCAAATAGTTCATTCAGGTGTTAATTTTCAAAACTGTAAATAACTTTTTTTAAAGAAAAAAAAAGAAGAAAAAAATCTGAGTATTGAGGACAAAACGTTCAATATGCTCCCCTAAAGTATATTATTATAAATTCAAACCAATTAATATAGAAGTCTTACATGACATGAAATCACTGTAACTGCTGAAATACTTAAAGATAAGTCCAGAGGTGAATTGTATGCCAACTCAGGGTTGTGTATTTCTGAAACCAAAACACAATTAGTCCACTTGAACTAGAAAGTGACGGTGAAAGAAAGGAAGAAGAGTCCTGCAAGGACTCAAAGTCTGACAGTCACCAAGCTCCCTTACAGCAGACATCTGAAGGAAACTGGACTTTCCTGTCACCTCTGCATACAAAGTACAATGGTCTTCCACTGCATACACACTAGAGTCAGATTAATAACAGAATTTTCTGTTTGAATTGTAATACACTGAACTGTGATCCCAGTTCTCCTGTTGACTTTAGCTGAGCGCTGGCTGATAAGTTACTGCAAGGATCTTCATTAAATCAGCCACATTTGGTTAAATATTCAGCATATGGAAAATGAAGACTGAATTTGAAATCAGGGTCTGTGTGCTGGCCATGGAGCATGACAGCAAACCCTTACTCAGGAGCGCAGCCAAATCCAGGAATGTCAGCAGAGATGCCTGAGTGAGAGTGTGAGGCCACTTATGGAAGAATAAAAAATGCCATGCAGGCTATGCATCCAATTACAACAACAACAGTAAATTACTCTGAACAAATCTGAGTCCACAGGTTAATTGGAATAAAAAAATTGAAAGGGAAAGACTGAGCTGGTAATGAAAGAGCCATTGTAAGATTGGAAAATAACTTAGCAAGACCCTGGACTCTGATTAACTGCTCGAAAAAATGCAGTAAAACTCTCGAGTGTCTTGAATCCATTAACTGTCCATTTGGAAGAACACTAGTACAGGTCTAGGAAGATCTGTGCAGTATCAGTCTGCAGCTTTTTGTCTATTTTTAAGCAGGCTTGAGTAAATGAGGAACTTAACTAGCTGTTGTGAGGGTATTTTAAAATTGGAAGATATGTTATAATGCACTACTAGAACTCTGTGCAACATCTGTGGCATAGGGATGTTTCTTTTGGGAAATTTACTTGCTGATGGAGGATTGTTATGACTTCAATATGCAAATACTTAAAAACCCCTAAAACTAAAAACCATCCCAGCTATTAATAATAATACCAAAGAATGTCAGGAACTTTCACGAAATTATGATTCAATAAAGTCACAGTTTCTAACATTAAAGTTGCACTTAGACTTCCATTTGAAAGCAACTTCTGCCAATGAAAAATTAAAAGTGAAGATTCTACTTTTGCCTGCCTAGGAAGCTTCTGTAGGGTTAATTTCCTGCTTACAAAGAATGTGCAATTCTAAAGTAAAAAATGCTTTTAAGACACAAAATTATTCATAAGGATTTCCATTTTCTAGCCAGCACTAATACTACTACAAAACTATAAATGGATTGACAATTATTTGTAACCTAATCAGGGCTGAGATGATGGCTAATGCTACATTTTGAAGTAATCCTGGCTTTGTCATGCTCTGGCAAAGCTGATGGCTCCAAGTGCAACCTGAAGACTGCATTTTTAAATGGTGGCATTGAACTAAAAACCTTCATAGCTACCCTGATCTTATTTAAAAGCTGCTGATGTTCCCTTTGTTCTTAGAGAGTGAATATTCATTTGGTAAGAAAGCCAGGGTTTAGATTCTCAGCCAGTGCAGGAGCAGCTGCACTGAGAACTGCACAGATTCACACCAGTGGAAGCACTGGCTTATAATTTCTGCAGGTGCTTAATGCAGCCCTCAGGAATGTTTTATTTTCTGCAGCAAATAAACACACTAATATCATAAAAGTTCAATATGGCCAATAGATATCAATTCTTCTGAAAGCCTGGTGAACGCAAAAAGTGTTTTTTTAAATCTATGTCTTAAGACAGTCCATATTTTTTAAAAAGTAGAGCTCTTTATGAAAAGTGAAATTGATCTTTCTTCAAAATCATGTAAATCAAACATTTGGTTTACCCACCACAGTCATTCCTAATGCATCCCAGGAGTTCTGCAAATAAGAATATTGATTTCAATGATCTATGGAGGTGGTGTAGTGAGAACTGACAAATCCATACTACAGCTAAATGACTCCTACAGTCTTGGGTGTGGAGTTATTTATATGGTTACTCTCACATGACAAATTACTGATATAAGTTTTATTAAACCATTAACAACCATAATAATATACTTTTAGAATATTAGGCATTACATAAAGGATCATATATAAGGCTGGAAGGAATTTTAAGATGATATATAAAGTCCATCTCTTTCTTTGCCAAGGTTGCACCATGTACATCCAGGACAAATTGAATAATAAATATAAGAAAATAAAATTTGGTGAGTAAAGTATTGAAGGGGAAGATTAGTAGATAAAGTTCTACTTCCTTTTTAATGGACATTTCAGTAGAAAAGAATTTGATTTCTGTAAGCTTCAGTTTTCTAGTCTAATAACAAGATGGATTTATGGACAACAATGCAAATGGAAGATTTCCATTCCTTTTTCTCAGCGCGGCAGACTGAGCTCACTGGAATCTGACCATAACGTGATCTACCCTTTTATTGCATTTGCCAGAATTTCCCATTAATATCATGCTCTTCTCAACCCAGCACCTGCTCTTGAGCTGTGCAAATGATTCCCTCTTGCTGTTGATTCTGCTTTGGATATTGGCCAGGAAAGTTTTCCCTGTAAGACCATATTATTTCCTACTGTCTACCAACCTCTATTCCATAAGAAGCAACTCCATTGCCCTCAGAAAAACACATGCCCTGGGGTATATTCTGCACAGCACCAGCTGGGCAGAACAACCTGCTGCATTCTCTGTGGCCTAATGAGCTGAAACAATCAGTGATGAGCTTCATCAGACTCTCATTCCTGGAATCCAGGATCCAGCATTCCTGGAATGAGGATTCCTTTTTCTTGCCTTGGTGGGTGCAAGTAAATAACTGCATTAGGAAAAAAATCCTAGAGCTTTCAAATAAGAACCTTTCTATGTAATGCACATTCACTGTTGCATTGTGACAACACTGTAAGAGTTTGCAAACTAATTTGCATGCAGGCTGTGAGCTGCTTTTGTAGCCTTGAAACTTGTAATGTGTAATACGGATGTTCACAATGGGTTTCAAAAATATGGATGGCTTAATTACAACTTTAAATAATGAAGTTGCTTAATCATACTGACAGATAAAAGCACCTGAAACCCCTGATTATGTACTGTATCTTCAGCATGTCTTTGTGCTGTCATGCTGTAACTTCCATGTGTCTTAGTAAATTAGATCCGTAGTTCATTCATGATGAAATAATTCTATTATAATCCACCTTGCTTGTCACTAAATTGCATCAAGCAAACATGTCAGTTCAGTAACACTTGATGACTACACCCTGTGTTTATTTTTTAATTGTATAACTAGAAAAGCTGCTCATTTTTTCATTTTTACATAATTTTTCATCATGTGCTTAAACATATGCCTTTCTAGCCTTTGACATTGCCAGAAGACTACCCAGATGTGGAAAGCAAATCAATGGAAAATCAACACCATCCTTTCTTCCTGAACTACAGACATCCAGAAATCTCTAAGGCTGGAATAAACAGCTCGTGCACATACACAAATGAATTTATATTTATTTATGGCACGGCCTCTTTTTCTCCTAACCTGCGTTTGGGAGGACAAAGATGTCAGTTCTACCTTAGTGAAATGCTGCAACCACCACCTGAATGCTCCAAAGCCAACCTGCTTTTCTTGAAAGATAAACAGAGGTGCCTCAGAAAATTGCCCAAGTAACAGCTCTGGCTCTTCAGCAACATTTTCAAAACAGTTTGTGCACGTTTTGTAGAAACTCTGGTGGTACAAGTGATAAATCAGGGACAGTGTAAAATAAAAATATTAACAATAGCTGAAAAATAAGGAAGCAAATGTGACTATTCACTTTCACATTATAGCTTGATAGGGAATTTCAGTCCTAGGCATTATATTTCTAGAGTTCCCAGAGTACTGTTGGAACAGAGCAAACTAACAGACACTTTAATCCAGCTCATTTAGGCATATCAATAACTCCCTATCAAGATGTTCTCTAAGAATTTTTGGGGCCTTCCCAGAGTGTGCTGAAAGAGCATTATACTTGTTATTATCTCATGATACTACAGCCAGTTTTAAATTCCTTTTTATTCTGTGCAGAATTTCCTTCCTTCTTTTTTTTTTTTTGGTATGATTTGATCAAAAAAAGTAGGTGTCTTAGGGTCTAAAGGGCTTAGTGGTTGCAGTAGTTCTAAATTCCCATGATAACAACCATAACTACATATCTGAAGAACAGTTTCCCATGTAAGAGCCAAAAGACAACATTTAACAGGTATCATTTTCATGAGAGCTGTCCTCATTCATCTTAAGTCTTTGGGAACAGTAGGACAGCACAAACAGGTCTGAAAATCCCAAACCATTGTAATAAAGCTGCCACGGTCAAAAAATTGAGACAATTGCAAAATACAGAACATAAAACCAGAAACATATCCAAGTAATTTCTAGCAAATGAAAATATAGAAATGATAAAATACTCAGTTTGGTTGCTCCTTAAGGGTCGCAGAAGTTTTACAGAAGCACAGAGCAGTCAGTGCCTTTCACACTGGGCTGGACTGCAGAAATCAGAAATGCACATCACCAGATCAATCTGTAGGCAATACTTCAGAGCTGGCCCAAAGGAAATTTGTATGTCATAAAGCAAGTCCTGGACAGCCACTGGGAGCAGTTTGTAAAGATTTTGTTATTAGCAGTGATGTAGCAGTTCCATTAAAAACATATATTAAAGGAGCTTCTTTCAGTTGGGATCTCAAAGAAAATTTTCGGGAATTTATCAGCACTGGTGACTCATCCTTGTGCTACCAAAAACTGTTTTGAAGCAAGATGCTGAATAAAAATTTGGCAAAGACTTTTTAAGTTCTGGAATTATTTCATCTCTGTTGCAGGATTAGTGTGATTCATTTATCATTTCTCTCTTACTGGTTCTATAGGAAAAAATCTGATTTCTCTCCGTAGTTTTATTAAAGGTGTATGCATAAAGCAGTGCATGTTGGAAAGCATGAGACTGGCAAGCCTGAGGTCTCTTATCTAAGAGGGGAAATTTCATGCACAGAGATGATGAAAACTTGCACCATCCTGTCTCCTTGGTGAACCCTTAACCCTCTAGGACTGAGATTACCATGTTCTGTCCCTCAGTATTCACTCGTTTTCTCTCTCTCTGAGAGGGAGGCCACTTACAGTTTTCATGATGTGAATGGTGTTCTCAAAACCAGATGCACACAACTAATCAGTTTCTAAAAACCCAGCATATAAGAACAACTTTCACTCAGAAAAATGCTGCTGTTTAAAAAAAAAAAGTCCAGATACCAAATCAATGTCACTTTACTCTCTTAGCATGCAATATCGATTTCTTCAGAAGTCAATTCCTTGTCTGTAATGTCCTTGCACAGCAGTTGGGGATGAAGGGCTTGACTGGACATGGCTCCTTCTGTGGGTAAAGACCCTACTTGTGTGTGTGTGCTCGGTGAAGTGATTAAATGCAAATGGAGGCCTTGCCTTGATCCTTCAGCATTCACGTGCTCACACAGATTGCAGCATATTCAGATTTATCTAAACCTCTTTCTCTGCCTCCTGTTTTACAAGTGAGTGTTTGGGGTTTTTGCACAATTAAAAGCACTGCAGGTTTATTTTGGATTATTCAAAGCAATTTATTTCATCTTAGAAAAGAAACAGTAACTTTCTGCATGTTTATCAATTGTTTGCTGACTTAGAATGACTCCAGATCATGCAGCACATTCCCTGTTTTTTAATGGGATCAATACCAATTTTGCCTGTGGGCTGGAAGACTATTTTCAGAGTGATAACATCCTGAAAATAATTTTCCATTGTGAATAAAAATAAGTACGTGAAAAAATTGTTAATTTCTGGCTCAGATGCCTTCTTCCACTAAAAAAAAAGTGTTCCTATTTTATTGATTTAGGGGAAGGAAAAATGCCTTTTGGCTTGACTATCCTCATATTTGTATGAAAAATGTAATATCCGTGATGAACAGAGTGTGAAATACATTGTGCATTGTCCTATTTAATGGTATGTTTTCCACTGTCACCAAATGCTTGAATGCCTTGGTTCATTATCCAAACTATTATTTTGATTTGGTTCACAGTTTTCCAAGAATTTCAAAGAAACAGTTTTTATATTTTATATATTATTATTAGATGGCCCAAATGTATAGTTGTCTGCCCAAATAATTCACTTAAAATCGCATCTATTTGAGACAGTTAGTGATTTAGGTGCCTTTTACTGACTTTGGTAACAAAACTTTTTGTAATAAGGTCTCGGGTTTAAAAAGTGTCTAATAGTTAAATATGAGAAAAGAAATCACAAAAAAACCCCAGATCATGATACTCAATTTAAATCTTTGCATGGGAAACTCAAGAATAAGGTCATGATTCTGAAACAAAGGTAACACCTGCATTTCCAAGGAAACTGGAATAAGTAAAGGGAAGGAACCACCTCTACCTGGGCATCTGTTGCAGTTGTTGGGGAAAACCACAGTTTTTATTACCCAGCATTACAGACTTGAACTGGTTTTCTTTAACATGGTTCTTTCTGTACCTTTTCCCCAGATGACTGGTAATGGATTCTCCCATAACTAAGATAGTTAATTTCAAAAAGGATGAAACTGGACTATCTAATTTTTTCCCCCCCTCGTGTTTCTTATAAGTAATAAGGATGCCTTCAGTGTAAAGTCTGTTACCTCTGATCAGCAGCACCTTCTGCAGATACTCATCTCCTGTGTTAACCTGTCACACTAAAGGCACACAAGCCCAGGGTTGTGGCACTATCAGGTTGTGCATCCTCAGCACAGGAAGCGAAAAATCCACCTTGCAAAGGCCATTCAGTCTAATGTGACAAATAGGGCTAAATACACTGAAAGCCACACTGCAAATAAGTCCTTAGGTTTATGAACTAACTTAAAGACACAGTCTTCCTGGAGATAACTTGGCAGCCTCTACTGTGTAAAGGTTTCAGGCACTTTTATGCAAGACTGTTATGGTCATGTGGTAACATGAGGCTTCAGATGCACTGCTCAGGTGTAACTACATAAAATGTTACATGGATCCTTGTACTCAGCCAAGAATGAAGCCTGCTACTAAGCTGTGTGCCATACACATCCACAACAGAAATGAGAGCTAGAAAATTAAATTAAACTTGGAATGACAATAAGCTCACCTTCTTGGTCAGTGCCTTGAAACAATGAGTAGTCTTGTGGAGTAGATAGAGCCCAAAGCAGCTGGTATCATAAATTTTACTGTTCCACAGTAAGAATGATAAATGATTTCACTCGTTCATGCTTCACCCTATTCCAAGGTCACCAGATTCCCCTCAGCAAAAACAAGCTATGGATTGTTGTCAGGCTCATAAAGTGAGCTCAGCAATAAAGTGCTCTTTTACTGTGCTATGTCTGTGCTTCCTACCAGCTGTGGCATTGTCTTCCAGAGTCATACATGCAATGCCATCCACAGCATCCTGCATCACAGTGCAGATGGTCAGAGCATGGACAGCAATTAGGTAGGGCCTAATTCCCAGGCTTTTCTTGGAAAAACAAAAAGCAACAACAAGGAATCTGAGGATATGCCACTACAGAATGAACCGTTCTTAAGATGAGGTTTCCAGAGGTATTTCAACATCTAAGTATGCAAATTTAGCATCTAGAACACTTAAATCTACTTTTTAAAGTTTAGCCTACCTTCTTTTCATATTGAATGGGATCATAACTTGTTTCTTGATGTGCTTTTAAAATATCCTGTGCTTTCTAAGGTAGATCATTCTGGGTACATAATTAGTAGCTTGCATAATTTTACTACTTGGAAGCGAAACCTTCTGACTGCCTTGTCTTCAAAACCATGCAAGTTCCTTACCAGCCCACTATTCACAAATGTTTTATTTTCAGTTTCTTTTAATTTACTCCACCGTATAGGGCAGATGGAGCATGAAGAAGAAGTAAAGAAGCAACCATTATGAGGTCCCTTCATGACAAAACTTACAGCAGTATCACCAAGACAGTATAAATTTATCTTCATGGAAGTCTGGTCACACAACCCATAAAAAACTTTATTTATACTTCAATCTTACTTTCTTTTTCAGTTAGAAAGAACAGCTGAAAATATACAGTGGAAATCAACTGACAGTAGCCAAATGAAAGGAAATCAATCATGTGACCTAAAAAAAATCTTTTCTATCTGTAGTTTCTATCATGTAGGAGTTTTCAGTAGAAGTTAGGGAGGTTCATGACCAAGTTACAAGAGTTACACACAAATTTCAGTTGTTGAGAGGACATTCTCACTGTAAGGTTATTAAAGCTGACTGCACTGACTGATAACACAAACTTGGTATTATCATTAATTTAGATGCTTAGCAAAGAGTTTAAAAATAGAAATCCATCTTCAGTGCTCAGAACAGCATTATCTGAGGTGACATCAGTTACTCCTGACTTGCAATCTTCAACATGATTTATTACAAATTTGCTTTGAGTCACTGTAAGAATTCATATCAAGTACAGCAAAAACTGATTCCAGACTGGTCAGTGTAAATGCAAAGCAAGTACTATGGTCATCACATGCTTTCTTACCACACATCTGATAATCACAATGAAGATCAAATTTTGATATATATATTTAGAAGCTGAATTAGAAAAGTAAACATTCCTATATATCTTCATCTTCAATATCATAGTTTGGACTCAGAAACATGAAAAAACTTGCTTTGAGAAAATGCTGCTTTGCTGAAGTCTGTCTCCTTTTATCTAAATGATCTTTATCCTGTTTAAGATTAATAAAACTATGAAAGGCAACTCTTATCTCTTTGATAATAATTTTCTTGTGATACACTCTTAATAATAAGGAGACATTATATACAGCACAGCAGATGAAAGAAGAAGTCTGCAGATTGGCTTTACACTACATTACAAATGCCTGTGTGTCAGCATAGTCTTTACTGAAAAGGTTTCCATCACTTCCATTGTGCTGATAAATCAGATTTTAAAAAATTATAAATGGAAAACTTTTAGGGAACTATATGCAATGTCATGTCTCTATCCACTGCCAAAGGATATAAACCTCTACTTACCATTTAAAATGATTCAATTAAAAACCCTCGTGTATTAAATGACTCAACCAAATTAACCCACTTAGATCTTTTTATGTGGATCCCAACTGGAGTCGTAACAGTTACAAATTGCGGCATAACTGCAACAGACTTCAGATTTCCCAGGGCAGCTATGGTGGGATTGGAGTTGTTCTCTATGGTTTGGAGAGGGGGATACAGATAAGAGAGGTACCTGATCCAGTTTCCAGTGGAATTCGGCAGGCCGGAAGGTGTCGGCCTGGTCGAAGTCCTTGCGCAGCAGGAACACGAGTCTGCAGTTGTGCACGTACAGGGCGTAGTGGTGCCTGTTCATCTCTGAAAGGAGGGACCGACACCATCAGTGACCTGAACCATCACCAACACTTTGGGTTAGGGGAACGTGTTTGAAAGCATTATGCACATAAAAGACAAATCCCAACCAAATAAAAAAAAACAACCAACAAACACCAAAAGAGCTAATTTATATTCCTATAAAATATTAAGCTGTTAGAGTATCGAAAGCAGGGCAATGAAGATGGTGAAGGGCCTTGGGGGGAAGCTTTATGAGGGATGGCTGAGAGGACTTGGTCTGTTTAGCCTGGAGAAGAGGAGACTGAGGGGAGACCTCATTGCAGTTACACCTGCCTTGTGAGGCAAAGAGGAGGGGCAGACACTGATCTCTTGTCTGTGGTGACCAGCGACAGGACCCGAGGGAATGGTCTGAAATTGTGTCAGAGGAAGTTTAGGTTGGATATTAGAAAATGGTTTTTCCCCCAGAGGGTGGTTGGACACTGAACAGGCTCCCCAGGGCAGTAGGCACAGCACCAAACCTGACAGAGTTCAAGGAGCGTTTGAACAGCACTCTCAGGCACATGGCGTGACTTGGGAATGGTCCTGTGCAGGGCCAGGAGTTGGACTCAATGACCCATGTGGGTCCCTTCCAACTCAGCATATTCTGTGATTCTGTGAAAATCTACAGCTGTGTTACCCAAGAGGAGAACCAGTGTTTGATATTTAGGCAGTCATCAGTCTCCCCAGTAAGCTCTTAAGTCAGTGATGCTTAGGGTGGCACCAACCCAGCTTTTTTCTCAGACCAAATTAAATGAGGAGAGATGGTAACAATCTACTAATGTTGATATTCCCTTTGCATAACATTTTTTCAACACATAGACTCACCTGTCTTGTCAGAGTTGCAGAGAATAGTCTCTTTCTCAGCTCTTAATCCAGGACTAGGTCCATGTTTCATCCACAAAGTGATGGTGAATTGATCAGTTAAATTTTTCGGTACTATTCCATCTGGGATTTTCGCTCCTTGCTTTCCATCAAATTTAAAAATTATGTCATTGCTATCCATGACAAGCCCAGCTGTCCAGTTAGTTGTTGAACTGGGAGATGGTAACAGGTCAATGGCACCTGAGGAAGCTCCTGCAAATTATATATAATGAGTAACAGGATGAGAAACTAATGAAAAAGCTGTGAAGATTAATGTAATATAGGCCAAGGTTCTGATTCCCACTCTTTAGATTATTTTTAATACCCAAATGGTCCTATTAGCTTCGATGCCAAACCACATAAACATTCTAAAATATCAAGCATTGTAAAGCAGCAAGATTTTTCTAGATTAAAGGTATTGCACAGAAAACTAGAGAAAATATTTTAAAGTTATCTTTCTTGGAAATTTTCATTATTTTCTATAATTCACTAATGACATTTCTTCAGTTGTTTCAAGAACTTCTAAGACTAAACCCAAATTTTCTTCATTAATCTTCCTTCCCTGACAGTATGAAGATACATGGTATGTGGGGATGATGTGCTGTAAAATGCAGGTGACAAGTCACGTAATGTCCAGTAGACAGCCACAGATATTCACAATAAAATTGGTATGAATGTCAGTACATATGTAGCATTCACCCTAAAACAGATAATACCACTTTAAGGATGGTTTATGGCACATACTTGATGGTTGTAACTCCATGTGTTCTTATCTAATGATGGACTCAGATGGAAAACACGGTGGTGCCAAACCCTGATAAAATAGCACATTTCTTTACAGCTTGTGTTTTCTTACAGCTTAACAACTGTCAGGCACTATTAAAAACATGTAAGGAGCTACCCAGAGCATTTACCTCGCTGGGGAAAGGCAGCATTTAGCAGAAAATGTGATTCCAAGAGTAAAAAGCACAAACAATCTTCGTATTCTTGTTGATGCTTTGTCAAGTAAGAATAGGGTGAACAAACCGCGACTGCATAAAAAATCCCCTGCTAAGACACCTAATATACTCTTCCCTCCTTCAGCATCCAAGGAGAGAAAAAAGATCCCAGCTCTCTGCAGGAGTGCAAAATTTTAAGCCAAGAGTGTGTGGAAATGTATCATATGGATTTTTAAAAAGGTATTATAATAATGATATGAAAACATTCACATCACTCAGTAACTGAATGCCTTGACAATTCTCCAAAATTTATTACTGTAAAATGAGGCTATTTTGAAGTGATAGCAATATCAAACCTAACACCTACATGCTTAGAGTTTGAGCACAAAGTGTATTTCTTTTATAAATTGTAATTCTGGATAATACACCACACTGCATTGCTTAAATACCCTGATGTTACCAACAGGAATACATCAAACTCAGTTTATCCAGATGGCACAATTTGTGACAAACTGTGTTTTGTTTTCTTTCACTCAAGTCACTAAAAAATAAAATTATTTGCACAGAGCACAAGAAACATCATCATTTTCACACTCAGTAGTCTTTTGTGCTAATTTTTATGTTCATTTTTTTAAACTTACAGAAGGACCAGAAATTCCTTGCACCATGGTGCATTATCAGAGGAAATATGCTTTTAAATGGGCATATGCTTATATTAGGTGAATTATGGGTGTAAATAAGCTTCATCTCTCACTCTATCTACTCTGGCCATGAAAATTTGGAAAGATCTATTTTTTCCAACAGAATGAATCCGAGGGGAAACTCCAAAATGGAATTCTCTCATATTCACATAACCATAGAATGGTTTGGGTTGGACCAGTCCTTAAAGATCATCTTGTTCCAATCCCCCTGCCATGGTAGGGACACCTCCCACTAGCCCCACCCAACCTGGCCTTGAACACTCCCATACAGCTTGTTAAACTCTGATTTGTCAAGCTGCCCAGGTAAACTACTTTATTTTCCCAACTTAAGGACAGGCTTGTGTAAGAGCATTTGGGTAATCAGTACAGAGCTCAACAGGTTCTACTTTATCTGCCCATATTTTTATGGAGATTTACAGGTTAGTTTGGAATCTCATCCTGTTAGTGTGTGTTAGTCCTGCCCTGCGAAAAACCACTGGATTATGTGCTTGGGAGATTTAGCTGGAATAAATATGCTTTTTCTATCTTCATAAATCCAGCCAGAGTCCCAGGCTGCTCGGCCATGTACACAGACAGACCTGGAGCAGTGCAAGCAGGATGTATCTGGAGGCGTTCCCAGAACAGTCTTGTCATGCCATGGATCAGTGCACTCCAAAAATGTAGTGACTGATGTCCTTCTCTTCTACAGTGCTTCCAGAATAATGCAGGAGCCACTGATGAAGCAGAGTTTTGGACTGACACCCTCGAGGTAACCCTTGCATATTAAAGTGCTTGTTTTCACAAGCAATTTATGCAGTTGGCCCCACCTCCTCTCCCAGTCCTGCATATTTGGGCTCCAAACTTTGTGCCAGGATAAGCACAGAGTGATGCTGCCTGCTGAATTGGACCAGCCTCCTGGCTGAGCTCAAAGCTAATCAGCCAACAACACCAAGCCTAAATTATACTTTTTGATCAGATCAATTTTCTTTGAGCTTCTTGCAAAGCTACACAACCCAGGATAAAAGAGAGAGGGCAGAATCTTACCCAGAGCATGGCCTTGAATCAGTGTTTCCATGTTTCAGTTTCCCAGTTGCCACAGGTGAAAATTAGCAATCCCATTATTTTCTATTTTATCTATTTAGAAGGAAAGAAGACAGCACCATACCCATCTTTCCACTAGATTCCAGGCTCTTTAACCAATTCTTGGTTTTAGTGTGATTTATTCTCGATGTTTTTGCAGTCCAAACTGTGCCTTTTAGACAGTCTTTACTTTTTATTATTGTCAGATGAGAAGGTGAAAAAATGCCTACTAAAATGCTTTGAGGCACAACAATAATAACTCCTTGACTTTAAAAATGACTCAAGTGTAATTTAATCATTTAAGCTGCCCACCCTGACCATCAAAGTGAGTGCAAATCACGGAGTTATGGAAAAGCAGACTTAAACCATACACTATACAACGATGAATTTTAATGTACTGTCCTCAGCATCTGTATTCTCCAGATTTCCAACAGATAAATGAAGAAATGAGCACAGGATTTATAAACTGGGTCTTTACCTATGCAGAGAGAGCCCTGCATTTTCTACAGCACAGATCTGTGTGTGATCACTCAGTTCTGCACTCTCTGCAACTGCACAGTGATTTTTTTGCTGGTAGAAAAAAATCCAGGCTTTTCTTCTTTTTCAAAGAATTTTAGCACCCAGGCATTAGTTACAATAAGGTAATTTCTGGGAGAAAAACGACTTCTAGAAATAATGTAACGTGCTCTTGCAGGAGTTCTCTCTACCTTAAGGCTGGTAAAAAATATTAAATACCAAAGTGCAAGCCAGTCTAAGTGCAATTCTGATGTAAAGCACATTGTCACTTACAACCTTTTTATCCAAGTCCTATTACAAGTTTCTAGCATGTCTGCTCTCTATGAAGATATAGAAAACTTGAACAAAAAAAAATATTCTTTCAGCAGTGAGATTTTTTTCCCCCATTTACATATACTTTTACACTATCTATTTTCTCAAGTGCTTTCTACTCTGTTCCTTCATGGATGTGCTGAGCAAAAGCTGGAAGTTCATCAGTAACTTCTGTCCTCCTGCCTGCAACTACTACAATGGCATTGACAGACCTACTGAAATGGTTTTGATCATTCTGCTTTTCACCAGCTTAGGCCTACACATGGTGCAGACTATGAATTATAGTTGGACTAGTATTGGGAAACACCTGGTTTATTCAGGAGAAAAGAGAAAGACTTGCAATTCTCTTTTCTATTACTGACGTGTCAGCAGGTAAGGCAGTGAAGCCACACTGCCAACTGAACCCCTTAGGCTTTGCACAACCTTCCTCAATTAAGGAATTTTACAGCAGCTGAAGGTACCTACTTTCAGCCCTACACTTACAATGATAATATGGTTGGATAGAGTGTTTTATGTCAAGGTAATGATTTGGTGCTTTAGGTCCTGTTCATAGTGACCTGCTCTGAACGACTGTGCCATTTGCAGTTCAGGTCTGTAACAGGATAAAACAATGCTCCTTTTTCTGCCAATACAGGTTCTTAGAGGAGGCAAAAGTACTTCACGTTAGCTACAACATATTTATTTTTATTTAAATGTTAGTATTTTATGAAATCAAGTCTTGCTCAGCCTCTCAGATTTAATCTTATTAACAGGATGAAGATGCATACTGTTGGCAGATGGGTTCTCATCTGCTTTTCTAGGATCCCAGTCAGATGGAAGAAGATACAGGATTATAATTGTGATTGTTTCTGTAATCTTAACTAAGCAATTTTCAGGTTTAAAACATTCAGCTTTTATGACAATGCTATTATTCCTATTAACCTTTACTTACTTCCCCCATCTCCACTAGTAATTTGTAATCATAACCACAAAATATTTTTCCCTGGGACTTGGTCTCCATTTTTTTATAATTTAGTAACGCTGACTGATAATTTTCATTGACAAAATTATTTCATAAAGGTTAGTGTATTGACCTTAACATATCTGTGTGGTCATCAAAGCAGATGTAAGCCACACACCAGAGCACCTCAGGCCAAAATCCAAGCATTTAAATGGAAAAAAATTGTACAATTGCTACCGTAGCTCAGACAGGAGCCAGGGAAAGACACATTGTGGAGAAGATGAGAACTAATGTTCCACACCATCAGGGCTCAGATGAGGACTCTAAGAAAACAGAATTTTAGAGGAGAAGGAGAAACAGCAGATCTCTAAAGCTGAAAGGCTTAATATGTAGCCATTGCTTTGCCATATGCAGAATCTTGA
This sequence comes from Manacus vitellinus, assembly GCF_001715985.3. NCBI lineage: Eukaryota > Metazoa > Chordata > Aves > Passeriformes > Pipridae > Manacus > Manacus vitellinus. The sequence continues at coordinate 2,830,650 of NW_021940603.1, read as the reverse complement.
AGTCTGAAAACATACAGCAGTATCTGCAAGTATTGAATCTATCTTTCAAATATAATATGTATGTTTTACACTAAGTTATTAAAAAGCATGAAAAGGGAAGAAAATAATTAGGAAACATTTCTCCACTGGCCAACTCTTAGCTGAAATTCATGTTTCTTAGATATTTTTGCTAAAATGATTGCCCAAAATATTCTTTTACTTTTTGTTTGTTTGTACTCTGGCACAGCACCTAGCAGAACAGAAAGCTGAGTCAGGAAGACTCAAACACAACATAGAGATTCAATTCCCTTCAAATCCCACAGTCTTCCTATGATGGCAAATCTACACCTGAAATCTCACTACACTGTCACACCAGTATTTGTAGCAGAGGGAAGAAAGAAGGAGAAAGAGGTAGAATGAGGAAGGAGAAAAACAGAAAAGGGAATAGGAGCAGGAGAGAAGAAAATCAGCAGGGAGAAATTATGAAAAAGACTTGAAAACATGGAAAAGAACAACAGAGCACCCGTCAAATATCACCACTCTCTATATTTTCACTGCTACAATCTGAAATGAACCAGCTGAGCTAAACCCAAGTACTGCATGCTTACAGGTCACAAAGAATTGGTGCTTTATCTGGAAAAAATATTATTATCTCAACTGAAAAACATATTCATACCACATAATTTCTGCAGAGACTTTTCTGAGTACGTTTCACGATCACAGCCCTTTCCAATGTAGTTGGTCTGCAATTCAATGGTGGTGTGTATTGAGGAAACTGGTCCATCACATGTTTCTAGATGAATGCTGGGAAACAAGGAGATGCTTCCAGAGCCAGGTTTATATTCAATCCGTTTGTCCCAGTCTGAAAAAAAACAGCAAAAAAACCCAACAAGATTCAATAATGATTAAAAAAGTGAAGGGAGTTATGTAATTTTAAGTGACACATTGTTCTCAAAGGTCACTGTCTAAGGCCAAAAAACATTCTGAACTTGGCATCAACAAGTTACTGTATGAAAAAAACTTGGATTTTGGCCCTCTTTTTATAAGAGTGCCAGGATCAATTAAGTAACACTAGTGCTGCTAGAGTCCCACAAGCATGGGGTACACACATACCCTGACAAGAAGTGCTAATTGGTGTCAGTCTGGATCTCCAATGTCCATGTCCCTGTGACAGACTACAAGCTGACTCTACAGGGATGAGGCTGTCTGCTGCACTGAGTTTGGTCACATTTCATTGTTTTGTGATACAGAACAAGTATCTCGAAGGACCAGGCTATATACATCAGTCTAATATAACACATCTGTAGTGCCACTTTTTGTCTTCAAGCATCTCACTAATTTTGTGAAGTATTAATGACAGGAAGTTACAGCTGAGTACTGCTCATGCTTTCAGCCAGATCTGACTAATCTGTGGTTTTGCTTATGCAGATGTCTCACAGCCCACAATATTTAAACAATCCCTTGCCTTAGGCAGCCACCTGTTTGTGCCATACATACCACTATGCTGCTCAACTGGAGCATTTAATTTTTTAAATCCAATTAATTATGGTGTTTGCAACCTGCTTCAGAGAAAACCCAAACAAGCAGCAATAATTAAAAACGTGTATTTCAGCTATCTTTGCAGTTCATATTTTCACCGAATCATAGAGTGGTTAGAGTTGGAAGGGATCTTCAAAGACCATTTAGTCCATCCACCCTGCCATGGGCAGGGACACCTTCCACTAAACCAGGTTGTTCAAAGTCCCATCCAGCCTGGTCCTGAACAATTCCAGGGATAGGGAATACACAGCTTTCCTGGGCAACCTGTGCCAGTGCTTCACCATCCTTATAGGAAAAAATTTCTTTCTTATATCCAGTTTAAATCTACTCTCTTCCAGTTTAAAGCTGTTCCCTCTTGTTCTTTTGCTACAGACCTTGGTAAAATGTTTCCATGTGCCTTTCTGATAGGACCCCTTAAGCACTGAAAGGTAAGATCTTCCTGGAGCCTTCTCCAGACTGAACAATCCCAACTCTCTCAGTCTGTCTCTGCAGGAGAGATGCTCCTGCCCTTTGGCCATTTTCAAGGCCTCTCTCCTCGTTGCTCTAACAGGTTCATGTCTTTCTCATTTGGCCAAGTCCAGCCAAGTTACCACACAAAGTAAGAATGTCATATTAATATGGAGGTGCAAATAGTTAATTATTCTGAAGTCACAAAACTATTCAGCTCTGCTGTCTAATGGGCACATCTGTGTATCTGTGGAGCTTGCCACAAGAAGTGGCATCATGGCATACTCTCACATACAGAGCTGAAGTTTCTCTCACTTTTTTTGTCCCCTGTAAAAGAGAACTCCATAAATGGAAAAATTCTAAGTACTGGCAGTCAATGAAATCTCTGAAAGCAAATGGTCAGAGACATTCTTTCTAAATACCAGTGGAAAAAGAGTAATAGTCTATACATAAGTATATATATGCATTAAGTAGGTGGAGGAATTCGGTCTTTTTCTACAGATTGTATTTCAGAAAGCTTGAAAAATAGTGCTCTCTCCCACTGCCTTAAACTGTATTAAACATTTCAGAGAAAATCCAAACATCCGTGTGAACATTTTGAAATGTTGGGCAATCATTAGTCCATAGTCCAGACAAAGAAAGGATGATACAAGTCACTGGTTTGTATTTCAGAATTCCCAGATTTTCTTCATGAATTTTAATCCAAATGGTACTGATGCAGCATTTTGTTATGAAGAGGAAGCTCAGGCTTCATGGAACATTCTGAAAGCATGTTTAGTATCTACTTTCACTAAAATCTTTAGGACTTGTACATCACTAAGACAACTATGACTACTTTATTGCCTGTGCACTCATCAGTTGAGTTGCTATTTCAGTCGTAATATTCAGGTAATTCAGGCCATTTGTTCCCTATTAAGTTAGATTTGATCTACAGTATTGCATAACTTCTTGGCAATTGTCAACTAAGACAGTTCCATTACAATTTCAAGTATCGTTGCAGCAATAGATTTCCCTATTCATCGCAGAAACTTGAGGTTAACATTTTTCCAATTGAACAAGAGCAGTAAATTCCTTCAGATACTTCAGGTAAAAATAACTTGCTAATTTGCTGTTTTGTATACAAACTGGTAATATATGAATTATTGATCTTTATAGTCTCTTATTCACCAGTTAAGACATTATATTCATCTGCCCAAAAGAGAAAATAAAGAAAGTCATATATATATATATGAAACATTTCTGACTATTTCAGCAGCTTTCAGCCCATTTTAATTTCTCAGCTATATCAAATTAACCGGCACTCATGCAAAATATTCATAAGTGAATGTGAGATGTGACTGAATTTTTAACTGTAATATATCTGCAACTGCACACTCACCGCCAGTTATATGAAGAAATTCTTATAAAACCCATACCATACAAAATGCCACTGCTCACAAGGAAGAATAATGGAAGCCCTCTGTTTCTGCCACATGGATTGGAAGAGGTGTTTTGTTCCATGGTCTTACCTTTCGGCTTGGCAGAAGTGGTAATTTGTACCCAGAGATCATAAACCCTGCACGTTCTAAATCACTCACATTTATCTCAGCTCTAAATTGTTAAACATCAACTAGACTTGAACAAGTGTCTTTGTAACTGGGCCCACTGCATTGTCATAGACCAGTGCTCATCCTAAACCCCACCAGTACTACTTTCACTGATTTACTGCAGATTTAGGAGTCTGCCAGGAAGTTCCTCTCCATGCTGAAGGCATTCCCAGGCAGGCATGAGGCAATATTGGAGTACTATACAACCCTGTGATAGCAGAACAGCCCTCAAAGGCAGCAACAGCTGCCTCTGGATCTCACCACCAGTAGTTAGGAATGTTGGAAAGTACTTAAATTAGAACAAGCAATATGGTGGCAATATGAAGAGCTTATTTTGAGAATAACCCAAGTGTTTAATTTCATTTTGAACGGGGTGAAAACTGTTATTTTTCTTTCTTCCAGAATAATATCCTACCTTGGATTTACTAAAAAGATCAGCACCTTCCCTTCAGGAATGCGGTGGCACTTTTTCCATTCCTCTAGAACTGACTCAGAGGAAATGTCTCATGTAACCCGAGTCTGCAAAAGCCTCTGAATTCGGATATTTAAAAGATGTATCTTAAAATGTGTCTATTATGCAAACAGTCAGAAGATATGCAATCCCACCTGAACTGGTAGGCTGCACTTAGATTAGCTAAACCCAACCAGCAGGGCTCTTCCTTTGACACAAACCCGCTACACCACCATGTTACAGTGCAAGTTTAGGAAAGTAAGTACTGTCTCCTCAGTCAGGGGAGAAAACTAATCCCATGGGGAAAATCTGAATAAAACTAGCACTGTTTAGTCCTGCAGCCTTTGTTTGGATTTTTAAATTCAGGAGGCTTTTGCTTGTCACTTGTGGCACAAAACTGCTCCGGACAATATAAGAGAGCCCCAGCTGGATTAGACCTACAACACAATATTAGAGTGTAAACATCACCATGTCAAGTTTGTGGCTCAGATTTCATCAGTTACAAGCAAACTGCGTACACTTGGATCTTCATCTCTGAAATATTCAAACTATTCCAAGATCAAAATGGATCAAACTTCAGTGAGAGTTTGAGCCTTTAAAAGTAAGTCCCAATGCACTAAATAAATATCCCTTTTAACAGAAAGATAATGTAGAGACTTACCTTGATCTCTACACTTAACATTTTCTATACATGACTTTCTTTGTGATCCATGTTTTAAATTCTGATTCATTTCTAATGCTAGTTGACACTAAGAAGCATTTAATCTGATTTTTTTCCTTGAAGGAGGATGGCACTGGTGCAGAGGAGTGATCTGATTCATGTCTCCTACATGTGTGTGGCTATAAACTTTGATTCCACCTCATGACATTAAAAACGATGGCAATGTAATTAAAGACAATTGTAACTCAGTGAAATGCAAAACTTCTCTCATGCTGGACTGATGATGTGCATCTTGGTGACTAAATGAAAGATAAAATTTATGTGGTGCTGTTAGTGAGTCTCTGCAGCATCTCTGTGTAATAGCTGGAACATAAGGTTCCCAGAGCAATGTAATTGGTATCTCTTCTGTTTCCTCTGCAGCATCTTCACATCTGTGCTATCCATGTAGTCTGGAGACTTGGCTAGAGGTTACTCTGCTGCCTTTTTTTATGGTTTGGGGTTTTTTGTATTGTTGTTTTTCTGTTTTTTTTTGATAATATATACACTTCACAGCTTTGCTGAAGTGTGGGTTTTTTAATTAAATATTTTTCTCTCTATTAATTTGAAAATCTGAAACAATTCAGAATAAATAAAAATTAAACAAAACAACACAAAACCACTTCACAAAATCAGAATGTCTCCATAATTTTGCCAAAAGTACACTTGCTTTCATGATCCCTGAAACTCTCTGTATCTTAAAAGCAGTAGCCAGGCAACTCTAGATGGTGTACAATGACATTTGGAAGAGCAGTGCACTGTCCTCACAAAACTACGATTTTCTTTCAATGTCATGAATTTACCAGAAAGTGCATCTTGCCAGAATATCACGTGCTGCAGCCTCTCAATAAACTGCTGTACAGTCAGGCATTCTCCATGTGGGAAAGATCAATGGCCATAAGACATTTCCAAAATGGAAGCACTTTGGTACTTGAATTTCCACTTTGAGCTCAGATAAGGGACTTTTTCGCAAAACAGACCCTGGGTAACAGTTCCTGCATATTTTCTCTTGGGCAGCATTTTCTCTATATTTAAGGACTTACAAATTGTGCCAATCTCAAAAAATTAATTTCAGAGGATTTTAATTTCCATATGGAAAAAAACCCCAAAACTCAAAGACACACAAAGCAATCACATTAACTGTTCAGTTCCTTTGTTTCCTGATTAATCCTCCTCAAAATTCTGAAAAAGGAACATCTGTACTGGCAAAAAAGGAAACCTTAGCCTTGCAACAGATTTATCAAGAAATTCTGAATTCTGTTTCTTGACACAGTTTAAAACGGGACAAAACTGAGCTAACATTATTATTTTAATTTTAAATTATATCATGAATGTTAAAATGGATCATCTGTTATGCTGTGTCATCTCAGAAAGAAAGTCAGCAAAAAGACTGGCAGTGCCTGCATGCCTGGCCCTTTCTTAGATCCCTTTGTTTCTGTGAAGATCCTGAACGGCTTAAAAAATCCAGACCAGTCAGGTTGTCTAAGCATTTTCACATTCATGAAATGGAATATTTCACAAGGGAGTGGATAAGGTCAGATGTCCCCTGGTTAACTGGCCACAAATCACAGTGTGACCATCAGCAGGATCAATGGCTCAGTGTGATGCCTGGAATATAATACAATTGCTAGGTTTTAAAGGGTCAAGCAGCCACCACTAACAGAAAAAAAAAATTCTCTTTAATTAAACACACACATCTATTTCCCACATTTTAAATTAACATATATATGTATATAATGTACTTATATCCATACATATATGAATACACATACACGTATACACACATGCACATATACATAAAATATTAATGTTTTTAACCAACACTGCGAAGTAATCATTAAAGTTCAGATAATTTTTAAGAGGAGAAAGTATCAGTTTCACATCCAGCACCACCAGTCATAAAATAAGTAAAAGAAGGCTAATAAACATTTTTAGGTTTGACAGCCAATCTACAAGCCAGTAACATACAAGTGACAGGACTCCTAAAGTATGTGAAATGAGTGATTTATTAAGGAAATGATAATCAGAAGGTCTGACTCAGTTAAAGGTCCTCCACAGCAAAGAGAAGACTCAAGTGAATGTCCAGAGCTCTAAGGCACCATGGTTTGCTAAGAGATTTGAATGCATATCTCAAAGCATAAACAAACATTCATATACACCTTTTCTGTCTACAGCATGTTGGTAGTTTAAAAAAAAAAACAAGCAAAACCAAAAAAAGAGACAGAAATTTGTACTAGTACAGGATGGTAGTAAAGTCTGCTGTTGGAGGAGTTAGTGAACCATAATGGCATAGCTGTTGTGCTTGACCTAGTGACACTGAATTCTCCATCAAGTCATAAAGTCCCAAGCCCTAATGTGCCTAATTATGCAAAATAAGCACATAACCATCTAAAAATATGAAACAACAGCCTAGGTTAAGCTGTTATTTGCTGTGAGATTGCACTTCAACAATAACAGATATTTCCTGCAGAGTCAGAGCCCCATGGGCACTAATAAGCCCTAATGAACCTCCACAAGCCTCACCAGGGGCCTCCATCTGCACCAGTGGGCCAAGAGCCCTGTTTTAGCTCAGCCCCATCAGGCTTGGCCTGACTCATGGTACATAGGGGTTCTGTCTCCAGCTCAGCCACAGCGCTGGCCAAGGGGTCTCTTTATCCAAAAGTCAAGCCTGGACTTGGTGTTCTGGTTTGACAGCCCAACCTCATCACCATCGACCTGCCCCCCGACCTGATCCCCACTCTGTGGATACACTTCCTGAGACCTGCCTCCTCCCCTGAGGACTGGGGCTAAACCTGGCTCCCCTCAGGGGGGTGAGGGGCTACCCTTGGTGAGGAAGGGTCTGCCAGCTCCGTTATTACAAATGGCTCCTGTTCTTTAGGAATTAACCTTGCTCTTGCTGCTCCCTTATACCAGCTTTAGAGGTGGCCAGAGAATTCTAATGGCTCTACTGAAGAATGTGCAAAATGCTTCTCAGATTCTGAGACAGACTCTGAAAAAACTGCATGGACTAGGGACTGAAATCAATGAACTATGTCAAAACTTGTGTGGAAAGTCTTCAATTCTTAAGGCCGTGGTCTATCTAAGAATATGTGGAACCTTATACATGCAGAGAAAAAAAAATTATAGCGAAAAGCTTCGAAGCTAACTGGATATCCCTTAGTGCTTTAGGTTCTGGGAAAAGTTAATGGAACCACCAGCTGCCAGCTACACCTTGGAGATAAGAAATTTCTCAATGAAAAAAATTTCTTCAACGAAGCTCATGGAGATCTTGCAGTTAAAATTAAAAAAAGGAAAAGACTTTTTTTGTGGTTGTAAATGTAGAAATGTGAACAAAGTCATCTTTCACAGAGGTACATGGAAATTAGAATCTAGTTAAACAGCTCTAAAATGAATGGTTACTTGTATCAGTAAAGATAGGAAAGGCAGGCTTTAGTATTTCAGCTGAAATTATTAGTATTTAAGCAGAACTGCCTACAGAGAGGGCAATAATGGGTTACTGTGAAAATGCAAAATTCATGGTACACATGGAAGTAACTGGGAATGATCTGGGTGAGTCTGCCTTGGGAGTGTTATTTGATATTTCCATTTGCTGTCTTGGCTCAAAACCAGGACTGTGTTAGTTACTTCTGCTAGGGAAAAGAACAGAAGGTAATGCTCCATTAGAAGTCAATACAGAAAGAGGATATCCCAAGCACAGAATAAGATGACCTTGAGAACTGGTGTTACAGAAATAGTGCTTAGCAGTAATGATACAAAGTGCCAGCTCATGCTCAGGAACTTCAGCAAACTGGTGAGACATCACTGAAAAATGACAAGTAGAAAAGGAGCTGATCCTATTAAGACAAGAACATCATTTCCATGACCCACCAGACTGATACAGCCAGGCAAAAGAAAGGTAGACTTGGAATATATAAAGCACTGTATCTTCAGTAAGAAACACATGAAATCTCCTGGAGTGCTCAGGGAAGATGTATTTAGCTGTAATGCATACACAGAACTTACTGAGGGAAGGAGAGCAAATCTTAGACTGAAACAGGTACAACTGCTTTCTCTAAATACATCTGGTAGTCAAAAAACCAATACTGTTGATACAAATACATAAAGAAGTATGAACATATGTAAATTTTAAGTTTAGAAATCAATAGTACTCAGGAGTTCAGTTAATTTTCAAATGCCTGGAGTGATTATTTAGAATGGGTTTTCTACTAAAATGGTGCCATTCAAGTTAATAGCCAAATGTAAGTATTTCATTATGATTACCTTGTTTGAAGGATGTATGGCTAATGCATGCACAGCAGTGCCAAGCCTAGATTGGCATAAAGACTCCCTGCTTTGCAATAAATTTAATATTTAAAAATATTGGTAAATATCTTAGAGCTAAGACAACCCAGGCATTGTATCTTAAACTGCTAGGTATGTGCACAAGAATAATAGAAATTAATTTATATTTATTGCAGAAAATACTTAGCCCTTTAAAATAGTTCCTGAAGACTAGGAATATTGTTCTCATAAGCAAGGTTTCTGCACTTGACCACCCTCCTAAAGCCAATTGTTTTAGTAATCATATTCCTCCTTGTTAAAAGCACTGGCAGCACAAAAGCCAATGCAGTTTTGGTTTTCCTCAGTAATTGCACCTTACTAAAAGCCCACATGAACACCCTCCTGAAATCACTCAGCATCTACTGCAAATAGCACCTGTGATGTATGTTGACTTAGTGATCTAAGATCACTCTGCTACTAAAATAAAAGGTCCTGCCCTTCTCTGTACAAAAGAAAGATTTTATTTCAGGAGGAAATACAAGCTGACCTGACCTGTACATGGGCTCTGAATGACTATTCAACATTAAAGAGGTGGTAGGAATGTGCCTTTTGGTGGTGGCAAAGCCCTAGGTCACCCAAGTGAGCCCTACATGCCTTAGAAAAGAAGGGACATGCACTATGTTTGATACTTTAACTACCTTCATTGAATATTTTTAGAATCTATTAGGTGAATAAACAAAGAGAAGCCTTTATTTCAAACCTATTTTTAAGTAAACACTATTTAGAAACTTAGTGAATTTTTCAGGAACATCTCTTTTTTTAAGATGAATTTTTAAAGAACTTCAACTTTATTTTGTTACCTGAGCTAGTTAGGTGTGTGTGTATATCTTTTCAGTTTGGTAAAACACTCAAGGCTGGATACTGTGAAATCCTGTTTTCTAATCAGAGTAATTGTCTTTTAAAACAGATATTTGTCACCATTGCTTATGCAAGGCCATATGAAATTTGGCAGGAAAAAAAAAGTCTTCTTTATAAGAAGAGGAGAGAGGAGCCAACGTGACTTCTAATTTTTGGACTGTTGTCTTTGCTACATACTTAACTCCCCAAGAAACACATTCAGCCTTGCCTCTTTGTTTGAGGAAAGCAGAGTTCTCTGATACTTTACTGAGGTATTCAGCTGGTTGGTTTAAAGGAGTTTTTTTTGTTTTAATAACTATTTCCTGTCCAAACTTAATAACATTCTAGGGAGCAACCTGACTTGTGATTTAATTGTCAGTAATTGAGCAGACCTTTAACAGTCTCAAAACATATTATTTTAAGTTTCTGGGGACATGATTCTGCCCTTCCTTTTTGGATGGTTAAATTCTATTTTCTCCCCACATAATAGATCATTCACCAGAGAGCTCGGTATAGGAAAAATTGTTTTCAATTTTCTGCTATCCTGCATCTTTCAGCACACTGGTTTATATTTAATTCCCATTTGTTATATTTGTTATCCCACTACACAGGGATGGTAAGAGTTTTGTGAAGACTGTTCCTAAAAGTAGCAGAAACAAGACAAGACAATATTATAGTACCATAAATGAGCTAAAGGAAACCTGGTTTAGATTGCAGGGCTTTGACTCTAATTTCACCTTACACTTTTTAATGAAAATACCATATGGATATTTAGTACTGTGTTGCCACAAGTCCATCTACTCTGCTTTGCATAAGGCAGATGTAACTTTACAGAACTCTGTATTTGTGACATTAAAACTACTGCAGTGAAAGGAACCACAATGGAAGTGAATCTACAGGAAAATCATGTAGTGTGTGCTTTGTGTCCATAGAACTGAAACAAAGGCAGGGCCCTGGAGGGGTGGACAGAACCCCAGGGAATGTGACTAAGATATTCCTTATTATGGAAACTCAGTAATTGTGTTTAAGAAATATTTTAAACAAAAACTCAAAGTATCTTCAACTGCAGGTGGTGTAGAAAATACTATGATTTAGCTTTCCATTATAATGTAGTCTCTTTACTTACCTGGCACTAAGTAATCACTGCACTGTTTAAAAATCATGGAAATGCAAACACAGCTATCACAAAGAGAATTCGTAGCACAGCTCTAAAAGTCAGTAGACAAAACCCACCAATGAGAAATTCCAATTAAAATAACTGATTAAGAATTAATTCAGTTCATTGATTTACATTTTTATCCTTGCTTAGGATACTAATAGCATTTTAGAGTAATCTCAGAATGGTTTGATGTCAGTTTGTTTCTAAAGTAGCCTCTTAGTAGAGAGGAGGCTTTTTTGCTGAAAATGTCTGTGTGGGAATGCTTGTTGTTTGTATATTAATGTCTATCATCAGAGAGTAAGGAGTAGCTCCTGGATTTAATGAAGACTCCAGTGCTATTACCCAAGGGAATATTGACTAAAAAACAGCACCTTAGGTTGTTGAGTCTTATTTGCTCTGCTATACATGTCAGTCACATAGAGCAGGCCTCGAGAAACAGCAATAATTTTGTACATTGTTTTATATAAAGCCTATTCTCCCCTGTCCTAGCCCTGCACAGTGGAGGTTATTTGAAGGGCATCTACACTGAAACCTGTTGCACTGAAATTTTTAACACTGAATTTGCATTAGACTGCTATGATCTCTATTCATGACAGTTGCATAAAAAATGCACAGTATTTCAAATTACAAAAGCCATTAACTTTTAAGAACTAGGTGCCAATGCTATAAATTGAAATTCAAAGTATTTATTTGTTCAAGCTAACACTGAAGAACAAGAGAAAAAAAATCACATGTAGTATTTTAGCAACTTCTATATTATAACCAAAGAGTCAGAATATTTATCTTTTCTGTCAAAAAACCTCCCATTATTTTACCTCCCTTAGTCATCCAATCTTTACAAACATAGCATTATTTCATAGAAGATGGAGCATACCTGCTGGCTACCCCTTCGTGGGGAGGTCACAGAGTGACAAACACAGGGAAGAAAGGACACTATAAATATCCTTCATTCCTAGTCTCTTTAAATACTGGAAATAATCTTAGTAAGTTTTGCTTATTTGATTTTTTTTTTTCCTAGCAACACTTAATTTTTACAGATATTGGATCAAAGTGGAAAACAACATCACATCTATGAATTTCTTCATCTTTAAAAATAAATAGGCATAAAAAAATCTCCTTGAGAGAAATGTATAAATTTCTGGAAGTATTATGTTGCAGTTCATTTTCAAGTTAAGATTAATGACTTAGTAATTAAGAACTAAAGCCCTACCTACCCAATTGTTTATCTAAAGACCTTATACTCAGAGTAGGAAACATATTCCCTTGCACTTGCTGCTCTTTGACCTGGGGACATGCCAGGGAGGTGTCACCTGTTTGACAGATGGTAAATTATAATCCCATATGGATGACATGGAATAAGATGGAGCAGAACATATTGAGCTATTTCATATTCTTACTTTACCTATGATAAAGGCCTATCATAAAGCTTCATCAGACCACAAGGGAGAATGACTATTCATGCCAAATTTCCACAGAAATAAACAAAAATGAGTGCTATCAAGGCATATCCTTTACCATCTGAGATGCTTTAGACAAGCTGCTTTAAACTCTCACATACTGGATTGTTTTTTGTTGATTTGTTGCTTTGTGTATATGCTATTTTCTCTATTTGTTCACCATTACAGGAAAAAACAACAACCTGGCAGCCTCTCATATTGAGTACTTAGTGTTAACCCAAACACGAGCCCCACAAAGATCTGACTTGTAGAAGAGAAGAAAATAAACTTTATATGCATAAAAGAACAATGGTTGAATTCCAGCTTCTCATTAAAATCTTAAATACCTTATAAACACTATATATAAACAAGCATCAAAAAAAACCCCAAAACCAACCAAACCTGATTTGAGGTTGTTTCTACCTGGTGTCTATTAGCACCCCATGGGACCAGTAACAACCATCTGTCCTATAATGATGTTTGAACTAAGTATGACAATAATGGGCAATACAAACATCATTAAACACCATTTAAACACCATTAATAGGTATTTTTGCAAAAATTATTCAATCAGTAAAGTATCTAATATGGAAGTAATATGGAAATTTTAAAAAATAATCATCAATTGCACCCACTTAAATAAAAATTCCAAGCTAATCTGGGAGTATTTCATTTATTTGAGATAACTCCATAAAATGGAAACAGAACATTTCCACAGTGTAAAAAGCCCATATTGGTTTTATAGAATAAATCATGGGGTTTTGAACAATAAGATCAGTTAGAAAATGTGGAAATAGTTCATAGGTATCATATTTTTTTCAACAAAAATGTTCTTCAAAGTACTTGGGGTAGGTGGGGAACTAGTACATGCCTGAAGAATTGAAATGCAGTTCTGCTCTCAGTGAGGACTGTGAAAATGGAATCAATGACATGCAAACATGTCATTACAAGGTCCTCTAGACCAGGGCTGCTCCTTTTACAAAGAAAACCTTTTTTTCCTTCTAAATGTCAATCTGCCAATTTACCTTTAAGCACAACAGCCAAACTGATTTTTTCCTTCTCAATCATTCAGGTTAAAAATTACAGTTATGAAGGTCAAGTTAGTCCTGAACGGCATCTGCATAATGTGGTTACATCCAATTGGTTTGTCCCTAATCCAGTCCTCATTTTCATCTTAATTCCTTGTAATTAGTGGCATATCTATCTTCCTAGCACATTGCCAGCTGGGGTTTTCTCCTTTTCAGACAGAGTGTGGATCCTTATAACCTTTTTAGAAAATCAGTTCCTCCTGAAATGTCTCAATATGAAGACAGTAATCAGCATAGAAAATGCCTTTCGCTCCCACTGCCAGGTGAGTGTGTCCTGACTCATAAATGCTCCTGAAAGCCAATTTTGTACCTGGAACAAGATAATCTGAACAACTCTGGCTCACATGGGAAAAGTACCTTCTCATGGTGGCTTCAAGAGTTTTATTTTAAGGAATAGTAAGATAAAGGCAAATCATCAGCATTTTTTTCACTTTCCAGTATGCTCAGACTGAATTATAAGGCAGTTTATTAGAAAAGAAATTTGTCTTACTCCCTTTTTCTAGTCTGTTCTTTGTTCTGACTAGAGAAGAAACATGAAAAATGTAAACAACCATAGGATTATTATCCACTTTGTTGGAATGGAGCATAAGAAATAGTAAGTTTTACATACAACTGTAATAAGCACCCCACTTTCCTTACTGTGAGGGGGAGGAAAAAAAAACAAAGAAAAGAAATTTAAACAACAAAAAAAATGAAAATAGATAAGCTATTAAATCTTACCTTGCCAGCCTGGCTTGCACACTGGTTTGACATTAACTCGTACTAAGACATCTTCTGTTGCATGTTTTTGTCCACAGTCAAAAGCTGTTACCATTATCTCGTACTGGTGCTGTTTATCATAGCTGAGTTTCTCGGTGTTCCTGATGTTACCTACAGATTCAATGCAAGAAAACATTCAGAGATTCATTCTTGGCTAAGCATACACAGACTGTAACATTTGGGTCCTGGTTAATCAAGTCCTTTGTGACTTCAGACTCTCTGAAGCACATGGGACATCCACAGGCAGGACAGTTAAGAGGAATAGGAAGTATTTTCTTTCAATCAGTCAGAAAAATAAAGAAGTTCTTAGGTAAATATAAGGTGCTGGGGATATAATGTGGGCATGAATATATTAGAAAACATGTGCTCAATAATACTTTCTAAAGTAAGACAGTAAGACTAATTAGCAGTCACATCTTGAAATGTAAAGTATGAGTAAGTGCACCCTCCTCTTCCACATTGTCACAGAATACATTGCTTTAACATGTCAGCCACATTCCTGAGATCCACTGCTGAGCATCTGCCCAGCCTAAGGATCTTCCTGTTTTTCCAAAATATATTACCCTTCGGATGAGAGACCGTTTTAGCCCTTTAACTCCTTTCCCTGGGTTTTAAAAATAGAAAGAGCCCCAGAATCACCGTCTGCATTAGAGTGTTAGCAGTATTTGATACAAGAGCACAGTTATCACATGAAAATAAAACTCAGACACAACAGAGATTATCTGCTGAACCTGACACACATATAAAGGTGACAAATTACCTGTTTCAGGAACAAAGACATTGGAACTTTCAGAAAGCAAGGGAAAGATCTTAGAGTACTTCCTGCAGCACTGGAAGAGTACTGTGCAGAGTGTATGTTTTTGCTGTTAACAAGTTCAGCATTTTAATTCTGTCCATTTGCACTGAAATTTACTTCTTATACAAGCTGAAACTTCAGCCTGTTTCATATGTTTCACACTTTTGCTCAGAGTTGTTTGTTACATCACCTCTTTGAGGATTTTTGTTCTAGAATTCAAGAAACGAACTTACACTGGATCAATGCTACACATAATAACTGCTTACAAGCAAGGATCAGCAAAATCAAGTTGTTTGGGCAAAATTTGAAATGGGAGCCCTCAAATCCTGGAATTTAGTCAAATACAGTGAACTGATTCCCACAGGTGCTGGTCAAAGTATCTGCTGTTAGGCATGCAACGTTAGGCATTGTTTGCAGGTTTGGGGTTTATTTTCTTTTTTTTTTTCTTTTCATTCAAATGAATGAAAGACAGGAGAAAGCAAATAAATGCAAATGCTTTAAAAAAGTCTTTCACTAAACCTCCATTAGTTTGACAAGACTATTAGCAGGTGTCTCTGTCACTGATACACACTCCTTATCTTGTCAGAGCCCACCACTTTTCTTTCTACTACTACTACATTAAAGCCAACTTTATTAGTTTAATTGAAACTGTCATGCCAGGCCTGAAGGAAGGCTTCTTTTGCATTTATCATCATCTTCAGGTTCAAAATCTGTAGTCTAAACAAACCCTCACTTACATCTGCAGTTAAAATCAGGCCTAATACCCCATTTGCTGTTGGCTTTGAGTCTCCCTCCCTTTCAGAGCAAGCACATTACTTTTATGTCTCAAGTTGAGAAACAGAAGACCTGCTGAAGGCTAATATGGAAACAGTTCTGTGTCCTACAGCTTCTGTGGTTCTGTCTCTGGGGTACACTTCATCTCACCAGGCATGTTTAGTTCTGCCATGTAGACTCCTCTTCCCTCCACAAAAGCAACTGCAATTACAATACCAACCACCTCATTGTTTTTGAATTAGCAATTGGCAAAACAATTTAATCTACCTGTTTTACGATCTTGAGTTGCTTGATTAGTAGCTGCCTAAGAGCATTTAATGAAAAGCTGCCACTATGTATACTTAATTACTGATTTGATATCTGCTCAGCTGTTCTTTCCTTTCTGCATTATATTATTTCTTACACGAATCTTTGTATTTCTCTATTTGCTTCTCTTTGGTATTATTTTAGTCCATAATCAGCAAAGAGAATTCTCAATAAACCCAAATTGCCTGAACCTACATGAGCAGACTGCTAGAACTTGTGTGGCACATTAACTGTCCTGTAAGATTTATAAATCGTTACAACATATTTACATTTCACTAAATCTCTCCTCCAAGATTTGTATTCCATTGTGGTCTTTTAAGATTTGGACTACAAAGATCCTCCCTATTATGTGTTATTCTGGAAGGTCATTTGGATGTCTTGCAGATGTTACCCAATAGTTTATTGATTTCCTAATAATTTTTTTGTTACCTCTGATCTTTTATGATTGTTTGGTTTTTAACAATTTAATCAGTATGATTAAAAAGTAGACACAGAAGGGAAGCACTATAAATACAGACTAATTAAGGTTTTAGAGCCGATAGTCTGAAAGTTTCTATTTACATGTCACCCAGAGACAAATAGGGTGATTAATGTTAAAAAGAGAAAAATGTAATGGGATAAGTAAGTATATTTCTACACAGTTCACAATTAGGTCGTAAAATATTCTTTTTTTCCACTCTTCCTAAATATCTGCCTTTTCCTGGAAATACCCAGAGGTATAACAGATTAAAAATCCAAAAACCAGATAAATGACTACAAGAATAAAACAAATCCTGCCTGAGGATACAGACATTTACAGCTCTGTTTCTTCAAGGCCAGTTTTGGGGATAGGTTGATACAGACATCCCTCTTTTATGGCTGTCTTTCACCTTACTTTGGAGCAGTCACAAGAATGGGGAAAGATTTGGCTCATTTACTATGGCAATTCCCGCTTAAATTCCACATTTACTTCCTGTGTGCATAAAAAGTATAAAACTGAATCTCCTAACTCTTACAAGAGCTGAGGGATAGTGTTACATGAGTGGTCTGACTCGAGCCTGCTCACAGGAGTGGCAGGTCAACATTTCCACGGGCCAAGAGCCACCAGGAGCTCTATTTGACCATAAATCCACTGAAGGATTAGAATTTCCTCTTGTCAAAGAGGTTAATTTTTCAACGAAATTGGAAAGAGTCTGTGGTTTAACAGAAAAATTAATAGCAGATGCTTAGCTTTAAAGTTTCACTACTTTTCTGACCACATGAAGTTTACACAGCTCCTACCACAGGTCTCAGTGCTGTAAAGGATGACCTTGTGAGGTCCAGTTCACCTCTGTTCTCTAAGATATGTAACCTGATAGAACCTGTACTGACTGGACAGATAAGCCAGTATCTCATCCTCACATTGAACAGTCTGAACACATATTTGTGAAGTGCTTCCCAGTGGTGGGTGGCAAATAATAGTTACCCCATTTTAGAGATGAGAGTAGGTTGGAGCTGTGGCAGAATTTGTATCTATACCTGAGTTCTCTGATCATCTGACCATGATCCCTGATAAAAAAAATGCACAAGATGCATAGAAATGTTGTTACCTGGCATTACAACAGATCTGAGTTGTGGTTTAATTTTTCTGTCACCTGAAAAAAGCCTACACAAAGTTGAGAGAATAACTGACATGATGATTGGGACTCTATGCCAAGAAGAAAACTACACCAATCTGCATGCAATAGTACTTTAAAACATATTATAACTTATACCTTTAGGCCCAGTTCTTTGCATAGCAAAGCATAAATTTGTCCTCTGCCTTTACATGATTGTATTTTATGCCTAAGAGCTCATTACCCTCCAAGTTAGGCTCATCATATACAAGAGTCAATTTTATTAGTGCTATGGTTTCATAACACAATGTAATTTTATTAACAAGGAAATCACATACCAAGGGCCAGAGTTGCCAAATGCAAATGGGAAGCTTTATATTATGTGCCTTTTGATGCCTAACTTACTAAGGTTTAGGATGTGTAATATAAATTTTCAAGACAATGAAATGCTCCATGCATGGAAGTAGATACAAAAAATAAGTTCTGTCTAAAAAGACAATTACCTGCCAAAATAAAAAGAGCTGATGGAATAGTATGTTCATCGTTCTACAGACCTGTGTTCTTGGTTCATTTCATATGTTGGTGGTGAAAAAATCCACCACTTGGGACAGACAATGGCATGTTTTCCTCACCACCACCCACCACACCCACCTCATCCCTTCTTTTTGAGCCCCCTGCAATATTTAGGTTTGATTGTAGGCATCTGGTTATACTCTGGCTGGGCAATGAAATTCCACACTTACATTACTAAAAAGCAGAAAAAATTATAACCTGCAGAAGACACAAGAACCCAGATTTGTAGTTCACAATGGGTAAAAAAAAACTATTAACAAGAATCCTAATTCGCACAGTATTAGCAGGCAGCCCCAGGCAATTCATACACCTATTTTAGCCATCCTGTAGGGGGAAAAATGGGCACATTGCCAAAGAATTTGCACCAGAGAAAGTTTATATCAGCTGCCACAGAGAGACATTCTCAGCAGTGAAATGTGTTGGAACCAAGCAACGTATTTCTGTCACAAAATAAAAGTGTAACCATCTATTCTAACTCTGTCTCTAATCCCAGTAGGTTTAAGCAATTACCATTATCTTAAAAATTTGCAAATTAGACTGCAATTACTGTTGGTTGTGGCAGCACTGTTCTTTTAGTGAACAAATAGATCAAAAAATATTAATTGAATTCATGGCCAAGAAACTGCAAGTATTACAACCTTACACCAATTATTCACTGTAGGCTTTAAAGTCATGTTTAAATCAATGATTTTCTCATTGCCTTTGCTGAAAAGCAGGTCCCAGGCACGAGGACAAAGATGTAACCAAGGATTCCTGACATTTCACATGCTTTTGATCATGCCTCTGACTGTAAAAAACCCATGATCACTCCTGAGGCAGCTGCACTGTGTGATAGGAGCTGAAAAAGCACAAGCAGTAGAAATACCTACTCTGTATCCTGCTAATTTTAGTGTATTATTTATCCATGATATCTGTCACAAATCTGGTATGAAATGATGAAACTTGTGTAAGTACCCAGCCCCATAGGAGGCAAATCCCACGGAGCTCTGGAAAAATAATAGTTTCAAACAGAAACATGGAGAACTTCCTTATATGACAAAATGGGAAATCTCACAGGTAGAAAAAAGTCCACAGAGAGGAAAAGCTTCTAGGCAATTGCTCATTTCCAAATGCCCCCTTCCTGTAAAAAATCCTTTGTGCAATTCTCTGGCAAAAGATTACTGTGCCAGATGACCTCATTTACTCAAACACAAACATACTCATCATGATTATACCTCCTATATCGTATACTTGCCTCCCAGTGTATAATAACATTTTCCCCAATGTCATTACAATTTATTGATGCCAACAGGTTATTACCTTGTGATGCTCAGCTGCTCATTGTGCAAGAACTGCACAAATAGAGATGAATAATTTTTGAACAGGGTAAAGAGCTTTTATAGAAAATCCCAACATTAAAATGTCTGCTCAGAGAAAAAAGGAGCTCCATGCATGCTTTCAATTTCCAATTTGGCCAAAAATCAGATTTAACTTCCAAACAGTGCTCTTTTCTTACATATAACATGGATTAAATGCTTCTGCTAGGGAAGATAAATCAGAGCACTGGTAGGTATGCACACAGGGTGCTTGTTCCCAGGAAACTATTTTGTGTTGTCTGAAGCAAGAGGAGAATGAGAGGGAAGATGTTCCACACACTTTTTATGGAACCCAGCCACCACTCCCAAACACAGTGTCATGTTCTGTGCTGCTCCCTGGTGAGAAATTGGCTGGGGAAAGGAGGAAGCTGACATAGAGGGCCATCAAGCTCAAAAACTGCTGCATGTGGAAAACTTTATATGGTTTATTATTTTCTATATAATACTACATATATTAGAAAAACAACTAAAACCAAAACCCACGAAAAATGGTACTAATTCTGCAAAGCACATTTTCTTCCATACTGCAGAATAATGGACCTGCTTCAGGAAGCTTCACAAATGGGCACATCTGTGGACCCACAACCCTAAAATTTTAACAATCAATAAATGCATCTCGAATATTGTCAATTCTATATTCAGGGTCTGCTCCAGAAAGCTCAGAGGAATGGGGCTAGCTAGAATCCAGTGAATAAACCCTGTCAGGTAGGACTACATGCTGCATTAGGAAATGCCATCACTTGGATGAGAAACTGGATCTGAGACAATTAAGAGGACGGACTGAGTGACAGAGGAACGTACTGCTCGTCTAAAACAGGTGGTTTAATTTCCACAGTAAATTTCTGTGCTGTTTTCTGCCCAAATCTTACCTAAAAGGGCTGGAATTTCCCAGCGTAACAATTCCTTCATTCTCAGTGATGAGTAGAGGATTACTCTCCTGAGTTAACACTCAAGCCAGGTTCCCAGGTAGTATCAACAGGCAATTATACCACCTACAGAAATTGTTGCTCTCTGTCCCAGAACTAAGGACTGTTCACTCTCCACACTCACCATTCCTGTCGATGGCAAAGGGAACATCTGTTGTGACAATCTCATAGTTGCAGATCTGGCTGTACTGGGGGGAACAGTCCTCGTCTATGGCCTCCACCTGCAGGATGCTGTCATAGATCTTCCCCTCTGTCACAGTGGCCTTGTACACGCTCTCCTTGAATGCTGGTGAAAACTCATTGACATCCTTTACCTGGATGTGGACTACTGCCCTAGAATAAGCAAATAAGACATCAAAGAGAAAAATTAATTTATCGTGGCACCTCACTAACAGTTTCTTTTGAAAACACTTGAAAAGACTAACAAAACATATCTAGAAAACTCTGTAAGTACCTATTAAAATGAGATATAACTGAATTTCTATGTTTAATTTACTCAATTTGGTATCTTAATGTGGCACTAAGTAAAAGTCTATTGCCACTGCTTGTAGGGAGAGGACTTCATGGTGCTCTCTATTAAAATCACTCTGTCTCTTAAAATGAAGTCAATGATACCATTGCAGTGTAAAATGAGCAAAGAGAGAGGAAGAAAATTACAGTAGTCTTGCATATTCACTGCCTAAAAATGGCCAGTTTATGAACATTTTTCCTATTAAATAAGGCTTCTTCTGCTGATTATAATTATCTAATCCTTTAATTAGTTACAACACTGTACATGTAACCCATTGAGGTCTTTAGTATTTAATGAGTAAACTCTAAAGGCCTTGCTTTGAAAAAATTTGCTCTCTAGTTTGATAGGCAGAGTAACAGAGGGACAGAGAAATGAAAGGACTTCTGAGATCAGTGGCAGAGCCATTAGTGTAGCTAATGTGGGGTGTAGCTTAGTGTGGGGTTTACTGTAAAAAACATTACAAGAAAGGGTAACAAAGTCTGGTGTTGATGGGCCACATTTCAGTTAGTTGAGATTAGACCCAAATTTTCCACAAGTGGAATGTACCAGCTTGTTACTGACATAAGAGAGGGAAACATGATAAAACTTAATACTATGAAGCAAAACCTGTTTCTGTGATTTGGTAGTTATTTGATATTGCAGGCTTCCTTCTAAATGCATATTCTTGTTAAATATCCTGAAAAACTTCAGCATGCATTATAGACCTAATTAAATTTTTAATTGTCATGTGTCCTGGATCAGGAAAAGGAAGAATGATTACTATAAATCATTTACTTAAATGGCTCTCAGCAAAATGAACAATTTGTACAGCACTTATACATCTACATGTAAGTTAAATTCATCTTTAATGACAAACGGTCTGGAGATTAGTTCCATGAATGAAAAGGGAAAAAGAAGGCCCTGTACCACTTAAGCTTATGCAGAGAACTGGCTCCAGAACAAAAAGTACCACCTACTGACCTTCAATACACCTCTCTTTCAGAGGATTTTAGTTCCTCTGAGACTTGCTGTCCAAAAGCCGAGATCAGAAACACACTGTCCAAATGCAAACCCTGCTGCAGCTCAGAGACATACATATACTAAAAGAAGAGGGTCATTTATCTGTTTTTACCTTTTGAAGTGAGATGAACAGAGAGAAAACCTATTCAAAATTTGTAATTATCAGTTAAAAGCCAGTTTCTTGTCCTGGATGATCTGTTTAGTCAATGTATTTAACATGAAAGCAAGAATGGAAAAAAACCTGAGATGCATTTCTCCACTTGAACAGGAATTCTATTAAAAGCTTTAACTGGAACCACTGTAGAATGGGTCAAACTGCAGCAAGCAAAAAAGAAAAACATTTTCTAAAAGGAAAAAGGAGTGAAAAAAATGGATGGATATTGCAACAATGTTTCATCTTTGTTATATTTGCTTTCTACCTGACAACAATATGAAAAAGAGCCCTTCAATATACTACAGAGCAAACGTATGCCTAAGCAAAAAAAAAAAAAATTCTCCTCATTTTCACCCACTTGTGAGATTTCTTCCAGTTGGTTCCACTTGGTCCTGATCCACAGTCATAGGCCTGGATGATGAATGTGTATTCCTTCTGCAGCTCACAGTCAATAGGACTCTTTGCTCGAAGACGACCTTCTCCAGACGTCTTGTTCAGCACTACAGCTTCAAAGGGCATTTCTTGTCCGTGGATTTTAAAAGCACATATTTCACCTGTGAGGAATAGCATAAAACAATCATAACTGGGGGGGGGTCTAAGTCTTATGTGCTGGGGTGACACTTGAGAAGTTCAGCTGTATTTCACATGCTGCTATAGATGGGGAAAATACAGACTCAGACATCAGTTTATAATATATCCAAAGGGTTCATTAACCATGTGCTTGTACAGCGTGATGTGGAAAGTGCAGCTCTGGCACTCCCCTCTTCCTCTGTCATTACTAAATGGTTTCCTTAAGTCCTAGAGACCATTCCACATGGTACTAACAGCAACACCGAGCTACGTTATTTTTGAGCTAAATTAAGAGACTGTATTTAGTTAAATAAAACAGGAAAAAGAAAATAAGATAATGTTTTAGAGGTAGCCTTTTTTTAACTGTTGTCACGCCTTCTTTGAGCCACTCGAGCTGGCAGGTGGTAGCAGATGTTCAGATTCTTGCAGTTTAGTTTCCCAACAGTGAAAAAACTAATGGTGCAGAACATGGGCACATTCAAAATATATCTCGCTCTATTTACAGATATACATCATCTTTGGAACAGAAGTAGCTGAAGGAACACAGACGAGTGTCCCTTTTGGACATCTCAGTCACCCACCCACATTCACATGCTCATACATGAATGCCTTCTTGGCAGCAACTCACTCTGCCTCCAAACTGCCTCCTAATATAATGGATCCATAGCTTCTCTCAGAGGAATACTATAAAACAAAACAGATGATACTGCAAAGAGTAAAAAAAATTGATTTGGACACAAAAGACAACATAAAGAATCTTGTGAGAATATGAGTCTGGAAGGGGAAAAAAGACCCAGTTTCTGGTGATCCTTTTTTTATCCTTCATACCAATAGGAAGGATATGCACACCGAGTTCATTTTTAACCACTCCAGAATTCAACTTTAAAAATGAAATATTTATACAAAGACCAATGTGACTTAAATATTTTTATGACACATTAAACACATGCTCTTTTATGAGCAAGTCAGGCTCAGGACATGCATTATAGATTCAAAGCTGTCTCCCACTCACATAATCCTTTTCCATTTATTTCCAATTTACAGTTGCAGCCTTCTAGAAATCTCCTTGCCAATCATATCTAAGTCAACTGCCAAATTCTAAATTAACTCCGAATCTATGACCTCTAATTAAGGCCTGGCTCCTCTTTCTCTATTTCTATTATAATATATTGTTTATTTTTGTAGAAGAGAGTAGACAGTGACTTTATAATAAGGTGCTGGAGTTCATAATTCCTATTATGTGTGATAAAGAAAAATGGCAAAGGTGTGTGTGGAGGGAGCGTGGGGATTAGGTACATTTAGAGTATAAACACAGGCTTTTTAGGATATTCCCTCAACTGCCATCACATAGGGTTCCCTTTATTATAACAGGAGTTGAAGCTTTACTCAGTCATACACTGACATTTAGGCAGATGAATCTCATGCTTTCCAGTTGCAATCAATCCTGTGAATGTCTTTACAGGACCAGAACACAGTTGTTTTAGCAATTATGAGGCAAAGTACATTAAGTATTTTCTTGGATATTTGCTTGTTCCAACCCCTCACTCAAGGGGCATGAAAGAGCCACGTGGTTTCCCAGGACAGACAAAGATGTGCTCTTTTCCAGGCTCTCTCTTGTTTACCCTCAATGAGCCCAAATATTTGGGCCACAGAAGAAGGAATGGATCTTACCCTGAGAATCAGACTGTGAAAAAGACTAATACTTTGCTTATCCATAAAAGCAGGCTCCAAAACGTTTATGAACTGTGCACAGGAAACAAAGCATATGATTAAGAGAGGGCTGAAGTGAAGCAATTTGTTCAGCTTTAATTGTGGGCACTGATCACGGAGTTTAAATCTCAGTGTTGTCACACACATCTTTGAAAAAATTATCCAAGTTTCTTTGTAACTTCAAAATGAAACATCCATCTAAAATGATGTTGGGGATTTCAGTTTTACTTTAATTGAATGCAAAAAATACCAGTGTAAATGCAGGAAGGCTAATGGAAAATACTATTTTTTATGTTCTATAAAACTGGCCTTTGTAGTTTCTTAATAAACTTCTCCTCAGATGCACAATTCACCAAGAGAAATCTTAACTTCAGTGTTTTGTGTTTATTATTTTATCGATTCACTGTTTGATTGCAAACAATACAGCATTTGCAGACATCCAAGCTACTGTTCTTAAAAAACAGAAATAGCTCAGGGCAGAAAAAAGTTCTCTCAGCCCTAATCTGAACATTTATCATTTTTTCCTCTCCAAATACAGAGGCCTGATGCAAAGCAATCATAGAAGCAGCACACGTTCCAATTAGTTCTCAGAAAATATTTTAGAAGTCTTTATATCCTGCTCCTATTCTAGACACTCCAGCTTTATATAAAACTCTAATGTTATCTTTATATCCCCACTTGCCAAATATAAAATAACGACAGCTGCCTGGATATGGTGAGATATTTGTAAACACACTATGAAAAGCCCACATACACTTCCAGAATGTGGCTACAGCAACCTATTAATATGAAAACAATTGTAAATGTTTTTAAAAACTAGGTAATTTTTTTTTCAAAAGAAGGATTCTACTGCTGTTTCCAAAGAAATGAGTTAACTGTTGAAAAATGAAAATGTATAGATTCATAATGCCTTTTAAAAGGTGTCTTAATGACTATATTGCAAATGGAAATGATAACAGAGTTTTAACAAAGCAGAAAATTAAATGAGGTCCACCTTTATATTGCAAGACACACACATTGACAGATATATAGAACTACTACTACTACTAGGCATTACAAATAGTGTCTTTAAAATATAACAGGTACTATTTCTCATTGTTAATGGTTTTATTTCAACCCAGCTGAGCTAACCCCAGACCTATACAATGCCAGTGGGAATTGTGCCAAGCTTATCTTATTTAATGGGTTCTCAGGTAAGTGTGGTTGTATAACTCACTGGAGGAAAAGGACACAGGGTTTCTCATTCAGACTCAACACTTAGGTTCCAGTACAACTACAGTCAGGACTTTGGCACCACCTTCCTTTCTTCTCCTTTGCAAGGCTGGAATAATTAGAGTGCAAACTGGGACACTGTTTTTCTCACAACAGACAACACAGCAAAATAATGCACTTTAATCTTCATTTCACTTGAATGGGTTTGGGAACAGGTCGATACAGAATTTTGTGATCATAAAAACAGTGGTGGCAGTGAGTTGCTAAAAAAAGGATAAGTTGATGATACCCATAAAGGCAGAAGCACATGAAGGTAGAGGCACATTCATGAAGTCCTATAGCAATTGTGTCCAGGGTACAAGGACTCCTTTCTCCCATGGACAGGATGTATATCCTGTGGGTTTCCAGTTGCTTCCCATAAAACCCTCTGGGTGCAAGGTTGAACTCTGCTGAGAGTTGTTTCATTTTAATATGTTTTAACTAAATTCTGGACATGTTTTTTCTTCAAATCATTCAGACTAAAATTAGCCATAAGAATCTATTAATTTTGAAGTCTACATTGTTTTAGGTTGGAAGCCTTGGTAGAGATCCACACGTTACTACTGCAGGGACAATAATTATATCATTTCCTCTGTATAAATTATAACAACCTGAAAAAACCTACTGACAGTTCATAACTTCTGAAACACAACTAACAAATTTATCCACTGTTTGGAAATTGATAAAGACAGTGCTTCCCATTGAGTCACATTTACATGCAAGATTTAGTGATTATAAGCCTTAATTAATAAAATTGCATTAGAAATTACTGCCTTTTATACAAAACATATGGAAACTCATGCTTCTTTCAGTAGAAATAAAAATTTCCCATGTTACTCCTTTAGGAACTACACAGACTCATTCACTTGAAATCAGTTTCAGAAGTTATCAAAAAGCACTGCATGCTTTTTGGGCCTTTCACAGCTACTTTTGCTTTTCCTTCAGCCTTCATTACACCACAAATACCGAAGACTTCAGGTGAAAAGCTGCAATCTCTGACATTTCATCATTTGCAGCAATAGTTAATAAAAGGCAGCAGTTGCATGTGAATCAGCAATCACCAAGTGCTGGTTCAGTCGGTTGTATGAGGTTCAACAAGATGAAGCACTGGGTCAACACCACCCCTGCAGCTCTACAGGCTTGAGGCAGAGTGGCTGGAAAACAGCCCTGGGGGTGCAGGTTGACAGCGACTGAACATGTGCCAGTGTGTGCCCACATGGGTAAGAGGGCCAATGGCACCTGGGCTGTGTCAGCAACAGGGTGGCCAGTGGGACCAGGGCAGTGATTGTCCCCCTGTACTGGGCACTGGTGAGGCCCCCAGAGCTGGGGAAGGGTCTGGAGCACAAGTTTGATGAGGAGCAGCTGAGGGAGCTGGGGGTGTTTAGCCTGGAGAAAAGGAGGCTCAGGGGAGACCTTATTGCCCTCTATAACCACCTGAAAGGAGGCTGTAGCCAGGTAGGGGTCGGTCTCTTTTCCCAAGTACCAAGTACCAGGATGAGCAGAAATGGCCTCAAGTCTCACCAAGGGAGGTTTAGATTGGATATTAGGAAAAAATTTTTCACCAAAAGGGTGGGTCAGGCACTGGAAGAGGCTGCCCAGGGCAGTGGTGGAGTCACCATCCCTGGAGCTATTTAAAAGACACGTAGATGTGGCACTTGGTGACATGAGTTAGTGGTGGGCTTGGCATTGCTGGGTTAATGGTTGGGCTCAGTGATCTTAAAAGTCTTTCCAACCTTAATAATTCTTAATTAGATGCTTAGACAATCATATGACTGCTCATGGAACAGAGTTCACCCTGTTGTGTTCAGGTCTATGTGAATGTACACACATGTATTTGTTCCTGAAACCATTTTGTTAGTTCCAGCTACATTTCAAACAGATGAGCTGTTTCCCTCAAATGCTATGAAATTATGCAGCTCCACAATACAGAGATGCTACAGAATCTGTGTAAGGGTCACATCTCACTAAACAGCAAGCAGAACACAGAAAAACATTCTAAAAGCTCAACAAGAGAAAAAGCTTCAATTCTATCTTGTACCTTTTAGGTACCAGTAAATCAAACATGAAGCTCAAACCTGCAGGAAACCTAAACTTCATTAGTTCACTGCTGACAAAATTACTCATTTACATTCAAATCCTGTTCTGATTTTGTTACTCTCTAGCCTTTTATTATATTTCCATGTGTGTTTTTCTCAGATACACAAATCAACATAGATGATCGTTTATTTAGAACTAAAGTTGCAGCCTTATACTTCCTAAGGTAAGCACAGAGTCCCCAGAAGATCTCAAAGTGCCTAAGAATCAAAGCCATAAAATCACACACAAATCCACTCAAACCCTGGAAGAGACAAATGCTCTGTTCAGGACAGATGCACATCAAGTTTCAATTCCAGAAAGGACAGGAATGCCATGACCAAGGTGTTACTGTGACCTCTAAAATTTTGCATATGAGTGACAGTAACACTGCTTTTTCTTATGTGTGTCCTTCAAGAACTTAATTCAGATATGGGGATCCATCATGTCATAACAGAGGCATTTTACAATCATCACTAAGGAATCTTATTCATATACTACATGCCACCATTAGGCTTCCAAGAATTTTATACAAGGTATAAACTTGCTTGTGGTCTGACTTTCCTTTTGCTATAACTGCAAGTTTGTCAGTAAAACTGAAGCACTCTGAGTATGAATCAAATTTCAATCTTTAATGCTTTACATCTCCCTCCACATATAGATGGACATCCAAACACAGGCACACCCTTCTTTGAAAATCTGCCATTAAAGATCTCTCTTGGCAGTTGGATGGAAGCCTGCAAACAAGCAATGCACTCAGGGCACTATTCAAATTGATGTCTGTTTTCTCAGAAATGCAGCAGGGACCCACTGCGTTCAGTCAATGTCAGGTTTCCCAATAACTTTGTGTAGGGGTTGCTGTTTCTCTGGTTTTTGAATCCACCCTTCCAGGATAACAGCTGAACACCAGTTTCTCTGCTGGAATCCTGCAAATATCTCCTGCAGTGCAGAGCAGACGACCTTTTGAGTGTCTCTGTGCCACTGGGAAGCTTTACTGCTCTGACAAGTTTTTATATCACAAGTTCTAGCTTCTGTTTAAATAATTACAGAACACAGGTTACCTTTTGAAGGAGGAAAGGGCAGTTCTTTGGGAAAAGGAGGCAAAATAATGATTAGAGGTGTAAAATATCTTTAAGGATAGGAAAAAATTTTAAGTGGGGTAGTAACTATTGTATATGCTTTTCCAGCTCATTGAAGTCTATGCTATTAAACTCATGCTGAAATACTAAAATCCAGCAAGCAATACTGAAATCATAAACAGAGGGAGGCATTCATACCTTAATATAATACCAAAAATTATTGTTTCCTCATATCTAATTTTATGGGCAACATGCTCTGAAAAGCAAGAGTATAAATCCACTGTTACCATTCCTGTTCTCTGGATTTGAAACTGGAAAAAGGGGGAGACTGCACTTGCACTTCAAGTGATTCATTGTTGCCATAAGCTCACACCAAATGAACCAGACTTCATTCTTATGCTGAAGCAGGGACTCATTTCTCAGGATAAAAAAGTAGTTCTGTGAGTAGCAGTGTTATCTGGGTTTCCTCCTGGCTCCACAATAAGTTTCCCAAGGAAATCACTTTAGGTCATGAAGACACTCAGCAGCAAAGCACCTAAAAAACCTACTTTACAATTTTGTTCACATACATCTTGTTTAAAAAGTGTAATTTTTATGGACACACTTTGATTATAGTGATGACATTGCTCTGTTTGAATACCCCCCCGCTTAGATGTATAACACATCACACTCAGATCTGCACATCACACTAGAGATCCTGGCACTCCAGCTTAAATGATAGAGAACTGATATATGTTTATTTGAAAACTGCAAAAAACATAGAGCTGGATTAGAAAAATATGTAACAAGGAGAGAAACGTTTGTGCACATAAAGATGTGCTTAATTAACTAATGGCTATACATTTCTCAAACACCCTCTATTCTAGAAGCATAGAAATATAAAATATTGTCATTCATTCCTCCAATCAATCCAACACTTGAATTTAAGCAAATTCAACATTAATCAAATTAACATTCTATTGCAAATAATTTTAAACATTTCTTAATCTTTTCTTTTTTCTGAAATCTGCAAGATTCGAGAGAGGGAAAAAAAAGCAAGGAAGCATGATGTTAGGAACAGTACCAGAAAGGTATACTTTTATAATCAGTGTGTGGAGCTCCATGCCCACCTGCAGCAATGGAAGGCTTGTGTCAACCTCATGTTTCATGCTTGCAAGTATCCCATGGATTCAGCAGTGCTTCCCAGTATCACAGACACACTCAACACGCACAACAGCTGCTGCATTCAGTAAGAATGCTGTAAGGCCCAGCACAGTCTCTTTAACAGTTTCAAAGGCACTACTGAGAAATATTTGCCTTGGCATTTTTTAGAATACCACATTATAATGAACTGCTGGAAAAATTAATCCTGCAACCGTGCGGTTAAGTCTGTAAAAAAAGCACATTACCAAAAGGAACTTCATCCTCCAGGAGCTCAATGGAGCATAATTACACGGTTCCCAACGGGCCATTTTCTGGTCTGCTTTTTCACAGGTGTCAGTAACAATCATAAACACACACACACAGGTCATTGCCTTCACACACACTACCTGAATTATTTGAGTGCTGTTCACTTGAGGCTGCAAGATCTGCAGTCAGTGATTGCAGCAAATGAAACATCTCTTTGCTTCAGACAGTCATCTTCCAGGAAACACGGAAGTCCAGATGCTACCACTGTCCTAATTCCATGTTTGTGTCTGAAAGATGGATCATGAAGCTATTTCACCTCTAGATTACTGAGGTCCACACTGAGAAAAATAGGAGATAACTTGCCTAGTGAGGCTCTGACCCAATTTACTGTGTATATCCTTTGAAAAAAAGTGGACCTATTTTTACAAAAGTATCCTAAAAGCCTCTGCATGTAAGATTAAAAAGGTTATTACAATGCTTGCAATAATTTCTAGCCACTACGTATTACTGAGTTGTTAAAATGCTAAAAAATACATGAAAGTAGCTAATGATGTATAATGTGACTTGATTTTCAAACAAAATAAAGACCTAGAGTTAGGAATGTTGGATAGCAAATATGTACTGCTCACAGAATTCCTACAGTCCTATAGGAAAACCTAACACAAATATTTCCTGCAGCAGAATAGGTGCACCTACATGACCTGTTAGATTTGTCTCCCTTGTGAGATATACAGAGATAAATAAGAAAATGAACAGCCCCATGTCACACTCAGAGCAGAAAATCAGCAGCTGTTTAGTCTAGAGAGGACTCATCAGACTGACAGAAAACCTTACTTTTTAATTAAACTACTTTACCCAGGGCCCTATATCAAGGCAGACAATTTCTGAGATAAAGAATCTTGGAAATATTGCATTTATTAAAATTATTATTCCTCTGAATAACTTTAAAGGTATTTTTGGGGGGCAGAGTTGGCTAATTCAAAGCACACAGTGAATGATCAATTAGTTTTTCCTGTTTCTTTTGATTAAAAGGCTTGATTTAGATCTAACTTAAGAACTACAGCAGCAACTTGGGACTGGCTAGCACATAATTTAAACAGCAGAATCAACCAAGCAAATCAAAGGAGAAGCAAGTAGGACTAAGGCTGTCCTGCAATATTAACAACCATAATATAATTCCAAATATGTAGACCAAAACAGAAATGGCCTTGCAAAAAGTGAGGCAGAAAGAAAGGATTGACCACTGGTTGTTATCAATACAGTTGTGTCCCTCTTCCAGCATGCCATTATTTTAAGATAGTTATTCCCTCTTTTTTTTCCCTCAGATTTATAATTTTAAAGATCAGGTTGATGGTAACAGAATGCCATTGACAAGTGTGACGGAATCACCTGAGAGCAATGGTTGTCCCCTGAGGCTGGGGGCAAATGGGGCTCAGCAGCTCTGAGCCAGAGCCAGGCTGTCACATTCACATGGTGCTTGTTTATTTTTTTTCTTTTCTTAATGAAGTGAGGACCAAGAAAGTGAATTTTTATGAGAATCTTCTCCGAAGTGTGTATGCAGACGTGTCAGGTTTGCAAAAATAAGAATTAGAGGTGCAATGCAAAGTACCCTTGAATAATTGTGGAACTTTCAAGGCATTGTCAGCCTATGAAGTGAGTTAAAAGGGAAAGTATGGAGTTTGGATCCTTTCACTGGCTTCTTGTTAACATGCACAGTAAAATATGTCAGAGATGCATTAGGTGTCTCAGGACTGTTTTACCTTATGCCCATGAAAACACATGAGAGAGAACACTGTAAATGAGAGGTTAGGAAAGGGATAAAGTCCTTGCACATCCCCAAGTTTTCACTCATCTATTTACTCAGCTGTGGCCTCTTCTTACAGAAGCAGATTAAATAAAAGATTTAGGAACATTAATTTAATCTTGGCATGGAGCCTGGGCACAAGGGTTTAATCTGTGCATCCTGCAGACATGCAGCAAAGTAGAGCACTGAGTTTAATTGTTACAAGAGTACCATATGGTTCGTCCTGATCACAGCTTTTTTTCATTTATTTTTACTTCCACTTGTCTGCCTTTAAACAATCTGAAATATCCAGCTCCTAATGTAAGTTCATAATTTGGACTGCATCTCTAGACATGATGAGTTACTTTGGACACAAATGCTTCTACTGCAAAGCACCATCACAGATGAAAAGTAACACAGCCAAAATTACAGCACCTGGCTTTTTATCAGAATGGAAATCACATAATGAAGATAATAAATTCATCAAAAGAAAAAGTAAATGCACATCTCACTAGAAGATCATTTGCACTCTAGTTTATGTGGACAGAGAATTGCTATTGCTACATCTAAAAAAATATATTCGGTTGATCTTATTCCTCTGAGCCTCACAATCTCTTCCCCTTTTGTTCTGTATAGTTTATTTCTTACCACGCCTCTATAAAGAGAAGTGTCAGTGCCTTTTGATACTGGGTTGGCCTTGAGCACAAGGTTGCTCCCCACCAGCACCAATAAGCCCTCAGTGAGCTCCAGCCACTGACCACAGCTCAGTTCTACAGTGAATTTCTGCATTTCTGTGCAGGAAAGGTTTGCAGTGATTTGTCACTCACAGACAGTTCATGAGAAAGTTTGTTTTTCAGACACAGAAATCCACTGCCCAGCACAGCTTTGTGTAGGACTGCCTTCTCCTCTTCATGCTCAATCTTTGACACATTAGAGGTGTGAGAACCTGAGCTGTGTGAGCTGACTACCTCACGACTTCCAGAGCTGCCCTTGAGCAACTGCTGCTTGACATTTTGTTCCTTATTTCCAGCTTTTCATTCTGCTAATAACAGCACAAACACTGGAGCAGTACAAGATCTCAGATTTTTCTGAGACAGTAACTTATACCTACTCAGAATTTAGTAACATCCTTGATTTTTAAGGCAGAACTGCCAGCAATAACAGGTGCTGACATATTCTGTGATGCAGATGGGATTCCAGACACCAAAACAATTTTGGAGGCACAGACCTGTGGCACAGTATTTATAATGGTAGGGGGTATTGTGCTCCAGTAAATCTCAGGCTGATTGCAAACATGACTCTTTCATGTAATGGTATGATTAGTGGTACTATAAAATAACTTTTCCTATATAGAAACTTAGATTAAGTTTTTATACTCTCAGACAGAAAAACAGCTCTAATGGATACACAAACCACAGCTGAGCTGAGCCTAAAAACAGAGAACAACCATTAAGAACTCCATTGTAAAATCAGGGGCTCTGTCTTCTAAGATTTTACAGTTGGATATCTTATTCACATTAATTATTCAACAATGCAAGGAGATTTGCTATTTAAACAGTAAATTCAAAGGCACAATGAGTCCAACATGCTAGGGTTTGTGCCTTTTATCATCTAACCCACTGAAAACCCCTACCTATTTGCTCTGTCTCTTAGATGTTACCCTATTTGTTGCCCTCGTGCTTTCTCTTGAGCAAGAGCTATACAGGTGTTGTTCAGCAGCTTTGAAGATGATGTTAGCTTTTTTTTCCAATGTGAAATTAAAAACTATTTGAAACTTTCCATGAAACTGAGCTATGTCAAAATTGCTGTTTCCAGAGAAAGGTCAGTTTTTCAATTCAGTCCTCTCAAAAACCCCATCAGCACTGCAGAATGGCAGAAGTATCAAAACATCCACAAAACACTTCTACTTCAGTAAGGTTATATTTTTGATAAACCATATTTTTACCAGCTCCATTATAAATATTTCATGACTTTGTTCTTTCTCTTTGATTTCTGCTCCCTTTGCTGCCCACTTCTGGTTATATTAGTCTGAGAGGTGCTTGTGACACCATATCCACCTGCATTTCGTGCCTTTGTTTTTTAAAATATCTTAGAAAAATTACTCTTCCTTGCTTCTTTATACATGTAAGAGTATAAAGGGGAATGGCAGTCCTTCTGAAAACATGTAGCACTTGTCATAGATTATGACGGGTCTGGGATTTCATCCTTGGATTTAATTCATATTTTATATGAATTTGGACCTTATAGGAATTTCTAATCACTAGACTTATTACCCTCAAAATATACATGATCTTGTAAACATCTCAGTACCTGGGGATGTAGCAGGGTCCTTCCCCCCCCTTCTGCCTCCAATCAGCCTCTAAGTCACTTGCTGCTCATGGAGAACTGGAGTCCTGGAGTCACACGGGAATGACAAAAACCCTAAAACTGGACTGAATTCAATGGAACTGAATTCAATATGGAGCAAATCTGCCGTGGACATATATTTCAGTTTCATCTCTACATGGAAATATTGGTGGATTTACGACCTATTCCTTTAAATTACTTAAAATCGTTGTTTCTTTTGGCATGCTTTGCATCTCTAAGAGTTAAGACTTCTGTGGGAGTTTCGAGAGGTCTGAATTTAATTACAGACATAAGTCTTTGCATAGCAAACCCTTTTAATGTTTTATAATGTGAACTCCCAAGGACCGTTCTGTATCTGGTTTATGAGATATTATATTTAAAAAAAAAAAACAACTAAAAAAAAAGACTAACTGAAAATACAGTTGAAGTTAAAAGTACAACCGAGATCTTACTGATTATTTACAAATTTTGCATTGATGTCAAAGGCAAAAGGCAATGCCTTGCTGAGTACTGGTAAAATCCATGATTGCTAAAGGCTAAATTAACCTTGGTTAACTGAAGTGCAATAAAACTAAACCTTGTAGTAGAGAAATGAACCCAGATCTCACAGTTACCAGCAGCTGTTATGGATAATAATGCAGTTCTTACTGAGAAATTATTTTTCTCCTTAGTCTGTATTCCATCCCCACTTTCTTTCTAGAAAGTGAAGACCAAAGTTTATTTTTTATGCTGTAAGAGCTATGACTGAACTTTCATTGCAACTTAATGTTTAATTTGAAATTAATGGAATGAAGGATGCAACTATTAAAACCCAACATGTGCAATACAGAGCAATAAAAATGTAACACTGTGAAAATTCCACAATAATAAATTATTTCAGCAATTCAAAAAGTGCAAATAAATATCTATATATTTCTATGTAACTGCTCCTCAACAGTGTAAAGAAACAAGTTACATTTGCAGTTTCTGAAGTAAATGATAATATTATTTTGAATATATCTAGTAGGAAACACAAAGTATTTTATCAAGATATACAGTTAATTCAAAGCCAGTTCTCTGGTTACCACTCAACACTATTTAGGGGTATTTGCATTTACACCTTCACAACTGGCCAAGCAGAATTTGGCTGTGGCAGAACTACTTTCCAAATGCTCAGCACTGGGAAGCAAGCTCTGCGTTGACACAGTTTTTAGAACAGACATTTACAGACCTGAATTTTTAGGTCACGAATGTGTTTTTGGAAGGAGGAATTAAGTAACTGCTTGTCAAGGTGTTTGTTGAAAGCAGCTCCACTGTTAGCTTTGCCCTGAAAATGCCCATATATTTTGGAACACTCTGATTTAATTTAAAAGTGCTATTTTCTCTCTTTGAATATGATGCAAAGTTGTCTTTAAAAATTACTAATAATAGCAGTATTTTCTGTTTTAGTTTGTTTTCTTTACTCAAAAGTCATACCCACTTTCTTTCATGACACAAATAGCCACCTAAGAGTTTTTCTCCCATTACCCTGCAGCACATAACACTGAGTGAACTGGATCACGCTTCTGCTTGCACATAATTAGCAAACTTGTTTACTGAAAAACTCATTTCCAGATATATTGAGTAAATGCTGATCCTCGGGACTTCACTGGAAACTGCAGGTGGTGACAAAGCCTAAAGACCAGGCCATCTGTCATAATCATATTTGAGCTACATAACATAATTTTACAAGTATTTTTAGGGGCATATTTTGAACATAGAGGATCGAACAGTTGTCAGTGAGAGCCCAAGGAAATCTTTAATCACAGTAAATACTTAGATAAAATGTTTTGTCTCTGTAAGACTGGGCTGAGTTTATAGATGTAACAGTTAAAAAAAGCCTGTGATCTGTTTGCAAACTGAACACAAAGGAAAATAACGAAACAGTGACAAACAACATACGGCTTTTAGAACTCAACTACTCTTCCTTTAGTACATAGAGATGTTTGCAACTTAGGCATTTTTTGCAAAATACACACTCGAAACAGTTTTACATGGACTAAAACTGCCCTTCCTGTGGGAAATCTGTCCCTGGGCTCACCCACCCCATGACCTCTGTCCCTCAGGAGCCTCTCCAAGTTCCTTCTATCACCATGAACAGACAGGGAGACCAGGGTAAGAAAACCATTAGGACAGCACCTGATACCCCACAGCAAAGGAAGGCAAATGAAAATAATACAGGAATATGAAATAATGAAATAATAGAGGGAAGCAGCCATGCTCCTGCCAAGGCTGTTGTCTGCAGGACAGAGTTGCACACAATGAGATGATGGGGGCCACCTCACAAAACCTTGCAGCAAATGGGAACAACTTGGATTCAGGACTGAAAATTGCCCACTTGCTTACCCACTGGTTTTCCTGGCTGCTCCATGGGTCTCTGGGCAGGGCACTCCTCTCTGCACCAGAAGGAACCCAGAGAAAAAAGGTGGTCTCTAGCAGGTAATTCTCATCAGAGAATAGTTCGAAAATAGTTCAAATAGTTTGAAAATGCATTAACATCGGTTTTGTGGTTAATGAAAAATAAGCAGCTTCAACTGGCAAAAAAACCAGCAACGACCCTTGTCATCCTCCCAGTATTGTTCCATAATTAGCACATTATGACTGTCAAAATTACTTATCCAGATACAATGACAGCTCACTTAGCAGATTATAACTACTCAACCAGCCATAATTGTACAGAGATATGCAGTCAAGTAACCATTGAAGAATTTTGAATATTATAGGTCTGATAAATTAGATGATAATGAAAGGAAAGTTATTAAAGCACTTCTCATTTTTCACAAGTTGTGATTTTCAAATTATCAAGTATGCCAACTTTTACATCTACAAACCACATTCTGTAAATGGGGGGGAAAAAGCTTCCCAGCTGTGGCACTAGTACAAGTTTGTGTGATGGTATCTGAAAGGAATCCATTTGGCACATCTCAGGTGATATAGCAGCTCCTTCTCCTCTTCACTGGAATTCTGGGAATTCTCAGAGGAGTGTGTGTGTGCACGTGTGTACTGCAGAGAGTGGTTGGAAAAACAATAGCAATTAAAAACCAAGCATTCAAAAAATTCCTGCCTCAAAGGGAGGTGAATCCTTGGTATCTGCTCCTGAACATCAGGGAAGTCAGTGAGACTGAGGAATAACTGGAACTTTGATTAATTGTGGGTCAGGCTTTGTAGGTCTTTTGAAATGGTTTCTTTTGGTTTACTTTCCACAGTGGAACAAATGTGTAAACATTCAAGCATTGACACACAAGCTGCTTCCACGGCCACCCTCTGCCCTAGACCACAATGTCAGGGATTTTTTTGGTGGGATAGAGCTGTAAATGGTAAGAGGGCAAGAAGAAAACATCATTGTTTCTTTTTTCACAGCTTTATATTCTGGGCAGTAAGGCAAGTAGATAATGACTTTTTTTGGTTTTAATGATGAACTGAGTGATGAACTAGATCTCTCTCACATCAGTTCATTCATAGCATTGTTCCACCGACCTCAGAAAACTGCTCTCTGTTTTTACAGCTGTAAGGGAACAAAATAAGCACAATAATCCCCAGTGACAGCTGCAAATGAGACCTTTTGAGTGGAAATTTCAGAACATTAATGCATTTTTTGAATGTGAACATCACACCAACATTTATTGTTTCAATAGTGCATATACACTGTAAGTATATATATATATGCACAGTAAAAAACTGTGTAAGTCTCACTGTGTAAATTCACTGAAGATCTCAAAAGCATAACTTAAATGTTATTTTTACCAGTACCAGTCACTACTACTCTGACCTATAAATCAAAATTACGTGAATACAACCACACCCAAAAAGTGATTCTGTTGTCCACAACAGAGGGATATAAAGGTGTTTTTACACAGTATCCACAGTGTCTGACCCTGAATTATATTCTCTCAGCCTGAAAATAGAAATAAAATACAGATGTGGAAAAGATTATAAGACACAGCCACAGCACGACTTTGACAGGAGCTTTGAAAGATCTTTGAAAGATTGTGCTATCAAGGAATAAGAGATCACTTTGCTTTGATCATAAGGCAAAAAACCCCAATAAAAGAATCAGAAATTCTTTAGGTAATACTGGATTTAAAACAGAGAAAGCACTAATTCACAATCACAAGAACCAACTTAACACAAAACTGATGACAGAATATATACTACACATATACCAGTAGAGTGAGAAAACCCAATAATATTCTTTATTACATTGATTCTTTGCTCTCCAGAGAAGAAGCTCCATGAAGCAGCCACCAGGCAGTCAATGTTTTGTTAGAGTATTGAAAATATTTAGTCACAATCATCCTCACATGCTTGATTTCTGCTACTGAGTAGCAATGTTTGTAGAATAACAAACCAGGCAACAATTATTCTGAGATACTCCATGTGTTCTCAACTCCATTCTGTAAAAATACATGGCTTTGAAAATACATATATGTAGCAACTCAGGATGGCTTTCTAGATTCTATA
Organism: Manacus vitellinus; assembly: GCF_001715985.3. NCBI lineage: Eukaryota > Metazoa > Chordata > Aves > Passeriformes > Pipridae > Manacus > Manacus vitellinus. The sequence continues at coordinate 2,791,704 of NW_021940603.1, read as the reverse complement.
CTAAATGCTACTAATGTGAGAGAGCAGAGACTTATTTAAAATGAATGACACAAGTTCCTCACTTCCTCTCTTGCAAAAGCATTCTATGATATATGGATCTTAGAATGGATACATTTTCTGCATTAGAAAGAACAGTACTGGATGAGGCAAAACAAGAAACTAAACAATGATGAAAGTAACCCTTCCAAAGCAATACCTGAGGGGTCTTTGAATGAACAATGAATAGGTTATCAATGAGGTGGCTGCTTCAATCCAGGGTTAATGAAATTGTAACTCCCAGGCTGAGAACTAAACCCAAATCACAGAGAGCTATGGAAAATCCCTGCCCCAAGAATGGGGGTCAGTTATCAGCAGGTGGTTGATGGAGAAAAGGGCAGGAAGCAGCAGGGAATGCAAAATGGTGTGTTCCTCATATTGTTCACAGACAGACCAAGTGTGACAGGTGATCAGAAAGATTATTATTCTAATCTAACATTATTCTTGTAACATAAGAATTGTTAATCTGTGGAATTCCACACCAAGGCAAGTTTAACAGGGCCAGAGTCAGGTTCAGCTCTGGCAAGAGGTTGTAAAAAACTGATAGTGAAGAGAGGGCAGTGACTAATCCAGACTTGTCAAACCTCCAAGGAAATAAAGAAACCCAGTCCTTCCTCATGTTGGGTAAATACCAGATTTTAATGCTGCTAGGGAGACCTATCTCTTGAAAAGCATCTTTGGTAGAGGAATCAGGGAACAAGATATGTATGCAGCTTATCTCTGAGTCGTCCCACTATTTTAAAGAAAACACAGAAGCAGCAAGATTTTCCAGAGTCAGAGCCAGCAAACCTATCAGACATACACCAAGGCAGTAATTGCACAATTTATTCTATATGCATCATGATTTCCTGAATATAGACACACATTTTTGGAACTAAAAGTTCTCATATTTTTTTTTTAAACTTTCCTAATTTTATTAACCCCCTGGGTATGTGAGGCAGATGTAAAGATCTTGTTCATTCTGAATGAAAGGTGGCCTTTTGTGACCCCTCCCATCAAGGGATTACCTGAGGGACAGATTGCAAGGCAGGGTCCTGAAAGAGATGCAGATTTGCTGTAGGGCCATTCAGGCAAAGGAGCCCCCACCACCCAGAACTTTCTGAACCTGCACTCTCTGTCCTCTTGCCTCTTGCCATGAGATGCTAAAAAGGTATTATAGGCAAAAGTGCTGTGCAAGTATTACAGAGATCAGCATCTGGTCTGCAAAACCTGTAAGGATAGAAGGACAGCAACTCTGTGCACAGAAGAGACATCCGAATTTTCAATGTTTTACTTCAGAAAAAAGAAACTTTTTTATATATGTTAACTTGAGCATATTTAAAATGGAATTTTGTGCTGGGGCACCATAAACATCAGAGCTACATCTCCAGTTTTGTATAGTTATTCACATAATGGCTTTTCTTTAAAATACTTTTAAAGAAGTATCTAGGTTGATCATAAAAATCTATGTGTTATCGCCATCATATTTTTGAAACAATAATTTTGTTTGATGTTTAAACTTGCAGTATCAACAAGATGATTAAAGGTGAAATGGATTATGTCGTTCATGGTTTAAATCAGACAAAAGGGCTTATTATTTAAAGTTCCTATTTACAAAGAGGATTCCTAGAGCCCCTTTTGTTTTGTTCATAACTTTATTGCTTCCCTATTGTGACTTCTAATGTGCTCCCTCTTCAAAAACATCAGCACAGTTGGTTCAAAGTCACAGGGACACACCAGCTCTGTGAACAGGAGTTCTGAGCCACCTTTATTCAGTGTTCTGCTTACTTTCAATAAATGAGATGGTGGACTATGCCATCCAAATTTGACCAAGTCTTCGTCTTCTGAGAAAATTGATATTTGGACATGTTCAATAAGCTTGGCAGATACTCTCAGTCCCAGGTGCACAAACCATGTATTGGCTGAGCAGGACTTTATATGAAATTTCTTAGCTAGTCTGAAGAATTCTTCAGAGTCACACTAGACCTGAGGACTGGAACAGGTTCTCAGTTCTTCCCTGCATGACAGTTTCTAATTCTGACAAGTTAAAATTTCCTTAAATAACTTTCCATAAAGGAGAGCATTGTGAAAACGTGTAAGCTGATGCCTTCTGCTGGACACATTCACTCTCACGTTTATAGCTGAACACAGTACCTTCCATATAATTTATTCATGCAATGGCTGCAGTCAGTGCATTCCCTAAGATCTAAAAGTAAGAAGCCAGAATTTACCCCAGGTCTTTGCACAGTGTCAGCTTTTTAAGGGCTTTCATAAAACAATATGTGGTTGCATGGTAAGTGTGGGAGCACATAAAAGATTGCTCTTTCTCACCATCTTGCAGTGGATAAGAAAGATACAGACATATCTTCTCTCTTCTCTGAGTGAGAGGACAATCACAGTGACTTGGCAACCTCACTCCCTGTTACCAAGTGAAGTTTTAATAAGGAGCATATTTTCTTTCTTAAAAACAAAATGAAACCAACCGAACAAAACCTCTTCAGATGAGAAAAAGGATTGAAAAAATAGTTTAAAAATACAGGGGGAGGAAAAGACTAACCATTCCCACAAGATCCATTCAGTCTCAGACTCTCTGTACGACAGATTAAGCAGTCATACGTTGATTTTGTTGGGAGTTGGGTAGTTTGTTTGATAAGGTGTTTGATTTGTCAGATCATTCCACTCTGCTCCAGATACTTAGTTTTCTTTACCTATCGTTCCTTTGTCTGATGTCAGGCAAAGGATCAAAAGACTGACAACAAGGAAAAGAGCTGGAGTGGCTGATCATACGCAGTGCATGGCATCCAATTATTTCATGCAGCTCGCTTAAATTATTCAAGTCCCTCTTCTGTTGTTTATCACCTTGTGAAGCTTTCTTTCCACAGTTTTTATGGTAGCTGATTTAAAAGCCATAAATACAAATAATGGGGCGATGTAGATTAATTGTGGAGTTAGCTGACTCTTCAAAGCTGACTCGTTACAGCATTTCATACTCAAATCACAGAGTTCTGCCTGAATTGAATAGAAACATCTCTCACACCAGAAGGCTGAATCAGATTGCAGAGGAATTTAGTTGCCTACTCCCAAATGATTTTGTTCTCTGTCAGCATTAACTTAACAGCTGGACCTCACCATTACTTTTCAATCTGCTCTAGCTGACAGCAGTGAAAGGTGCTAATAAAGAAGCAAAAATGGGTGAAAAAACACACGGGATATAAAGCAGTCACAGCTCAAAGACCTGGGTTACTCATTTTCTCCCTCAACAGTCTATCCTGCTCAGAATAAGAATTCAAGCACATTATGGCTCTGAAAACGAAAGAGTCAGTTATTTTTTCTCTCTTAAAAAAAAAATTGAAAGACAGATGTAGAATGAAAAAAAAAATTAAAGCATGCAGAACATTCACAGGCAAAACATACTATGGAGATAAGAAGTTTCCAATTATCCTAAATGATATGACACTTTCTTTTGGAGAAGGCTTTTTTGTGCTATTCCCTTTTTCCCTTTTTAATTTTTTAATACTTTGCTATGAATTTGCATTATGTCCAACAGCCTGCTACCGAATTCACAGCATAGGTGGACATCAATATATCTGCTTTGAACCAACTTCCCATGTCGTGGCATTATAGATCTGCAGACCAGAGAAATGCTTGATTTTCAAAGGATTATTGTGAGAATACATTTTAATGACTCATGAAAATTGCTTCACAGGAAACTCTGCCAGCCGAGTTTTCTATCTCTAAACGGCCACCAATCAGGTCCTAAAGAAGGAATGTCATTAAAAAGCCCATTTTTCTGTGTACTGCACATAAATTCTTGACTATATGCAGGTGTAGATCTCCCAGAAAAAAAGCCCACATCACATCTCTAGGAAAGAACATCTCTCTTAAGGTTTCTTTTTAACCAACTTTCAGCTTTCAATCAGTATGGATTTAATGTTCTGTTCAATATTACCCAAGACAGTATGAAATATATTGAGTGTTTTTCTTCAGATAGAACAGAATCATCTTCCTCAAAGAATGATTCAATTCTTTGCTATAGTCAAAGTAGCAGTAAATGCATCCTATCAGTCCAGCTACTCTGGATTCATTTTTTCAAAATAGATTTCTGCTTATAGTGGTATTTATTTTCTGGTTCTCTGTAAGTTTTCCTAGTGAACAGTTTGCAGTTTTGAATCCATTTATCCATACCAATTCCCCATAAAAGACTGTAAGCAATATTTTGCAGAATAGGAAATACAGCATCAATGACTTAAAATTAAATGAAGCCACTAGAGAAACAGTGAATTTTACCCAAACCACTGTCATCAGAACTGCATTTTAAAGCTGTTGGATATTTGCTATTTCAGAACAAATGCTTTTTATTTTTTTTTCTCCCTAAACCTTGGTCTCACCTGCTGTGCTATGGAAATCTCTAGTCATAGAAAGCATCTGAGGAAAATAAAATATTTCCTAACCCCCAGGCTTCCTTAGACCCCTTATGGGATGTTGATTGGAAAGACAGAAACTTGGTCTAGTGGGAGGTGTCCCTGCCCATGGCAAGAGGTTGGAACTAGATGATCTTTAAAGTCCCTTCTCACACAAACCCTCCTATGAATATGTTTCTGACAAAAAGATCCTTGAACCAAAAAAGTCTGCAGTGCATTAATATGGAACATGGACTTTTGAGACTTCATTTAACAGACAGTTAAGTAAGAACAGGAGCTGAAAAAAAAAAGTCAAAATTAAAAAATTTTTAAAAAAAAGGAACAAAACTAAAATAACAACAAATATCCCAATCCCAACTCAAAATCAATAACAAAATCCCACAGAAATTTAAGACATTTGAGCAAAACTAAAATATAAAAATGTAATTGGGCATAAACATTTATCAGGAATGCTTTGATAGCTCTAGGACCATTTGCATATGTAAGACAAGGAGCAATTAAGCCTGGAGCAAACTTAACCACAGACAGTGTCACAGACTGTGCTGCCCAACAAACACGAGAAAGTAGGACCATTTCTACAACCCAGAGAAGTCTTGCAGCTTATGGTCACACAGTACATGTAATTTGTGCCTGTGGGTGCTGGGTGCTCTTCAAATGGATGAAATGAATGTCACAGTCACCTCTCTCACTATAATATCACAGGAAGGACTGAATAGGTAGAGATGACACCTAAAGGACACTTGAGTGCTCTTCCCACCAAAAACCTATGGGTGAGGACAGGAAGCAAAGACTGTAGAAGATGAAAGAAATAAGCAAACCATAGCTTAATTGTAGGAATTGTGACCTTCTGAGTGTGGCTTTGCATTTACAGGAGCTGGACCTGCCAGGATGAGGCCCTAGATTGCATCTCCTAAAACACAGCAAGGAAGATTTGGCTCAGCCTTCGGAATTGGGTTTGAGGCAATGTCTCAGTTTCAAACTAAAATAATGCTTAAACTGGACCAGGACCATGTCCCACTGACCAGCTGGCACTTGGGAGCACAGCACATCCTTGATTTGATCAACTGCTCTTGACTGCAACTTGTTCAGCCTAAGGACATACTTGGATGCATGGAAGTAAATATCTTCAGCAGAACTGAGCACTTCTCCCAGTGACAGCTGGATTTGCCTGAACACATAATTCCTTAGTGGTTTAACTGTTAAATGTTTCTAGTTGTTTGAGATATATTTACAAAACTGGGAAATAGGGATGGGAAATAATTCTTTGTCAAACAGAATGTTTCAGGAATTTTTTTTTTTCAAATTAGGACTTGTTTTCATTTATTGAAACTTAAAATGCATTCTAATCTCTTTTCTCAATTGTCCAGTTCATTAACTGAGGGAAAAAGGTATTTATAGGCTTAATACATAACACAAAATTTCTGTAATATGTTGGTGGCACCTTTGATATATATGGACTATATATGACACATTTAAGAGTGCTGTTTAAATGAAATTATTTTAAAAAGGAAGCAAAATTTCCAGAGAAGAAGTTATGAAAATAAGAAGTATGAAGGAAAAAGAGATATCAGGTAATGAGATGTATTTCAAAATAATCATGGATTTTAATTTACCATTTAATTAGATACTTTACAATGGGGAAAAAACGAGATGAAATATGTAGTGCATTAAGGGAAAACTATGCACAGTTTCAAAACTACAATATGAAAAAATTAGATTTTCTCCATTTCTATGCAGTTCACTCTGCACGGTAATACATATTTTAATATTCAGCTTCAAAGGAGTGTCCTTAATGGCAGTGTTTCAGTTTTTTCAGGAAAGACAGATGAGAACTAGATGAAATGGAAACACAATGGGAATTCTGCTATGCCAAAATATATATAATTCAATTAGCACACATGGCTGAAACCTCAAATGAAACTAATGAATTGCAATGTCCAATATGCCTTTAAAACAAGATTTAAACTAAGTCATTATTAATGGAATAATTAATGTTCCTAGTAATTGACAGGCTCTGCTGTAGTTGCCATTAATTTATTCAGTTACATGACAGGTTGTTCTTTAGTATACAGAGACTGACTTTGATATGTGTTTTCCATTAGGCAGGAAAAGGTTAAGCAGCAGATGTAAATGGATATTTAAACCAAATTATGTTGCAGAAAATCAGTCAATATTTGCAAACTACTGCTTTTGTTAATAACTCTCTCTACTCCTCGGCTCTGTGATAATTGTGGATGTGTCTTGGTGGATGGCACCTGGGAATAATTCACTGCATTTTACTAACTTTGCAAAATCTTTTCAATACTTTTTATATAGGACACTCCATAAGAGTTCACTGCCCAGTAACTCACTGGATTTCAAACAGAGTCACTTTGTGGGCAGAGTCTGTAAAGGCACAGTTCAAACATGTTTTGCTGACCAACTCTCGCCTATGAAACAGGAAATGCAAAAACAAATGCAGAGATTTCATTCTATTAAATTTAGGACCAACATTTATTTCTCCAACCCACGAACCAGACACCCGGAATGACAGCTCTGGGAACAGGGACTCATCAAAAACTGCACAGTTCACACAGAATCTGTGAACACACACAAAACATTGCAGTCTGTCCCAGACCTTGGAGACCTGGCCAGCTAAAAAAAGGAGGAAGGTCAGTCACAATTTCCAACAGCAATGTCATTTGCTAGAGGGTCCAGTTGACTCCAAGTAAAAAGAAACAGCAGAAGAGAAAACCCAACGTGATGTAACTTCCCCAAACACTATGTCAATGCTTTTGTTTCCATGGAGAAAAGAAGTATAATATGGCCCCATTTAAAGAGCTTCTTTTCCATGTGAGAACATTAGCTTCAAATGCTAGAAACAAAGATATTTCACTTGTGAATTAAGTATTCATAAATGGAAAATTCATTTATTAATATAATCCATTTCTAACTGTTGTATTACTGAAAAAGGAGTTTGAAAGTATAGAAATCGTCCATGAATTTTAATTATAGTCTATCAGAGTCTGGGATTCACTCTTCACTTTTTGTAAAGTGACTATTTCACAGACTAAGTCACTGCTCCCACAAAAAATGTGTTATAATTCCCTGATTTGGACTCTCAGAGACCAGAAAAAATCCCCAAACCAACCAGTCTGTTGCCTTCGTTCATGGACAGTTCTACTGCAGTGATTTGATGTGCTCATGCACAGGTTAAGAATTCCAGCATGACCTATGAGCAGGTCCTGAGCAGGAAGTTTATTTGTTCCATGTGCAATGTCATGGGCTCTATTTGGCTCAGGGTGCAGTTCCCAGCAGCACAAGAGTAGCTCTAAACAAAAATTAACTGAGGTGGTAGCAAGACCTCGTCCACACACTTTGTTCCTGGTGGAAGGAAATTCAAACCAGCTTCTGTTTGCCTGGACCTCTTCAGTTCATTGATGTGATTCAAGGCCCAAATCACAAACAGCTGTTTGACTAAGACACAGACATGCCCACAAAACTTTCACCAAAATTCCACAGGGATGGAAATACATAAGACCAAAGTTGCCACCTTTTTTCAACTGCCATTACAAACAAGTTGGTCACTGAGAGCAGAAGGAGCTGATCTTACAAATCAGCTCTATACTTTCACCTGAATAAAAGAGTATGTGCATATGCTAATCTTACTGGCAATGTTCCTGTAGAATGACAGAAAACATCTACCTGCTAATAATGGTAAAACTATTTTCTTTCTAGTAGGTTTACGTAATGAATCATATTGAAATATTATTTGTTTTTAAACCATGACAAATCTGTTATGGTCACTTGTCTTGAATAAAGCCACATGGGAAATAAAGATTATTTTAATACTGTTGGGTTCTCGTAAAATCAGTAAACAAAAAGAGAGCTCCCAATGCCCAGAAATAAAAACTACATAATTTTTGGAAAAAAAATGTCAAGATACAACCTCACATTATGGGGAAATATTTTTCATCTGGAATTCATTAGCTCCTGACACACACTACTAGTGTAATAATTTACATCTCTCTCCAGTTACGAAAAGTAAAATCTGCAGAAATAAACCATGAATACTTTAATTGGCTTTTGTGTTGCTGGCTGAGATTGAACATGAAAAGTAAATAGGAAAAATTATTTAATGCCAGTAAGTTGATCATCTTGGATCAGCAGTGATTGTCTGCAAATACCTTTTAAAATGCAGAAATAGAACTTGAAATAATTCTTTGAAATTTATGATACATGGATTTCACAAAAACCTCTTGAAATATTTATTTGTTTACTACTAAAAAACATATAGTACACAGGCAACTTGCAATTTACTAGCATAGTAATATTATGCTTTTGGTTAGATATCAGAAAATCATAAAAAATATTCTGAGATGGAGTTCATATTTTAGTTCCTATTTTCTGATTGACCAAAAGGGACAGAAAAGACCTTTTTCACAAGAAGGCATAAACATTCTCTTCTTTCATTACACAGTCAGCTAAATCCATAAGCAAAACCCAGAATTAGTAGCAATCTTCCCTTTCCCATCAAGGTCTTCCATGATTTTATTACAGCAGAAAACCAAAGCAGGTGTTCTTTTACTTAATTAAAAGAGGGAATGAGAGAAATCTTTTGAACCAGTCTAAAAGACCTGTAAAACAGTCTCACAAAACACTACAGCAAAACAACCCCACAGACAAATGTAAACTTATCAACAATATTGTTTATTTACCTATCAAATGTGTTCCATGTATACAGGATTATCTGACTGAATGGCCTTTATTGGTTTTTAGCCTGTACAGATTTTTCTTTCCTTCTCCTGCATCTAAATCAATATGCAAATATATTGGCATTTCTTTAATGGGACTGTATTTCTCCTTCCTGCACATATGACCAGATTTGAAAGCACAATGAAGTCCAGTGAAGCCAACCCTCTCATTTCACCATCTTATTTGTCACAAATAAACTTTCAAGAGTCAGAATTTATCTCCCAAGGGCCCTGGTGAGGCAGGAAGCCCCTCAGATGACACCTACTTACTGAGCTTGCCAAGTGACACCAACACACAGCCTTAGCCCCTACTCTCACTCTCACTCCATGCTACAACAGGGCTCTTCCTCAGTTGTTCATAGAAAAATACTCACAGGAATATGGTGTGAAACAGATTGTGGATTGAGCCAGGTTAAAAATAACTCTTAAAAACAACGCCAAGTCTTCACATTTTGACACAACCCTCAGGGGCTTGGAAAAGCCTTTTTAATGCTGCTTTCACATCCATAACCAACCCACCCATGCAAAAGCAAATACACTAGTTGGGCTTTGAATTTAATTCTCATGCTCATTTGTGCTTCAGCTTCACAGACAAAGAACTATAATTTAGGTTTGTAATCTCACTGAAGACTTTGAGATTAAATTTAAGTATAACTAAAGGCAGAAAATCATTAGTGGCATGTCTCAGGAGCTAACCTAGATTGACTTTCAGTTCCCAGGATTACAAAAAAAAATTTAGGTTTTTGTTGTGTGTGAGGTTTTTTTGTTTGTTTTGGCAGGTTTTTTTGTGTTTTTCTTTTTTTGTTTGTTTGTTTTGGGGTTTTTTTTGGTGGTTTTTTTTTATTTGCAAGGCAGATTTTCTTCATTTTTTTGCTAAGAACTGAAATTTGATGTTGGTGCCAGTTGAATACGGCTCCTTTTCTCAGATAAAATCATGCTATTTCCCATAAGAGAAAAACTGGATACTTCAGCTGAATGATCACATCATTTTATGAGCCAGAATATGTACCTTCTCCCTTTCCTTTCTCCCTCGTATTGAAGGAACAATGAGATTTTTTCCCTCTACTTTTCCTATAACTATATACATATATATAGTTATAGTGGTCTAAAGGCAAAGGGAGAGGATCTAAAGATGTGAGCCTTTCTTTAGGGAAAGGAGTCAGGTGAGGAGAGCAAGAAGCTGTACAGTCCATTTCAGTGGGAAAGGCTATGCTGAAATATAATAAATACAAAGGAAAAGTACTACTTAAAGCAGGCAGTTAGTATAGTTCAAGATGATTTAGATTCATCAACATGAAATTAGATGAAAGGTAACTCAGAAAATATTGTTATTTTCAAACCACATTCGTTATTCTTGGCTGCATCTTAACCAACAAACAGAAGGTAAAATCGTTTTAAAAGCTTTGAATGTGGCATGGTGTAATGAAATACTATCTATGATGAAAAATCCCCATAAATAAATTCCAACAGGGTTGAATAAAATAACAATTGTGGGAAAAAAACCACAGAAATTCACCCAACTAAACCTTCTAAAATCTTTCAGCAGGGCTGTTTACAAACAGTTGAAACAGAAAGTCAAGTACTTAGGTATTACCCAAAGAGAAGGTAAGTACATAAGCAGGTGGCACTGCCATACTAAGATGAGAAACTCACAGGTCTCGAGTCCCTGTTTTCAAGTGCAAAATGCAATGTTCATAAAATGCTTACAAAATTTAAGAGCACTTGAGAATGGATCCTCATTAATCACAGAATCATTACAGTCGGAAAAGACCTCCAAGACCACTGAGTCCAACCTTTGACCAAACACCACCTTGTCAGCTAGACCACAGGACTAAGTGCCACGTCCAAACATTTCTTGGACACGTCCAGGGACACTGATTCCACCTCCCTGGGCAGTCCATTCCAATGCCTGACCACCTTTTCAGCAAAGAATTTCTTCCTGGTGTCCAACCTAAACCTGCCCTGGTCCAGCTTAAGGCCATTTCCCCTTGTCCTGCCTCCAGTTGCCTGGGAGAAAAGGCAGATCCCTGCCTGGCTACACCCTCCTTTCAGGATGTTGTAGAGAGCGATTAAATTCTCCTGAGCCTCCTTTTCTCCAGGTTAAACACTCCCAGCTCCCTCAGCTGCTCCTCATAAGACTTACAATAATGCATCTTCTAATACAGAAGTTGCACTGCTACGTAGGAATTTGTTCTGTTGTTCATGTGCAGAACACAAAAAACATTCAAAGAAATATTGAATCATTAAAAATGAAACAAAGCATGAAATAGGAACAGCACAGACGTGATGCTTTAGCACTTTGAGTTCTTTGTTGCTACTTTCTAGCTGCCCTTAGATTTAAAGCATCCACAAATTCGAATTCAAGAATGATTTCATCAAGAACAATTGGGGCTGGGTAAAGAGGAAGAGAATAATGCTACAAGGAGCCTTGTGTGCATTGCTAAAGAGAGCTGGTGTTAAGTCCAATGGGTGCTTGCTCCTTCTCAGCTATGTGGCTTGGGAGTCCTGTGTAATGTCACGTTATGTACCGTGTCAGCTGTGCAGTGCTCCACTTTCCCCTAGCTTTGCAAACTCCAAGTAAACCCAAAACACTGTTTCCATTATTTCCCTTTTTCATTCTCTATTTTTTTAACATATCTGTAGAGACACAGAGTATTTAAAAGAGTAATGGACTCCAGAGAGATGCAATGGCAAGTAGATGCAAGAACATATATGTGTGCATATGTATCTGCCTCTCATAGGTAAAAGCAACAATCATAGTGATTCTGCAACCAAAATTAGAGCTTGTCCAAGGGCCAAAGGCTTATCTGTTTTACAAAGAAACCAAGCATGATTTCTTAGAAGTATTAAAAAGCTTAATTGGGTTTCAAAGATGGAATAAGCCCTTTCAACAACTTGTATAACAGCAGCTCCTAGCAACCAGAGTTATTCCAACCTCACACTCCTACCTGACAAAGTCCAGATACGGGACTCAATCTATGCTCGTAATATCCAAGCAGGAAATTGCAAAATTATGGGCAATTCACTTCCTCTGTACAAATAGCCCTATTTCCACCACTGGTAATTTTGAACTGCAGAACAATAATGTGCCAAGTTTGTGTCAATCATGGGTAATTTTGAGATTAAATACATAACAGGGGCCCTAAAGGCAAGCATACTCTAAAAGCTTAACATAGTTTTGATTTTAAATGTTGTCATCCAACATTTCTTCAGTGAAAAACCTCAGCAGTATTTTGAAGTAGAGACAGTATGCTCTTTACAAAAATATTTTTTCCTGTTGTGTCTTCCTAATGGAAATCATATTTGAATTATTTTGTTTTGCATTGTCTTTCTAACCTTTAATACTTAGAGCCCAGTATTAAGATATTTGCTGTCTAATATGTGATAAAGAGAACCAAAATAGGTCCTCTCAATTCAACAACCAAAATGGACATGCACTGCTCTATTTAAAAAAGCAGTTTGTGCCATTCTATTTTTTCACACCAGTTAATTCTGCAATTGCCTCAATTCTATGAATCACCTCTGACACCCTGACAATACCTAACAACATTTTCCCTTCCATTTCACAAATTATCAGGAGAATCTCACAGGCTTTTTGCCCTACTATTCTTCTGTCCTCGTCCCCTTTCATCACAGATCACAAAGCAGAGACATGCTACTTACCTACTCCTTTCACCAGCCTCAGTAACACATCCCATCCTGTCCTTTGCAGAAAATTGCTTGCCCAGCCTGAGGAGTACCCATCTTTCCAGTGTAAGGGCATATTATTTTTCCTTGCCTCATAAAAAAACTCAACCAAACAAAACCAATCCCCATCCTTTCCATCACTTGCCTATCCACACCTTTCCCTGGCTACTTGGGGGCCCTGATGATTCAATGTGCTGTTTCTCAAAGCTGAAAGTCTTTTAAAAAATTCCACCCCATCCACATCCAGCATTTCCTGTGATCTCCTGAAGCCAGGACATGAGTGTCCATTTAAAATGGGCAAGTGTTTGGCCTGCAAGTCCTCATGCAATGCACATTTGAGATTCTCCAAGCTTTCAAAGATAAGGACCTTTCCAGAACTTGTACTACAACACACACTCATGTTTCATAAACTTGTAACGTTTCCTGGGTTTGAGACATTACTCCACTACTATCTTTTTTTACAGCTGGCTAAAAAACTTCAGATAAGCATCTAACATGGCATTAAACAATGCTAAATATGATCTAAAATGTTCTCCATTTTTTTCTTTTCATAATGCATTAAGCAACATTTAATTAGTCATCAATAACCTCAACTATATTTTACACAATGCTGAATATATGGATTCTGTATTTGTACACCTAAAAGTTAAATACAAACTGAACATGTGTTTTTTGGTCTCAGCACAGTTTAAGGTATACATTTCATAACATTATGCTTTTTGCTCCATGAGAGTAAGACTAAAACATTAGAAGCCAATTTTTGCTGAAAGAGACTGTTCAGCTTGGTATAGCAGGGCCTGGGATGTGATTAAGAGACAATATTTGCAAAGTGCCAGTAAAATTCCTTTCAGTTTTTGTTACTTTCTTATGAAACTTAATTTCCTTAATGTTGTAAAAGCATGCAGGTGGCATTATTTAATTTTTATATTATGCCTGAAGGCTGAAAAATCAGCTGAAAATGAAACTCTACTTTTTTTGAGGCAAGTACCATGAAAATTATGGAGGGACTCAATAGTCATACAACTGAAGTGGTTGTATATTAAAAGGGCTTGTCATATGCACCGCACAGTTAAAGACAGACTTCCAGCTCCAGTGCTTTCAGCAAACTCTTCATACCTGTACATTGTTTCTTCCCCTTTGCTTACCACCATTGCACTTATAAATTTAAGTAGCGCTTTTTCAGGAGAAAGCAAGACAATTCAATTGTTAGCCTACTTTGGAGCCAGCCTGTAAACAGGTAAGACTACCTATGTCTATAAATTTACCTCTTGCTCTCGTGTAAAGAGGTAGCACTGTGTTAATCACACACCTGCTGCTTCCCTGCTCCTGTTGCTTCCCTGACAGCCACCTCCAGTGCTGCCAGTGGCACAGCAGGGACCAGCAGGAAAGCTGCTGATGGTGTGCAGGTTCAGTATCTAAAACTGCCTCAGTTTCAGCCATCCTTCTCCAGAAAACAGATGTGCAGTTTGTAGACCAGAAAAGGCAGCAACAGTAACCTCAGCAAGATACAAAATGTAATGCCAGGATGTACTGTAACTGTGGAGCAGGAAACTTGTTCCCTACTGATCATGTAGTATGCAAGTGTTCAGGGTCAAATGGAACAGAAAAAGACTGCTGCAATCACACTGTACTCATGTGCAACTGAACAAAAGATACAGATGGAGAGACAAAGAAAAAGCTCAGAGAAGTGCAGACACAAGTATGGTACATAAGTGTGCTTTTACAGTACAGAAAGCAGCCATCTGACTTTCATCTGACCTTTCATCCCTACTACTACATAGAACTGTACTTCAATTATGAACTGAATGTGGTCCTCTTAACCCCCTTTTTTCAAGTTTTCTTAAAAATGCCTCAAAGTTTGTACACAGACTGTACACACAGTGGCTACACTGAAAAAATATTTAGGGTTGGCTTGAGCCAGACTTTTAAGCAACAGTCCTCGGTTTAAAATATCAACATTGCATGGGGAAAATGAACCAGTTTCAATAAACAAACACCACCACCACCATTCATTAGGCAGATGAAATTCATTCCAGGAAGAAAGGAATGACTGATGAATATTTCCAATCGATAGTCAAGATTTGAGGTATTTCCCAGGTCACAGAAGGCACTTGATATTTCTCTGCAAGGTAACCTCTCTCATACAGCCCATTTCCTAAATGCAGGCAAGGGGAGAGCAACACACATTGTTCTTCTTGACTTTAGGAAGGTTTTCCACACTGTCTTCCATAACATGCTCATTGACAAAGTGATGAAGTTCAGGCTAGATAAGTAGACAGTGAGGTGAATAAAGCTCAAGACTGGAGCTCCTAACATACAAATACATGCTCACTTTAAACCTGGGATTCATCTTACATGAACATTTGGATGACATTTTACATCACTGAGAGGAAACATCTAAGCTTAGAAGAGGAATATTAAGGCACTTTAGAGTCAGTGAGAAGTGGGAGAAGAGAAACAATTTTTCAGGTATGTTGACAAGACGTGCTTCACTGTCAGGATAGAAATACAATAATTTACAGGAAAGTGGTAGAGAATTAAGCAGAGCTGAGCAAAGGATTCAGAGAAAATAAATATTGCAGAGCTCTGCAGCAATGTGTGATGTGTGCATGTTCATTATTTAATAGTGTAATTTCTTGGAAAGGCATTTTAGTAGGAAATAAGCAATGTGCCTTCTTGGACTTGAAATATGACCAGGTTGTGTTGAAATTTAATATCCCATGCAAGATATGTAGAAGTAGATATCCTGAAACTGAGCAAAAAGTGAGACTATGTCGTGATTCAACGTCTCTTAAAACATGAAAATATTTACTGTCTCAAAGGATGTGTGAGAAGACATGTTAGGGGGTTTTATATATTTAAATTGGTACATTACCAGCAGAACAGTTGCTTTCTATTAGAATTAGACCAAAATCTGTTCATTTCAAATGAAGATTTGATTTTGCCATTTCTGTGTTTTTGATATAAAAATAAGAAGGTAATTTTTTCAAATCTTATGGAAAAGTGGTTATCTGAGGGAAGGTAAAATTGCATGAAATAGCAAACAGTTTTGTGGGGAAAAAGGCTTCGAAGAAACATTTTCAGCAACTTCACATAGCTCTGATGAATACCATAATGAAAGAAAATGAAGGCAGACACTACAGAATTGAGTTATCAAAAATCCAGATGAAAGCATGTAGTGTCTTTTTGTTAGTGCTCTCTGAGGAAGTAGAACATTCATTTACTAGAAGGAGGGGTATTACAGATCCTGCTTTGGGGAGTCAGAAGTCATTTAGAATGACAGTGAAAAAGCATGTGTAAAACAAGTAAGATATCAGACTGAGAAACTACAGAAGCACCTGTATAATGACATATTTCAAAGTAGTTTGTTCAGTAGTGGTGAACAACTGTATATATAGAACAAGATATTGTCTATAGCAAATATGCAATTGCCTCTCCCAGATCTCTGCAGAGAGGCTAAAATGTGGGTTATGTGTTTTTTCAAGAATGCTTTAGGAAAAACATGGGGCCTAATTTTTTCTATAAAAAATGTTCTTAGAATACATTTTCAAAGAGTATATTTTGAAAAGATTGCTGCGTAACATTAAGAAAGCATAGCCTATATGTTAACTTCATATATTATTTGATAGTATGCAAATACTGTAGGGTGCAGGAAAATCAACTGGCTGCTGGAAGCTTTCAGTTTTACTCTCTAAAACCTTTTATTGTCTACTATCTACAGTAAAACAATGATGCTGATGCGTTTTTTTCATCTTCTAAGCCACAAGGCCCAGAAGCAGCAATGAGCACTTTTTGTGCTGTGTGTGTACACATGGTATTACTCTTCTCCTCTTCAGTAAGCCTGAATATGCAGTATGGTCTTCATGCTTCCAGCAGCCAAAGAGGTGAGTCTTGTTTCTGTCTGCTTTTAAACATGAATATGTTTGTTAGGCTGTAAGTTTGCACACTTAAATACTGTTTTTTCATGGGCAATCAGTATGTTTGGGGTATTGAACACTCTGCAAATGTAATCCAACAGTTTATTGTATGTGAAATGATTAAGGTATCTCAAAGAGATGCAGCTTCTTTACACATGGGAGAGCCTTCTATGCTGTGCTTCTCCTCAGTCTATATACTCATGAGCCACAGAGCTGCAAAGGTCTAGACCACTTCCAAAAATGTCACTGGCAAATGGTGAGGCAGCAGCAAAAAGGCAGCTTTGCCTCATGCTCATGAATAGCTTGATAAATGTTCTTCAGGTTCTTCCAGAATCTTTTTTTCTTATTCCTCTTGAACAGAAACAGAAGTAAATAACTCTGAAGAGTCCTGCTCTGCTTTCTGGGTTAGAAACCCTGCAACGTGGTGGGCCAAACTATGCCCTTATCACTCCTATCTCCTTTTCAGTGCAGCATGAATATAAGATGTATCTGACTTTTCGTGCACAAAAAAGTCTCTCCCTTGCTTTAAGTGGTACTTCAAACACCAGTCAGCTGACCTGTCATGGATCATGGATCAAGAGCTATTCAGATTAAACTTAGCATTGTCAAGAAGAGTTGTCTTCTAATATCTGCTGCCAGCAAAACATCTTGTGTTGCATATCCTGCCATCCTGCTATTCAAGTATCATTTTATAAGAAATTACAGTCTTCAACCAAGTAAGGTTAATTCAGCAAGAGTTATTTTGAGTAAATATTGCAGAGAAGACCATCCTGTAGTAAATAATCACACAGAGGAAAACTGTTCTCCAGTCAACAGGATTAAAGTTACAAATAACTGCTAATGAGACTCTATAACTCAGGATCTCTCCCCCCTTCTCTGTTCCAACACATTCTCACACGTACATGGCATTTGGATCTTGGTCCAGAACATAAATATCTCAAGTACATCTCTTGCTTACTATCACCTGCAGTCAATCACTGCATTCTACATGTTCATCCATTATTTAATTTCAATTACCTTTTTAATGGTCGCTCTATGCAGAAAGAGAAAATTACACTGTATCAAAGGAAAAACAAAAGCCTACTTGAACATAAATAACTACTTAATGAAGAAAAAAAGCATAACCAGCAGCAAGCAAAGCAGTTCTAGACACTTTTGTTTGGTAGATGTAGGAGAAAATAAACTAGATTTTGTGAAAACTTTCACTTCATTTGGCACTGGAGAACCATCCACAATAAATGACAGCAATAAAAACTGAGAAGGGAATAAGCCAGTTTACCACTGAGTAAATAAAGCAAACTCCCTGATTTAATTTACTAAAAAACAAAGGGAGCCATAAATTCTGTATCTGAAACACTGAGTTGAAGCAGGATGTAATCTCTTGCTCCTGGGACTCCTATCAGCAGTAGAGAGTTTAAAGTCAAGTCCCTTTTCCATAATGTTTAATGTGATCACATTCCAATTCCTCATCCAACTCATAATGGCATGGAGGTAGGATGTTGTTAGCCTTGCAAGCCCTACACAGCATGAAAGAGGGAGCAATAACTTTCTCCCATCAATGTCCAAAAGTTACATCTTGCATTTTCAGGTCTAAGAACTGATCTATTCTTTACTTAAATGCTTGGATCCATCTTACTACAAATGCCCAGTGTCAAATAAACACTTCTGTATGCCTTTATTTAACCATTGTAAAATCTGTCAGCTATCTGAATTTACGGACTTACAGAATTTTTTTCTTAAATAAGAATTAAAAGTATATCCGAAAAGTGATGAGTGTACAATCTTTCTGAATGGGAAGCATAAAATGGACAGAGTGCAGCAATGGATTCAGAGATTCAAGAGCATCTTGCTTTGACACACTTGAACAGATCCTGCTCAAAACCAAAGTGGGAAGATAACACTCTCACACAGCAGGACAGAAGGATGTTACAGGACAGATGAGAGGATGAAAGGGCGGGATAAGGCACGTACTGATATCTCGGCTCAGGTGCCATAAGAGCAGGAGGGTAATGCAGAAAAACTATGTTAGCAAAACAGTGGAGAGTCTGAAGGGGTAAAACAAAATGAATCCAGCTGTGGTGCCACCAACATGCTGTGGTTATTTTCTGAACAGCCTAACTATCATTAAAGTGCTCCTCATGGACTTAGAATAGAAGTATAGAGGGACTCTTCCTTTTTTTTTCTTTTTCTCCTCACAGCAGTGGCAGATAAGCTAAAGGATGAACTGCTTATAAACACAGTTTTCATATCCACCATGGCTCCGGTTATTTCCGAATTTTAGACATGTTTCTCCCTTGTGCAATACTTTCCCCTAAATGCAGTAGGCTGTCCTCAGTACACATGGGTCCTTGACCTTACTATTGGTCAGGAGTGGTAAAGGTACAGCCTGAGCACAGATTGAGCTCTGTGGTAACAATACACACATCAAACTATGCTATTTCTCCACACTCACTTTATTTTGGGTGTCTTTCATTGACATTTTAAAGTGAATGGTTCTGTTGGGACAGAGTCCTCCTGCCAGTAAAATAAAGGGAGGGGACATGAGGCCAGAAAAAGAGAGGAAAGAATGGAAGCAAGAGAAGAGAAATTACAAGCTCCTGCTTTACCACTGTGTGGTGTGTTTAACCACTTTAGACTCTTGCAGGTGAAAGCACCAGACAAACACCCCTTTATAGTAAATTACATCATCAGCTGAGTGGGGGAGGCTGCATTTGTGGCTCTTGGTTAAAAACAGAAGGGAAAGACTTTAGATTTGTGCTTTGAAAGCTAGAACTCAGAAGACAGACATTGCACATGAAACATCATCTAAAGTAGACAAATTACAGAGACAAGCATATCAAAAGCTATTGGAATAAACACACATGAGCATCATTCTGGTATTCCAAGAGTTTTAAAGACCCAGAAAACTCCATTAAAGAGCAAGCCTCCTGCACACAACTGCAGCACAACATTTATTTCTAAATCTGAGGATGTGAGCTACATTCAGGGTTACTCAGCAGGTGACAAATTTAGAGTAGAAAGATAATAAAAGTAATTCTTCACATTGAAGTGGCAGTACCACCGACATTTAAGGCCAGGAAGACTGAAATAAATACAATCCTGGAGAGTGGTTTTGTTACGAATACTGACTGCTGGGGAGACAAACTTACAAAGCTTAGTACCTATTATGTTGCAGAATTTATCCTGCAAGGGATTCTTACATAAAAGCTACATATTTAGACTCTGATCAAGGAAAGTGTTTTCCACAAGTTTTAGCTCATGTGTAAGTAATCCTGTAGTTGCCATTTATTTGTAATGAGAATGCAAAGAGTACTAGATTTTCTTTTCTTATAAATATGTTGTATTCAACCTCTAAATGAAACATAATTTCATCCTATTTCTCTACACAAAGTAGCACTGGTATAATTTCCAAGCATATATAAATATTTCCAGTTATTTCTCATGTCTTATTCAAAGTCAAACCCCTAATCCCCTCAGTACAACGGATAAACTTATTTTAAGAAGTTTTGAAATCTTGGGCATTGTACCTCATAGAATGCTAAAACTAGGTCTAAAAATAAGGCAAATTTCCAGCATCAATGAGAAGAATCAATACTTAAAGATAAATGCATCAGACACGTAAATTCCCCGAAATAAGCAGAAAATTCAAATGAGCAGGAAATTATTACACTGATTAGGGCACTTAGTGAATTAAGCTGTGGTTTTTTATTTATATTCTCTAATTAATGCTAAAATAGTAACTTGCCTTCTTTGAATTTCTAATGGTATAATTACTAGGAAACAATAATTGAATCTTTGAGAAAACTGAAAAACAGAATCTTTGAGAAAAGCTGTAGAACAGCGATTCTTTAATCCTACATATACAGAATGAAACTCCCTTTCTATGAGAACTATCCTGCGATTACTTCTGAATCTCTCTTCTTCTTAAATGTCTAAGAAATACAGTGATCTACTCCAGAAGGATATATCCTTACCAAAACTATGTATTATGTCCAAGATGAAAACATAACTCAGTGTTGTTACATTCATGTTACAATTCTGTTCATCAGCAATTCAGGTGCCCAAATGCTTCCATCAGTGTTAAAGGACCAAATAAACCAACTTTAGACAGTTTAATTGACCCCCCTCACACCCTCCAATGAAAGAGGACACATCCAAATGTCTGTACCAGTAGTTAAGAAGCTGAGTCCCCAACGCCTGTGATGCCTTTGTGCTAAAGGGATACACAGCCAAGGGTTCCAGGAAGGCATTAATTACTTTGTATTAACTTTTGAAGATAAACTTATGGTAAATCTATATATACACAGTATGTGGGGAGGTGAATGAAAACACACTCGGTGTGGTACAACAATCAATAGCATCCAATTCTCTCTCTGTGCCTTGTTAGGGCACAAGACCATTCTGCATATACACAACAGAGCAAACACCACAGCCTACACCTCCGAGCTTCAAATTAGGCAAGTTCTGCATTGACAGGGAGGCTTTATGCAAGAACCCTATTGCTATCATATATTTGCAGAGAACAGCAATTACAGGGAAATATTTACTCCCCAGGCAGCACAAACACATACAAATTGTCCACACAGATACTTGTGTCTGAGGTGAGAAAGGGATGACAGCAAAGACTCTAAACCTGATGTGCACAACTTAGGACAAATAAAAGATTATCAGCAGCAAAACTAGGGATCATGCAAGTTTAGAAGTGATGAATACAATCCTACATATAAATGCACTAATTCTTTGATTGCATGCTGGTATAGCATTTCATAAAACCACTCTGAAAGTACTTTTCTTTCTTACTAGATGTTTGTATGGGCAGAACAGGACAGAACTGGGCTGTATTATTCCATGCCTTCATAACTGTTTTTACACATCCTCACTGTAACTCCTCTTACAAGACAATGGATTTTTACAGACCAATTCACAGACACCCTGAAACTCTTCAATTATTTACACTACCAGAGAAGTGGCCTTAAGCTGTACTCCCACAGTGAAACATTTAGGTATTTTATAAAGCCGATGGATGTGTACCCACCAAAGTGTGTCTGATAACTGAAAAATAAATTGATAAAAGGAACAAGATGAAGAAAGAAAATACAAAACTAGCTGATTTTAATAACGTTACACTTTAGATTGAAATCTTCAGTGTAAGGAAACTCATGGGAAAAGTTGACAGTGCTCCTTCAGATTATGCCATTAAATAAGCTCTCTGCTTTCCATTTTTATTTTTTATAGGCTTTTTTTTCCACTTTTGGTGTAGACAAGATAAACCTCACATTAGATTCTTTTTTCTTTCCTGATGCTTCAGGTCACAGCTGGAGTTATTAAACTTTTGATGTATTATTCTACCCACTGCCAAAAGTTACCAAAGCTGTGGAGCTCTTGGGTAGTGTGGAATTCATAAACATGGCCTGGAAAGAGAATATGAGTAAACCCAGGTTATTGTTCTAATAAGTCTTATCAGAGCACAGCATTTTCCACAAAATCCTACTAAAAAAATCTCCATAGCAGCATTAAACACAACGTGCCATGCTGCTGGTAATGCTCTTCCATCTTATTGAATATACAGGCTATAAACTTCGTGGAGCCTTGGAACAAAATTCCCCCTTCATTTTTTTTATGTGGATACCAGAAAATGAGCAGGATGACTGACTAGTTAGGACTGTGAATTAATGTTATGACTATTTTGCCCTGCAGCTGTTTCTCTTTAAGATTCTGCTCTAATAAATAGCAACCTCAGAGATACCTCACACACTGGAAAAGTTCTAAAGGAGCTCAATAGATTGGGATCAGGTGTGCAGAGAGCTGGGCAGGCTCAGAGCTCCCATTCCAGGAAATCTGCTATCACCCCCTTGTGCATCTTTGAAAGCGTCCAGTAACAGAACTGCACAGCTTTCCTGGAGCCAAAGAGCCAGCCCAGAACAATCCATGATGTTTCAGTGGCCAGGCTATCCCAGACCCAAACTTTCTCCTGCAGCTCTTGCTTTGTCTGCAGAAATTAGTTTCAAAAGACAAATATTTAGGCTCTGTGCAGGCAGCAATGATGCTGTAGATAATATGTATTTACACAAACTGCTTTATCATCAAGCTTTTAATTCCTACATATTTGAAAAAAAGCAGGACATACGACTGCTACAACTCTAATAAAAACCGAGTTAGCCAGATTTTTAAGTAGTTTGCTGAAAACTGAGCCCAAGGTGCCATATGATAACAATCTGCACAATTTATTTGTTCTACCTGCTGCCCTGATAGGAATGGGTAGAATTTATTCTGCTTTCTAGCATGAACTGGCCAGGGCAAGACTGACCAGAAGAGCAATTGTAGTCATTTGTTATAATTAGTAACTTGAGGCAAGAAAACTAAGGCTAGAGGTTTGGTTCAGGCTGAAATACAATACTTACTTCTCTTGCCTAAAGGGAGAGAGAAAATTGTCAGGGAAAGACAAAAATAAAGAGATGACAACACGTTGTTTTGAAAAGCACTGACAATAAAGCAAGTTAGAGTCACACAGGGAGCTGTGCACCCAAAACCAAGGGAAGATCCATGGCTATGTGCCCTGGCTTTGCCCCAGGGTCAGTAAGAGAACATATTTCATCTTCTGTTTGCCTGCCTGAGACTCCTATAAGCTTCTGAATGAAGATGAATTAGAGAGGGGTCCTGAGTCTATGAGCTTATGTTCCACCAATTTCAATTCCTCTGTTCTTTCCTGTTCCAATCAAAGCTCACCAATTCTGTTCCTTCACCAAATCCTGTGACCTTCCTGCACACATTTGTATGTTTACACACACCATCCACGAGGTACCAAAAGCAGCAATCCATCACTTAATTTAAATCTAGTCCCAGTATCTGACATAAGCCACCAAGCCTTCACATGCAGCTGTATTAATCAATCCCCTGGGAGGTAAACCTGACATGTTTATACAGATCAGTCAGAGACTGGACAAGACTTTTTGCTCACTTGCATTGAAACATGAGAAATGAAAGGAAAAGTTATCACAAGTATGTTTCCCTCACTCATAGCCTTGGGGACATTTATTTGCAGTTTTTCATCATGCATCTGAAAAGCTCGTGTTTGATAGGCAGGGTTGCAGGTGCCCAAGAGGAAAACCTGGCAGTAGGTGGTGGTTTGGGTTTGTTTTGTTGTTTTGGTTTGGGGTTTTTTTTTACTAACGATGAAAACTGTTACATTACATTTAAACTGCTGTGAAGATTAATACCCATAGAGCTTGTGTAATAATAGCTTACCTAGCAAGAACTTTTGCTTAATTTATGTGTGCAGTGATGTTTCTTTCAAAAACTTAACTGTTTTGCACAGTATCACTATAATACATAGTTTTGTATCTAGAAATCAAACTCGCAGAGATCACAATTATTTAAAAGCTCATTTTGAATGATCATAAACCCTCTTAAATATATCCGTTAAAACCAGTTTTACTGTAAATTACAGGAATCAAGAACACATAATTTTATTTGACTCGTGACTTCAGGCACACAAGCACACTGCTTTTTGAAGGAATTCATTAAACACACAGGAACTGCTCTTGCAATACATACAAAGCTGTGACACTTGTACCTGCATTACCAATATGTGCTATGTAAGCAAAGCATCATATTCTTTGCCCCTCTGAAGCAAATTCAGATATTTCGATTTTACGTGATAGAAAAGTACTTTCAGAACTAGTTTTTGCTTTATTTTCTTCACTCCTACAAAGCATCTTCTGAGATTTACTTCTGGTTTGTCACTGGTTCCTACCACAGGGATGTTACCATAACCTAAATGAATCCTTCCTAAGGAGGACCATCAGAAAGAACCTCTCTGAACATGATCAAATAAAATGCTAAATTTGACACAAAGTAAAGAAAAGCTATTTTAATAGAAAGAGGAATCTAGAGAAACACAGTATAATCAGGTAGTCTGCAATATAAATGACGGAGCTGCACAATAATGTTTCTTTTGATATAAGGCAGAGAGTTTTATTTCTCCAGGCAGATGTGATTAAGAAGGAAGAAAAAAAAATGAAAGAAAGCAAGTTCAGACTGCATGAGACTGGACTGAAACAGCTTTAAGGTGCAGAGTGAGAGGAGGTTGGAACAAAGCTCAAAACAGTAAAGGAAAAACATCCAGTGCAAGACAATAAAATAAATAAATAAATGATAAAACATGTTGTTATCAGCATCAAAAAGGTCCTCACAACATCCATCCATATTCCCTCAAAGGGAGAACTTTAGATGTCACCCATTCTTCCCTGGGTACCAAGGACAAAACCTTCGATATTTTCTCTTTCATTAAATTTTGGCATATTTTTTCCTTTGAATTCAGACTACAGATGTATGCTTTGGAAGAAAGTTGCCAAAATGCAACTCCTTAATTCATTATATACTGCAGAAAGAAAAGCCAACCTCAGCATCTGAAATTTCCACTTGCTAAAAGGTTCTTCCATTCTAATCCAGTCAAGCTGGATGGATGGAACTCAAATGGAGAGAACTAAGGTCATATTTGGGCAGGCGTTCATTTAGATTTTTGTTTTTCAGTAATGGCCTTAAAGAGTGAGGGATTTTCTGTCTGATTTCTTACTCAGAGCCTTAACACCCCCCACCCCCAAAAACACAAAAGAGAAGGTGGCAGCACTGCAGGGAAGAGAAAGCCGAGGATGGTAACAGAGAATTTGGAGACTTAAGAGGTGTCCAGTTTCTTTGACTCTAAGAGTATTTATAGAACAGATTGCAACAGAGTCACACTCAGCTAGAGCTTCCTAGTCATCTTCTGACCATGTGGAAATTCTGGAAACACTGTGAAAATAACAGATGACCTTTTATTCCCAAAGAGATTTTCCTTTAGTTATTAAAATCACGCAATGTAGAAGAACTGGTCTGCTGAAAAGCTCCTCGGAATAAAAACCATCTCTTCCTTCACATTTTAGTATGACTAAAGCCTAGTTTAATCCAGAGCCGTTTTAGAAAGGATATTTTCTTTACCACCACAACAAAACAAACAAAAAAAGCTATGAGTGACATGGCAAAAAGGAAGGTTACACAAATTATCAGTTTTATAGGCATGGAGAAAAGTAATAGAATTTTTATCTTGCATTAAGGGGAAGAAAAAAGCATCAGCAATAGAGGAAATGCAAAGGCATATTTTACAGCCTGAATAAACTTACTGTAGATCGCACTGACTACAGGAACTTATTTCTTTAAACTCTTGAACAAGATAAGAGTTTCTCAGTGAAAAAGGAATTTTACTGTATTAGACACTCTGTGTTGACTGAACAAAGACTGAAGTATTTTTTTTTTTTTTAAATAACATTAATAGAATCCCAACCCCTCCAAGCTTTGGGGCACAGTAGAGGTCATATAGACCCACTTAACGTGGTGTGAAAATTACTATTTACAAGGGCACATTTGCAATGTGTCCATGAGAAAAACAAATCATAACAAGAAATACAGCAACAGGTTTGCAGACAGCAAGATAATAGTTCTATTCCTTCAGGCATAGGAATTCAGTGTATGGAATATTCACAGGCTATATCTGGGTGTGTCGTGGTTTGAATCTTGTTTTCCCCCAGAGGCTAAATTAAGTGGTAGACCCCAAGGGGTGGAAACCCCTGGAAGTTTTGAAGTTCTGCCCAATGGGCGCTCCTGCAGAAATGTAAACATATCACAAGCTCACCGGAAGAGATGAGTTGTAGTTTGGTTGTTGTAGGAGAGGTGGCCATGTTGTAGAGCCACGAGGAAGGGGCTCTGAGCCCCTTGGGCCCTCTGGGCCCTCCCAGCCCCTGGCTGGGGGGCTGCAGGGACCTGGAACAGCATAAAGCTGGGCTAGGTGCCTGTAGTTATGCCGGGAGATGTTTTCTCCATGGGCGCAGAGCAGCAGCAGGCACTGACCAGAGAAACGGTGGCAGAGAGCCAGGAGAGATAAGAACCTGAACTGAAGGAGCAGCAGAAGCAACATGCAGCACCAGAGAAAGGACTCCTGGAAGGAGAGCCGGGAGAAAGAGAGCCAGCAGCCTGAGAGACAGAGTTCTGGGGGTAAGACTGTACCAGCCCCCCAAAACTCCTTTGAGATCCCTCTGAGAAGAGAGGGAGATGGACTCCTATTAAGGAGAAGAGTTTTAGACATGCAGCACCGGAGAGAGAGAGGAGCTGAGAAGCTCAGAGCGTCCCGGAGCTGGACCGGGACGGCCAGAGGAATGTGGGGGGAGTTGACCTTGGCTCCCCCCCCTTGCACTGCTGCCACGGTGGCAGCCTGAGAGACAGGGCACAGAGGCCCTGCAAGGAGCTGAGTCTCCTGGAGATACCAGACCGTCACGAAGACCCCCCTGTGTCTTCGTGATATGATGTGGTGATACGACCTTGTCTGGGGTTACGAAGCCCACGGAAGACCCCTCGGTTGGAGGTGATGGGGCCAAGAGAGGCTTGAATACCTCCCTCGTGAGTGCTGGCAGAAATCCAGCTATCAGCTGCTGCATGTGGAGAAGACAGACAGACTGCTGCCTCAGAAGATGCTGCTGTTCAAAGACTGAAAGGGATCTGTCCTTCTTTCCCTCCTGGACTTTTATTTGGAGGAGAGAAGAGATCTGGTCCACTGTAAATACTATATGTCATGGTAGAGATAGTTGTGATCGTGTGTATAATGTGATATGGTATTTATTTGTACAGTCATTGTAATATATTCCCTTTCCCCCACTTTGAGTCTAGTGTGTTTTGTCTGGAAAAACCCATCTCATATTAGGTTGAGATGTGGGAGGGGGAATGGAGCTAGGAGATTGGATTTTGGGGCTATCTCAAACCATGACAGGGTGCAATAGCTACAGAGGGATAGGACCAAGTTTCGTATACAAATTTTCTATATTTGGGGTTCTGTTTATCAGTAATTCAAGGAATGTATCTCGATTACAAATACAGTTCGGTCATATTTTTGGTATCTGGACAAGACTGTGGTTACTACAGAATAAAGCATTTAATGAGCTGCAAGAAAGATAGAACATGTTTCAGAAGATGCTCTACAATGTTGACAGAGGGATTTTCCAGAGCAGAGACATCAGCTGCATGGAATACAGAGACATGAAGGGGTTCAAAAATGGATGGATGCAGCCCTTTGTATTAGAGGTTTTTTCTGTCCTCCCTCGCACATAAACACTAAGCAGTTTACCAAAGAGCAGATGAAATACACAGCAGATAATACAAATGCAAACTAGTAGAAACCTGAACATTCCAGTATGTATTTAACTCTCTTTAAGAAAGACAAAGTGCTTTCTGCTCCTTATAAAATTCAAGAAAATTTTGTTCCTGGATTTTATGAACCTAAACTATTCTTGGGTTAATTTTATTTGCTATTACAGATACTTAAGATACTGATATATAGTCACAAATGCTAACAATTTGCTATCACATTACAGCTGAAAAACTGATAAATTGACATCTGAACACGAAATTCACTAGTTTATTCCAGCCCACAAAAATTCTAATAGCTATTGTATCTGAAAATGAAAAGAGAGTCTGGAGGGAAATTTCCCCTCCTCTCCAATCAGATACAGCCTGAGCAGCAAAATGTAGCAGACAGCAGACATCACAAAGAAAGTGTTTTCCAGAAGTGTCCACTGTCGGGAAACAAAGGGCACACTCTCTCTTTAGGGACCAAGTCTGTCATTTATTGCCTACTTATCAGTGCCATTTATCTGGAGATACTAATGGGACCCAGGAACAGACAGAGCCCCTCTATCAACCTCTGCCATTTGGTGACATTCCTAAGTTTAATGATTCACATTAGAAATTAAAGAATATAAGTACCGTGACAACAATACTTCCAATTCTGCTCTCTGGACATCCCACACACACATCCCTGCCTCCTTTATCTGGGCTTTCTGTGAGGAAGGATCGCAGAGCAGAAGTGACTCTTGCACCTGACTGAGCCCAGAACAAGGAGCTGAGCCTCCCTGCTGTTCACCCCAGACTGCTCACCTCTGCAGCACACAGCATGCTAAGGCCAGGGCAGGAAAAACACAAGTTAGGCTTCAGATATCTTGCAGATGTACTTGGATAGAAAAAAAAAAAAAAAAAGCTAAGAGAGCTGGAACTGAGGCAAGATATTCCAAACAGAACCCTTTGGGGACTTTTACTCTCCCAACCACTTTCTTGTCTGTTGTTCATGCATCCTGCCATTAATACTGTACAACTGAAGGCCCTACATACTTTTTCTGTCAGCCTAGCTCCCAGATATACCACCAAGTTCTAAAATGTTTAAAGCAGAGATTGGGGATTTCCCTGTTTAAGGACAAAACAGGCTGAAACAACTTCCTGAATTGAACTGGAATTCACCAGTACTGGGATTTTAATCTAGATTGGGCAAAACATAACAAAGTTATTATAAACAATGGGCAACAAACATTTTTGTCTGGTCATTTTGGGTTCTCCCACAAGAACCAACTATCCCACTGTCCTGTGATGCTTCAGGGTACATTAGCTGTCTGAAATCCATTTGTCCTGTCACATTTTTGAGACTTGACAAACTATCACAACACTGTAAGGAAGTACTATTTGGTTTTGGTGTTGGGGATTTTATTTTCATGATTTTGCAGCTCTGAAAACATATGGACTCAACAAGCACTGCTGATTATAGAGACACAAACAGAAGTGGCACTAGTTGTACACAAAACTCCTTTGTAAAAATTGGACACAAATGTTGTATGTAAAAACCCCTTTGTAAAAATTTTGCTTTTACCTTTCTCCTCAACCACTCTCTTTTCCTGTTATCATACAGGGAGCTTTGGCACACAGAAGTTAATAACTTGAGAGCCAGCAAATGATTTTATTTCTTTACCTGAAAAGACAACTTCCCAGAGCTGAAGACAACAGAATAACCAAGCTCTGCTAGAGAAAATACTGCAGTCTTACTCTTGAAGTGACTGCTAGAGCCTGTCATTTATGGCAGGGAAAAAAAATAAGGATTTTTCTTCTTTGTATTTCTAAGGAATTATTAGTACATTTCAGTTTCAAACTTCAAGAAAATCCAACTGATGAGTACCATTTCTTCCCAAAGCTGGGTCTCACAACATATTGAAAAAAAAAAAAAGGCAAAATACAGAAAAAAGAGGTACTGTGAAAAAAGGGGCTACGTTCAAGTCAGTTGTTTTTACAATAAAAAGAGAATATTCATGTGCATGAGAGCACTCATTCATACAAGATTGTTTAGCAGCTTCCATGATGTTTCTGGCTTCTTGCTCTACTCATACCTGCTGCTTACAGAGAACTTTAATTTCACAACAAGGTTTACATTAATTTAGAAAGTTCATAAAAGAAAATAAATGTTAAATCTATTTTTTCTTAGGTACCTTAGTGTACAGGTGGGATTAACCAAAGTGACATGTTAGTTGCTTCAGTGTTGCACTCCTCAGTCTGGAATAATGATGTGTACTTGGATTATTTCTCATGTAATATCTTGCAGTCATTTACTGCAGTTTGCTCACCTCTGTCACATGTAGTAGTATGTTATTGTACTATATCAATAAGGAGATACAGATTTAAAATCTGGAGCTAGAAATACAAACCAAATCGTACCTTTCAGCCAAATTAAAAAGGTGAACACCTTATCTAGGTTATCCAGATCCCATAAATTTGTAGAGGTACAAAGAATGCTTAACATGTAATCCTCATTTGTTCTAACAGATCTCAAACACTAAAGGCTCTGTAGCATGCACAGTGCCCTCTTACTATTTGAAACATTTAATTTTTCTCTCATAGAAATCAATCAGCAGTTTTCCAGTCATTGTCAGTGTAGCAAGGGCAGACTTCCACTTGTTTGCCTTAAGGAAATCTATTCTGTATATTTATATATCATGGTGTTAAATCTTAGATGCCACATCTCTCACACGCTTCAAACTCCAGTAAGTATATGGGCACTAGCAGCAGGCTGCACCCTAAATGAGTTATGGGGGAATTAAACTGTAACTGTAAACAACCAAGGTCACTAATGAGCTGAGACAGAGCACAGAATTGCTGGCTGCCTTTCAAGTTTATGGGAATATTCAAATGGATATGTTAGACTTGAGACCAGAGAACCAGATCAGTGTAATAATTAATTCATTGTTTATTTGGAAGTTGTTAGAAATTTCAAGGGTAATATCCAGAATGCAGGAAATTGGAAGTTGTGTCCATTCTGTGATCCAGTATTTGTCACAGCAGGAGATTCAGAAGCTGTCACTGAGGTCACAATTAGACATACAAATGTGAAGAGACAACCATCTCAGCACAAAGAGCCACCACACATTAAAATCTATTGCAAATGCATCAGAAACACAATGTCATGTTAATCCATGTGTAAGAAAATGGCTTTGATGCCCAGAAGTTGTCTTTGCCACCAAGGGGAATTGCAAATGGTGTCCTGATGACATTTGTTTCCGTAAAAAGAAAAATCAAGAGGGGACCAAGGCACATGCTCTCTACTGGGACAAGTTCAGAAGGGGAAAAAAAAAAAGGCAATTATATAAGTAGAAATGTTTTGACAGATTAGTACCATTTCTCTATACCCTGGAGCAGCAATCTGGAAAAAGAACTCTGCATTATTTTTGCCAGATCTACTGGTGAGTAGAAGGCTATGGAAACATGTATGCATGACCTTCAGCTTCAGATTTCAGGCTGTCACCAGGCTATGGGCAGACAGACATGATGAGTTAGGGAGCTGCTCCGTGGCCCAGTAACCCTTAAGGCCCTAACAAGTCTACAGGAAATAAATACATTTTTGCTCCTCTCCATTTTTAAGTATGAGCCTGCTCAAAAAGATAAGTGATTAGAGACATCTACTGAGATCAGAACTTTATCATCTCACTATGTCAGTGCATCCAATTTGACTTTCCAAAGGGAAATGTATGACACTGGCTTCCCTGAAGTGGGAAAAGGTTCTCAAAGAAAGCAAAAGAAAGGAGATGTTCTGTCCCAATTACCTTCCTCTCAGATGGGCAAACATGAATGAACTTTTAATTTGCTCTGTGAATCAAAAGACTGAGTCATCTGGTTTGGTCAACCATATCACAAAAGCCACTATATATTTAATATGATACTTTCCTACACACAGTACAGATCTGTCTTCCCATCCTTTGCACCACAGGATCTATTTAAAGCCAGACTGTTATTCATGAAGTCCAATATATAACATAAGTAGCATTGTGGCCATTGCTATCAGCAACACACTTGTTCACAGTGTAGATATAATTTTGAAGTTCTATCAGTGTTTATAGAACAAATAAGCCTTTATCATTTTTTATTTAGTCCTATTAAAATAAATACCTTAATAAGTAGACAACTAACAGGTAAAGCAGGGTTTACTGTAGTAAAACAAATTAAAAGAGTGTGAAGGAATCTATTCTTTAATATTAGTGCTTGTTAATCTCTTTTAGTTGTTCTCTCCTACCACAAAGGCAAAAGCTACGGATTCAGAACACATTAGCATTTGACCTGTATTCCAAATGGACTCATCAGGAATTTAAACTACCAATATTAAGGTGATCCTAAAATTGTTACATTACTATAGAAAGAGCATTATGTATTTCATTGGACTAGTAGTTCCAAACAATGCTCACTTTGAAATAACCTTAATGTGTCCAAAAACCTTGTGCTAGTGTGCGTTTTATGCTAAGGCTAATATTATACCTTTGCAGTCCAAATCAAACATATGCATTTGAATTGAAAAACTATGCATTCTTTCTTAAAAAAAAACAAACACCAAACACCAGCGAAAACAGGTGTGTATTTTTTCCCCATTTTTAAAAATCAATGCTCTGATTTGTTGCTTCATTATTTCAAATTAATTTTAGCCAAGCCATTTCTTCCTGGTCAAGAAATAACACATAAAAATTCATTCAATATTTACATATTAACAACAGTATTATCACTTCACCAAAATTAAAATAGAATCATGTAAGAAAAGGAGTGTTTTGAAACCCTTCAGTACTACACTTCAGTACATTCAGGTACACCCAATGTGCAGACACGCAGAGCACAGAATGCTCACAGCACAAGAATGTTCCCCAGCACACAGCTCTCATCACAGCTGGCACACTGTAATCGTGGAGATGATCCACACCTTGGGACCAGTCTGAAACTTTGACTGAAAACTGGGTAGGCAGCCCCCTGGGCTTGACTTCCCCAGCAGAGAAGTATGTGCTGCACAGATGAGCTCCACTAAAAAAGATGATGGTTGAAGCTGAGGAACTTGATCTCACACCCTTGAAACTGCTGCTGCCAGTTAACACAGCTGAGGAGAGGATGAAGACACAATAAACAGATTCCTGGGGAAAACTCCTAATTTTACTCAAGTCAAAGCCAAAAAACTGAATGTAAGTCTGTCCACATCATTTAAAGTTTATATAGAAGATGTGATATCCGTCATCCAGGTCAAAAAATATCTGAGGTGCATACCCTTATGCCTGTAGGGTTTTATAAAACTTGACATTTAAAAGTTAGTAATAAAGTATATAAAACTATTTGCCCCTTAAATAAAGATTATTTATTCACATTTAGGCAAAGTTAAATTCTTACAAAGTTGTATAATTCACATTAGTTGCAAAATCTGATCCTGAGAAGCAGCTCTTTCTTAAAGTATGAAGTATGTTTTCTCAGATGTAGTTCTTGGTTGACTTACAATCTCTATGAAATCAAGGCTAGAGGCAATGAGACAGCTCAAAATAAAATGAAACCTCAAAAAATGCTTGCTTCCCTGATTATCCTTATATTTTCCTGAACACGGCATGTTAAATATTCAATGTTCAAGCTGCAAATTTCAAAGCTGATACAACACATAGTTCCAAATCCTTGAAAACAGAAGTTTACAAAAGAAACTTCAATAGACCTTGAACAACAGCACCTCACAACTCCTTCATAATGCAACCTGACTGCTATTGATTTAAGGCTGCTCTGTATTCTGCTTAGCTCTGCCTCTTCATTTGAGTTTCTTGTATTATCCTCATTAATTAAACTGGTTTTGTGTTAGTGCAATGACAGCTGAGCAGTACCTTTTGAATACCCAACTACTGTGCCCTCTTTAGCAGGGAGTTTCCATGACTGCTAATGACCAGTTTGTGTCCTAGTGGGTACTTTTGCATCACTGCAGGTTTTGTGTGGTGGCTTTCACTGTGCCCATGTCAGGCCTTCAACTGCCAGAGCAATACACTCAGGTGCTCATGTGAATTTTATCCTCAACAGGATTCACGTTACAAAGGTATTTTTGTTGTTTTGACGTTCAAAAACATTTTAAATGCTCACTATGGGTTCTATTTACCAGTCTTATAAATACA
Organism: Manacus vitellinus; assembly: GCF_001715985.3. NCBI lineage: Eukaryota > Metazoa > Chordata > Aves > Passeriformes > Pipridae > Manacus > Manacus vitellinus. Next base: position 2,757,646 of record NW_021940603.1, on the reverse strand, counting down.
AAGGTTGCTTACAACTCCAAGGCACAGTCATAGGAGACAGAGGTTACAATCTGCTGTGTTCACTGACAGGAAATGTTATCTACCTACAGCAGAGCACAGATCACAAACCAAGTAAATGACTGGGGTTCATCTAAGTGCAACTTACTCTATTCAACTGATTCTGGTTTGTCTTAATTGTAAAAAGATGGCTTCAACACTTCCCAACTTGTGCAGTTTGAAGACTTGCCACTTGAAACAAAAATTTAGAATTAACAGTGTTAACACTGACACTCATGCTTGAACATGGCTTCAAGAATTACTGATAAACACTTATTTCCAAACCCTTTTTCCTAGTGATATATCTACAAAGAGAATTCACATTTTAAGGTCCAAGTACAGAAGTGTAGTAGTTTTGTGTAAGCAACATAGCAGAGAATGTACACCAAGTGGTCTGCATGGATTCAAGTAGATATTCAGTCAGAGGACTCAAACAGCCACGCAGGGAATCTGCAGTTGTGCCAAATGCAGGAGGTGACAGTCAGCAGCTCAGTACTCAAAATAAATCAGTTACTTTCATTTGATAGCAGAGAAAACATCAGCACTCAGTAGAGCACTTTTTTTCCCCTTCATATTTATATGAAAATATTAAGAATCAGAAAATAAAATATAGTTTTTAATTCAGACCAGAAAAGAGAAATGAGGAAAAATACCGTTGTACTGTTTTGCATAACGTAAGACTCGGATCAATACTTTTACAGCAAAGTAGAAACCCCACTGAAATCTTATATTTATAAAGATATGTCAGCATTCAGATTGCTTATTTTATCATTGTATCTTCCAACTCAAAAAGTGTTTCAAACTAAAATGTCAAATAGTGGTGTTTTGATGGTCAGTTCAAATGTTATCCAACTTCTCAGGTTTAAGACCTGTGGAGCTGGGCATCTGAACTGGGAAAGGTGCAGTGCAATATCTGAGTCCACCCTTCTCAAAAGAATAAAGCACTTAACAGAAGTCTCAAACATTGTTATCAGCACTTCATGTGTTTCCTAGAGAACCAACAAACCAGACACCACATTTAACCTTCCTGTTTTCTTGATGTGCAGACCTCTCTTCTCATTTAAAATGTGGAAGTTGCCTGAAGCTTCTGCCATTATGAATCCCTCTATAGTTCTTACTACTAGCTACTGCTGTGATAATCCAGAATTCTTCCCAAAATATCAGTGCTACTTTCCATGGGGTTTTGTTGTTGAGTTTTGGTTTTTTTTGGTTCTGGACTCATTCTAGATTTCCAAATAGCAAGTACAGCAGAGTGCTTTTTGTGATAATTAAATATTTTCTTTTACTGACCCATGCAAAAGTTTACCTGATACTAGATGACAGCATAAGGTGTACAGAAAATTTTATACTAAAATCACTTGGGAAATTAAGTTAACTTAGGTTACAGCTTCATATCATTGAACTGTGTTTCTTAACCAGAACCTACAATACACCTTCCTAAAGGAGAAAAAGCTTTTGCTTAGTCATGAGCTCTAAAGAGCATACTTTCATTTCTCTTTCAGGATCACCTGTGACTGGCTCAAGTTCAACAACATTTTTAAGCAAAGGGTCAGGTTCAGTTCCAGTTCAGGAGGAAAATAAAACAACTATTTTGAACCAGTTCTCAATTCAAGGTTGTGCTCAAGAGAGTTCAAGTTATGGGTCTACATTATAGTTCAGCTGAAAAAAAATAGTAAGGAAACTAACTTTTAGCTTGGTTCAGTTCACCTCTGTGACCTAGGTATTAAATAATTTGAAGCTCAAGAGGCTTCCATTACCCATCCAACCAACATCCCCAGTGCAAGTGCAGTCACTTGATTACCTTTCAGGTTGCCAGGGAAGAGATGAGAAGTTCCCAATGAGTGGTGCTCATCCCTCAAAATGTGGTATGGTTTGGGTTTTATTTTTATTTGTGTGGGGTAAAAAGCAGGGACAAATGATGGGTTTTGAAAACAGTTGCCATAACCACTGATCACTGTAGCTCACACCTCCTGAAAGGTGAAAATAAGCAGCCAGAAAGGCTTAACCACTTTAACCTAGTCCGAGTGCAACACATCAGCAAAAAAGAAGTCAGCATCTCAAATGGATCACAAGCTCTGGTTGATTGTATTTGGGTTTCCTCTGCTACTATACCATTTTACACATGGAATAAACAATGTGTACTCATATACTTAAAATGTATGTGTTTCTCCCCAGTCTGGTGAAGCTACATTCTCAGCTCTTTGAAAGATTAGGAACCTTAAATAGAAATGACCTTTCTAATGACTTATTCACTAGGCAGCTTTTGCATAAAAATGCTGTAACGCTTCTAATTAGACACATAGCACTTTTAGAATAAATTGAAATGTTTGTAACAGAGATCTTTCTACATGGAGGAGGATAACACTTAGCAAACCAGCTTTATGAAGGAAAGTAACAGATCTTGATTGTGGACTCTCTGCTAGAGGTTTCCTGGAGAAGAACTCAGTCACACGGTCCCCCTTCGGCAGGAGGAGAGAGTGACCAAGTTTCCTCTCTGTGTGCCAAGGCAAAAAGACCTTCATTTCAAAACTCCTGCAGTTTATATGGGCTCGGGGAAGGGACGTGATTGAACCAAGGTCCAGTTCCTTTGTAGCCAGTGCTCTGCTTCTAATGTGTCTGAGTTCAAAAGGTGACAAAGTACACAAAATTCTGTGTCACTGGATGCTCATCTTTATGCTGCAAAGTTTTCAGGTAACTCTTTCTCAGGTTTTAGGGGGATTTGGAATATCACTGCCCAAGCAGTGCTCCTAGTGAATGCCTTTGCTCAGAGCAAATTCTTTCCTCCCAGCAGTTAACCTTTTAAGCAATGAACTACACCAATCAGCTTACATCCATCATCCTGGAATTTCACACCTAAAACCTCCCCATTATATTCTAAAATCTTGCCAGGCAAGAGTCAATGCAAACTGTACAACCTCCCTGTAACTTCCCTGCACAAGGCTTTATCTATTTCTATGTATGGTACATTGCACACTTATTACATTTAACAGCAGGCCCCTGTCAAGTTTTGCCACACTTTAAAGATAGGTAATTTTGAGTCCTAATGAGTAGTGTTTAAAATGGTTTAAACACTATTTATTAATAGGAATGGAATTCATTCCATTACTGTCTTTGCTGCACCGTGGTGATAAAATTTTAAGTTCTGTGGCTTTTCTTTCCCCCAGCAATGTGGAAGAATAACAGGGGCAGCAAAAGACTACTTAAGCAATAAACATTCTGCAGAGTCATTGATCCCATAAAATATTACAACTGCTAAAGGATGTAATTCACACTGTATTTTATCAATTTTCTTCAGTGCAATGAATGATCCGATTTTAGCATTTTTACAATACTTAATTCTCCTTCCATATAACACTTTGCTGGCATTAAAAAGATTTTCTTCTGCAAAGTTTTGAGTGAATTCCTTTTGTTTGAAGTTTAAAAGAAAAAGATGCAGATGTCAAACACTGTATGTAGCATCTCTAGGACAATAAAACAGCTTGTTTTTAATCACATTTTTTTCACAGCATACTAGAGGAAAAAAGATGGGTTTTGGTTTTAACTACTTACCTGCCTGTTTTCAACTCCCATGAAACTAGCAGGAAATGAGGATAAATCTTGGCTTTTAGTAAGATTTGGTGTCAATCAATCTATTATGTCTGAGAAGTTTACTATGTGGAAATGTACCCTAAGAGAGATAAAAATGCCAAAACAAAATTCCATAATATATTTCCTGGAACATTTCAGAATGTGAAATGTTTTTTATGCTACAGGAATTATTTTTAAAAAATGTACAATTTAGCTTCATGTTAATATTTCATGTCAGATCAGGAGCCTGTGCCACACAGGAATTTACCAGTGCCCCCATCTTGCTTTGCTTCAGTTCACATCACACAGTGGCTTCAAACTCACTGTCAAAACCAAGTTTTGTGCCTTTCTGCCAATTACAATCCCTCAAAATCACTTTGTCATTTCCTCTCTGTCTCGTCTCATGTTAATTCTTTCACAGTTTGGTTCCTTCACCAGCAACTAAAGAACTGCAGTGATGGAGACACAGGACATGCCCTACAAATACACACAGCGGGAGGTCCAGAACAACTTCTAATTCCAGAAAGCTACACAACAGTAATAGCTCAGGTGACCCATTTTTCACTAACATAATCTCAAAGGATACAAAACTAAACTGCCATTTCAAGAAGAATGATCTTCATTTTAAAGCCATTTTTTTTTCATCACAACCTATTTTTTCTAATTCATTAATTTATTTTAATGAAGGAAGACCAGGGGGAAAAAGAAAGAACAAAAACACTAAAATTACTGGTCTACTGCTAAAACTTGGTGGGTTTTAAAGACATATTATTTCAAAAGAAAAGCTGTTTTTTATCTAAACACTTGTCCTTTAATCCTAAACATATAGTTTGGTGAGGAAGACTTAGCAATTTGTAGGCAGTTCCATGCTGATGATCTCATCCTACACAGCACATGCTAGGGATGGTGTGTGCTGGTTCATGATTTGAACACAAAATCCGTATCACAGAAAATGATCCATTCTCTGCCCATCTGTAGCCGCTGTGGTCCCTCGTGGGCTAGAGGAGAAGAAAAAAGAGTGCTTAAAGCACATAGGCAGCAATAAAATTTGCCCTTCTTTGCTTTGTTTAGCCCCAAAGAGCAAATGAAAGATGATGATGTGACCATAATACAGCAAAAAAAGCAAAGCAGGTGGCAAGATTTAGGGTTAAGAGGAAGGCTTGAAGGGGATGGATAAGAGATAATAGGAAATCATTTATCCTTGAGTAAGGCAACATTTTTATTTTTTTCAGAAAGGTTCTGATTCAGGAAAACATTTAATCCTGCTATGCTGAACCAGGGGTTCTATCTCTGCAGTGGGGCAGATATCCTTCAATCTCAGTGTGAGGGTGAAGAGACAAGGAAATAACATCATGCAATGGCTTTGTAATGGAAAAACTGCTAAAACCAGTAATGGTTTTACAAGCCCAATGATTTCACAGCATTAAAATCTCTTATACATTTATGAGATGCTCAGCCTTTCAACTATCAACCTGAAGAAGGTTTTTCCCATATTCCAAAAAAATAATACCATCAGAATCAATGCACTTCTATAATATAGGGAAGAGATTGTCCTTATAGGACTTGCTGCCAGGCACCTGCTTTGGTGTTTTCTGAACCCCTCTAACCAGGTCATTTCAGCCAATTGCAGTCCATTCTGTTTAAGGCCATCCTACGATGTGAGGAGAGCATGCCAAAAGCAAAATGATACCACTGTGGGAGAGGAAAAAGGATCCAGCAGGGATCTGTTTGGAGAGTAATACTGCTCAAAACAGCAAAGGTACTCCAAGTGAGTTCACCACAGCCAGCATCCAGACCCAAGGAGACAATGGCTGGAAGCTCCTGAAGCAGAAAGGGGGACCCTAATGAGAATCTGTTTTGTGTGAAAAGGTGGTGCTGAAGGATTCTTCCCTATTTCCACCAAGAAAGAGTCTCCTCTCCTTTCTCCTAGGCACGTAGAGCCTATGTAGCAGTTCAAATTCCTCAAATGCACAGGTACCTGTAGTCACTGCACAAACAAGTTAAAAAATCCAAACACCTCCAAAACTGGAGTACAAGTCATCAAATCCTTAAATTCATGTTATGACCCTCTGTGGTACACATGACACATCAGGTCTCAAAGGTGTGGCTCTGATGGAGGCAGTGCCCAGCTGCAGTGAGCAGCACAGCATTCCAGAGGGAGGAAGGGCACACTCCCAGTGCCCACAGATCCAGCTCACCCTGAAAGGCACAGACTGCAACACCAGGTACTGCTGCACACAAAATGAGTGGCCCAGCCTTGATTAAATAATCAGAGAACAGATTGCAGACTGTGCTGCCTGTGCTGTTCCCTTAAATCACCCTCACATTAAAAAGAACAAGTGGGAAGGAAAATCTGCACTGAAATCCGTGAGAAGATTTCCTGCAATTTGGTCATTTGTGCAAAAGGGAGAGTTGAGCTCCAGATTTGTGTGTTAGATATTTTTCTTTCATAAAGCTGATCTTTAATTAGTATTGCAGACTAGCCACAGCGAGGGATGCTGGAATGACTAGTAAAATGTCCCTATCCAAAATATGCTCATACCAAAGAGCAGATGGCTTAATAAAGAAACTATTACGCAGCACAAGGATTTTCTACAATAACATAATGATTCTCTTTACTACCGGAATTATTAATTTCCTGGGATGTTTGTGATAAAATTTAGTTAAAGACTTGGCTGGGCTAAGCATTCATTTCCAACTAAAATGTTGCTTGGTTTTACTCAGTTCAAAGCCAACTGCAAGAATAAAGGGTGGCAATGTTGTTCTAGAATACTCTTCCAATTTAGGATCATAGCTTTGATATCACAGTAGAGAAAGGGAGGTGGTTTTATCCATCAGTAACAGATGGAGATCACAGTCCTACAGTAAATTCCTTGTGGATGATCTCTTCAAGGGATTCTTTGAGAACAGAGAAAATGGTTATTTCTAGATGTTGTGCATTCTAGTTTGACAGAAGCCTCATTCCTGAGAAAATTATATTTGGTTCACCAGTGAGACCTCTGTTCAATTTTTTCGGGTCTTTATTATCACTTTTGCCATTAAAGTTCCCCAGGTTTTCGAGATTTGAAATGAAAACTTCCTTTTCCCAAAGAGACCAGAAAAAAAGTAATAAAAATAACTACTTGCTTTCTTTTAGCATTTCATCTGGAAAATCCATATATGCCTAGAACTATCTGCTGTATTATTGTGTGCTGCCAAAAAACAATCTGTGACTGAGTACTATAGGAGGAAGTAGTCTTGGACGTTCCTTATCTTATTAAGGAATGAAATGGGGACCAAAAAGATGCTTTGGGGGGGAAAAAAAAGATGGAGGAAGAAGAAAAGAAACATTATATTAATTGCAGACGTAAATAATTCTACCTTAAGTTTCACCTCTGATTCAGATGAGAACTCTGAACTCTGTCTCCTGCACTCAAAGTGAAATCTCTCTAATTTTCTTTTTCTTATAAATTCTTCTGCTAAAGATGGTTTTATCTGGTTAATTCTGAGCAGAAAGAGAATGATAGACACTCTCGACAGTCCACTGGTGAGGGCACTTGCTTGGGATAAAGGAAGGGAAGGTTCAATTTCCTGTTCCAATGAATATTTCACTGTTTCTTCAAAATACAGTAAGGGAAGAAAGTGCTAAAAAACACCTTATTGGTTAGTGTACTTGTTTTGGACACTGAAGACCTCACCTGAGTGCTCTGTACCAAGGAAGCCTCCTGCCTGCCCACACCACCTACTCATCCCAGCACCATCCTTCATGTCCAGACTCTCTTTGCCCTCCTGTGACCAGGAAGGACAATTCAAGATTGATGAAACTGTTCAATTTAAAGTAGAGAATTTCCATTACAAACAGAATGAATCTACATAAAATAATCTAGAGCTACTGAATAATTAGATACAGATGGATTAGACTTTGAACTCATCCCATAGTCTGGAAAACTCTGTAGACTTCAATAAACTTTACTGATTTGCTTCTACATCAACTATATCAACCTAAATCTGATTGATAAGGCAGATATAGGCTATTTGTCCCCTCTTCTACCACAGAATTCATCTGCTCTCACAGGTACTGAAAAATATTCTATTTCTACCCATTTTGTTGTTAATTTTCTCATGTGTAAAAATTCTAAATGCATGTACATCTTCATCTATTCTCAATTTACATGTAAGTACTGAATTACTATATCCAGCCCTATACGTGGATTGTTTGTTCTAAATTGTTTCTAGAGGAAAAGCAGAACAGGATCATTTAAAAAATTGAAGTTACTTAATGCATTAAGCATTTTTAACGTTTTAAACATTAAGCATTTGGTAAACAACTGGTAAAATACCTTGAAAACATAAATTACCTAAATCAAAGGAAACTAAGAATACGTAATAAAAATTAGAATAGTCAGACCTGTCAGGAAGAGTTCTGAATAGGAAAAAAGGAAAGAGTGAAGATTAAGGATAATTACAGCAGAACTTTCCCACAGAAAAGTTACTTGCACTGTGTCTACTTTCCAGACATCTCTCAAAAGAGAAGATAACAATTCAACTCCTGCTTTTTGATTTACTTTCCTTTATTTTGCCAGTTTCTAAATCCTCTTTTATATGCTTCCAGATCACATCTATGTTGCACTTCCTTTCAAAACACAACAGATTAGAGAGAAAATTGCAAGTATCAAATAAAACACAGAAAAACACTTAATCCTATTAAATCAAGAAAATAAGAGAATATATAGATATATAAGAGAATATATGGCTATATATATTTATTTTCACTTAACAGTCGGGTCTATATATTCATTTTTCTAAGGAAGATGAGAAAATTCTGTATCAACAACAAAGGTTTGGACTACCATTAGTCTCTCTATCACTTACTTTAAACAAGATCACAAAAGAAAACCATGCAAACCCAGGAACGATCTCCCTACAAAAGACAGACCTTTTTCTGTATCAAATCAGTGGTCTATAAACTCATGAGAAAAGAAATGTTTTTCAAGTGAGTTAAAAGTGTAAATGTTGGCAACTAAAAATAGCGTAAAGGAAACCAAATTCTGAGACACCAAGTGGAGGTATTTTTCTATTTTTTTTCCCTTTTCTTCCCAATTTTATAGATAAACAGAAGTCTCAATAAAAGATGAGAAACCTCAGCTTTAGAACTCTCATCAGACCCTGTAAATATTCTCATCTAATCTGTTTTTAAGACACTACCCTGGGAAACAGCAGGATACAAAAAAAGGATGAGCTGTTAATAACATTTTCGTAGGAGAAACTGAACAAAAATAGAAATAAACAACAGAATGACTGAGGTCAAAATGAAACTTGCAGTTCAATGAATGCAATTTTACAGCCCCAGCTGCATTGATAAGTCACAGTATCATGCTGAAGACTATGTGGATTTTTCCACTGGTGGGGTTGTATGGGGGTTAGTTGGATTATATCCCAACTAAAACTGAAAGCCATAAAGAGTCGTTTGGAAGATGGTGGTTGCAGAGGATTCACTTCAACTATCCTGCATCAATTCCTACAAAATGTAATTGGGTGCAGAAGCATTAAAAGCCTTGAATTACCCAACAAGGTATCAGCTACAGACTGGCTGGTATCCAACAGAACAGAAACATCTCTAACACAGCATTTAAGACTATGCAAGTTCATAGGCTTTGGGAGACACGTGTGAAATTACTGCCCTATATCAACGTATGCTCTTTCATAGAAAATACATAAAATTTCCTTCTACAGTAACTGAATAGTTTTTGAAATGCTGGTTGGTGTTTTTATTTACTAATTTTTAATTTATTTTGCCCTAGGCATTGTATAACAGTAAATAACTTGCAGTTATTTACTGCAAGTATTTCAGCAAATGCCTTAATTTTACATGAAAATGTCTGTGAACTTTATTAATAAATGATGTCATTCATAAAGGTAGGTTACTATCTAAATATTGATGCTCAAATCAGTTTGGTATAACTGCATTTCTTGTGGTAACCACAAACATTACAACTCCTGAACTATATTTGGTAACACAGTGTTTACTCATCTTTAAGCACAGAGCAAATCACACCTGAAACTTTTCTATTTCAAAGCACAAGTCAGATAGAATCTGTCCCCATTGGTCAACCCAACCCAACTGGTTAACTTCGTAGGAGTCACTTTTGAAATGTCAATTGAATTATTTACATCTGAATTGACCTTTTTTTAAAATTTATGAAATTCAACTCAGATACCTTCCCATCCAGACTGTTTCCCGCAGATTTTATTCTCAAACTGTATGGTGGTGTCTTTCTCTTCAGTTGCCTTTAATTTTCAAGCCACACTCACCAAGTGATATGTCCCACTAGGTGTTAAACTCTACTTCCTTTGAAAGCAGCAAGGAAAGTCCTTAAAGATTTCTGCAGAAGCACTGATGTTCATCTTCCAACACCCTGATGTGACCCTGCTCTGTCCTTAGAATTATGACAAGTCTGGTAGTCTGTACATGTCTAACAAAATGTTTCTTATAGCCAGGGATGGCAGAACACAAACAACTAGAAATGTAACCTCTGTCACCAAGGCTCAGACACGCCCCAGGAGCAAGTGAAAATGAAACTCCACACCGCACTCCCACACCACCACCAGTACAGCAGTGTGGTAGATGTCTTGCTAAATGAAATCAATCAGAAATACAAAAAAGAACAGAACCAAAAGATGACACTCTAAGGTTCTTATTGCTGAAAGCGCATTAACACAAAATAAAGTGGCAGCTAAACGGGCGCAGTACCGGATACGTCAATTAAAGAGAATGGTCTTCAAAATTCTTAAATTGATGCTATACAGTCTAGTCATGAGTATCAGATCTGAAAATTAACCTCTTTTGACAGGCTATTATTTAGGAGTGTGATTCTGCAACCACAAGTGAACCAGGTTTGGATATTGCAATAGTTTGGATGGAGAGCGCATTTATCAGCTTGTCTGGCATATGAATAGAGGTTTGTAGAGCTTAGGACAAGCAATCAAACATCCCTGCAAAGTTTCAGTCATGGTCTTCAAATTAGTAGAGTTCAGCCAAGAGTCAAATGACTACAACTATTTGTGTCCTTGTAGGATCAAACTCCATGAGTGCAACAGGCTCGAGTCAGGATAACTGGGGGTTGCTGCTGGTCACAGTGTACAATTGAAGAAAGAAACATCCATACAAATATCCCAAAATACTATAGTCATCCTTAGTAATTAAGTAAGCACATCAACTGAAAAAATATTACTGACATCCATCTATTTCACAGAAGATCATGTCTGAACTGCACCAACACCTTTTCTATGGAATGCTTAGAGAATTCATTCTTATTTGTAGAGAACGTAAAAGATCTGTCCCATAAGAGGCAATGATTTTATGCCTTCTATGCCCTTTGACTGTGAGAGTAATATTCAAAGATTCAATTACTCTTTAACTTCTATTTAGAGGAGAAAAATTTTTCCACTCCCCCTCCCTGTCACTCCCTGTTAACTTTATTCTGTTTCAGTTGAGTATTTCTACCCAATGTCTCTGTATTACATAAAAATTAACTGCCTCCAGATAAGTATGGTTCAGTTTGCCTGATATTATAAAACACTGACGATGCTGATTTATAGCATCACTCAATCAAAAGGTTCTCAGAGGATGGTTGAGTGGCATTTTAATTTCATACAACAAAGAAAATTCTAGGGTGCCACTGGAGGAAATTTAAATAGAAGAAAATTATTACCAAGCACAGAAAAATGGTACAGTGTCATATTCATTCATAACCCAACAGAGACATAAGCCTACCAAAAGCTTGGGTTCAGTTTTATGCAAGTACTCAAACTGATTTTAAAACAGTTTTGAATTTACGAACAATCAAAAAAGATATAATTATGGGCATTTTAAAAAGCAGAAATCAAAAAGCTGTTTAATGCTGAGGTTCCTACACAGTGTGTTAGAGAATTTTGCAAAGGCATTGGAGTGAGAAACTATTTTATTCTGGTTAATGAAAAATATATTTGATAAGCTATTGATAAAATGCTTTCATTAAATTTTTTTAAGTGTATTATTTCAATAAAGTAGTATTTTATTTATTTTATATTTAATAAATAATTTATTTAATAAAATTAGTCTTTTATTTTAAAAAACCCAAACCTGTTGTGACAGGATAAATTCCATGAGAATTCAGGGCCTCTTTCGGTGCTCACTAAAAGTGATTTTAAGCCACAAGCCTTGACAAATTGTCCAAATACTCCCATCATAAACCCTTGATAAGAAGGATATTACTCAAATGACTTCAGAGGGTAGATCCAAGTATAGACCCCACAAAGCAATAATCCTGGGCTGCTCAGCTTATTGTGCTGCCCAAGAGCCACCACAGTGAAAGGTTTGGAAAAAGCCCCTCCTGCAGGAGCAGCCTGTGAGCCAAAGCTGGGTCTTTCCCAGCAACACAACATTAGGCTGCCATCTTGGCTGACAATGGCTCTATTTTCCAGTCGGCAGCACCACGTGTTCCCAACCTTACTGTAACCACCATGACCCTATGATTTCCCACTCCACCTTCTCAGCAATTTGTGAAAAATCAGGAAACAGAGCAATACAACAAAATCCACACACAAACTCCTCCCTGATGATGCAGAGACAAAACAACTTCTCTAGGCTGCGATGCCACAGCCAGTTGATAAATTAGTAGGAGATTCCGAGCCCTTCAAACAGCCCTGGGGCAAGTGCTGGCAGCAGGGAGGGAGGACGCAGCTTCCACAGATTTTGGGAGGACTCACTGTCTCAACTCAGTGTTTTTGAGATCCGTTTGCACAAACAGCAAAAAAGCATCTTTACTATTTATTGCAATTGCTCTGAACCAGGACTATTATGGAAATGTGAGCTAGATTCCATCTCCAAATAACCAGGAGATGCCAGCTAAGTTTCAGTTCCAAAAACAATTTATTGGCAATGGTGCATGAACCAGAATGAACACAGCTTGATTTACATCTCAAGCTGAGCCTGTAGCACTGACAAAACAACAATAACAAGAAATCCTGAAGTGCTTTACTTGTAAATTAAACAAGTGTATCCCAGAAGCACTTCTCTGCAACAAACATCAAATGCTACAATGCTGCACACTCAGTTTCAGGTTATTTTATCTTTCATCTTAAAAAACAAAACGTATTTCCCATACAGAAAATGCAGAACTCAAAAACAGACAACTGGTCTACAGTGATGGTCTCTGTATTCTATTTCTGCCCATGTAAGAAAACAGCTCAAGTCAAGAGTTAATCATCCCTTAACACATAAAAATCATCTTCATTATATGACACCATACTAAATCTCAGAAAGAGGTAATTTGTAGTAGATGGTAAAAATTGATGATGGCACATGCCCCAGGATGTTGTTTTGGTTCTGAACCTCACTGGAAGCCAGAGCAGTAGAAAAACAAATCCAAACAAGTATATATTTTAAGGAAGAGATAAAACAGATGACAATAAAGCAGATTATGTGAACTGAAAAGTTAAAATCTAGATTAGTTTCTGGCTTACTATGGAACCTAAACTTGTTCAAATTTGTATTTTATTGAACTGATACATGTACAGATATAATTTTCCAAGTGTCCTTTCCAGGTCACCATCACTGAAGTATATTAGACCATAGTCTTTGACATGCAGCTACTTTTAAATAAAAACAGTTTCAAAAGAAACAAAAAAGACCACTTGTCTGTGCAGGAGCCTCAGAATATCCAAACAAACTATTCCATCAATTCAGTTGTGGAAGCAATAATCCAGGTTGGAAGAGCAATGGACAACATCTCAACAGGAATAATATTTTACACCAATTGTCTGTGTAAAGAAACAGGAATTATATTTCATCGAGATGCTGCAATGTCCAGGGACTTGATCTGATTTAACAGGATTAAGCTACTTTTCCTCTCTCCGTTCTGAGCAATGAGAATGAGAAGTCCTCCATTTACCCCTATAGAGAAGGCCAATATTTCTTGTATCTCACTGAGTTTTCCAAGGCACAGCAGCTTCAGCTGTTCAGGAGGGCTCCAAGTTCTGGAGAGATTTCTCATCTCCTGTATCTTCTGGCTAAAGCATTTACTTTCATCTCCTGCTGTATCTGCTCTTTTCAAATTAACTGTGATACTGCAGTACAGGTAGTAGAATATGTTTTCAAAAAGCTATAGCACAAATTGTCTCTGCATATAACAACATTGAGGGAAAACTACTTTCAGCACTTCAGGGCACTTTCTTAGATATCATTATGAGAATTATCTTATTATGTTAATGTTTTGCACTGAAGCTCTAATTAGTCCAGGATCTCCAGAGTGATACTGAAAGGAACAAACAATTAACTACCAGCTAGAAACATTTAGGCATAAGGAAAAAAATGAGAAGTTCTGGGAGACCATCATGGCCAGTCTTCAGGAACGAAGATTTGGGAAAGGTCTCTACCCACATTTGTTACAAGCACACTGGTGATACAGGGCTTTGCAAATGCGGGTAAGGCCTTCGAGCCTGGATTTTTTAGGCGAGACACAGTGTGCGCTGAACTGAGCCCAGGGTTTAGAGTTGTCCTTCTCTCCTGTGTGTTCCGGGGCTCCCCTCTCATCTCCCACCATGGCACTGTCCACACAGGCAAAGCTCTCACTCTCTCACTCCTTTCCATGCCCGGGGCCGGCCGGGCCTGCGCCACCACAAAGCACACGTTCCGGGCTCTGAGAGACCAGTCTCAAAAAAATTAACAAATCCTTTTATATTGATTGAAATGGCAGAAACGAGAGGTTTCTCTCTGGTTTCCCATAAAATAGAACTTGCCCCATTTAGAAGCATGTCATTGGAAAGAGGGGAAAAAAACACCTTTGAGGATTAAATATTAGTGTTTCTGCTCTGCGTTTTATAAATTATCTTACCATTTCAGCACTGATTAGACCAGTAAAGACACCACAGCAGCAATAAAGCTCTGACTGAAACAGTGGCACAGTTAGTAATTAAGGATTTGGGGGATTAGGAGATTTTATTCTCCATCAAGCTCCTCAAATAAAAAACCAGGGAAAAATATTTTAAGATTATTTCCTAGCAGCCTAATCGAGAACTGGAATTGAGTTCAACAAAACATAGAAACATTCATGCTTTAAAGATTTTCACCACAGCATTTCAAAAGACTTGGGTAGGAGAAAAACTTTGAAGAACAACTTGCAGTCTGTTGGTTTGTTTAGGCTTAAAAAACAGTACTAGAACACTTGCCATGATTAGCATAATAGACAGTTGAAACTACTGTATGCAATGTATAAGAAAACTACTTAGTTTTGATACCAGCTGTTTTGAACTCCACTGAAATAGTGGGTACATGACTGAGTCGTTTAATTGAATAAAGACTAGTTTATAGTAGCAAAAGAAATGGCAAATAATTGCATTCAATTAATTCACTTGGGATTCAGCTTGTTTTCTGCTTCCTTGATATTAATGAAAAGAAATCTAATTTGTTCTACATGGCAAGAGATGTAATTTAGATGCTTATTAATGCACAGTTCTGGTAGTAGCTCTCTGAGAAATGTAGGCTTTAAAATGTTTGTTTGGTAACTCCAGGAAGCTATAAGTGTAACAAAACATGTTTTGCATCCAAGTATAATAAAATGGGGAAAAAACTGTTTCTCACTACAAGCAGCAGATCTGTAGACTTTATCTGAACTTGGAAAGAGATCTTTTGTAATGGTATGACTTTTAAAACAGATACATCAATACAGTATTTTTTGAACTTTACTGTAAATCACACTTAAAATTAAGCAACATGACAAAAAACTTCTCTTATAATTTGTAACATTTCAGAACTATACACACTGGGCACAACCACAACCTCCTTGAAAAAATATTACTAATTGGTTTTCTCCTAATTGTTTAACAGCTATCTAATCTGTTTTTACTAGCATAACCCTTTCTGGCACTGCCTGCATTCTTGCCAACCAAAGAATACTTCTGTTGCTTCTAAATTTTTCTGCTGCACATGTAGGAGTGTTGCAAACATTGTACATGTTGGCTGCAGCACAGGTTTAAATACAGGGGGAAAACAAAACATCATCAAATACTGCCTTGAAATTAAGCAAATGACAAACAAATATCAGCTTGTGATCTACAAAGTAAAACACAGAGAAAAGAACAGCACGACATTAGAGTTCCTATGATCACAGCTTCTAGTCTGATGGTAACTAAGTCTGAAGAATCAAAAGAAATAGATTTCTTAGGCAATGCTTAGTTCTCAACTTAATTTTTCACTGCTAACAGTACAAAGAAAAGGAAGATGCACTGTGGAATAAGGGAGGAGACACACAAAAGAAAAGCTTATTCCTTTAGATACACTCAAATACTACATTGCCATCACCCAATAGACACATGTGAGAAAATCAGTGTGATATTAAGTAGTTAGTGTTATTTTCTAGGCAGTGGTAAGTATGACAAGCAACTTCATTTCTGCTGTAATCACTGATATCTGTACAAAATAAATGTATAACACGACTGCTATTTAATACAGAATTCTGACTGGGGAGAGAGTTACACAAATGGAAACATGAAGTGCAAATCAGTGAAGAACTAAGTAATTTTGCTGTAATTTCCATTTAAGTTGAACCCAAGGAATTGATCTGGTTTCAGCAAAAACTAAGAGAAAGTCCACAATGTGATCTGATGTGGCTCCATGACCTCCCTAGCAGAACCATACCTCCCAGGAGAGACACTGGTCTGCCTCTGAGGCAGCACCACAAACACTCCCAGAGTGTGGCCCACAGGCCTGAAAGGCAGGAGGCACAACAATGCAAATGTTCCCCTGATACAGAGATGAACACTGACTTAAATCCCCACAGACCGCTTCATTTGGAATCACTTGAAGAAAACAGTGAAAAACACTACTAACCACTTTAACTTTTGTTCTGAGGGATGAAAAGAAATGACAAAATTTCCTGAAGAAAGAAACACTTTCCATCAGTTCATTTCATGAGAAAATTGGTTTTCTTCATCCTCCTCAATTAACTTCTGTAGATGGCATGCACACATAGTGAGACTTTCAGGAAGAAGAAAGTTCTGAGCTCTGTACACTACCAGTGAGAGGAACATTCACAGTATTATTACAGTCATTTGTTTGCTATCTATTCCAAGAACCTTTCTGCTCTCAACAAGTGGGCATGGAGGCATCCAGATCAGGTCCCACACAATCTTTGTGCTGGACAGCCATTGCTTTCCTTCTAGTTTTAATTTTAACGTATTTGCAAATCATATGTACACCATAAGCATTACTTGAAGTCGGTATATTTTTAGCTTTAGGGTGAAAAACAGAGTAACTATGTCAATGAGGTTATATTTGAGTAATGTGCATCACAAGATTAGTCTGTTTTTCTCCCCAAGAGTCTTTGTTTTCAATGCTGATAGGAAAGAATAAAGATTACTATGAAATTTCTCTTTTCTTTACACTCTTGGAAGTCTGTGTTTGCCTCTTATAAACTTTTTGTGCTGAAAATTTCCAGTTTTCATACTATACCAGAACTTTTTTAAATGAGCATTAGTTCATTCCATATTATGCTGCTAGCCTGGATCTCCACTAAGGCTTTACAAACCCACTGGCAGATGTCAAGAAACGGGATATCATCATCAAGAATATAAACAAATTTTATGATGGATCTGGACTTGATTCCTCTTGTCCTTCCACAAGACTAGAGGAACCATTAAGCTTCCACTATGGTTGCATATTGGAAGTATTCAATAACCACAAATTTAGTTCCATGGCAGACAATTCAACTACCATGTTTCTATACCTTTCCCAAGCTTGGATTTCATGGCACAAGGCCCTCTTGACAATTGCAGCCAAACCCTATCACTGTTCACAAAGAGGAGGAAAAAGACAACAAATTTATTCTGAGAGCATGTACATATATCTATGGATCAGTAGTTGTTAGTCTTTATTTATCTTGCTTTCCTACAAAATTACATCTATAAGGATTATCATAGAATCATTTAGGTTGGAAAGGACCTCTAAGATTATCAAGTCCAACCACTAACCCAGCACTGCCAAGTCCACCACTAAACCATGTCCCCAGGTGCCACATTTACACATCTTAAATCCCTCCAGGGATGGCAACTCTACCACTTCCCTGGGCAACCTGTTCCAATGCCTGACCACCCTTTACATGAAGTTTTTCCTAATATCCAATACAAACTTTCCCTGGTGCAACTCGAGGCTGTTTTCTCTTCTCCTGTCTCTTGGTACTTGGGAGAAGGGACCAACCCCCATCTCACTACACCCTCCTTTCAGAGACTCACACAGAGCAATAAGGTCTCCCCTGAGCCTCCTTTTCTCCAGCCTAAACATCCCCCAGCTCCCTCATAAGACTTGTGCTCCAGACCCTCCAGTGGTCTCTGGTCACACTCCAGCACCTCAATGCCTTTCTTGCAGTGAGGGGCCCAGAACCCTTCACAGCAGTCGAGCTGTGGCCTCACCAGTGTCCCGT
Source organism: Manacus vitellinus (assembly GCF_001715985.3). Taxonomy (NCBI): domain Eukaryota; kingdom Metazoa; phylum Chordata; class Aves; order Passeriformes; family Pipridae; genus Manacus; species Manacus vitellinus. Next base: position 2,739,608 of record NW_021940603.1, on the reverse strand, counting down.
ACAGGGGAGTGGTCACTGCCCTGGTCCCACTGGCCACACTGTTCCTGATACAAGCCAGGATTCCATTGGCCTTTTGGGCCACCTGGGCACGGCTGACTCATGTTCAGAGCATATTATATTACTCAAACAATTATGATTGTTTACTTCACATAGTCAAATATGAACTTTTCAAAGGTCAAAATTCAGCTGTTGATAACCTAAATAAGCAATATTTTTGAGCAAATAGATGCAAAAAAACCCTAACTGGTCACACAAGTGAAGCTATTGCACAAGAAAACAGATATTAAAAGTATGACCACCTTTAGCATGAGACTAAACTCTTCCTGCATTTTCTTGTAGCGGTCTTTGCTTTCTGGATTTCTTTCCATTTTCCTATCAACATGCAAGTAAAGGCTTATTTTCACAGACTGTAATTATTATTTCTTATTATTTTTTGGCTGTTCCTACAGATATTTTGATGGAAGACCTTCATTGCATAGATCAGGAAGAGTTTACATTTATTTACATTTTCTGCTCACTTATTTTTCTGGTGCCATATGGGGTATGGATGCCATTGTTAACTGTGTTCACTTTAACAGCAGATTTTGTAAAACAGGAGTGTGTTATGGATTTTACCAGGTTTTGATTTACACTCTGTTTGTTGCCTTTTAAAGGCTGTGTACTCAGGCCATTTGTGCACTGCATTTCATGGAGTTTTCATACACGGGGTGGGTTGTACAATACTTGCAGTAGAGTGGAAATTTCTTACCTCTGCCTCCAACTAAATTCATTCTACTATCCATCTGAATGCAGCCTGCATCCAACAAATGTCCACAGGGGTCACTTACTCTGGAAGTCATGCCAGGCTTCCAATACTGACCTCCTTAGCTTTTAGCTTGTGAAGGACAGGTTTATATTCCAGAAGGGGTCTTTTGAAGCAGAGGGGGGTCTCTCAACATGTGCTGGGTCAGGGCCAACCTGGCTCAGGTGTTCTCCTGCAGAACTAGTACTTGCTGACCTTGCATTTCTCCTGTTGATCCACACTGGTAGGTGTGGCTAGTTTGCTCAGTCCAGGAAATTCCAAATTAGTCCAGGAAAGTTTCTTGCAACACTAATTCAAGCCCACCAGCTTATATGAATATGATCAAAACCAGATCTACACTTCCCTGGGCTCCTGCACAACAGACAACTCTCATGCTTCGATGGCAGCCTTGAAGATCAACCAGCTATCCTCAGTCCCTTTATGCTTCAGGGCAGCCTCCCATGCTCTGCACGTTACCTGCCATCAATATTCCCCGAATTTCAGAATGAGAAAAACCTCTATCTATTGCTCTGAATCCCTAAGCTTTTAAATTCCCTGATTCAGGAGTTTAATTTCCAATGAAAGCTGTAGTCACTAGGGGAAACAGAAAGGAGGGACAGGAAATAATCCCGAATTTAAAAAAAAAAAAACAAACACACAAAAAAAACCCCACAAAAAAACCATTTGCCATTTAAAGTCTCTCTTTAAATTGGCATATGTACACACATACACTTCCATATATAAATGAAAAAGACTTACAGCTATATGGATAGAACTCTCCCATCATGCTGACAATTAAGCTGGTATATTTCTAGAAACTGAAACTTGCTTTTAATGAGTGCTACAAACTTTTATTTTTTTTTTCAAACTCCATTGTATTCCAACTAATTGTCTAGTCCCTAGCCGCTAATTAGCTGCAAGTCAATAACTGAAGTTTCTGTCAACAGTATTTGAATTTCAGCTATAAAGCAATGAAAATTCTTTTCCACCAGCACACCTTAGAAATTCTTCCAATTAGCTGCCTTTTGTCCTGATTTATTCCTGTGGGATGAATATAGTCCTGAACTTTATTTGTTTCTGTACATATATAACCAAGATTATTTTCCAAAAGCCTATTTATGTTTTCCTTTTATAAATCACCTCTAATTTATTTCCACTAAGCTGGTTGCCCCTATAATGTTAAGTAATTATTATCTTGAACACCATTTTGTAATAAAACCTAATTTGCAATAATTAGAATGTAACAAAAAATAAATAGGTATCACTAACAACCTAAAGACATTTTGCTTGGATGGTAAAATAATAAACTATCTATAAATGTTTTCCTCTTCAAAGTAAAGATCCAACATACAGACTCTTCAAAATAATATTTTAATTACATAAAATATATAAAATATCTATTATTCATAATATATTACATATAAGTCATAATATATATTATGTTATACATAATAAATAATATGTATATTATAATATAAATAATTATAAATTTAAAATATATTTTAAAATTGAAATATGATTAAACTTAAGACACAGTCAATAACTGCAAACAAAAAAAGCAGTGTCACTTTTCCTCAACGCAAATATTCAGAATTCTGAAGGCAAAATTGAAAAGCCAGTAAAAAAAAAAGTCACTTTTTGGTTTTAGGTTTGTCAGATTTTTTTTTTCCCCACTCAGATCTTGCAACAACACAAGACATACAAAATAATTTGTGAAATGTCTTTGGCTGTACATATAAACCTACTGGAGCTGTTTCCTCCTTCTATTTGCTGGCTTTAGCCATGTGCCCTCCTGAGGAGAAGACATCTTTTATGGAATGGTATTAAAGAAGACAGAATTCACTGAAGGGAGTTTTATAGGCAAGCATATCAAAGCATTGTTTTGCAGCAGAAAAAAAATATAAAGGAATGGAAGAAAAAAGACAGGAGAAGCATTTTCTAGGCTACTTTATCAGATATTAGTTTTGCTCTGAGATCACTGTATCAGATGGGTGGCATTGCAATACCATGTTAAATATTGGTTTGGAGCAAACACAGCAGAACTAGATTCCAAGAAATTTACCTGTGTATGTATTTGGATTGACAGAAAATTGTAGCAGAACCCATATTTGATCGAGAAAAAGGAAGAGATGCACTTCAGGAGCAAAACTATACATAGTCCAGATTTTGCTATTCTATTTGTACACAGAGCTCAGAGGGGGTAGCAGAAGCATTCACAAACTTGTAGAAGAAAAAAGGGCTATAATGAACTTGGGTTCAAATAAATTAAAAATCAGTAAAAGGTCCTCTTAGCAAATAATTGCTTCTCTCCTTAACAAGGATCAACATAACCCAAAAAGGATTTTACCTTCTTTATCAGAGAATAAAGATTCTCTGCATAGAAATACAAAAACATTCTTCTAAAACGAAGACTTTAGACATCTGTTTGTCAAAATACAGGATGTGATGGCCCTCTACTAAAGAGACAAAAAATATCAAGAAGGAACTGAAAATAAAAACTGATTGGAAAGCAGAGGTAGAAAATTATTACCTAAACAGCAAGGTGCCTAAATATTACCTAAATGGCAAAATACCTTTGACATCACATCTAAATTCCTAGAACACAGAAGAATCCCTTAAGTCTGAAATATTACAAATGTAGGCATAAAGTCTGCTAAAGTCTGCAGTGGGAGTTTTGAATGAGAAATGAAGACAGTACTCTGGACAGCTAATCCAGGAAAGGTTCATCCAAGAAAGGTTGTCTGTTGCACACTCTTAAAATATAAAGTGCAAGAAGTTATTATCTACTATTCTTCAGCACATCCCACTTTATGATCCGAAGAAGCTTTGTTAATATGAAATATCTACATTGCATGATGTCCACTTGTGTTCAGAAATAAAGGCTGTATTTCCCCTATAGCTGCTATAGCCAGCTCTAGACTAAGGACTGGTAGGGACCCAGACACCTGCTCTGAACAAACTGCAGCAGCACACCAGGGTCCTGCACCCTAGTGCAGTAAAATGCACCCTAGTGACCAAAACAGCTTAGTATTTATTTCTTAATTCAGTAGAACTCTGTCTTTAGCACAGTTCCTAATACCATTATGGATCAGAATTGGACCACTGGATCAGAATCATCTGACTTTCAAGGACAACTATTCTTCCCTGAGAGATTGTTTGTGTACAAGAAATAAAGCTCCACTTTGTGGAAAGTGGTGATCAAGAAACTAAAAGGAGAACAAACTTTTGATTTAAAATGTTTCTCATTTCTTGGATTTCAGCTAAAGCTTATGAAACCATTGGTAGGACCGACCAGTGCAGCGACTCGGGGTGCGAGGGAATGAGGTGTGCTGTTGGAAGTACTATCCATGCCTGGTAATACACTAAAGCTCCAAAATGTCAACACTCAGTAAGAAAACCACTTTCCCCCCACACTGCTTTCGACATTAGGAAATTCCTCCTTCTCATTAATTGCATCACCAACTTATTTCCAGTGATATCTTGATCTTGCTCAAAGCTATTTCACCCCTTTTTGGAGTACCCCGAAAATACTGGTCCACATCCTAGTCTTGTCATCGAGCCTCAGAAGATGGCACTGCTCATTCTGAGCAGAAGCCAATTCAGGTTAAGGACTGCAGATACACTTTTCCACAAGATCAGCCACCAATGCAAGTTTAATATCCCATGTTTCTTAAGGTACGGAGAAGGGAGGGGTGTGGAAGATAAGCAGATAAAAAAATTGGTTTGGTTTAGGCTAACCTGAAACCTTACATTTGTCTTCATGCACCATCTCCATCTGTCTTGGAAGAAATCAGCAATAGCTTCAGTATTTTTACACTCATTCTTCTACCACTGAGCAACAAGTTATTATAGCAAGCCAATTTCCAGCTAAACCCACAAAATGTGATGGACTGTGCTTCTAAAATGAAAAGTGCATGAAGTGGTTGAGATCAAAGCCACAAAGGAATTTTTATTTTTCTTTAACTAGTTTCTTCACTTTAAAGGCCTGTTTTGAGATTCCATCCAACTTCAAATACACCACACAGTACAGAAATACAAGTGGGAATGTCCCTAAACAATTTTGCAGCACTTGGGTCATCTACCTTGCTGATAATGCCTTTAAAATATAAATCATACAACAACAAACATTAGTTCCTCCAGGGTTCTCTGCAAGGCATTATCTCACACAACTCAGCAAGGTTTAATTTATCTCAGTCATCTTTTTAGGTTAAATCAGGAGTTTGTAAAATATGCCTTCCGATCAGTGCCTTAGATTACTCATATTATTAGAGTTAGAGCCGGAAATAAGATTCTTGGCATTCCAGTTATGACTTGTTTAGGAAATTGATATTGGCGTTTTCTGCATCATTTGCTTTTTCTCCACTGAATTACTTCCCTGTGTTTGATTCTCTTAAAGAAATTTCAACCTTATGGGAGAATAAAACTAATTAAAAAACCTGGCAAATTTAACTTCAGGCAGAGTCTGAGCTTCCTCTTAGAATTAACGTACCTATTGATCTGTTAAAATAATAAACTAAAAGTTGCAGTCTATCACAGAAAATAGTAAGGTATTTGAGGTCAAACACTAATTTATCCTTTAAAGGAGAGCATCATGTTTCTTATACCATATCTGGGTTAACCTGACAGTTTTTCAAGACAGGATGATAGGAATAAACAGGAACTAGGTCCCAGGAAATACACAGGGAAACAATTAGTCATGTGTTTTTTTTCTTTACAGACAGAACACCTGTATAGTATGGAGAAATGCAAAGCATTTATTCTTTTCAAGGACATACTTTAAACAGTCTAGTGAAGAGTTTTTTGGGGTTTTTTTGACCACATTAGTTAACAGAGTTTATTTTAATAAAGTAGTCTTAATTCTGCAATGTACCTGTGAACTTTCATCCTCTTCCCAAATCTTTCCTGAATACAGTTGCTGCTATTACACAAGTTTGGAAGAAAAGGTCTGTTTTAGAATTTCAATATCAAAGACAAAACAAATCAATTCTAATTTTTCAGGAGATGAAACTGCTGATGCAGAAGGTCATTAAATACTGTCTGCTTTTCAGTGGCACTGGAGCCCAAAAAATAGGATCTTACAAAACAACAATCACCGAGTCTAAGATGAAGAGAAAGGAAGAGTTTTATATATTCACAGAAGCTACATCCTCTTTACTATTCACGTTACCAAATACACCCCAGAGATGCAAGTTCTTCAACAATTTATGACTAAAAACTCCAAAGCAAAATTAATCTTTGCTGCCAGCTGTCCTCCACTATCACCATTATGGACCTTAATTTTAAATTAAGGAAAAAAAAAAAAGCCAAACATTTTCATTTCAACCAATTCAGACATCTGTTTCCTTCTGCTACTTTATCCTATGGAATCTTTATCACAATACTTACAACAGAAACACATTCAAAATTATCAAAATTCACATAAGTTATATTAAATGGAAGCAATAAAGGTACTGCATGGACAAAACCACAGGTACAGTGTTAAACAGAAGAGCAGGGAATCTGAAATTGTTTCTATGGTTTAGGTCCAACACTGGACCACAGTCTGCAAAGATGGCAACTTACACATTAATTCTTTTTAGAATAATTTGGAAAGCCTTATCGCATAGTTACCAGTCCCCTAGTTTTGTTGGATTCTTCATAACACCCTTGAATTTGTATTTTCCTGACCAAAACAGCCTGTATGAATATATTAGATATTTATCACAATTTTAAGTCAGAGAGAACTAAAAACATCATTTTGGTTTACCTTCCCTATTTTGTTCTCTTTCTTTTTCTACCTATTCTCTCTCCTTTTATCCTTTAGTTGCCTTTTGTTTAACAAGAATCAGGTTTATCCAGACCAGACCATTTTTCACAGCACTGCTCTGAGCCTGTGACCAATGAGGCAGTCAAGAGCATTGAACTAAACAGTTCGATGCTAATTCAAGTTTGTCAGGTCACGAAATTTCTGATAAGACTTTGAGCTGAGCTGCTGTTTCTGCAGCAGTAGTATTGTACTAAAAATGAAAAACAAACAAATAGGATTTCTTTTTTTCACTTTTATTATTGGTTTCTTCTCCTCTTGCCTGCATTTGTCTTGTTTTCATATAAAAGAAATAGGTTCGACTTCAGTAATAGCTCCAATCCTTCCCAAATAACTGTCTCTATTAACTCTCCCTCAGCCAACCATCTCTACAAGGAGCACTTTTTACTGTCTCAAAATATATTGTGCCAGTTGTTGTTACAAACTGCAATTCCTTCTTTCCTTATGTCTTTAGAACTCATTGAAAACATCTGCAATTATGCACTACCCTTGGGATTAAACTGGCCAAAAGCTTGTAACTGCCAACCATGCTTAGCTGGCCAGTGTCATGGGCAGGCTACTTGCAACTCTCTTCATCTATAATTATGACTGTATTCAGTGTTGCTCCCTTTAAAACAACGTTGTTTCTCTAATGCAGCACTGCATAAATTAATTTTCAATATCTAAACACTTAAACCAGGTAAACTAGTTTCCTTTTCTGAACTTAATATATTCCACAGACCGAAACTGGAAACTCCAATATCAACAGTTCTCTTCCATAAATACTTTGGCAGGCTCATTAGTCAATATACACATTTACTTCCAAACAAGTGCACAGAAATTAGTGTGTAAATGCCTTCTAAGTGAATGAACCAATTCTCAGACATGGAACTAATAATAAAAGAGTATTACCCACAATACAGCTGTTAACACTGCTATAATTAGGATTTTAACAATTGGAGTTACTATCTAAATTTCGATAGTCATCTTTTTATAGTCACATTAATTAGGAGAACATTATAGGGTAAGCTGTACCAAATGCTTTCAGTCAAAAATTATTTTTTGAAATTATTACACAATGTTGAAAAGTAGCCTTTCTAAAGCCCAGATATGATGTTCCAAGAGGACTCAACTTATGATTTGACCTGGGACAGAACCTGTGGTGAGTGACCTTCTATTACCTTCAGACATCAGTGACACAAGCACTTAGACCACACTTTGACTAGGAGATCATTTAATTCTATATAGCTGAACATGGACTGTCCAGCTCTGAAATTGGATTCAGAACTCCCACAGGCTGCAGTGCAACCCTGCCTTTGCTATAATTTTTCCATTTTTGAGTGAGTGCTCAAGCCATTCATGAGCAACTGAAAGCTGACAGGATATCTTTATTACATACTCTAATTATATTGAATACTTTTGTTAGCTATTACATAACAAAGCTTTGATATTTTAACTATACGTCAATCCGCGTGACAAACATAAAAAAATTTAAATTTACTGTATTATGATAAAGTCATTTCAAGTGCCTTAAAGCAAAATGCAAATCTGTCATCCAAGACAATTAGGAAACATCATTTCTCTTATTCTAACTACCTATGCTTTTTGCATAAAAGTCACATCAAGATCAACTGTCATTCTACAGTATCAACACCCATCAAATGACAACATCTCCCATCATCAACTGTTCGTTATAATGGAAACAGAGACCCCAGAATACAATACTCTAGCAGGATAAATGACTCCTGTTTTGGAAATAAATGTCTCTGCTTCACCTCAATATTTATTTCCTACGAGTGCCAAGGGGATGCAAAGACATTCATCCAGCAGTGGGAGGACATTATCCCATTGCAATGTTCTAGTCTGATATTCTCTCTTAAATAATCCAAAGCCCATTATCAACATCCCTGATCTATAAAGCTTCATTTTTCAATGTAGGCAATGTAGGCATGGGATGAATCCTAGAAGATACTCATGTGATGGAGCCTTAGAGAACATGTCACCTGGAAAGAGGTTTTACCATTTCATGGCCTTCTGTCCTTAGCAAATATCAAGTGTGCAAGGAAAAATGGGTCACACTTAACGTTTTTAATGTTTGATTCAAGTAAGGGCCAATGTCAATTTTTTTATCAGTTTGGTGAATTTGCTTTTAGAAGGCTTGTGTGAATAATTCTAAGAAGGATTGTGCTTACTTTAATGTCATGAACATAAAAAAGGAAACCTTACGCATTTATTTTAGTGCTGCAGAGTTATTTCAACTCAGAAAAGCATTCTATGAACTCATAATGGTGCTCCAATCTGCAGAGATATGAGCAAGAATGCAAGTCTTTTGTAGGATGAAGCATTCAGCTGAATGCTTTCCTCTGATATAAAATGCAACTAAAGCCCAAAATGCCGAAAGTATGCTCAGGGTGTACAATAACATCACCATTTCAGCTTCAAAAAAGGTCTCTGACCTTCCCTTTCATACCTGTCACTGTCAGATTCTGAGAAGTTGGCCTAAGCATTCTTCTAACCCCCCCATTCAGGCTGTCTCCAGGCTCAGGGTCACTTTGATACACTTGATGGGAAAAAGAAAACCTTTATTCCACCAGTCACTGAAAGAAAAATATATCTCCTTATAGGAAGTGTGTTGATTCTGTTATAGAGTTTATTATAAAATAGTAATAGAAATAATTAAAAGTGAATGTTCTTTGTCACACAGAGGAGATGGCAACATGCATGCACTGCCTTTTTATATATTTCTTATCACAGAAGACATGCAGGTTGATTTATTCAATAAGAATTTGAAATAGTAAACACAAATTAGGATCACAGCTACAAGAATAGGAAAATGAACACATAACAGTCTACATCTATTTGGAAGCAGAGAACACTAAGAATATCAATCTTAACGTTTTGAACTTCAAAGCATTTTCCCTGTTCTTTTGTGCATTATAAATCCTACTTTTCCATGTCCAGTATAATGAAAGTGTAAAATAGGTGTCTCCTCTCTTTAGGCTTCGCTGGAAACAACCTCTCAAACCCCTTTGAGCCATTTTTTATGGTTGGTCCTGCTTTAGGGTCGAAGCTTTCTTAAGTTAAAAAATGTGGTTGTTAAAGCATTCCACAACAGAACTACATCCCCAGTGAGGATATTATCTTTAAGGTTTAATTAACATTCACTGTCAGTTCCTACATAACTAGAGCTTCAGCTTCCAGATGCTTAAAATCATTTCATTTCACAAATTTGCAATACAGCCAACCTGGAATTAATTTCCAATTAAAAATAAAATAATAATGTGAATTTCATATTCATGTAAGACAAGGGAAAAAAAACACAACAGGAAAAACAGAATCAAACCAGGAAGCATGCTGCCACTGAAAACAATATCAATATTTTTACCTGACCTAAAAATATTTTAAGCACAAGCATTCCATTTGATGTGTGTGTGGAAATATATTCGGCTCTATAGAATGTCTTTAAAGTTGGTATAAAACTTGGAACCATTTCTAGGTATCCAGTGCATATACAGGAAAATGTTTACATCCCCCTTTCTACATTTGGCAGGGGGAGGGCAGTCCTCAAAAACTATAGCTTGACAAACATAAGAAAACTTCATCCAAAGCATTGATGTTGTCAAAAAGGAGAAGGGTCCAAACCAAAAAAACGGGTTGATGCATAAAACACCAACATCAAACTGATTTTCCAAGTGCTACATGACAAGCAAGCTGGACAGAAGAGGCCACATCTTTTGCTCCATGAACTGAAACATGCAGCATCCATGTCATTAGAAAATTTTTTAGAGATACTGACATTTCAAAAACTGCTCTTCTGCATAAACATCCTTTATAAGATTTTATAACACACTTAGGAACTACTGCTTTTGTCCTTAAGATTTCTATGGTGTTTAAACTCAACGGAGTACTAATTGTCATTTCAATATTGTTTACTAATACTTGACCCACAAGTAAGTCTCTACTTGAAGAGATCTAAAATAAATACTACAAAGAATTTTAAAAACATCCCCACTGATACTTTATATTTGTAGGCATCTCTCCATCCCCAAAGACAGACAATATTCAGTTATTTTGTACTTTGGAAGTCAGATATGTCCATAATACTTGCCTATTTTACCCAGCATATTAACTGTATATGCCACTGTAAATTCATAGCATGAAGTGCAAGCAGTAAAGCACATTTGAAGGAAACAGTAAGACACTTTCGAAAGGAATACAAAAATTCGAGCTTATATGCTATTTTCTTTTTATTTGCAACTAAGTTTTAGAATTTAAAGCAGTAAAACTAAGATGCAGGAGGACACAATAAGTAGATACTACCTGGGACAATAAGATGCTTTAACCTGAGGCATCTTTCACATCATCTTAAACAAGTTAGACTATGCAGCAAAGTACTTCTAAGAGATCATTAAGGACTGTATCAGCATTATGCTACATTTCACTGAAATGCAGCCACCCCTTGGAAAAACACAAACATCTATTTAGCAGTATATACTCTCCAAATTAGCTAAAAGTTCCCAAAACTGCTACAACAGGGCAGGCAAACAGAGCTTAAATTGACCTATCATCCATATCCTTGAAAAATTCAGCTCTGTTTAAGTGCCACAGAAGCCTGAATTTTATTTGTGCTCATAGGGCAGATTCCTGTGACAGCAGAAACTAATAAAGTAATGAGGTTTTACTGTGGTTTCATCATAAAATGCATGGACACAAACATTTCTGAAAGTAGAAAGGATTGAAACCCACTGACTACATACAACTGTCAGCATGTTCCAATTCAATTGCACCCAGTAAGGGGATATTACCAGTGAATGTACAACTTGCCTTGTCAAATTTTGTCCCACGATTTCAGAACAGAATGAATCTATAAATGTCTGTATCAGACACCTGGAGCATGTACAGGGCACAAATAACTGCAGAGAAATGTGCAGAAATTCTAGGGTTGGAAATAGATAGTTCACGATCCCCCATATTACCTGAAAAATCAAGCAGAGGCCCCAAAGGTGGCACATGTAACCCCATTCCCCTCTGAAACACTGGGCAGCCACTAGTGCCCAGCTCATGGCACACCACCTTGTCACGTATTTACATAAAATTTTATTAGCAATTCAATGAATGCAAATTGCAAGATGATTTGTAAATGTTCCCTGCTAATTTTAAAACACTGCATAGCAGTACTATGAATTATGTGGGTAAATCTGTACTACAGGTCAAGGAGAATAGAGAAGATGTTTATATAAATCTGTTCAGATCAATAAGGCTTGAGTAACAACTAGACCCATAAAGACACAAAGAGACTTCAGGGAACTTACTTTTACTATCAAGGAACTGCCTTTGCACTTAATTTAAGCATACAATAAACTTTTACATTACTAGGATTCTTACTAATTGTCTTGTTATATATTTAACATTTGTAACAGCTCTCACAAGTAAAAAATTAATAATTGATTATCCATTATTTGGAAAATAACCTAAAGTGTCTAAGATATATATAATTTGCACATACAGAGGAATCTTCTTTTTAATGAAGTATTTTCTGAAGTCCTACAGGAGCACCTTAATCTAAATGTCCAACATTTAGCCTCTGTGAGATTAATAATAAAGTATTAAAATCACTAAGATGAAAAAAGGTATAGCTAAATAATACTCACTCCCTCCTGATATTTAGCACTTTACTTTTAGCAGAAAAGTATATTAAAAGGGGTAGGTTACAAATAAAATAATTAAAATAAATCATCTTAATTGTTCACTTATGTATTCCATTAGGACTCCATAAAGCACACTTCCATACAGCTGAAGAAAACCTAAAACTCCATTCTGTGTTAGTCTTCACATTTTTCAAGGAGAGTTTTTTCTTAAAATAGTGCTGGGCTAATTTACAGAACTGGATTAAAAGAAATATACTCGCCCCCTAAAATAGCCCACAGGTTGATGCCAACAACAAACCAACAGGTTGCTGCCACATTTGTTGTGCTCAAATTCTCCACAACCCCAGAGACCACAATCATAATCACCATTTTTGCGCATTATAAAAATTAAAAATTGTCACTAAATATGTTCTAAAACCTTGTCAACTTCATATACTTTGTTGCTTTTCTTCTTCTCTTTCCCAAAGATTCCACTTTTACTCTTCCCCAGCTCAAATTACGCATTTGCTCATTATGGTAATCTAAGCATGTCTTTCGCTTCCATTTGTTGAGTTTTACCTCACGCTCCACGCAGTCACTTCTTCAGTATAGGAAGTTTGCTATATTTCTTGCTGCATCTGTACAGTTCCTCCTGTTCCTCTCTCTTTTGGATGTTCTGTCCACCCAGACACTCAGCTAATGGCAGAGGAGCAGAGCAGATCCCCTGCTACCCACAGCAAAGCACCTGTAGATTTTTTGGCAATTAGTCTCTTGATAAGCCACATGCTGTGCTGTTTGCACATAATGGGGTTTCTTGGAGGAAACCTTTGGGCTTCCTTTTAAATATGCAGCTCTCTAAATACTGCTAAAGCTGTGCTACTGCTCTTTCTAAAGGGAAACATTGCACCGGATACACTCAATTTACCATGTAAGTTTTTCTGTTCAACACCATGGACTACAAAATTCCTAGTGTTCAAAAATCCTATGAGCAGTTGTCAGATTATTCAGAGTATGTAGCAAAGCATGTCTTTTATATTTATCCTCCATAAACCTCCACACGCATAGCAGGCCATCACATTTCAGCAAAAATATCTCAGTACAAACAAGATTGAAACAAATAGTCAAAAGGAACATCCAAGTGCAAAGCAGCAAAGAGTTTGCTCTTCTAAAGTTATCAGTTTTCATTACTGTAGTACAGAGATGAGAGATACAAGAGAAAATGCCAGATGAAGTCATGCAAACCAAGAACTGCAAGCTGGGAATGTAAGATGGCCAACTACAACCAACACTGCACTCAGAAAGTTTAATATTAAATTTCTGTGTACTTCCCTCATTTTAATAAACATAAACTACTGGTATTTACTCCTGCTTATCACTTGGGGATGAAGGTATTCTGAAGAAAAAAACCAAACCAACAACCACCAACACACATTTGAGGGCTCAGAATGTACAATGTATTTCCCTGAACTTTAGTTAAGTGTTGATCAAAATACACTAAAACTTACTGTTTTATACACATGCACTTACCAGCTTTAAATTTAGTTGGTGAAGAAAAACACAAACAAGGTCATGGTCTAACAAAGTTGCCAATTAAGTCACTCAAAAACAATTGCAGCATCCCAGGAAGCCAACACATACATTCCCTATATGCACAAGAATTATCACAAAGCACTCCAGGGTACCCTCTCATTTAGTGCAGTATAACTATTTCTACGTTAATTTTGTTACACATTATTAGCATCACAAGAGCATCAAAACTAAGGTCACATGAAACTACAAAGAGCATTTCTCATGGTAGGGGTAAAAGTGAAATATTCCAGCATTCATAACAGGCCTCTGGTTCAACATCCCAGTGTGGAAACTCCAGTCACTTAGCACCCCTACACAGCTGAATCTGTGCTTCTGCTTTTGCCTAAATCAACGAACTAAATAGTCTGAAAATTACATTCAAAATTTTATGACCATTTTAAACAGCTCTCCCTCCTCCTACCATTAAAGATGAAAGCATTTAAAACCCACCACACAGCTCTTCTCCTTAAAGTATATTCATCCATAACCTAAGGCTGGGAAGATGAACAAAAGCTTGCAGAAAGTGCAAAGTTATGACACACTTCCCTGTGAAGCAATTTGAAGGTTCAGATATAGCACTCCATTCATTTTAATAACAGCTTCAGGAAATTGAAGGAAAAGTAAGTAAAAAAAACAAACCCATGCAACTTTTAAAAGTAAACTCTCTCATAACCTGCAAAACATTACTATGATACAGCTATGCTGCTTTATTCAAGAACCACTCCCTTCATCCCTTTCCAACAATCTAAATAAAGACAAAAATAAGGATATAAAAGAAAATAAAAAACTGACACACATTGAAATTCCCTCACTTTCACCATTTCATTCCCTTTGTACTTAACATATTACTAGTGACTACATTCTCATTCAAGGAGAACAGCCTTCTCTTGTCCTTAAAATGACCACATAATAATTATGCTAAATTAAAGCTCCCTGAAACGCAATGGTGGTTTTTCTTATACATTCTTAGCACTGCTAAAATAATGTAGCAGGTTTGATTTTCTCCTGAATTTTAATGGGGAAACAATCTAGTAAGAGAGCAGATTAAAAGAAAGGTTCAGGGGAAACGATGAGGAAAAACATCCACCTGAAGTTTTACCTTCACACAAAGCTAATGCAGTCTGAGGGCTCCAGCTAAAAGTTCCCCCCATGGAGGCACAGCTGACCTGCCCTTGCCCCCAGCCCCATCTTTGCAGTGTTCTCTCAGCCTGGCTGAACAGGAGGCTCTGCTGGTACAGACATGAACCATGAAATGCTCAGCTCTTGGCACCGATGGAGCCAGTGAGCCCCCGGGGTGCTGTGGTGTCACCAGCACTAACCCCACGCTCAGAGTCTTGGGGCTCCTCAACCCCATTCCCTACTCTCCCCTTACACACACACCCCACCACCTCCCCAAGGAAGAAAAGTGTGGGAAAGAAACACTTTTTGGACTTTTTGAGGACTTACCTGTGCTCAACGTGCTGTAGAGAAGTCCAGATTCACGAAGGCACAGCCACACACTGTGAGGACAAAAAGACTCCCTAAACTGCCCCTGCTCCAGCCAGCACACCTGAAATCCTCAGGGCCCCCCACCAAAAGGGAGGAGCCCTGTCTGTCCATAATTGCCATCAGCTGGCACTGCCCAATTGCCATCAGCAGGCACTGCCCCATTCCCACCTGTACCACTGCCTGCAAACCTCCAAAACTAACAGCTTCTGTGGCACGTTTCTTTGTGCTGCAAACACATATAAATATCAGAACGCTTAATAACAGTCAATCCCAGATGATAAGTGAGATGAAATATTAAGAAACCCTCACTTTACAGTCAATTTAATTAGCATAAACATTCTTTTTGCTTCATCTGCTACATAAATGCTTTACAGCAAAGCTAAAAGTGATAGTTCTTCAGACAGCAGAGATGAACCTTGTTGTCATTTCCAAGTAGGCAGGTTGAAGTTCTCCAATTCTTAAATAGAAAGAGTTTATATATTGCTACAAATACTTAAATCTACCTGAAAGGATCAAACTAATTTCTTACTACTCAAATATCCATGTGTCACATACCTCTGAAAAGAGCCAAGTATACTTTACAGTGTGCAGAAGGTACATATGCTGGGATATTTATTCCATTTTTAGAACAGCAGTGAACAAATATGAATGACTTTAGGCTTCTTGGAAAAGAAACCTGAATAATCTAAACAGCCTTCAGGTTTTTAATATTTTCAACTTTTTACTCCTCAGTGAAATTTGTTGTGTGAGAGGGATAACACAGCTGGAATGAATTTTACATTTTTTCTAAATGCAGCTGAAACACATAAGCAGTTGATCACTTTTAAGGGGGGTCAGCTGGCTGGCTGGGCAGGGCAGTGCTATTGCTGTATAAATGATGATAAAGGCAGAGATGTAATTCTTTCTTTTTTTTTCATTTAATCTTCCAGAGTGCTTTCCCCTTCGCACACAGACTAAGTGCCATTTTGTTACTGATGTTTGGACACAGAACACATTCTGCAGTGCTTCCATAACAAATTCCTCACAGCATTCACCAGTGTCAATACAGTTATAAATCACTGCTGCAAGCAGGCTGAAGGGAATCCCAAATATGTATGGAAGCTTATCTGTAGGCAACAAAGGTGTGTTTGTAGGAAAGACTCTTTAGTGGTTAAAACAATACCTTCAGGTTTGTTCACACCTCTTTCTTATTCCCTGAATACAGCCAGGGGAAAATCAGGAAAGACAATTCTCTTAACATTTTTTTTAACCACATCCCTAAAAAATACTGACTCTTGCTTTACAAATCTGTGGTTTTATACAGAGAGCAATTTTGTACAGATACAATGTTTACTTCTTCCCACAGCTCTACCTTTAATGATGTTTTAAAGGTAGATAAATTCTTGCCTTTGCATTCATTGTGTACAGTGGCTAAATGAATTTAGCTGGAATACAAAATGAAAAAGGGACCTCTAAAATATAGATGGTGTCCTTCAGATGACAAGTAAAGCAGTATAGAAAGGCAACAATTTTCAATGAAGTGCCTATAAAGCAGACAGTTCTGGTACATATGAAGGAACATACCTCTGTCCCTGATGGAGCTTAATTTGCTTTTGCTTACTGCTAACTCAATTTCACAGGAATGATTTATCTGACACTCAGAAGTGTTCTATTGAGGAAAAAAACACGCCTTTTGGATGTACACTAAGACATGTGACAACACCTGGACACCTCTTACATATAGATATTCCTTCCTCACAATTCCTTATGCAAAGACTAGACAGCTCTTTTCTACCTAGTGAGAAAAAGGCAGGTGCCTTTTCACAAGACAGAGAAGCTTCTCACTTTTGCACCTACTTTAATTCAGGCATGGAGTCACAGAATCAGAGAACAGCTGATAATACTGTTAACAGTCTCTTTAAAATATTACTATTACATCAGTGATGGGAGTTGTTAAGTGCTCAGGGTTAGGGCAAGATGAGAAGCTTTCCTCCCACACCGGTAACTCCTTGCCACATGTTTTCAAATACAAGAGTGCTCAAACAGATCTTGAATGCTGGAGTTAAACCTGACCATCTAACGCTAAAAGTTAGGCAATTCTTTGTTGACAATCTTTATTTCCATATGTTGTGGAACATAAGCAATGCTCCAGTTCTTAGCTGAACTAAACAATTGCTCCTACTCTCTGTATTTCTGTGGCCTCTTGGCAGCATTACAGTGGCTGTGTATCACCACACTCTGTGCTCTCCTTTGCATGGAAGGCCCTGAGCTTTGCTTCCCAGAGGCCCATTTGCATTCAGAGGATAAACCACAGCGTGGCTGTGGCAGAGTTCTGACAGAACTTCCCAACTAGGAAATCACCAGTATGATTTGAAAGCAATTAATCCATCTTGAGCTATTAACACAGTACTTTTGTGACGAGATCTCTCAGTCCAACTCTGAGTCAGGTTTGTTTCCCTATCTTGGTCTAACAAATATCAGCTTACACACACTCCCAATGAAAGTGGAAAAGCTGATAGGAGAAAATATTGATTTTATTTTAACCCTTGCTCCAACTCATTTAGTGAGGAATAATGCTGTGCTGAACACATGTCCCAGACTTTGCCTTTCTAGGTTCTACCTCTCTAAATTAACAGCCTGGGCACTGTGGCAGCTACACAGTAGAGATCAGATCACACAAATACACTTCACTCGCTTGGGATTTTTCACAGCACTTTGCATGTTTTGTAGAGGAAAGAAAACACAGGTACCATGGGGTACTATGTGAAATAGGATTCTGCTGTATCCAGATAAAAATTCTTGCACTTACAACTCAAAATAAACATTGTCATTATTCTAGTTTAATCAACCAAACTCATACCTTTTAACTGCAAAGGAGATTAGGAAAAAACCCCATTCCTCAAGTCTGTTTCTAAAAGAGATGATAGAGATGCTACAAGGTCACTTCCAAAGGTCTAGCTCATCTTTCTTACCATTAGTTAAAATTGGATTCATTCTTATGATTTGATAAGGGAACTTCTCAGTTTGAAGCCTTTTAATGTGGCATTGATAGAAACATCACTGTAAAGACAAAGGCTCAAATTTCCAAAGTCATACAGGAATCTGGACTGAATGTTTTTTAAAGCTACTTCCTGTCCCTCAGAACCAAAATTCTTTCAGGAAGCCAGGAGGAGTTTTAATGCACTTGGATGCCTCTGGCTATGTACTCCTTCAAATTAAAATGGTGACATTTCATTTAAATCCACTGGACTGCGATTTTTGGCCTAAGGTATGACTAAGATGGTCATACTAACAATGACATGATTTTTCTGTGGTCAGTCTACAGATCATGAAAAGAAACATAACCTAAGATTGCACAACCACTGAAAACCTTTTGTAGTCCTATCTATATTTAGCAGGTTAATTGACCTTTTTATTATTCATTAATGCAAAACATACTTGATATTATTATTTCTATTAAAAGGTTTCAGTAAATGACAGCAGATATCAGCATATTTAATGACACTAATGTGTGTTTCAGTTCTGCCTGTCATTGCTCAATTAATTCAAAACAGTCTACTAGCAGATACAAACAATAATCAAAACAGAAAAAGTGTACCTTAAATACAGGCAAGTTAACAATAATCTGGTTAATTTGGACTATTTGGAGAGTAAACTTGTCTCTTTCTAGACCTTTACCTTTACAAAAGCAAATATAAAACTGCCAGAGATAACTCTGTAGAGAAAGTACAGAATGAGGGGGTAAAGATGCTTGGAAATTAATCTCTTCAGGAGTTATAAGAAAATTCTACAGGAACCAGGAGAAGATGTTTGACAGACCTGGATATGTAGAAATCTGTTTTATCACCTGTTGATTCTGCTTGGTATATACTTTTGCATCAATTATGCTTTATTTTGAAAAAGATGGTGTTTAAGGTGATTTGACTGTTTGTCACAGGCTCCAAGGAGAGCTTAGTGACTGATGTGATTTCCTATGTTGTCACCAGGGAAACAATGATGCAGCCTAGAAATGATGATTTATTCCTGTGGTTTGTCTTAGAAGTCATACAGCCAAAATTTGAGAGAATATGTCTAAGTCTTCTAAATCTACTCTTCTTAAAATACATTGCTTTTTGTCAATAAGGGAGACGTAGAACCATGTGGACAGTGTTCTGTAGTCCAGGTATCTTTATGATATTAAGACTTTTTACATTTGAAATAGGGGAAAAGGGAACAATTGGTCTTATCAGATTTTCTAAAACCCTTTATCATGCCATCTCCTTGTTATTCTATTCAAGGACTTTTTTTATTATTATTATTTTGGGTGTGTGAGGTATTTCAGCCAGTTTAACAGAGTTTATTTCAAGCACGTTCACTGGGATGTGGGACTGGTTAGAAAACACTGAATAGCTTATCCTAAAAATCTATTCCAACTGAAAGTTTAAGCTAGTACTAGTGCCAGTTTAAAGCTGCCTCACAAAAACTCCAGCTTCTCCACTAGCACAGTGAAACCTGCCGCTGCATAAAAACTAAAGGAATTTAGATTCCATATAATTCCTAATTCATGGTCTACTTGAAGATATCCTAGCAGCTTAGAAACTTGTCAGAGTATTAATACCTCTTAAATGACCTCACTGCCAGAGTTCCTACAACATTTTCTGTTATTCTTCTTTGCTCTTAATTAATGTCCTCTTGTAAATGTCAGCCTGAACAAGAGTGCAGTAGTGTAATACGCAATGAGATCTATCTCAATAAAAACAAAACAAAAAAAATCTACAAAAAAAGAGGAAGGTCGTGCTTTTCAAAACTCTAATTAGAATGGTATTAGTGTTTTCTCTCTATAATTTTCATTTCACCATTTTATTGCACCTTTCTCTTTTTCGCTTGATTTTTCCTCCTAATTAAATTTATTTTCCATTTTATTTTTCAGTTTCATCTATAATTTACAATATTTCATTCCAGAAGCACAATTTTTTCCCCTTTCTCTATTCTCTTCTGGTAGGTTTAGTATTAGAAATCATAAGGAAAAGAGTATAAGGACAACACCAGGCAGATGATTTATCATAAAGATTACAGGTTAATGGACCAAATCAAAACCTGTAAGAAAATGTATGAGACACTCTCTATGTTTTAGTGAGCTCCAAATGTTACATCTGAAAAATTATGACAGGTGATAATTGAAATATTAATATGGTGATAAAGCCAACTGGATATAGGATGACAATATCCCTAAAGGTTACAAACCAAAAACTCGGATTCACACAGAAAATAACCTGAGCTACTTGAGACATTGAATTCAACGTGACAGAAACCACTTCAAGCTTCACTAAAAAGCAGAGGATCCCACATCTGGCAACTGGGTAAGTGAAGACCTACAGGCCCTCCAACACATGCTTGAGGGGAAGGAAGGGGCACGCTCGGATGAGGTAATGGGGTCAGCTATTTTTCCCTTGAATCCTAAGAATGCTCATCAGTGCAGGTAGGCTCTACTATCCTTGAAGAATACATGTTCTCCACAATTCTACCTGCAGTGTCTACAGACAGTGACTTTTCAATACAGTCATTGCCTTTGAACAAGCATTTCATTCACTCACAAACAGAAATCACTCCAAGCTGCTGAACTGCCAATTGGGAACAAGTTACAATCCTTCAGCCAGAAGGACTTTGTAGACTGAGTCTCCCAAAAATACAACCGCTCTTTGTCAGTATTTTAAGCTCAAGATTTCTTTATTGTTATTACTTTTTTAACTCTATCCTCTTTATTCAATGCAAAATAGGAAAATCATACACATTAGACTTAAGTGTGAAGCCTCTTACTCTGTCAAATGATACAGAGAACTGCTCACAGAAGCCTTTCTGAAAGATATTCCTGAGAGGGAAGAACTCTTGTTATGCTTCAAACAGAGCTGAACCAGCCAATATCCCCAAGCCTCCTGGAATGGACTTTAAATGGGATACAGAAAACTTTTATCCCTGAATATCATACTGCAGGTGCTTGGTCGTCATCCCTTGATTTTTCTGGTAATTACTAATAAAGGATTATTCATTTTTTAAACCTAGCTAAACAAACACTGAACGTGTGAGCAGCTGCAGAGTTTTTCAGTACCTATACTTTATAAAGATAATTCTGTCTCCACAAAAAGGAGGACTAGGGCATCCAGGCAGAGTTATTGCCATCTACATGAAAGATGCTGTGTTCTGCTTCTTCATTTCTCTGAAGCACACACTAACAGCTCTACCAAAGAAGCTAGATTGTATAGAGGAACATCTTATGGGCTCAAAAACACCAGGTTAATAACTCCAGCTCACCTCTCTAACACCAGACTACTACCAGCTTCAGAGCTTTACCCACTGTGAGATTTATCAGAGCCCTGGGAAAAGAACTGAGGAAGTGTTTATCTCCCTCCTTCTGCAGCATAGAACAATATTTTGCTAATAACAACAAGACACCAGTGCAGGAGCCCTAAAAGCTGTTAGCACTCTAATGCCATTTTTTCATGGCATAAAAGTAGTACAATGGTTTCCAAATTATAGCAATGTTAAATTAACACCATCATCCTCAACACAGGTACGTAAATGATCTAACAGAACCTCTGACTTCATTTTGTTCCTTGAAGCCATGAAAACCAGACTGGCGCTGGGCCTTCAACCAGGAGGGCGAGGCTGCAAAATCAAGGGCTGAGTGGAGCAGAGGCCATTGGCAGCTGTGCTCACAGTCAGCCCTTGGTCTGCAGAGACAAATGGCCTGAGCCACCCTTGGCATTATTGCTTCAGGGTGAAAACGAGTGTGAAATCGTCCCTCCCTCTATTTATTGGACAGTTGGCTGTCCAGTGTAGACCCACATGACATCCCAAGCTGCAAACAGCAGGTTCATGGCCAGACTTCAACTTTGGTCTCTAGATCGTGACACAGAGGGACTCTTGAGCTCATGAAAATGGTACCTGTCTGAAGTATTGCCAATGCAATACTCTTTCAGAAAAAAGGAAACAAACCTCTAGTTAATGGTGCTGTGAAAACCAAACATATGGGGGTAGTTACGCAATAATTTTCAGCTACCTTAAAAATAATTAACATAAAGCTGAATATCATATAACCCAGAAACATAAGCGATGCAACTTATTTCTGGGACTCTAAATAATGTCTCTGTTCAACAAAGAAAGGCTCGTATGCCTCATTTTCCTAAAGCACACTAGTTCATCCTTTTTGCTGCTTTAATTTGAAGTATTGTTATTTTGTCATTCAGTGTTCACTACCCAGCTTAATGTAAAGTCATAAAGTCTAGAAATATGGCAGAACCCATCAATCTTCTTGCTTTTATTTTTATTATTTTTTTAATTAAAATTAATACTCATATTAATGTAATGATCTCATAAAAGGGAATTTAATTTTTTTTCCAAATTAATTAAGTTCTACTGAAGTCAGCTGCTGCCCCATCAGCAAGGCTTCAAAAATTGATAAAAGCATATGATGACAGTCCTTGTAAACAATAGCTGGTCCTCATAAGACCACATTAAGCTCTCTATTCCAGTGAATTAAGAAGCATGAAATAATTTTAATGACAAAAGTTAATATTTAAACAGAATTATCATGCCAGCATTTTCTCTACCAGTGGTCTCTCTCACTTAACTTCTGTTCTTACAGTCTGTCTAGCAAATTAAGGAGAATCCTGACATTCAAGAGATGTGATATCAAAATGTGTGGCTTAGCAGAAGTGAAGAATGTAGTAAAAAATTCAGTATCAACCCTAAAAAATAGATTACAGGGAATTAGGTCTTAATAGTCGTTACAATATGGCATTCTAATGATAAAGTGAATTATAGATAAACAGAACATATACCAATCACAATCTCTGCTATTTATTGTTTTAAAAGATAATTTTAAACTGTGTTTTCTTTGAATAAACAGCTTTGATGAAAAAGGAACAGCTAAATCAAGCACTACAGTTGGCTGCATAGCATCCAATATTACATTTGCTAACACTGTAAAATATGCGTATATGAAGATGTTTTTATTAATGTGCCCACCCTCTGCAGAAAGATAATTAGGAGAAAGAAAACTCTGAGAGAACAGTGATACTTTTGTGATGTGTGGGTTGCTTGTGTACCTGCTGTAACATTTCCCAAGGCTAAACCACTATCTTGCCATTATCCCACTGCATCCATACAGGAACCCTGTGACATTTTTTAATCAGTGATGAGAACACAAATAAACAGGCCATCCTTATTCTTGTAAGTTTAAAAACTGCAAAACTACAAACAAAACAAACTACACTTTATTTATTGGAATAAAAAAAAAAATCTACGAAGAAACGATTAGAGCAGTTTTGAAATACTCAGGGCTCTCTGCACCCTTCACATGTTACAAATCTTACAGCACTCAGTGCTGTTGAAGCACTTCTCATCAGGGAGCTGGTAGTCATCAGAATCTCATTATTCAACCAGTCAGCATCCTGATTGCTATCATCCAACAATTTACTAAATCAGATATGAACATTCAGTGAACCACTATCATAGAAATGGGAGCCCTCAGGGAAAGTACCTTTGCTATTGACTATATACAGACAAAGTGCTGTTCTTTCCCCTCCCCATATAAAATATATAACAGTTTCTGAGCCAGGGATTTATAGTGCCTTATAATTTATAAGCAACTGAGTTGGCTAGCAGCTGCCAGAAGGATTAGACAGGTGTATAATCATAAGGAAAATCTATTCAACTCTCCAACTAGTATCAATTCATTTCAGCAAGAGCTAAAAAAAATTGTAAAGGTGAGCCAAAAAATATATATTTAAAGGAAAGGACAATGTAAAAGAGTAGAAAATCGAACATAAAGAATGGTATTATTTATGTCTATTCATAAGAAATTAGTTACAGTTAAGAGGTAATTATATGTTTGAATAAAGCACCTCTATGAAAGTCATGCTAATAAAGCTTTACACCATGGTATTTAGCTATAGCTGATGAAAAGGTCAGAAAATAGCCACAGTACCCTGAGTGGATTTTGAATCTGGACCTCATTTTGGTATGGATGTGAAAGTTTGTGCCCCAGGGAGTGGATTAGAGGGAAGGGCTTTCTCACTGCACCAAGGAATTCACTGCTGTCCTTTCCAGGCATGCCTTACATTTAGCACTATTTTCAAAACGGCTCAGATTTTTCCCATACTGCATTAGATCTTTAACTGCTCAGGAACTGTTTTCCTTTCAAAAACAGCTTAATGCAACATCGAGCCAGCCCTCAGTCATCCCTCTACCTGTGTGAGTCTCCTCCTCTGTCAGCCACCACCACGTACACATGCTCTGGCTCTTAGATACACATACCTAAAGTAAATGCACAGCATAATTCAAAAGCTTTTCTAATCAAATGCAGTTATGCAAACACCATTCTCTGAAGTTCAAATAAATATAAGAGTTTCAAGAATTGCCATCTACGTACAACATCCCTGTTAAAAGCCCATAGTCTATTCTCTTATTACTCTTCATCTTAAAACATGTGCAATACTTGTGATTCAGGCAGGATCTGTTTGAACCTTTCTCTGTTCCTCATCAAGTCTCAGGACACAGGCAGAAGAAATCAGCCTCTTCTACTTGCAGTGCAGAGGTTTTCAAAAACACACAGACATTTAGTCTGTGCCTTGAAATAAATCACAGCCCTCAGTAACTACCAGTTTTCAAAACAGCTGATTGAAATGCAGACTGATGCTGTGAGAAAGATCAAAATCACCATGTACTAGAAATGGGGCTGGACATGTCCTGCACCTCCCTGTCCAAGGACTTATTTCCTGAAAATTCTGCTTCTCACAGCATAAGTTGCAAATGCAATCCATTTTGTCATCAAATGATAGACACTTTGGTGACCAGGACAGGAGATACCTACACTCCATCCTCTGATCAAATTAAGAGAGAAAACACAGGAGTAAATCAGAATTCAGGTTAGACACATAAATGCCCTGATATCAGGCTGACTTCTTTGACACTGGTGTTGGCAGAAATTCTTGCATTTACATGGAGCATCATTCTTAATTGCATAAAAAGGGAAGAAAAAAAAAATCTACTGATGTTTTCTATGCTTTATTTGCAATCACACTTTGCAGAATTAGTGCCAGGCATGAATTGCCTTGTCAACCTGAAGTGCTTGCATTCAATGCTATAAACCAGTGCCCCTTTTGGTAAAGAACTATATTATTCTACCCCTCAGAAAAAACACATCCTAAACAACATGTGGAGACCAAGTGGACCTGTAGCAAATACATCTCCTTTCAAATAGGATACTAAGCTGTTCTCACAGCTGAAAGGTCTAAAAATAAAGTCATTTAAAGATTCTGAGCCCAGTGAAGTTGATGTGCTCAGTTACACAGAGCACTAAGAGCATGCCACACCAAAGCTTTCTATTGCCAGAAGTCTCTCTCTGAATATTGAAAAATTCAAGAGATTTATCACCTTTAAAGACCTCAACAGATTTAACTGACTATACTTGAGAATGATCCAAGGCTACCAAAACTATATCTCAGTCAACAGTCAAGAATTCAGGGGTATACTTGGGGTTTCCCCTTGCACACAGAACACGCAACAGCCACAGTTCAAATATCAGGGAATTAATAGTAAGATATCTGTAAGTACAATATTTGCTTTTGGAAAACCTAGACAAGACAATGTTCAAGGTATGTACTGTGTTACTGACTATCCTTATGCTGGATAAGAAAAGAGATTTTAACTTTTAAATTGCAGAGAAAAAGACGGATAGGGCTTTTATTTTCTATTTACATTTCTATCTGATTAAAGTATTCCAGGCAGTTTGCCTTCAAGACATGGGCTCTTCAAAAAGACAGGCCAACAGTTTATCTTACAGAGTGACAAAACAGGACAAACAGAGCAAACAAAACAAAAGATAGTTATATTAAAACTAGATTACAGTTATGAGGAAGTGATTCTCTACAAATCACACCAAAGAAAAACAGTGTTGACTGAGACATGTATGACATTTTATAAACAGATATTTTTTAAAGTAAATTATGTAAGAATGTCTTTTTAACTCATTTGAAAACTTGTTAAAGCAGAAGAATATTATCTACCTTAAGGACAACCAGTTAAATGCTAAAATACCCAAACAGCCTTTTCTTAGCACCTTACAATTTTTGCTGTGTAGCATCTGGGAAATTGGAAACAAAACTGAGAGAAGTGCACAGTATTTAGATTTTTTTTTTCATTTCTTGTAATGTACTGATAAGAGTTTTCCATGGAAAAATACTTAAAAGAGTGAGACTTCAAGTCGTTTTTCTTATTCTTCTATTGCAATGCTTGACACCAAACTGGAGACTCCACGACATACACTTTTAACCCTTTAAAAGGATGGATTTCAAATCCTTTATAAAATAATCAGCAGCAGGCTGGAAGGTGCCTTAGAGACAGTTTGCTCCAGCTGTCTCTCTAAGAATATTAGAGATATTTCTAACCCAAACCTTTTTCAACATTCACTTTAAAACTTCCAATAATAGAAATGCCACAATTCCCTGGCCTATCTAGTCTAATAGTTAATCATCTTTAGTACATCAGAGGATTTTATAAAATAAAAATTGTAAAAGATCAGAAGTTCTCTTGCTGCAATTTCAAAGTACTACTCTTTGTTCAAGTCCTGGTAGACAGAGAAGCATATTCCAACCTTCCTCTTATCTACTCATATATCTGAAAAGTCCATTGTTCCATCAGTCCTCTCTTCAAGAGATCAAATAACCCACATTCCTCCTAGGGTCAGACTTCTTCAGGGCTCTGTGCCCATGCTTCTTGTATAGCATCACAGTGTGTGTGCACACAGAAAACCACTGCTCATAACTAATGGGCATATCAAGAAGTCATATCAACACTCCCTTGTTTACACATACAAGGAAAGGTATAATAGATGTAAAATCCAGCTATTAAAGTAGCCTTTTCGTGTTTTATCTTCTTTGTGAAAATTACTTGAAGAAAGTCAAAAGTGAGATTTGATCCTACGAGACAAACCACATTTAAGTCATTTAAAGACCCTTTGAACAGCAGTAAAGGGAGTTTTTTTTGGCCTGAGATCATCTAATAACAGGCAAGCATGAGAGCAAGGAAGGTTCAGCCAGAGGAATCACTGGTTTACAGGAGGAACAACATAGGCATTTGATAATTTATGATCTTGAAACTGGAGTTTATTTTCAGTGACATATAAGTTAGACAAGAGTTGTATGGTAAGAATGAGCCATGTTATCCCTGAGTCCAAACTGAATTTCAACAGAATGCTTGCACCTTCAGGTCATGTTCTCTACATGCCTCTCAATGAGATTCCTGGTAATTAAACAATATTGATGGAATCAAGAATGCTTGATTGGTCATATTAGTTTGTCTTTAAAAAGAGAAGAGATTTCCCTAATTACAAATAAGAGCCTGACCTAATTTGTTTTCTCAGGACATGTTGGTATTTCAGGCCAATGCTCCAAAAAAGGTGCAGGACTATGTAGAACCTTTGCCATTTCTAGTAAGCATTTTATTCTGGGAACAACTAATTACACTAAAGAACTATTTGTGTGAAGATGTGTTCATCAATAACACCTTGCAATGAAAGCAATCGTCTCAGCTGCTTTTGACTTCCTTACTTTTCCACTGCCATGAATTCATTTCAGAGACAAGTTTAAAGGAGGATTTTTATACACTGATGTTTGCTCATAACTTAAGCAGCTGAGCAATTCCTAATTGATGTAGTTGTTGGAACAACATTAAGTCTGAAAGAATTGGACAGAAATGGGAATTGGATTTTTTTTTCCAATAATAGCAATGTACAATTTTTACAGATTGGTGTAACTGATTATTTTATAACCTGTTCATTTGTGACCAGCTATGCAATCCTTTGCAATCAGCATATTTTAGATTGAACTACACTCCTAAAACTTATTTTAATTCAAATGTTTTAGACATTTACACAACAAAACAATCACAAAAGCAAACCTTTATTTAATATGAAAGGGGAAAATTATTTTTGTATAAGAATAGAAAAGTTCCTTGACTAAAACTATTTTTATTAGGTATAATATAAATTCACCAATGGTATGTCAAAATCTGCAGGTTTCTAACTAAACTCAGCAACCAAAAAATTATTTCTGCATTGCTAAACATGTCCAAAGTGTATTAATACTACAGTTATAATTTCTTAAAAGGCCAAACAGTTATATACCTTTATTTTTTATTGAGGCACTTAATCCTCTGAGAACTGACAAAATGGATTTATAATCCTTATTACTTTTTGACATATCTCATCCATACAGTTTATGTACAAATACTCAATGATATTGATTATTTAATGAAAGCATTTATGTGAACATTCAGAAATATCCTAGTTAAGGACCTCAGCTATATTTCATTTCATGAGGATGAATGTGTTTAGTTGTAAATCCATCTGCATTGCTCTGCACATTCAATAAACAAAGCTAAAATTATGAACCAATAAAGTTAATAAAATTTGCTAGGTCAAATTTGTAGCAAGAATGGATACACGTTTAATAATTTCTGCGAGCATTTTAAGCAAACAGGTATAAGGAGAGCCAATGCTGAGAGAGCTTAGAGAATCAACTTCAAAGAAGTGGAATTCATTTAATTCTCTGTATGCTTGAGAGGGTTAAGATAAGGCCATATAAAGGTACAAAGTTCATTGGCTGTGTGAATATGTCACTTAAAAAAATAAAAAAATCCTAAACCACAGAAATATGCAACCAATACCACCTGTGTTTAAAGAATTCTTCTCTTCAGTACATTTCAAATATAAGTAGCCTCACCTTGCCAAACCCCTGAAAGGTCTCCAAGTAAGGAACTATGAAGATGTACGTATAAAACAAAGAAATAAGGATCTTAAACTTTGATATTTTTTAATTCCAGCAAACTGATTCTAATCTGTTCTGAACATTGATATATATACCTACATCAATATTTAAAAAACCCAAAAACCCCAGAGAGACCAGCCTACAACAAAGCTGAGATATGTCTGGAGTTTCAACTCCGACACCAAAAGAAAAAAAATGGTAGAGCAAAACCCTGGATGTTTAAAGCTTCTACTCTATTTTAAAGTTTTTATTATCATACATTATTCATTTCTTTCTAGCAGCATTGAATATCTTGAGGATATTCATATCCTACTCCTTACTTAAACTAAGAGTGCTAATCATACTGATCTTTGATTAAGGCTTTACTCTTCTGATTGTTATTTTCCTATGTTGGCAGCTTGATAGATATTACCATGTACATTTAAGTAAAATAATTAACTGAACTGGTTTTTCTCCCCTCTGGAAGTATTGTTTATGCTTGCTTCCCCTAATTCCTAGCTTTAAATGGAAGCATTCCATTTATAAAAAGAATTGGCCACTATGAATTGTAAAATTAAATATTTAGGCATCTTAGTAGAATGGATTAAATGTCAACTGTGTCATCTAATACAAGGAAATATCTATTAAAAATACATTTGATAGTAGATATTTTCTCATAACAGTAAAAAGCTGGGAAACAAAAAATTCTTAGTATATTGCCAAATTGAAAACCATGCATAATTCAGCACTCAAATTGAATTTTAATCTTTTCATAATGCTTCGGGAAATATTTTATACTTATGAAAAGTAAGGGAGATAAAGAACATTACAAACCAAATAATTGGTTTTATGTTCAGGCAGAAATTATAAAATAGCTAATAGAAATAGGTTATTTAAATCAGAGATAGGAACAGGAGGCACACTGGACATTACAGATTCACAGCCAAGTTTACACGATTGTTGAAGGAAATTAAAAAATATGGTTATGAGGAATTCAGGAAACTTTTCATCATAAAAGGGAATAGTGAACCCCTTTAAGATTTGAAACAGGACAAGCTGAAAGAAGCAGCTGCCCCTCAGTAGACACTGCTGCACTTTCTTACAATGGTCTTTCAGAGCACCACCTTGTAACTAAATCCCTCCCTGCACACTGGCTATTGCTGCCTCCCCAAGCACCTCTTTGCACAAATCACCAGTCTCTAGTAAAAAAATATTTTTTTCAAACCCAAGGACAAAGGGGATTCTCAGTCTGAGACCTATACGGAACAATACTTCCAAAATTACTGCCTCTGGATTGGTAGAAGGGTCACTGCCAGTAACAAAAAAAGCAAACAAAAACCATTACAGTTGGTGTCAACACCAAGAAAGTTTCCAGCAGAAAGAACCAGTACTGGTATTTCATTCACACTGGGAAAGAACAGTGTTTCTTTAGAGATGTAATACAGATGCCCTTCTTAAATTTATTCTGATTGCATAGCATTAGTCAAACTACCAAAGGATATCTATCCTAAGGACAGATATAAAGGACTATTTGATTCATGAGCAATCCCACACCCCACACAGTTTGGCTCAATAGGCCTACAAGAAGATATTTATAAAAAAAACCAAACCAGTTGTTTCACTACCTCATCCACTTCAAACTACTTTGAAAACACCTGCTCGACAGGACATATTTATTATACCTTTCAGGTAGATTCTCCCATTCTTCCTCAGTTATCATTACTTGGAATAATTATTTGTTCTTATTTCCTCTTGTAGTTTTGTACTGTAGCCTTGAACTTACACGCAAAGCAATTCCTCAAACTACAAGGTAAGTCTTTGGCAGCAGGAAAGGATATCTACCCCTTCTTCAACTTTGTGGCCCACATATTTTTGAGGTCTCTGATGTGCAAACCAACTTTTTGTACATGTTGTGCCTTGGGGAAGAGCTGAGATCTGGGTCCCTGTTTCATCCAGACCATCCTGCAGATGAGAGTGCCAAGGTAAACACTTAACTGTAGGTTTGTAGGGACTTCAAAACCAGGACACCTATTTGAATTAACAGTGTCCAAGATTTCCACATCCTGACACAAATCCCAACCGTGCTTGGATATTACTGCTGGTTTCAGCAGATGGCTGCACATTCAGAAGAATTAGTCATGGTGCTAACAGAGTTGGCAAAAAAAAAAAAAAAAAAAAAAAAAGAAGTTTATTTCTCTTTTACCACTACTTCTGCTCATTTTCAGCCACAATGAAGATCCTGGTCTCATATCAGTGATAAAGATTAGCTGGTTTGCTGCAGCAGTTGATTCATTTTGCTTCATAGGTAATTGCATTTTGTTTGATAGTCAATTTTTCAATTCTTCAAGGGCTTGAAATTAGGAAGATAAGGTCCATCAGGAAAGTTAGCCCCTACTTGCTGAGCACAGGAAGAAGGTTATGCAGTAGAAATATACCATTTTTACAGATGAGACTGGGAAAAAAGCCAAGGAACTGCTGTCAGCATTTCAGTAGAAGAAATGAAAACCAGATCCAGGACTTGAGTCACCATTAACAGAGCAGAGGGTTCAAACAGGTCTTTAATATTTAATTCTATATGTATAATTTTAAATCCATTACACTTTTGATATTTGCAGATCTAACAGCTATTTATTTGCTGCACTAACATGGCCACAATCATGAAATAGAAGATGAAGTGCTATTCCAGAAAAACTGAAGAGGGAGGGAAGGTGGTTGGGATTTTGGCTCAGATCAAATATTTAGCTGTTTCTCTTTCTCGAGAGCAGTTGGGATGGTCAGCTTTCCCAAAACAGTACTATTTTGTGTCACATATTTTAGACAGACCAAAAATGAACATTGGCATATATTACTATTTTCTGTTTTTACTCATTAGTGTTCTAAAACACTGAAGCAACTTTATGTATCAATGAAACAATTACTTCCCCTTGGAAACCAAGGGGTACATTATTTAATTTAGCCACAGAACTGAGGTTTTGGAGCTGTCCAGTCTTTTGAGCAATCAGATCTATTAACAAAAATAAATAAACCCCCCATTTCCTCCCCTTATGTCTGAAAAGAAAGGATTCACTGAAGTCACAGCATGTGGCCTATTATTCTTGTCAGTTGTATAGTAAATATGAGACCTCTAAATAAATCAATTAGAAATACCTGCGAAAGAGCTTTTTGAAACAAGGCTATTTTCCTGAATAGAAGGGAGAGTAAACTAGAAAAAAATTATTGGCCAGACCCATGTGTGTCTTATTGGACCAGATCCAAACTGCATTCACTTTTTTCAGCAGATCAGCAAAAACTCATGCCAGATGAAACTCTGACTTGTTATCATTTCAAACAGATCTTGTCCATTTTCTTAACAAACTGAAGTTAATCCATTAAATGCACAAATGGCCCCTAGACTCTTCCAATGCAAAGAATTAATAGTGTCTTCATGAAAGGATCTTATATTTCTTTTCTGAAATGCATTCCTGCAGCAAGGAACAGAAAGCATTACTGTAGCTGTCAACAGGTGCAACACTGCCAGAGTGATGCTCTGCAGATGTGTGTCAGTGCACGTCAAAGGGGGGTACTGGCACAAGGTTCTGGTGTTAGTGATGAGATCACCTAGATCAGAATTCCTATGACAACTACAGTACTGTGTGACAAGGGAAAAAAAAAAAGGACAGGAAACCAGACACATAAATACACCCACATATTTATTTGTGGTGTAATGGA
The DNA here is from genome assembly GCF_001715985.3 of Manacus vitellinus. NCBI lineage: Eukaryota > Metazoa > Chordata > Aves > Passeriformes > Pipridae > Manacus > Manacus vitellinus. Next base: position 2,706,890 of record NW_021940603.1, on the reverse strand, counting down.
AAAGGTAGCTTCCATTTAACTTTAAAGGCCTATCAAATTAAGTTAAAACTACATTGTCATCACCTATGATTACAACCACTATACCTAGAAACAGGAAAAAATAAAAAAACCCTTTGTGTATAACCTCCTGGTGCACAAAGAATGAACAGCTGAGATTACTCTGTCCCCTACCTGAAGGGCTCAGCACCCAGCACATGCCATTCCACGGAGCACTGCAGCTCACAATGGACAGTTCTAATGGGCTGATTGCAACTGGAATAATTTGATAGACAACAGAGCATGAGAATTGTGTCTTTAAGTTCTATTTCAAGTGCAGACTGTGATAAATAAAATGGCAAGAAATCTAAAATTAAATGCTTATCAAGTGGAGACAATTGAAAAATTTGCAATAAGCCATGAGAGGCAAACATCTACATTTCAGGATTGTTCTGCTTCTTACAAGTGTCTACAGGAAATAAAATGAAAGTTTTAAAATGCTAAGAATTTTTTGTTCAAGGAAATAAATATACACAGACATATTCTTTATATATATATTTATAGGAAGCTGATGTACATGCCTGTACTTTTGACCAGTTTGGACAGGGCCCTGAAACTGAAGCAAGTGTGGTTTTGAAAATCGTAGAAGGCATCTTGCAAAACAAAAAAAGGAACATTCAAGACAGAAAATATTCCAATTAATGTTGGAATATGAAAGAGTAAGGATTGCATATATAACAGTCCTCAGGTTCAGCAGCAATTATATTAATAACATTCATTTATTTCAAGAGATTCTTACATGTGGATAGTCACCAAATAATGAGTGGTGATCAACACGGGCATCTAAGTGACTCCCCAAAATCTGTGTCAGATGAGAGAATTAAATTTTGATTTCTGAAGTCCTCTGGGCTCTAATTCCTTTAAGGAACAGTTACTCATACAAGCCTTTGGTCAAAGAAGAAATTATAAGAATTTATAATTGTTAGAAAAGAACAACATAAACTGAGTGTATGAGAAAACTGGCTGACAGGTGAGGTGGAAACACAAGCTGGCAGATCACAGCCTTTCTCAGTCAATTCAAGAATGTGTTGACAACTAATGGAAGAGAGGAAAGACTCTTCTCTTTCACTCTTTTTCTAAGTTGTTTCCATTGTCATCAGCAAAACAGCACGTAATGGCTTAAGTGCAGAATACTGAAATATTAATTCCTGTGCCCTAGTTTTCTGCTCTGTGCACTCTCCTGAAGTGTGATAAGTTACTTATTTTGGTTGCCTGATAAAAAATTGATCAATTCTGGCCAGTGGAAACCTCTTAAAAAGTCTGGTTTTACTCAAGTGTAAACTCAAAACCCAGCACCGCAAAGCAGCTTTGGTGCATTCAAAAAGTAGAAAAGCACAGTGCAATATCACAATATCACACATGAGATACAGTTTTCAATAAATTATACTGAATTATAGTAATTCTCTCAATGCAAAAGATTATTAAGTCTGAAAATTTTACACAGATGAAGACAAACTCAGAATAAATATTATAACATTCACAAAACTACCTGAAGCATTCAGCATGTCTTTCCTTCTGTGTATTCAGGCTACTCTTTCCCAGAGTTTACCTACTGATTTATCAATCTCAAAAATTAATTATAAGCCAAGATCAGTACAGCTTATTTCCCATTAGTTTTAGGAATAACGATGACTCAGTTTTCTCTTTTTTTTTATTCAAAGCTGAATGCCCAGTTTTAAATCTGCTTTCACTTGCCTTCTGAGGTTTGGATTTTTCCATGTTTATTATAGGAACAGAGTTCAAAATCTCATATTTTCATAATAAAAGCGTCCCAGAATGACTTAATAAAAAGTTGGTATTATTTATGTATGGTTTGGACTTGCAATTTAAAGTCAGTATCTTCTCTGATTAAGAGTCATTCTCAAGGGTGAGCATAAGAACTACTTTCATCTTCAGTAGAGCAATTTCAAAAACTGGCCTAGGAAGCCGTATGCTATTTTAAACAAAGTAGTTGTACTTCAGTCTCTTACTGAGGATTACAGACTAATTCACACAGAAATTGCACTGTGGGCAAAGTATTACTGATAATTCCTATTCAGCTAAATTACAATGAAAACTTTACTGCCTTGGCTTCCTCATGGCAGTGTTGTCCTCCTAGAAGGTGATCATTAAAAATCCCAAAAAGTAAACAGCCTATGGCTCCAGATGCTTCACCCAGTCATCCAATGCCTTTGACCCAGTGTTATTTCAAACCTTAGCAAACCTTCTTATGGTGAATCAGTTTAAAATCTGTGAAAACAATTAAAACACCGCCATATTTTAAGATGGTCTATAGCTTTCTAGTTTTTATAGAGTTTATTTGCAACCTTTAAATATGCTTTCAGAGTTATTATTAGTTTTCTTATTCTAAAAATTCTCTTGCTGTTCTGAGAAGTTGTTCTTTTTTTGTTTTTCAACTCTTAGGAAGTTAGGTCACCACCTCTACACCTGCCTAGTTACAGCATTAGGACAGACACACATGGAAGTGTTCATCCCTGAGCAGTTTATTTCTTCTCTTCTATGAATATAACATCATATTGAAATAAAAACTAAAAAATAAATCAGCATGGGGGGGGTTATTTCTGTATCTAATTCTGCCCAAAGCCACAGTCATTGGCAAGAAAAGTTCTAACCAAGTTTACTTTTACCTGTAAAACCATAACAACAAACAGATTACACAGGGACTCAGAGAAAGCTGTCATTTTTCTGCTGTGCTATCACATGCACATATAAAAGCACACTTTCCAGTGATCAGTAGGCAGTGCCTTCTACTTAAATCTTGCAGATTAAAGCATAAGACTATTTTGTTTTCAGTACATCAGCTGTGTTTTCAGCCCCATACCCAGCAGCCTTTGGCTTCTCCAGTGACACTGATAATCTGCCATATGTGGCACGTCCTATAGCAGCACAGCCCTAGAGAGATTGGACTGAGATCAACAACATTGTTTGTTGTAAAGGGCATTGAGAATCTGACAGATGGCAACAGCTGGGTCAAATTCGATTCAAGGGGGGACTTTTTAATCAAAAATTTTATACAAAGCGTATGGGGCTTTTCATCGCATATGATTTCTCCCTCATTGCACACCATTTCCACTGCCTTTCATGATGCTGTTCCGAGCAGGCAGTTCCCACAGAACAGCCAGTTGCCACAAATAAGGACAGCATAAATGGATAAACATTCATTTAAGTCAACAGAGCTGCATAATTTTGCCCTTTGGCCTACCTATAGTTTTAGTGAAACGCTGCAGAGGTGAAGCCCTGGGAGAAGAGGCCACACAGAAACACAGCTCTCGGCTCCAGTGGAGTTGCCAGTTGGGATGCAGAAGCTTTGCTGTCCTAAATACCGTGTTCTAGTCCAAAAACACCTAGAAGCTAATGCTAAATTACTGTCATCCTTTCAGTTCTGGCATGCCTATTCATTATAGTGTTACAGAGCATTTGATTTCCGTGCTCTGGATTCCACATCAAATACCACGTTAGCTCTTCCTGCCTTCATTCATGGCTTTTTTCATTAGCACACCTGGAAGCTCTCCAAGGCAAGCATCAGTGAGGAGCTGAAGTCTCATCAGAAATATCCATCAAATCTGTCACATGTACTAACAAATCAATCAAGTACCAATGCACCTTTCAAAAACTTTTTGAGCGGCTGGTTAAAAAGTGACCCACCTGACTCAAACTTTCCAACAAAACACTCTGGGCCTGACACACTGTGGTTATTATATCCACTGCTGCAGAATAACAGTTACTTAAATTTCTTCGTCATATAGCAGAAATAAGTTAATTTTAAATGCCTGAATTAAATTTAAATTTAATTAATAATTCTAAATTAATGAGTTAAATTTAAATATAGTTTTCCTATGAAGATTAATTTCTATAATAGGTTGGTAATTGCTCTCATTTGTGAATCCAAACTATTTTCCTCTTGTTTTAAAACTAATCTAAAAAGCAAGTAAGTTATAGTCCGTCATGATTTTTAAAAATTAAGGAACAAATCAGAAACTTAAAAATTCAACTCACATTTTCAAAGGTAATGTAAGTCTGTTTTGCCGTAGTTATCTTACCTTGCTAATTGGCACACTGGAGTCACTTTCAAACAAGTAACAGTTATCACTTAGAAGAGCTAGTTCTTTTTCTCTCAATCTTTGTATTATTTTCTAATCTTCACAGAAGAGACAATGCTATAAGTGAAGGAATTGTTCTGTGATGCGAATGAGTTTATTACAGAAGTAGTGTAATACAAGTGTGTGTGTATATAACAGGCATGTGCTGGTTAATTGTGTCCAAAAGATGCTATTACAGCACAGAAATTTTAAAATCATGTGCATCCTAAATGTCTATAACATACCTACCTATATTTTACCTATTCGTGCCTTCATGGGTTTTCACTAAGAACAGAATGCCTCAAATTCAGGGTCATGGAAGGGCACGACAAACAAATCAATTTACAATCCATTAGACTGAAACAAGATATTGGGAGTGTGGTGGGACCCAGAGGGGCTGGAAAGAGAGCAAGAATCCGAGTGAGACCATGTAGCTATCCAAAGAAAAGGATCAGGGCATCAGGAAGATGACTGAAGCTGTTTAGAGAGTATTGGTTGGTGATTTCACACCATTTAAACACACCACTGTGTCCTCCTAAATTAAACATGCCTGAGCCAATTAGCTGGGCAACTCTAATTTGCCATCATGGCAGGAGCAGATGATAATGAGGGCTCTGTAGAGCTTGTGAGGTGGCAGATCTTGAAATAGTGCAAAAGACTCAGCAAATGATATATTCAGTTTTCTCAAAAACTTCTGAACTCTTTTTGTTCTGATTGTCATCCCCCTTGTGATGAAGGAGGCAACAAAGCAAAAACATCTTAAATTGTCTCCACTGTCCTCTCTGCACTGCCTTTCAGTCTGAGAAACAGGAGTCATTCTGACAGCAGAGAACATGTAAAATAAGACAAAGACTTGGTCCATTTAATACAAAAGCATCAGGTTTCACTTTTAAATGAAAAGGTTGTTTCTGAATCACTGAACAAAATTCCTATGCACTAGCCCAGTGTCACTGGCAAAGAACCCAATCAGTGTTGATCCTAAGAGATTCTCCAGATAGCTGGAATAAGGTTAGGTATTTCTAATTGCGCCATTCTTTTTGCTTGGGACTGTGTTTTCAATTATAAATGTATTAGATCTGATACTCCTAGCCAGCATGCAGATTCATATCCTTTGGAACTATTACAGTGTAATTTTTTAACCAGTAATCCAGAGCAACAGGCACTTAGATGACATCTGGGTGTCACTGCGGCAGGACACCTTTAAAAGAAAGTTTTATACTATTTAACATGGGACAAAGAACACGCCAAACTGGCCAAAGGGATATTCCATACTGTATGTGTATAAACCAGGGGGAAAGATGGCCAGGGGCTGCAGCTTATGAACTATCATTGGTTATCACTTGGATATTCTAATTCTGTTATTATTTTCTTTCCTTTTCTGTTCCTTTAAACTGTCTTTAGCTCAACCCACGAATTCTCCATGTTTTCCCTGATTCTCTCCCCAGTCCCATTGGGGTGGGGGAGTGCAGGAAAAGCTGTGTGGTGTTCAGCTGCCTGCCAGGTGAAACCACAACAAGATCAATAGAACATAAAAGGTCAGAAGGGAGATTATGTGCAGTAAAAAGTCCATTATATCTTGTAATAAAATCTTTCCTGTAAAAAGCTATTTAAAATTAAGAGTAAATTAATATATTGCATTTAACATGAAACAAAGACAGATGTCCAACAGCATGATAAGTTTGAATCCCTACCAATCTCTTGCATAACCAAAATTTTCACACAATGACAGTTAACCAGAAAATTAAGTCCCACTGGTAGACAAATTTCCCAAATGATTCAATTCCAGATAATATAGGTTCTTCTTAAAGTAGTATTCAACTATTTATTTAAAGATTGCATTGAAAATATTTTAACATGTTTAACCATTAATTTCATCTCTCATAAGCTGCCATATTACTGAGAGGTCTGATATTAGTGTCTACTCATTTTTAATACACTCTAAAAACCACTGGGACAATGACAACTAAACGAGTACTTATATGCTGTCAAGGTTCACAAGAGACATGTGGCCTCTGATGACTGTTATGTGATTACAGTCAATCCAGAACTGCTGTACAAGATAATTCACTCTGGGTGTGAATCCCTGCCAGGGTGTTCACTCAATACCATGTGGTCATTTTGCCCTAAGAGTGAACTGCACGAGTCACTCTGCTGTCAGCTGTCTTCAATGTACTTTCTTCTGATTTTTATAGGGGCACAAAACACATAAAGAACATTCATGGTTTAGCAGTCACGTGAAGTTAAACCACTGGTATTAAGGATTTTTATTCATAACTAATATTTTATAAGTCTCCATTTTTTTAGTGTACTGTACATAGCTGTACTACTTGAGAGTGAAGAGAATAGGGCGAGTGGAAGGCGTCCCTGCCCATGGCAGGGGATGGAATGAGATTACCTTTAGGGTCCCTTCCAACCCAAAGCATTCTGTAATTCTGTGATTCTCATACCCAGTGCAGCAAGAGTATATGTGACTGTGTAATAGCTGAAATAAGGATCCTGACAACCGAATATACCAGATACACTTGGCTGTGTCTGGTGTTTCCACACGATGTAGCTATACCAAAACAATCCAGCCTCTCTGGATTTGCAGATATCTTAAAATGTAGGCAATTAATTTTTTTAAGTCCCTTGAAGCCTGCTTTAACAAAATTGCATGGAATGAAAGCCAACCAAAACCTAGATATTTTATTAGCCCTGTTGTTCTTAATATGTCTCCTCAGAAAACCCAGTCAATTTTTAAAGCATTTCTCTCAGTTCTCCTTGCTGCCTCACTGTATCTCAGTGGGATCAGTACCATTCACAACAGCCCTGTGACATTTCCCTACACATGCAACGTGATTAAGAAAATACTTGGTTCTTTACATCATCTGTTATCATCATAAACAATTGGGTATTTTATTTCTTGATATTAAATCCCTAATGGCCAAGAACAAACACAGATCTATTCAACAATAAGTATATCTAATTTGTTCCACATTTTTAGTACAAAACAGGACATATTTAATTTCTTCTTCGCAAAACAGAACCCCAAGACTAAACCCTCAAGAAATTATTTTTTTAATTTTGAGAACCAACAACCTTAAACACTTCTCCACAATGCACCCTATCTCAGCAGTCTTCAACGTTTTTGTAAGAATACACTTCCCCACTCCACTATTTGCCAAGAGTTTCTCTTCCTGTCTCTGCTGTGCCTCAGTAATGCATCTGCCTGAGCAGCTGGCAGCTGTGACAGACACAGAGCTGTGTAACCACACTGATGGGCATCTCTGGCACAACTGCTCACTCGGGTTCAACACCCACACTAATCCAATTGTTACACCTACTAAAAACATACTACACACCTATTTCACAAAAGATTATGGAACAGAAGACAGCAACAGCTGACAGTAGCAAATCCTCCTTGTGCTTGGTGCTGCACTCAGAGACTGTTCAGGGCTCTGTGATCATTGAGATAAAAGCACTTACAAGATTTTTTTTTTTATACAATCTAAACACACAAGAAAAAGGACAGTGGAGGAAACCACAGATCAGGAAAACAAATTGGTTTGACCCATTTCACACAGCCAGAAACAGGACAATTGAGTAGAAAATCAATGACCTAAACCACCTGTCCAGAGTTTGAATTCTTTATATTCTCCTTCCCAGTTTTGCTTCATGAAAGTAGCATCACATACATTTTTAAGGCTGCCCTAGCAAGCAAAGGGATCAACAGCACTTTGAGGCTATTGAGAGTATCTGTTCTAGTCCAGAAAAATAACTTTTTTTTTTCAGTTGGGAGTGAAAAACAGCAGGTTTAAAGGAAAGGGGAGTTTCTTAACTATTAGTTCCACAAGAGAATCATTGGCCTATAAGCACAAGAAACTCTAAAGACTAAATAGTTATCTATTTAGGCTGTTCTTTTAAAATGTTTTTATTATTTAGAAACCATTACAGACAAGTGACATGTCCCTGCTCCTTACACTGACTCAAGTAGGTCCATTCTGAGGAATACATTTCAAAGCCTTTTGATTTTATTTTTAAAGCAAACTGGAATCCTGTGGTGCCAATTTTATTGCAGTAAACTTTTAAGTGGTGAAAATTTCAAGTTCATTTGTTACGTTACTAACACTTCATGGTATTATAATCTATTTTTTAACACTTCATAGTATTGTAAATTATTTTTCTAAGTCTTTATAAATAATGCTTCATGCCTTTACAAGCAATCTATTATAATATTCATCATCATTCACCTAAGAACATGACAACACAGGAACACACACATAAAAGGAAATATTTATGTAAAGAGATAGACATCACTGAATTAATGGAGAGACCATGGAAGGGATGAAAGCGTGAAGACAGATATTAGAGGGGAATTTGCATCATTTGACTCAGTTGTTTATTCCTTTCTTGAGCCCTCTCACTACTTCTTTCAGCCCTCCCTCTGAGAGACCTTTATGTTACTGTAATACTGGAAGTAAAGATGGGCACAGCTAAGGAATTCTCAGGTTGACATACTTCTGAAAGCAAAAATGAACAGGTCAAGTTTACTGCTTCTTGGATATCCAATAATGAAGAGAATCAAACTATACAAAATGAAAAATTGTACCAGGGGTATCATTCTTGCTTGTTTCAACCTATTCCCTGTCCATCTTCATGCCTTGCAGTTATTCTCGCTGGCATGATTTTTAAAATAGTTTCATTTATATCAATAAATGTTTGAAAATGTTTATTCTACCTGAAATTGTAAAAACTGAGGCAGTTATGATATCCACTGCAAGTTTAATGATGAGGTCTAACTACAGAAGCTTTACATTTTTCACCTGCTCACACCTATTTGGTGAGCACTTATTTTAACATATGAGCCTGTTCAAACCTAAGGCAGCCCTCAATGTATCACTCAAACCAGAGTAAGAGAACTATTCCTCATCCTTTTTATCTCCAAACAGATACATTTCCTTTGCCGTTCTTCCTCTAACGTTCAGAATTTAAAGTCATTAAGGAAACTTCTCTGATTTTAGAGAACAGCTGAGAAGAGTAGATTCCTCGCTTAACTGCATAGCAAAAATAACATCTCAAAGCAAGTTACAGACTTAATTCACTCCAAAACATTCCATGGCAGAGAAGAAAAAAATTGTTAAAATAGTGTCTCAACAAAATAAATTATTTTCTGCAGCTTTTAAAATGTTTTCCTGAAAATAAACAGGTAACAAAGGCAGTTCATTGAAATAAATGACTTCAAATTTCCACTACAGATTCAAGTACATTGTTCACAGTGTACTTTTTAACTAAAAGCAATGGTACTCAGACAGAAAGGCTTCATTATTTTCAAAGAAAGAGTGTGAGACAAAATCTACATCCATAGTCAGAGCAAAATAGCAGCTACCAATTTTTGGACCTATAGGCTTAGCAATTCCAGTACTTCCCACTTAGGTTTATATCTAGTATTCTGAACAGCCCAGAAGTTTATTAACTCACACTATTTTCCTGGTAACATCAGTTCTAACTTGTTTTAACAAAACAGTGTTTTACTTAAATGCTTATTTATTACAGTTCGTGCCAGATTCTGACCCAGTCCTATTGTGCAAGTTTGCATATCCACAGTAAAATCCTGCCCTATTTGTCAAAAGATCACATCTTATTTATAAAGAAAATTACTCAAAACCACTTCCAATTTATTTCAAATCAGTATTTTCCATAAATAGTCTTAAAGTCCAAGTGATTATCAGACTGGAATTAGGTGATTATGCTACTTTTCTTTCTTTCTAGCTTCAAGTAATTTAACATATTTAGGTGTAATAAAGTTTATTTCAATGTTGCCATTCATTATTCATTTAACCTGCCAAAAGCAACTTCCATTCACTCTCCAGGCATTTAGGTCTCATTTTCTTCCTAACCAATTACTCCTGCAATGACAGACCACTTAGCAGCTCCTAAAAGCTCCATTAAAACAGCCTGAATCCTCGAACCTTTAGTCTCCTTTGGAGACATTGATGTTGCCTATTATTATTTCACCACTGTAAAAGCGACTAAGAAAAATAATCAAACTTACATGAAACTTCAAGAACAAAAAATAACCAAAACCCTAAATCCCTCATCTCTGAACTTCAGGGACAAACCAACAGAGGTCACTGTCAAAGTGACTGATTTTTTGGTGCATTCTAAATCTGAAACTTGAGCGTGTATCACTCTACCTTTACTGGACAAGGAGCAGCATCCCTAGACCAAAAGCAGCATCTCTGGACCTGATTGTGATATTGCCAATCTTTTATTTTTCCTTAGGTTAGGATCACTATGAAGAGATTCTTTTTTGCCTTTGAAGGCTACATCCTTAACTAATTAAGCTACATTAATAAATGTAAACTTCAAAAACAGAAGTCAAAAAATTATTAAAAAAATTTTTAGAAAAAATTGCAATACTCCATGGCTTCACTTGAAGTTCAGATTTTTTGATCATGCATAGTTTTCACAGAGAAATATTTAATACCAATTAATTCTGGGCATCATAAACTGACAGCATGTTTTAAGTCTGGCTGACAGTGAGTTTGAAATTATAATATTCAGAATCACAATTTTAAAATAATTTCTGTATCAAAATTATGTGCCAAATACATAGCTTCTGTTATTAATGCCACTGCTTATCAATGCAAATAAACAAATGGGAAGGCCAGACAGCTTCACAGTTTGAAGCAGAGAAATGGGATTTTGTTTTCAGCCCCTGGGTGTAAGTGGACTGACAACTACTGGATTTGCTGTGGTGCAGCTGGGAATACACAGTCCTCTGAACTGCTAAAATAACAAAGATGATCTGAGAGAGCTTGTGGTTGCAGCTTGTGGTTTAGTGAATATTCTGACATCCTCCTTGGCTAGGTTTTATTGTCTCCTTATTCTCTCTAGTGGTTTCAGCAGAGCCAAAATACAGCCAGAGACTGGGACTCCATCTGCAACTGCTTCTGAGACACAGATGATTTGTCTCTGTGGAGGCAGGAACATCTGACCTCGCTTAAAAAGACTATCTACAAATTTATCAAGAGCATAAAAGTAGCTTAAGACGTAGTGGGCCCAACTCACTGGTTGAATTATCCAGCTTAACATTAACACATTGCACTCAAATGCAAGTCTGAAAATGGTGACACAGAGATGAGTTCAAGGTAAGAAAGAGCATCCATCACCTCATTGTTCTGAAAGTTTCCCCTTATTTCTGTGCTTCAGGTCTGTATCAGACAGCAGAAACCCCACCCCACCCCATGCTGCTTAAGATGCTCACAGTGCTTTTAGAGAGAAATATAAAAAATTGCTTAGAGAAAAAAAAAATGGGAATACTCTGCTCCTCTGCTCTGCCTAGCTATTGTGGATAGGACTAAAACTAATGGGCAAAAACTGTAGTACAGAAAGTTCGGACTAAACATCCTGAAAATCAGTGAGCATGGTGAAGTGTGGAACAGATCGCCCAGGGAAGCTGTTGCATCTCTGTCACTACAGATCTTTAAGATTAGTACAGAAAACTATTCATCAGGAATGACAGAGGAATAAAGGGTCCTGCCTTGGGCAGGAGGATGGACTGGAAGCATCCTGAAGTTTCTTTCAGATCTATTTTTGCACAACATTGCTGAGGAAATGTTGTTGCTCTTATTGAAATGCAGATAGCTGTCCTTTCCAAAAGCCTTCCGTAATCTTGCAGCATTTTGTGAGGGCTCTTGCTATCACAGAAACAGAATGCTGTCAAATTGATTTAGTGGATCTCACCTTGTTTCCAGCCAAACCACCCCTAAGCCTGAAAGTCAAATCCTTGAAGTGATTACCAGCCTCTTCACCAGAATGTGAGCTGACTGTTGTATGGCTGAGCCTGCAGGTTGGTGTAAGATTAATTGAAGTCACATTCCTTCTTTTGGGTGCATTTTATTATATGTTTTTCAAGAGAGATTCCTCTGATGGATTTTCCTAACTGAGATAATAAGGCCACACTGCACCTACACAATGCCTGCAATTTCTTCAGGTTTTTTTGTGGAATTTTCTTTAGGTTTTGGAGGGGGGGTGTTGACCAAGGAGGTTGGGAGGGGATGGGGAAACGCCTGTGATACCCTGCAAAAGGCTCCAGGCTACTGTGGTGAGTCTAATTATTTTAAAGATCAGTTGTATGTCAACACCAGTGTGTGAAAATCCTTTCCAGGTCAGTGCTTGAAAAACTGAAATATGGAAAAACTGTCATTCCTTCTCACACTTACAAGCTTACAATGGTACTTTTTTGAGCTTTCCTTCAAAACCAGGCGACTGAAAAATATACTTGCATGGAGAAGAGAAAGTGGGTACGTTTATACCATGCTGATTTTTACATATACTTCAATTATTCACAATAAATTCATAAGATAAAGAGACACCAAAAACCATTTATTGCAATCTTGTGAAAGACTTCATGCTCCAGTTATGAAATAGGCCTTAAGAAATGATCACATTTGACAGCCAGCATTTTCACAGGCACATATAGTCCTGTTAGTCTCTCCTTAGTCCTTCCTGGAAACACAGCCCTTTTGAGAAGGTAACTGCATAGAAGATTCCTTTTTCTCCTGTCATCATCCTTGATGTTAAAAATTATACAGAGGTGGGAAAAAAAGGGCAGATTGTAATAATTTTCTCTTGTGACCACTTGGGTTTGATGTGCACCATAATGTGTATCCTACTAGAAGGGGTTGACAGACTTACTTTAGTAGCCACGGTGATGAAAAAAGCACAGGTACAGGGAAAAACATTAAAGTTTCCGTAAGAGAAAAAGAAAATACTGTTTACAGTTTAGAGAAGGTCTATGCCACAAGTAACATTAAAATTAAAAAAACAGGAATAGGAAAATGGGTATGGAAAACAACTGAAAGCACTAAGGGCAGACAAGAATCACTGAATAAAAAATGTGTCTTAATAGCTCACTTCTGTTGTTGTGCTTAATAACAAAGGGGTTATTTGGTGAAAGATTATTTGCTCAGGTGAAAAATATGAAATGCATAAACTACTTGTGCACCAGGGCAATCAACAGGGGCAAGGTGGTCTGTGCAGTGCTCAAAGCATCCCTGATAATACACAGCTTGGAGCTGGAAAACTAACACCACTTCCAGGCTGAACTTAGAGCCCGTCCTGGTTCCTGTAAGGCAGAGCTGTACAGCAGAGCTGTGCCTTCCTGCCTGGAAAGGACAGTGCAATCCCACTATCTGCTAGTACCTGCTGTGGGTAGTGCACATCTTGTCTCCAGCCCTGGGGAGCACAGTGCCAGGCCATCTGCAGATATCCCTCACTGTGGTTCCCAAAGTACAATGCAGATTATTTGGAGACAAAGCCTCAGTGAGACTCAAAGTCTCCAGTGAGGCCCCTGAGCACTCATTTTGACATGCCAGACTTTCTGGCTTGAGATTACTGCTCCTCCTTGCTGGAGATCTCCTGCCTTGGCCATAAACATAAGGACTCCCTACCCTTCCTTCCACAAGTTAAGCATGGATCCAAAAGGACTACACCCTCACTAGCAAGATAAAAATATGGAATAAATAACTACAAATAATAGTAAATGTACAATCTAAATATGCATTTCACCTATCATGACTTGTCATATGTTTCAATGATAAACACTGTAAATTTCCCTAAACCTGTCCCAGATGGAGGAGGAGCACTTAAAAGAGAGTAAACTAAGAAAAGTAGAGAGATCCACATAACATCTGCCCACATAACATCCAGGTATATATTCAGGTATCCCCCAGGAACATCAACCTCATGGTTATCTTGATGTGCTTCCTGTTAGTTCCATTTTGTTTCTGTAGAACTTAAGCACATGTGCAAAGTGAAAGGATATACAGCAGCTGGGTTGGGGTTTGTTTGGTTGGTTTAGGATTTGAGTTTTGTTTCGGTTTGTTGGAGGGACTCATTTGTTCAAGGAGATCTAAGTAGATATCTCTGCAGAAATCAAAACCTGCCCTGATATATTGTCGAATCTGGGCCTATTAAAAACAACCAAAACAACAAAAATGTAAAATGTTTCTAAATACTATATCTCTTTTCTTCTGCAATATTTGGACAAAATACTGAAAATATTAACAGAGTGATGGTAAAGGAACTGCTGGAGCTCTGATTCTGTTACAATGGAAGACTGATATATTATACTGTACAAAAAGTTTTTCAACAGTTAAACAAAATATGGCCATAGAAGATACACCACGTTACCTCACTATTAAATGTACAACTACTGAGTATTGTTAATGCTGTAGCTGTATCTATTTCAGCTTTCTCCCACTAAATACACTAGAGAAACTGAATTTTCCATAAAAACCTACAATAAAATTAATGATATTATGAAACCAAATAAAACTACATGATACTTAAGCAGAAATTAAAAGAGAAACAACAAATTCCTCCAACAATTAAAAAAGGTAAGAGTGTTTAAAAAGAAGCACATGTTTTTCCAAACATGTAGGGAATCCAAGTGCTTCAAGGGAATTAAGGGTTCAATCAGTACTTTATTATTGCAGATCACTAGGCCAAATGTACCATATTATCTGGAAATGAATCATTAATATCAAGGAATACACAGAAAGTATTTTCGCACCTAGACACTTCTTATATTATAAATAATTCAAATCAATAAACAAAGATAAATTAAAATACTGTCTAATGTAATCACATAAGCCAGTCTAAGTTCAGTACTTCAAAGGAAGATTTTCTACATGAAAAGTAAATCACTGCTTAATGGAAAACGTGTTGATTCTCCCAATGTAAAAAGTGAAGAAAATAATTAGGCTACCAAACTCCCAGTCAGCACAGTTTGCAGTGTCAGTGAAAGCAGCATGATTATCGTTCCTTTAAGGATCCCAGGGGAATGCAAGCAAAAGAATATCCTTAGTAATAGAAAAATTTAAAAAAATAAAATGAAAAGGGTATCTTTTCACTAGGAATCAACCTTCATTCCTAAATAGCTGTACCTGAAGATTTCACAAAAAGGTTTAGTTTAGCAAGGGTTTCATCTAAGTTTATATTATTGTTCAACACAAACATTTGGAAGAATGAATTGCACACACATGTGGAAGTTACCAATATAACACAAAAGTGGTCTCAAATACAATACAGAATACTGCTTATCATTCAAAAATAACTTGGAAACAAGCATTTTTCCTCAGCTACAAAAAGTAATAACTAATTTAGGACACCTTATCCTGCACATCTTTGTATGAAGTGACCCTGCTTTGATTTTAATTAGCACCTCCCAGTTCAGGGCTGGCTGTTTGTGTTTGAATGGACACTGATTATGCCTCTATTAGCAAATAACTCTGTGCCACGGGAAGGGATCAGCAGGTAAAAGGGTTTCATACCAAGGCTGCTATACCAATATGCACAAGCTGTTTGAGACTTTTACCTCTGACTAAATAGAGCTCCCTCCACTGAACATCCCCAGTGGATGAGAAAGAAAAGGGTTCTGTGCAACAAAGAACCATGGGGCACTATGACTCACAAACAAATCTTGATATTAAATTGCAGTTCAATATATAAAAAACATTTGTGAATCCCTCTTTGGCAGGGTATGGATTGATGCCAGTAGGTGCTTTTGGGGGAAAATGTCTAATAACAGTTCTTTCATGATGCTGTAAAATGCTGTTTGGGCCAAGCACTTGGACTTGCTGCTTACTGAGCATGACTGTACTCCATAAGAACAAGGATCCTTATCTTACTAGTCCCTTTCCTTATATGAGGGACACTCTTAGGCAACAGCATGTTTTTGGCAAGTGCATCTTTTGAGGATCTTCAAAACAGCTGTCAAGCCTCACTATTCTCCTTCTTCTTCAAAAAGAAGAAAATGGAACAGGGAATTTAAAAGAAAACCTACTTCACATGCAAAAGTACTCTATTCTGCTTAAGGAACTCCATAATATGACAGAATAAGTGTCAGGAAAAATAGACTTAACACAGATGAAAACTTCCGTACGACACACATCTATCATGCAGCAACCTGAGCAAAAATCTTCAAAAACACCATTAAAATTTCTGTCCAAGCCTTGGCAGTTATAAAGTACTCACACAGTAACACATGATTTGAGCAACTTTAAATATTTGTCACACAGTTTTTGCACGGCCAGGGAGAAGAATAAGAAAAGAGAAAGCAGGGGCTGTTGTTCCTGAACAAAATTAACTATGCATTGTTACTTTAAGCAACTATAATGACTCATTTCTATAATGGGAAATTCAAATTTAATTACAGAAATATTGTGTTTTATTAAAAAATGTGTCAATAGTGGAAGCCTGCTGTATTATGCTGTTAATAATCTCTTTTTTCTTGAAACAAATGAGCAGACACATCCATTGTAAGAGACACCTCATTTCAAGGTCTGTGGGCCAATGGTCAGGTCCTGAGTACTCAGACACAGCCTTTACACGACCTTCACACGTCCTTCAAATTACATCATCTCTGCACTGCAAATCCCATCCTTAAAATGCTAATAAATTCATACTACAATCCACAAGCTCAAGTGCTGCTGCCAGTGTATATTCCTACCTGCAAAGGGAACAGGTGCATCTTTGTCCAAAGCAACGAGGGGAGGATCCAAAATTACAGTGTCATTGTTCTCAGTTATGATTCCGTGGTAAGATGTCTCAATCCAGGGTTTGTGTTTGTTCACTGGAAGAGAAAAAACACGCCCAATTAACTTGGTTTGTGTTTTACATGCATTTAGCTCATTTTATTTTTAAAGAGAAATTATTTACCATATGCCCAATATCAATGTTATCACTCAAAAGCCACTAAAAAAAGCCCAAAGTACTTCATAAACATTCAAATATCAAAACAAAGTGACGTGTATTGTACAGTAATTCACTGACAAGAAAAACACAAACATCCCTCCAATTAAGACACCAAAAGCAAAACACAATTTTCAAAGTCTTTTTAATGTGTTCTCAATTGTCAGACATAATTAGGGGCAGACACTTTAGAAGAAATTGCTTTCAGTTGCAAAGCTCTGATGCAAGAGAAAGGACAACCAGAGAAACACAACTCAACAGGTCACAAAGCCAAGAGAAGGGCAAGTGGGAACATTTCACTCTTGATCAACTGCTCACTTTATTTTTCGAAAAATATCTAAAATAACTTTTGTGTTCTGCACATCATAGACAAAAAATAAACTTCTACATTTAAATCACTTTTATGAAAGCCTCCACCTTTTTCATTTATGAAAACCAGTTTTACTTATGCTTAAATGGGATCTCAAGTTTTTCTAGAAAAACCTGTCCTTCAAATTCAGCTTTAGAACATTTGGATATATCTGGTCTTGACATACAAGGAAGATCACACAAAAAGACACTTTAAGGAGAGGCTACCCCACTTATCATCATATTGTTTTATTCCTGAACCTCTTCCATGTTCATCCCTCTCACCATCCATCTAATATTTTTTGGTAAGTATAAAGATACAAAATAAAAAGGAAGGGGAAAATGTAAGAGGCTTAGCTTTGCTATGCTTATAAAGAGCATTTTCTTCTTGCAGCCACAATCTGAACATTCTCTCTTTGGAGTTCCTACATAAGTAACACAACGGTGATAGTTAAAGAAATTGCAATTTGAAGGATGTTCTCCCCCAGGCAGGAGGGAGCACTTCACTAAGGAATATCTACCACATTGACATCAAACTCAGCTGTAAAGTAATTTTTGTACCTATTATTTAGTTGTGTGTACCAAATGCTGAATAAAACATCTGGCGAGTTAACAGAATTCACCTCAAAGACAGAGAGTTGACACTTAAAGAGAAAAAAATTGAATCAGAAGGGATTATTTAAAATAACCCCGTTACGAAACCAAACAAAATCCACACACACAACCCTAAACTCTTTCCTGCCCTGTCTTCTGTAAAACCCCAGATATCAATGAGTTCCAAGGTTTTTTCCACAGTTTCTTCCTTGTGAAGAAAGTAGCAAAATCCACTATAATAACAGAGGGGGTTCTGGCCTCAGGCACAGAGCTGGGCAATTAACAAATTATTATGTATACTGGATATCTGGCAAAAGCCAACAAATACATTTATGGTAAACTGAAGTTCATTCTCTTTCTTTCTTTCTTGCTGCTTTGTTTAATCCTTAGGACATGGTGGACATTATTTTATATTCTAGCATTTATATGTCAACTTTGAGTTCATTTCTATGTTGCAATGTATCTTCTTTCAGAAGAAAGCACATTTAGCTTCACAGTGGTTGGTTTTGCCCATTTTTGCAATAACTAAGCAACAGGAAGATTAAACTGGGGATGTGTCAGGGAAAGGTGAAATGGAAAATAGGGGTCTCAAATCTCTTCATCTTGTAATGACTGTACAGCCAGAGGAGAGATTGGCGAGTTTATGTAATAGATGAAGGCCAAAAGTCTTGACGGTGTTGAAATATGAGAAGTGATGGATGCAATTTCAGAGCTTTGTATGGCATTTGGGATTCCAGTTTGCAGGGCAGTTGAAATATTCTGCATTTGTTATTTGAATACGTGAATTGCCTGAACATCCAGCCACAGAAACGTGCTGCACTGATGCTCTGCTGTGGCTCAAAGGCTTAGATTGACATGTACTGGACAGAGTTAGAGGGGATCTCTTGATTGAAGACAGACACAATTTAATAATGATGAAATAGTAAATAGGGATTGGCAAGCAAATGGAGTCCCTGCTGGAAATAAAAGTTCAAGTACTTTAATGCTTTTCATTCCTCCTGATTCGGTTAATTGTCTGAGCTCTCACCAAAAAAAAACCAAACAAAACAAACGTCAAAAAAAAACCAAAAAAGCCAAAACAAACAAACAAACAAACAAACCCAAACATAGCCACTAAACAAAACAAAAAATCAAAACCCACCCAACCAAAAATAAAATCCTCCTCTGGATTCTACAGAATTGTTTTAACAGCATTTTGGCTAAAGAAACAGTCTCAGGACACAGTGATTGCAATTCTACTGGCCTTATGTTTTTTCAATTAGTGTCCAATGAGCAATAATGAGTCAAATGAGTGACAGCAACACAATTTCTTAAATCATGTTGGGGTAGGAAGAAAAGAAAGTACATTACAAACATATTCTACAACTTAGACCTAGAGCCTAGAGGATGGTATTAAGAAGAAAAGAACAATAAAACAAAAGCAAAATACAATAAAATCTCAAGTTTTTGCAAGTTTTATCAAATACGTCTCCAAAAGAAAAAATTATGACTATACAAGTTTCAAGTAACCTGTGATGTGGAAATTTTACAAATAATGGAAATCATCCACAGTCTTTGGGAGAGCAAAACACTTCTTTTGCATCAGATGATCTATAAATCTGAAATATTTTCACATCACTAAAATTACTGATCCTTTACGCTGTTTTGGGTACTTGTTTTAAAATAAGAAATCTATAATACTGAGATTACTTGCTGGTGTTCTGGTTCAGGGGGTTGTTCATAGTTTCTCTGCTAAAAGCTGGTAAAATGTTAACAGAGAAACTGCATAAACCACTGTATAGACTCCCATTAGATATTACATTGTAAAAGAAAAACTTTCAAACATGACATGATTAATGAATACTTTAAGTTTCTTACTCCAAGACAAAAGGGCAACTCCAAAACATTAGACTGGTTTAAATCAGTGTTTATCCACAGGTTAACACACCTCTCAAAGCTCTGATATTTTCCTGTCCCTATTCAACAGCTTCAAAATAAACAGAACTTTAAATATTCAATCAGAAGTGTTTTGCCCTGTCTCTTTTGAGCTACTGACTGTACTTCAAGATATTTGAGTCAGATTTTAGGTCAGGTTTCCAAAGCCACAGTAATGCCACACTGCATTTACTTGAAAACCACAACAACAAAGTTTTCCCATGCTATTTATTTCAGGCTATATGAAACTGTATGTTGAAATAAAAAAGAAAAATAAATTTCACATCATTTAAGAAGTTATCTAATTCCAGTTATACCCAGCATTTATTAGAGTCTCTTAAAGATTAACATGTACCTTTTTGAAATTTTTGTAAACTTTTCAATAAGATGGGAACTCTTTTATCTTTAAAATGGAAAAGGCATGAATGGTTAAAAAATATTTTAATGCTTCTCAATAATGCTTACAACAACATTCTATAAAATAAATGTTGATAAAGATGATGGAAGAAATCTATATACAGATTTATGTGAAGTTTCGGGTACCAAGAAAGCAGAGCACTACACAGCAAGCTAAGCTCAAAAGAACAAATAAACTGCATAATCAGCAGATAAGACCTATACAAAAAAATTCTTTTCCCTCTTAAGGTATATTAACTTTAGCACACTTACACTAACTCCAAAACTAAAAAAAAAAAATAAATTATATATATATATATATATATATTATCTTTTTTACCAAAGATCTTTTCTGGAAGCATTTATTTTTTACCTTTTCCTTGCATTCTTCTAGCTCGGTGAAAGCTGAAATCACTATAAGGCTTTTATGAATTCAAACACATACTTAGTTAAGACATACAGATGAAATATACCCCTGCTGTAAGTTGTTTTTCTTTTTTAAACTTGCCTCCCTTCGTGTAATTTATTAGTCATTCATATAAAACCATAATATAAATAATTTATAGCGTCTAGGATAAGGTAATTAATCTTCCTTTATTACAGTTAGAGGTCAATTCATTAAAATTCATATGCACCATTTACACTGTATTTTCCTACTCTGTCCCACCAAAGCTTGTGGTTACAAGCCTTTGGATGTAATTAAACCATAGTGCTAGAAAACTGCCTCTCTGTGTTCCATCTGCAAATGCACTTGGCACATAAAACAACAGAGTAGAAAATGGCAAAAGAAAAACCAACTCATTTTGTAGAGTCTGCAGGAAATCTCATGCCCTCAGGAACATTGTCTTGGAAGTCAGCTTAAGGACAGGCTCAAAAATTAAGCAAAATGATTACAGAGAAAGGCCAGATGTTTAGAACCCCAAAAATACGCTCAACTCCTACATCCTACTCTGGTGCATTTTCTCCATCCTCTGCACAGTGCCCTGGGTTTTACCCCTTCCCTGTGTCACGCTCAAAACCCATCCTGTGACTTGAAAAACATCCAACTCCTGACAGCAAACTCTCCCCCAGCTGTGATTGCACAGAGTATCTCCCGTGCCCCGAGTGGCCCATGGGAAGTTCTGCAGCAGAAATGGAACAAAATCACACACTAGACACTGAAACATCAGCAGTAGGAAAAAAAATCATCAGCCCCCTCCCCTCCTAAGCCCTTTGGCAATTCCCCAACAAGGCCTTTACCCAGAGCATGGCTCTGGGTGCACGAACTCTGTGCTGCAATGCCTGTGCCCTGCCTTATGAGCCTGCAAGACATGCACAGAGCTCTCTGAAGGCAGTCATACTCTGTACATTAAATCTCCCAAGCCTCAATGCCTGTGAACAACAAAGCTGCAATTGGTCAGTGCACAAGCATTATTATAACAGGACTACAATATAGACAAAATGTTGGAGGACATCATCTCATGAGGACAGACATCATCTCTTCTCTAACCCAAGACAGACACTTGTTTGGGGCAGGGAAGGGGGGAGTAGGTGGAAAGCAGCACGTGTGCAAAGGATACAGTACAATGGTATTTGCAAATTTCAGATGGTTTCTGACTGAAATTGCTCAGAAAATGTCACTGATCCAAAAATAACCCATTAAAGAATTATGAAAGGAAAAAAAAAAAAAGTGTGTATTAGAAGCTTTAACTTCAGACACTAGGGCAGATTCAATATGGTCCAGTTAAATCAACTGCTGATTTCTAAACTACAGGGAGATAAAACCCGAGGTAGCAAATTATGAGGGTTAAGAATTGCTTTATGAATGCAAATGTTTTCTTTCCTTTTTTTTCCAGTATAGTACTTTCCTTAGCATACACTTCAGCTCTAAGTCTTTTCATCTGCTAACTTCAGTGATCTTCAGCTCAGCCTGCTGGAATCCTGTCTAAGTGTCAAAGGCCTTCCCCTCAAAAAAACAGCCAAATTGAGGATACTCAGGAAGCCTTTTAAACATGTGCAGAAAATCCCATTAACTTCAGTAAAATACAAAAGTCTGAACTTCATGCCTTGTGCAGTCTGCACTACAAGCAGCAAGCCCTTATCTTGTACAGCAAAAAAAGAGAGTTATTCTAGTGCCCTACTAGGAGGGTACTGCATAACAAATATCCCAATGATGCAGATGACATCCTGACAGCTGCAATGCAGTCCACTCCTCCTTTGGGGTGATACCTTGCTGGGTAAATGCCAGAGTAAGACTTCTGGGGTCAGCAATAGCCAGAGCTCTAGCTCATTTTTCAGGTATTTCATAGAAAATGGCTACTAAAAATAGAATTTGTCCATTGTTAAAATCCTATGACCTGTTCTCTGGATAGTTTTAACAGCCCTGAGCTTTGGATCAAGGAGAAACTTTAAAGGGAAGAGGGTGAGGTCAGAAGATGATTTTTGTCTCACCAATGTGGCCTGTGTCATGTTCATTTTTAGACATCCAAGCCAGAAGTTTTGGACACTCATACCCTTAACAGAAATTTCCCGGAGTCTCCAGTGACTCTCATTTCTGATAACTGAAATACTCCAAAGATTATGTTTTCACTAAGCAAGTCCTCTTCACATAGTTCATAAACGTGACTGTATAGTGCACATGCAACTTTATAATATAATAGACCTTAATTCCTCCAAGACATGTCTCGAGACAGAAACATGGATTTCCTGAATTACCAGCTCCAGAATGGGCCAGGGATAGAAACTAAAGATAGCAGCCAAATCTAAAGTCTCATAAAGTAGCAGCTAAGAACAAAAACGTTCAGAAGATAGGCAGATTTGGGGGCTTAGATCACTAAAGAAATGAGGATTAGGAGCTTGATAAAGAATATAAGGCTTCCTCTGGAAGGCAGAAAAAACAAGGACACGCATAAATGCATTTTCTGAGGAAAAAGAAACCAAGAAGTGGAAACTGAAAATGGTTGAGTAGTAGTACATAAATATTTGCATTTTATAGGATTAAGTCTTTCTCAGCTTTAGAAAAAAAGGCAACATCGGGTAGCTCTATCAGCAGAACACGGAATACTATGTTTCCCTATATACAAAAGAAAATGAAAACTTGCCAGGAACTTTCACATATAAAACACATTTTACATGCTTTGGCAAAGAAAAATTGTAAAGAAGAAATTTGTTCTTCTGTAGCTTAATGCTTATTTCTCCATGTGATGTCATTGCTTGAAATTACTGAATTACCAGTAGTAATGTTCTGGCTTTATTTTTAGATAGATAACTTTAAGTCATAATGCTTTATGTGCTTTTACATAAAATAATAATGTGAAATTCCTGTCCCAATTAAGGCAATGTGCATTTTGACACTAAGTTCAGTTAAAGTAGAATTTATATGATTTATGAAATGTGATTATGAGATGTGAACTCTTTGGAGAACATTTTAACTAAGGAATACATTATGAGCAGTGCATCTCAGCAACATTAAATTACTCAGTGGAGATCCTACAGATAACTTGGCATTGATTTGAACAAGCTGCACAACAAAACTTGTTTTGCATGAAATATACTGCACAAAACAGTCTTCTGGCATAAGCACATTTTCTGGCCCCCAAGAGAAGGCCTTTCAATAATGACAATCCCCACTATCAAAATCTGTTCTTATATTAAAAAAAAAAACAGGGAAAATTTGAAGTGGAAGACTCCTTTGTTAGTAGGTCATTCTTATTACAAGCTAATTTGACCAAAAGCATCAAGTGCCTTGTCTAATGGACTTGATAATATTAGTAATTAGTCACCTGTTGGCTATTTCTAAGTAAAATGACACACACTGCATGTATTCTGATATGTTTAGATGTTCATGTATCTATAAATATGCTTGATTCTCTTGCAAATTTTTTTGTTGTTTTTAGTTTTGAGGTTTGAGTGGATTAATATTAAATTAATATTTATTAATAACCAAATTAATATTAAACATTCAACAAGAACTTAGTAAATGCTTTGGTCAATCCAAACCTGTGTTCTTCAGAAAAAAACAGTGTAGCTTTGAATGTTGTAAAACTCCACTCACAATATGGATATGTAAACCTTCTGACCCTTTCTGATAAGCACATTTTGAATTTTCATATGAATACAAGAATTAGCCTCATCATCACCTTTTAGGTAGCGGACCACATAGCTGTGGGTCTTCATGCTTTGAACTGCCTTTAAGCTTACAAGTTATTTTTATTAATATGAAAGAGATTTCAACTCCTTCATCAATTTTATCTATTGATAGTTGTCAAAACAAATAGACTGCTACCAGTCTTAATACTGAGTCTCTATGCCTCAATATTAAGACCAGGAATATCTTGTTTACTATATCTAAGGAACAAAACTGGAATTAGATGATGAGTCTGTCCCACAATTATGGGAATTTCAATAGCACTTACCTGATTATGTCCTGATAGATGAAAGTCTATCTTTGGGAAAGTATTAGATGGTGTAAAAATGCTTTCATTCATATCATAAGGGCAGAAAATGGTCATAAACAAGTTATGTTTTCCAATATATTTAGTTGTGCTCAAAATCTATTTCATTTATCTTGCTTAATAATGCTGACCTTTAATTCAACAGAGATTTCTTATGTGTAGCCTCATTTCATTTAAAAATACATAAAAGCTTGAGATCCCCAATTTTTAACCCCTCTATAATTTCATTTAACTTTCTTCCATATTTAATAACTCCATGCTCACTATATGAAGTTGCCCCATTCTTACACACTTTAACTCTTGTTTGGACTGAAAGATGTACAGAACATGTATTTATTTTCCATTATGAGAGTTTACAGCATGCATGTAAAATAAACCTGACTCTAGTCCTTATTCCTTAAATAAACAAGAATGGAGTGTCCCCTGAAGAGTTTTTTCAGATGATATCTCAACAGGGCTTCCAGCACAGTGGTTTCATGGACTGGCCACCAGTATCTTGCAAATAATCCAGATATTTCAAGCAATGCTGAGGAACATACAGATCACTAGCAAACATTTTTACCAAGACAGTGTGTTTTCATAGGGAGGGGAGAAAGAAAAAAATTCACTGATTATGCAGAAAAGCAAGAGCAATCCCCCAATAGCACCAAAGACAGACCTCACCAAGGAGTTACAGATCTGCAGGATGCCCTGTTTAACTAAAGAACCAATTTGCATGAATAATACCTCTCATTGCCTGAAATACTAAAACCAGGGAATTCCAATTGCTGCTGTTTCTTCCTATGAATGGTGTCAATTATGACATCCCTAAAATGAACATTGCAGCTACTACAGAACATGAGACATTTTAACATTTGCTGAGCACATTTTCAAAGGTACTAATTTTTCAGCACCTTAGGTTAGCAGGTTTTTTCTTTGTAAATAGTATCTTAAGTTGAAGTTTCAAAAACAATATTAAAGTAACTTAGGTTTTATACAATTATGTCTCAAGAACTTCAGCAATACTCTGTTGGTGTGAATGGCATTTTGAAAAATTCAAAGTTAAAATCCCTATTAGATTATGAGCCTAAAATAAATGAACAAAAACCTTAAGAAATTGTAACCTTTATAAAATTTCATGCCACACTATTTTGATAGCACAGTCTCTTGTGTGCTATCACAAATTTAATCTCACTGAAACCCCAAGCTCCTACAGATAAGCCTTCACATTTGGAAATCTTGGGAAATGAGATAAATCCTAATGCCATGGATTTTAAAGGAGTAAGTAATTTGGGTTTTTTTTAAATAGAAGAAAGTACTGATGTTCATCTTTTCATTATTTGTTCAAAACTACAGCTTTCCATACAGCAGGGGCTTAAGGATATTCCTGTAGAGAGAACCTGACCATATAAAGGACAGGTATTGCTTCAAATTACCTGTCCTTTACTTAATCATGAGAAATGGAGTCCCAGGACATCCATTTGCAAGTGCTTCCCTCTTCTGCATTCAGATATCTCTTAAATCGAAATGTACCTCAAAATAATATGTTAACTGATTGTCCATCCTCACCCCAAACCTCTCAGAATATGCCTTTAAATACTGGCATGTATTACATGACCCCATCCATCGACAAAGTAACAGCTACATTACTATTAGTACCACCAAAGCACAATGCAGATGCCAATTGATGGTGTTTTCTGTCTGTCACAGCAGAAAGCAGGAATGCAGGAAATAACCAACAGGGAGGATAAAGATAACACTGCAGTGTCTTCTGCTTTGGTGGAGTTGGATCCATGACTGTCATTTGTTATAGACACTCTATTTTCTCCTTAAGAACAGATTTCTGGTGCAGAGTCCAACTTCTTTTCACTTTTATACAATGCCTCTTGTGTCCTGACTGAAGCTCTTACACACTCCAATACAAATAATAATCTGTCTACCCCAAAAAATCAATAGGAGAGTGGGTGTTCCAGAAATTCTAATAGTCAAGACCTATGTGTTTCAGGCTCTCCATGAGAGAAGAATGCACATAATTACATGGGCTATATAATCCATACGGAGAGCATATTGACATCCTGATTTTCATAACAATACTGCAGTTTTCAGCCATACTCTAGCTACACTTTAATTTTTTCTAGTTCATTTATTTTCTTTTAAGAGTTTACTATAGACATAGGAATTGCCTGAAATAAATATTTTTTTTAGGCTCTGATGATGTTTCAGATTATAAGCAGCTCTGACTTTATAACACAATGTTTAATTTAATTGTCTTTTACGGTCCTTCTCATTTCCAATGCAGTCTTTATTTTTTCCAAGGCAATCTTCTTTTTTTCTCTCATATATTTCCTACAGATTTAAACCTAAAGTTATGATTCACCCTACTTGAATGGTTTATTTTTTCCTCAAAACTCTCTCACCTCTCTTTTGCATTTCGACCTGAAAATGCCTCTTATTTTCCTTGCTCCCCTCAACACTCTCAAGTGTCTCCTAATTTCTAGATGTTTTGAAACATATCAGTCTATTTACATGGAAATTAAGATTGCCAACAGTTTAGTTTTAAAATGCAAATTCATACATTAGCAAATACTCCTTCCTCATATCAACATCTATGTATTTAAAAAAATATTGAGTACAGGTGGTGCTCAGAGTGAAAGTGTGGCAGAGTTTACTTGTATTAGGAGTCAGAATCACCAAGCACTAAGCCCTGTTCCAGTCAGAGCATTGAACCAACAAATAACATATTCATGTCACCACATGGCTCCAACAACAGCACCAAGATGCTTTTTAGATTTCAGCCTTTTTAGGAATGACAGTAAACTATCAAATCCACTACAATGTAAGACAGCTTTCCAGCAGCATTCCAAGCAACCTCCCTGTACAGTTCTCCCTCTCTTTTTAGCCTGATCATATAAACAAGCGAGGAAGGAGATATCCAAGTACAGGAAAGTGAACCTAGAGATCACTTGAATGTAGGGGTCACCTTTACCCCTCCCTCTGATATTAAGCATAACTGAGGCCATCATTCTGGGCTCTGCATAGCCTTCCATAAGCTGCCAGCAAAATATTACCCTAAGGTTTCTTTTGGGATCTTTCCTTGTTCCAGTAGTTTTTAGTTCCTGTCTTTTAGGGCATTTGTGCCCTATTCAAGCAATGCCAAAACGCTTTTAGACTTGTGGCACGTTGAACAGGGGACCTCACAGTAAACAAAAAACTATGGCAAGACTGACCAATCTTCCTGGGAGTATACAACTACATGGTAAAATCTCCTCCTCATTAAAAACCACAGCAGGGCTGCAGCTGGCTCACACGTGGGAGATGATGGTCCCTCTTCTCTGCTGTGGGATGGGATATTTCACTCACTTGCACGGCAACCAAGTGACATCTGCTACAGTGATTCCTACTCTGCAGATCTTCCCAACAGCAGGCACTGAGATCAGCCACCTCCTCCTCCCCCAGCACAGCCCTGCTGCTTGTCAGGTGATCACATACTCTGGGAACAGGGGGCTCATGAACTCCAGGGGAGTCACGTGTGGCTCATGACTTATGGGCAGCCCCTGGGTCTGCTGACAGGACTACAGCAAATGAAGGGAAATAAAATGATGATGGAAAACTGCTGGTTTGAATCTTGATGTAAAAACATCATATTGTGTTACAGGCTACCAAGCAGACGAACAAGAGTAAAATAATCAATGGTTATCCAGACAGGACATCCAGCCCTCGGGCACCACGATCTCTTTGTACACTCTTCAGAAGTTGACAACTTAGCTATGTTTTTCCTCCAGAAATGAAAATACACATCTTAGAGAAAACACCTAATTCTGAGAAACTCTGAAAGATTGGATGAAATCAATATTTTTTTCCTCCATAACCGAATAATTAGTTGCTCACAAGAGCTTGACACAAGTACTTGCATAAGATAAAGTCTTGATGCCTATGAATTCATTGAGCAATAATTTCTGTCTAATCTTAAAAACAGCTAAGCTTCCATTCATTACTTATTAGTATTCCTGGATAATTACACAGATAATTTCTTAATTACTGCTGTCTGCTGTAAAAAGAGTTTTCAGGGCTTCAGCCAGTGCAGAAAAACTTGTTTGTCAAACAAAAGACAGACTGATGAAAGAAAAATTCTACACATTTGGGGAGTTCTTTAGTTAATTGGTTATGTCTCATAACTCAGTACCAAGCACTATTTTTTCCAGCTTATCACTTTATCCCTAATTATCAACTACTTCTATGAATTGTTAATAGGAATGAGTTTGACCCGTGATACATCAGCTCTTGTCCTACAATGTTGCAGATGAGACATATTTTATTGCAAATTTCATTTCATGCTTTTTATTGTGAAAAGTATGGAACACTGAATAATAATTACATATTTTACAGTTCATTCATTTCAAACTGATCATTTGATATTCATTACTTCAGTGACAGACACGTCCTGTCAGCTTTATCCCTCATTATGCACAGAATATCTGCATTTGAGCAAGCAACAGAATTTTGAAAGGAGACTGCAACCAAGTTTCCATTAAATAAAAACATCAAACCCCCAAAAAGCCCCTGCCAGCTTACCTTGTTACATTAACTTTAGGGGTTGCTGTCAAAGGAACAGCTGACTAAAATCACATTTCTGATACTTTTTTTACAACCTGGTTGAAAAACTAGGTTTGGGCATAAAAATATACAACTATATAAATCATTCCTATGAAATCTGAAGAAAAGGTTAAAGCTCCGGGACATATTTTCAAGAAATAAACTTGAACTTCAATTTTTCCCAATATTTCAGATGTTACAAAGAAATCATTATTTTTGGTATTTCAAAAGGTCGCCCTGGTGATAGTCAATGATTATTTGAAAATGTGGGTAACAAAGGAGAACTTTTTTTCTGAGCTTCCTAAAGCAACTATTCCACAGTTTCTATGCACCAATTTCAAGTAAGAGCTCTCTGGATACTCTTCTTTTGAGACTCCTTTCCTCAAAAATAATTGCTGATAATCAGAATCTTTTCATCCACTGATTGCATGCTCAATGGTGTATTCAGAGGACACTCTGCCCTCACAAAATTTGAGTAGAAAATAGAAAATTGGTCTGGTCTTGCTTATAGCATGCCCAAGAACAGGTTCTGGCTCCAAAAACAGAGGTTATAAAAAATATGATATGTTAAGTAGAGAATATATGGAACAAAAGAGTTCAGTTTAAAGGCAAGCACACATAAAAAGCCAAACCAGAAAATACACTTCAATACAAGTGAATAGATGGTAAAATTAAGTTTTGTGATAACCACAGCTGAACAGTATCAACGACTGAGCTGGGGAACATGAAATGGGAGAGAGTTAAGGGAACCTATTCACTCCTCAGCCTTGTGAGAACCTTCTCGAACAGTTTGTGCAGAGCAGTCAGGCCATGGCAAAACCCAGACCAGATCATTCAGATTTTCCTGACAGGAGCCAAGAACTCTACAGAACAAATCAGCAAAATGCAGAAGAAACTGCCTGCAGCTACATAAATACAGAAATGACACCATATCATAAATAGTAAGGCATAAAAATACGTATTTTTCAGGGCTCAACACTGATGGTTGTTCATTACCTGATTTGGAGAGGCCATTGCTTGAGAGGAGAATGAAGAAAATCACATTTATAAGTTTAATTTATTTATTTATTTGCAAAATGCAAATAAAAGTCCTAAAGACCTCACCCTACATCTACATGTACCCCCTGTGCAATGGCAGGAAGGTCTGAATATTTCATGTCCTCAGCTGAACTGTACATTTACAAGTTTTATCTGAACTAAAAACACACTTGTAACTGTTCAGAGTTTCCCATGGGTTAATAAAACAAAAAAAGGCAATGTAAACCAATTAAAAAGCCAACTCAACTCCAAGGTTTTTGATGATATTGAAACTTCATCCATTCAGGATCCACACACAGTAACTTGCCAGTGAGACTTAAAAGCACTTAAATTGTTATACATTAAAATATAACAAGAAAGAGCAGAGTTACGTCAATGTTTGTATCATGCTCGGGAGCCCAGGAAAGTGCCTGCAGCCACATAAAGGCAGAAATGATACCCCATAATCATGTAAACACGACTTTAACAAGGCTGATGCAGGGATTTGGCAATTGGCTCTGTTTATATCAGCACATCTTCAACACTGCTCATCAACCTTTACTGTTATAGCAGAGATTAAAAAAAAAAAGCAGGAAAAACCCCACCACCTAAAGTTCCAGACTAACTTGCCTTTAGAAAAAAATTATATTTTATGTTATTTGTGTCAGTAATAGAATCTACGAGCTCAATTCACTTCATGTTTAAAGCAACTGAAGCCACCTGCCTGGCAAGGGTCTGAGGACTGCTCGGGTTCGGCAAGAAAGGGCAAAAGGAGACCACTTGTGTTTGACTGTTCTCATATATTGGTAGTGCCCAAATACAAAGGAGAAAAAAACCTGCTGTCAAAAGGGACATGTAATCAAGCAGGGTTTGGCAACCCTTCAAAAGTACCCCTGTCTTCAAAGCAATACTTTGAGTGCCTTTACATCAAGGATGCCAATGGGAACCTACCAAGAGCAGCAGCAGTTCACTGTTCCCCAGCCCCTCCCGGGTTTGATCCGAGCTGGATCGCAGCACGCCCGGATCACGGAGGGCAAACAGCAGGGCCCACATATGGGAGATCTTACAGACACAATGCTTTGGGAGCCACTGCCTCTCACAGATGCACATCAGACAAGATTATTCAAATGTATTTAATGTGTTCGTGCATTTTAACAAGATGCAGAGGACAGAGGGAAACGATGACAAGCAAGCTGCCCTAACAAATGCTGCACATATTTTCATCAGTCTTACCACTGATACTACACTGCACATTTGCATAACAAAGTGGTAAAAACACACAGGCCTCGTGCTTGTATCCTTGTGAGGAGGAACACAGAAAAAAAGTCCCTGAATTTGCTAAGTGTGGCCCTTGTTAGTTAAGCACTACCACAAATAAGAGTCCTGCTAACAAAATAATTTATCTGCTCTCTCACCAGCAATAATTCTTCTTTTCACAGCTCTTTGCCAAAATTCAAACTGAATAAAAAAGAAAATGTTAAGATAATTGTGCAGATCTCATTCTCACTGGTGTAACAATAAGTCAAATCCCAAGAGTTTAAGCAACTGATTTAAAGGTGACAACAAATCTATAGTCACTAAGAGCCATAGGTTTGCCATGCTGGCAGGCTAGATT
The DNA here is from genome assembly GCF_001715985.3 of Manacus vitellinus. Taxonomy (NCBI): domain Eukaryota; kingdom Metazoa; phylum Chordata; class Aves; order Passeriformes; family Pipridae; genus Manacus; species Manacus vitellinus. The sequence goes on along the minus strand of NW_021940603.1, from coordinate 2,675,148 downwards.
AGAATTGCATGGCTGAAAGCCCTCGTGCCCTGCCTTTAGCCCCATGTTTTTGACAGATTAATTCTGCTCCCCCAAGGCTGGGACTTGGTGTCCCATTGTGATTCAGTAGTTCCTGAACTACTTCAGACTTCCAGCTCAGTGCCTCACATTAAACAAGATGTCCCTACAAAGAAGCATCTCAGCTGCTTTCCACATTCCTCCCCTTGACCACAACCCATCACTAGTATTTAGAGTCCACCAACATTTTGCCTTCTAGGACTGGGATGAAAGAGGGAGTAGGTGTTGAGATTTTTTTCCCCCTCTCTTCTAGTCTTTGCTGCCACTGAATGAAGGAGACTGTCAAAAAAATGAGTTCAAAGAAAGAAAATTAATGTCACATCAAATCAATCATATAGTCATTGGGTTTAAAGAGGGGGGAAGTATTTGTCTGTAAAAATTACTCATGGCAGTTTATTTTTAAACAGTTATATTCTATAGAGAAATGCTGTTGCCAGGTTCATTACTAAACCTTTTTTAACAGAAGCAGGAAGACTAAACCTGTGCAAGTCATAATTTGATGGGCACTTGAAAGCAATGTAAGTCAGTGCTGATGCCAACAGTTTCAATGGTTGCTTCTGTAACTATAATCTCACACCAGCATCATCCCCAGACAAAGATAATCAAAGCAAAGTACAAGAAAGTGAAATCCTCCCACACCCCCAGACCCTCCCCTTGCAATGGTGTCTGTTAGGAAGCTGATTTCATTTGGAGGATGTAACAAATATCTGGAGAATTCTGCAGATTCAGAAAGTTTCTGTGCAACAGCATCAAAAAAGTCCACATGTCAACTATAGCAGAGCAATCTGAAATAGGATCACAGACTTCAATGAAATTATTCCAGCTTTAGGCCAATATACCTGCCCTGGTCATATTTCCACACAAGTAGGAGATAGGATTGAAGAATCTTTGGTGAATTAATCCCAGTAAGACTCAAAGCTTATGGATAAATTAACTTTTCAATATGTGTTCTTCCAGCTTCTGATACTGCTTCTGGTTTTATCCTATGATCATCTTGCCCTGTTTGCAATAGAAAGAGCATTACGAAAAATAAAAATTCCAATCATCAAGTTCAAATGCAGTGGTTTGAAACTCCCCCCTGTGACAGCCTCAGCACTGGACTAACCAAAATGAGTAACAGGGGTTTTTTCTGATCATACAAGGTTAAAGTAGAAGCCCTTTTTACACAGGAGATTATGACTGATGGCACATGGCTGAGACTGTTCAGCTCAAAAGAACATCAAAGGGATTCACAATGTCATTCCTGGCAGAGCACTTTGCCAGCACAGAGACCAGGGCACAAAAAAGTATTACTAGGACAATGAGTCCCACAGGACTGATCGTGTGGTGCAGACCACGATCAGCTTTGTTACTCGTCAGTGTTTATACAAAGCAATTCCACAGCAAGTTAAAAGTCTAGTCAGATTCAGAGCTTGGGGTTTTTTTTTGCTTGCTTGGGTATTTCTTTGTGTTGACTTTAACTTTTTGATGGTAAAGACACTGGATTTTATTCCTGTACATCTGTCAGTGTTTATATTTATTTATCCTCATCTCTTTCTGGTATTGATCACAGTATATTTACTTTTTTTCTCTTACATCAATATTCTCAGTTATTGGGGGTTTTATATCAGTTTTGGCATCATTTTATATAATGGTCACAATATATCAATACAAATTTCTCCTTCCAAAGGAATGGTGCACATTTAGATGGATCAGGCTGAAGAATATTCAGGGTTACCTTGAAAAAGGACAGGCAATGGTTACAAGCACACTTTTAAGCTCTTAAAATGTCTTTTATCAATTTTCATCTGAAAGATGCAGATAGAATATACCTTTTTCAAGGTCTTTCCCTCATAACTTCCTTCTGGACATTTCTCAGAACACAGGGATATAACTGTAATTGTATTGCATCAAACTTGCAGTGAAGATCGAACACTCTAAGCCTCATGGCAATGCTGAAGTGAACAAAATGATCTTGATTTTATGAATAAATATGCTCTTAGATTATGAATAATTAAGAGTATATTGCAATCTTCAGACTACAATATGAAATTCTCAAGATTTTAAAGAAATCACCTGAGCTGTAATTGCATTTGTGAATGCTCCAAATCTATTCCAGTGCAAAGCCAAAGCTCTAGGAAATCACAAGCACTCGTGGGCTCGCTCATGTCCCAGCAGGAAAGCAGCAATCAGAAGTGAAAGACAGAAGACTCTGAACCACATCCCCACTTTCACAGACCCAGTTCTGGCAGCTGACATTACTGGTAGAGATGCAAAAGTTGCAGAACAAGGTGATATGCTCTAAACTCGGCAGAAACAAGCACCAGCCTAAATGCTTCCACACCGTGTGGGGATTTGAGCACACAACACAACTTGGCAGCCCAACCTTAGCCCTGAAACAGGAACATAATTCTTAATGTGGTCTCAGACTTCAGCTACTTCTGTGTTTTCAAACACGGGAAATCTGAACAAGGAAAAAAAAAAAAATCTACAAGAAAAGCAAAGCTGAGGTGCCTCGGGGCCCTGAGCCCAGGGCAGCCCAAGGCGGCCGGCACATCCCACACAGGTACCCGCCTGCTCTGGGTTTGCTTTTGTTTTCAAAGATATTTAATCGCTTACAGGTCCTCTCAAAGCCCTTAACTACACCTCTCCAAATTCCAAAGCAGCATGAAAAATTGATGAATTACATTTAAGTGGCATGATACAAATATTTTGGCTGAAAAGTGATCGGAGCTTAAACTGGAATTTACACTTACAACGCAAACATAAAGAACCAGCCCCACTCCTCCTGACCTCTTTGCTTGCCCCACTTTTAAGTCTCCAGCTGATATTTAACCTCTAAAGAAATATCTCCCACAGCAACACGTTAATGTATAAGAAGAAAAAATTAAATTAAAATCAATCTATCACAATTCATTACTACATCATTTTATGATCATTCATTTTATGCCCTGTATTCCAGTCTCAGAATACACTGGCTCCAAAGGGGCTTCTTCCTTGCGAGTTTTAATGCTTCCAAAACTTTTGGTAGGATTAAGTACCATGAAATCTGTATCTAAAAGCAGCAATAAAGTAAGTTCCAGGTAGGTGTTCCTTTTATGTTCAGGGGAAATATACAAAAAACATCTCAGAAATACAGCATAACACGTGATACTGGTTTTCAGATTTTAGTGGAAACGCCCAGCCTGTGTCTACCCCAGGTCTGAAACAGTCACACACTCACACTATGTGATGGTTTGTACAAAGAACAGGGGGAGAAAACTAAGTACATAGTAACAGTTTTGGTTTAGGGTTTTTTAAAACTGTTTTAAATAAGCAAATTGAGAATATAAACCCATTTTTTATTATTCTTTCTCTGTGTAACCACCCTACTTCAATGCAAACATATTGTCCTTGTTCTTTTGTTTGAAGAACAACACAAATAGCTTTGTGGCTGTTTGTAGTTCTTGCCATTCTCCTCAATACTTTCCAGATCTCCTCAAATCTCTATATTTAAATATTACTCTTTGAACCTTTCATAATAATGAAAACAGAATTCTGAACAACGTTGCTAGGTGTGCACTCAGCAGCCCTCAAATACTTCTTTAAAATTATTTTATTCAGACAGCATATTTCTTACAGCTTTTATTTGTAGCCATAATTCAGTTCCTTTAGGTAGTATATCATCCTTGATTTCCATGCAGGTGTTAACAAATGAAGTTTTTAAAAACTAGGAACACAATGCCAGTAAGGTCCATAAAACCTGTAAGACTTAATTCTATGTAAATATATAGTGGTTTTAAATTATTTTTTACTGACTTTTTTAGTATGTTAAGCAGTAGGAAAAACTTATTCTATTACTATTTGCTCTAACAGTGGATTTTCTTTTTCTTGAGGCGTGCAAGATTAAGAGATTACTTGTCCATTTGTATTTTTTTAGCCAATATGCAAGAGTAGAGCTATTTCACTTGTAAGGAAAATACCTATTAAGTTGTCAGTTATGATATCATTTACCTTAATAACGTGCAGCAACTGCAAGCTCAAAAAGTGACAGACAACGCAAAGACATGTCACAGAAGTGAAATAAAGAATAGCAATTAGCATGGCATGAGGGAACATGGGGATGGAAACAAGGAAAGGGATAAAATCCCATATGTATACAAATAGATACTGTATGTGCACAGTACACAAAACTGGAAAAGATCATGGATCATTTCGTAACCATTCCTTTGCCAGGAGGTAAAGAACCTGCCTGCTTTTATTTTGCTATGGACAAACCTTGGGGTTTCTCTGGCCACACTACATATGATGTAATTCTCATTCCCCCTGTAGCAGGTGAACACAGAGGAACCAGACAGACAACAGAAATTTGCTTCTGGAGAAGTCCAGACATTCCCCATGGAGGAAAGAAAATGTTTGTGGATAGAACCACATGTATGTGTAGACTTATCTATAATCATTTCTGTCTGAGAGTACAAGTCCTTTCCTTCCACCTGGTTTTGGTGGAGGAAATAAACTGTTTTTCACATGCAAGGTGACAGTCACGTGAATGTATTCACAGTAAGAGTCTCTCCTTTTCAAACTAACTTGAGGATTATGCAACACACAAGTGTAGAAATACTATTATCTCTATTAACCTCATTACAATAAAATTCTTGAAGTGTGTGAATGACAGAAATAAAAGCAATAACTTGCCTTTGCAGGAACTTTTTAATCAAAGTTAAGAGGCAAGGATACCAGTCTGTCTTAGGTTTCATCATCAGCCTCTAAGCTACATCTTTCTTTAGAAAATATAACTGAAGCAGAATGAAATGTTGAACTGACAAAAAGATCTGACATCCCTTTTGTAAGAGAGGAAACAATTCAGCTGGAGGAAAAAATGACCACGGCATCTACTATATGCTGAAACTAATGTAACAGTCCAAAGCAATTTAAAATCATGAACACAAATGACATTTTAATTATTTAGGGCTTTTTTTAGCTTACAACTAATACTTTGAAAATTAGCTCCATGCTAAGTGGAATAATAATAAGACAACAGGAGGAGTCCCACCTCTGGTGCACATTCCCAATTGAACTGACAAAACTGTAATACTCAGGGGTAAAATAAAGAGAATATAGAACCTTACCTAGATTTTATATGACATGCATTAGATACAGTTAATAAAAAGGAATGCATGTTTAAACAGTGTTGGCCAAGGAGTGTAGAACACATTCAGCAGTGAATGTTCCAGTTTGAAGTCCTTAATATGAATTAATTGACTTATGGGTATACACCTGTATATTTTCAGCATATTAAGACAGATGAATTTGCAGGATCAGTATCTGCATAGATTATCTGCCATGTCAAGTGCCAACCTGCCAAATGCAGAAGATAAGCCTGTCAGAAGCAGCTCTTCTTGCACGAAGAGTAGCTACAGAAGTTTCATTTGTAATGAGTCCTTCATTACTGGGTACCCTTTTTGATAGACTGTTTTCAGTTTGTTTTTATCCAAAGTCTGCACAGAGTACAGTGGTATAACTGTTCAAATGGAGAAGAGATGGGCATACAAAACCAGAAGCAGTGAGTATGCATTTAAGTTGCAGGCAGTAAAAATCCTGTAAAAATCAAAATAATTTAAAAATTCTTCTTTATCATCTAAGTTATAGAGAAGCACATTACACACATGCAGCTGGCCAGATAGCATATGAAAAAAAAAAGAAACAACAGAAAAAAAATGCCAGAAGTTGATACTCACTATGCAATCTAAGCATTGCTTACTTCAGTTATCTCCACTGCATTAACTGCTCTGATCTGGACATACTACATGTGATTTTAGTGATGTACCAATACAAATGGTGACCACACCAACATTAAAATCTACTACCACATACTAGGATGGTAATGGGATTATCTGAGTAGATTTAAAGAAAATACTTAATATTTTCACTAACAAGCTACCACTCTCATAGCAATCACCTTTAGAAATTACATTAATTACCCATTCAATTATTCAGTTAGTCACAGTCACACTTTATTATTTTTCCTCAAGCAGGGGGGTGTTAACTTTGGCTGAATCTACCCCACACTCACACATATTTTTCCACAGTGACAGAATGAGGTACATATGGCACTCACTGTTTGCTCACCCCTGCAGGGAACCATCATTGCATCATGCTACGAGGTCACACAGTAATATGATGATTTAAAGATCCTCAGGATCAAAATAGTTCTTCTTAAAAGGAAAAAAAAAACCAAAAACAAACAGATGGAAGACTGGAAGAAAAAGTGCTATTTTTTACCCACAATATTTTGGAATCACATGGAGAACACAACTGTATGTGGGGGATTTGTAAAATACAGACCAGAGAATTCAAGAAAAATGGATATAAGCTTAAACAAAGCTGGAAAGAAAATATTCAAACCTAGTCCAGTTTTGTTACAATAACCCCACAGCATAACCAGCACAGTGCAGGAATGAAATACAGAAGCAGCAAGTAGTTGTCCATAAGAAAAACTTTCTTAAGCTTTAATTTTGATAAAAACATGTTACAGAATTATTTCTTGAGAGTGTTTTTGCCCTTTTCCCTTGTCCTGAAGCCCCATCAGTCTGAAAATAGAAGGTGTCTACACCTGGATCTGCAGGCTTTTTAAACTCACACTGCAGAGACTTTATGCCACAGGGTCTTCAGTACTCAAGTCACCCTCTCAGCCACCAGCCTGGACCACGGCTACTGCTCTAACACAAGCAGAGAAGTCTTCAACTTCTTCCATTCCTGTTTCAGCACCCCAGTGAGAGCTGCTGTCATGGTTCCCTTCCCTCTTCAAAGAGAAAGAATTAAAATATTCATATATATATAATTAAAATACTCATATATATAAAGTAGATCTATAAACTCCAGGCCAGAGAACCAAAAGATATTATAGTGATTAATAATTTCAACATACACCCCTTGAATTACTTTGAGGTAATAATAAACTCCATCAGTTACAATTTCCTAACCAGCTTAATGCCAGTGGTGTTTTTACTCAAAGAAGCCAGAGGCAGAGACACAACTCTGTAATAGCAGACTCCCACACCCCACAGACACCTTGTACATACACCTATCTACAAGAACTACCTCTAGTGAAAATGCCTTTATTTGATCAGTCTTAAGGGAAACCTCTCCCTCTCAAATCCCCACTCCTTTATTGTAGTGAATAATTGTCTATAAAATAGCAACTACGACGCTGAGACTGACTGAGATCTAATTTGCCCTCTCTGTTCCTGTGTTCATATTGCCATGACAATGTCCACAAACATCTCCTGTTCTGAGATTACCTGTATCTGAGAGCAGCCCTTCAAAATAATGGATGATGTACATCATCCCGACAGAGGTTCCATAAGGAACTGTCACCCCGAAAAGCACTTAATCTGAGGGGATAGAGATTTACTCTCCTCATGTTTGAGGCACTGTTTACCATGTGTGCCATGTTTACCACGGACTAGTTTGCCTCCTTGTTTTATTGTTTCTTGTCTCGAGGTGAGAGTGTAAGTCCCCTTCCCTTTTGTGGCAGAAGGACAATCCGAGCAGCCCCGAGCCCTGACCAGGGAAGAGAAGTCCTTATTCCCCTCCCCAGTTGTAGAAGGACAAACAAAACAGGCATTGCAGGAACAGCATATGATATTAGAGCCACATAAAGATGGAAAAGAAACAGTTTCCTGACTTTGGAAAACAGTCAAAAGTATCTTCTATTCTATATCACAAGAAAACCAAAACATTTAAAGATTTATTTGTTAAAAAAATAATAATTAAAAAAATAAACAGAAAGCAAGACAACAGGGTAGTTGACATCAGTAAGACATTTTTAGCATGAAGACAGCTCTAAAATAATCAGTTGGGATATGAACAACACACATGAGACTCCAGATCCCACATATGAGGCTAGTATATATTAATCTCCAGGCTGTGGGTTTGATGAGGATTTCTCTTTAAAGTTATCGCTTTCATCCAAGACCTGAGGAAATACTCTTGACAAAAGGCTCATCAAGGCTGGCATATTTCCCTGTACATTTTCAGAGTCAATAAATCAGTGTTTCTGATAAAGCACACCATGCTGAAAAAATTATAATCTGCTCTTACACACAATTTTTGTGCTTCCTTCTAAAACCAGGATAATTTTCTTCTGCAGAAATGGGCTTCCTCTGTGAGGGTGAGTAGTTTTAATAAAACTTTCTTTCCACCAGTGCTGGAAGGTTCTAAAAAGCTCTGTGGTATTATGCCTATCACTGGCATATCACAAAAACAGCTGAAGTGTTGTGAGCTCAAAAACAAAGCTTTCAAAATATTGAATATTCAGACTCAAAATGCATAAGGAATTATTTGGGCATGTAAAAGACAGAGACAATATGGTTTTACAGGCCCACAACAAAGTGTAAATGAACTTGACATCTCCCCCACTGTAACCACTACACTCCAGCTGATGGATCTTATGATGACTACACTTGACATCATCCCCACCTTTCCCTGAGCCCACAATCCACAACTGCCACCACAAATGCACTTGCTGCTAAAAGTCCCACAGCAGTAAAATGGGTCTGAGTTATTGCTCACCTGCCTGCATTCTTGATTAATAGCACAACCACAGCTGTTAAAAACTGACAAGAGAAAGAGTTACGTGAAAATTGCAAGTGATAGTAAAAATGTTTCTAGAGAAAGGAGGCTGTGTTTGCAAACAGGTAATTTAATTTCCTTGCACTGCTTTGTAAACTGAAGTTTGTCAAATTAAAGTGAGATTTGTTTTCATGCTAAAATCCACTGGGAGGCTGATTATGCTGAAACACACTTCACCAAGTGTTGAAGGAACAAAGAGAAATGCAAAGAATGTTTCAATATATGGAAACTGCATATTAAGCAACTCCTTGATTTTCCTAAAAGAATACACTAAAATGAAAAAAAAAAATCTTATAGAGCCAAATGAAGATTTACCATAGAGTAATGAGTAACTGCAAGCAAAATTATAGCTCTTTAGCCAGTTCACTTTATGTTAATTACCTTGCTAAATACTTTGAGGAGAATTTCTTATGCAAGAATTCTGTTGTTCTCCTTCAATAAGGCAGGTGCAGGTAAACTCATGCTGTGGATCATGCACGAGTCCCAAATAAATTCTTATGTTCATTCCCACAGTGATCTGACATTCTCTTCACAGCCCAGTCACTCATTTGCCACCAGTTTCATTCACATATACTTATAAACTATCAAAATATTAGGCAAACAAGAAAGTTTATTTGACTCAAAGACTGTTCACAAACACAGTAAGAAACAAGTTGTAGGTATCAATCATCTGGGATCAAAACTGTGACGGAAATGCTTGAACCTAGATAAAGATACATCAATATTTAAATGACTAAGTTCTGAAAATTTCTTTCCATTTCAACTTCAAGCAAAACCAAGAAAGGGACATAGAAGAAGCAGCAGCAACTACCACCTTAGCATCCATCCTCAGAATATTCCGTGGGGTAGTTTGCACTAAATCAGGTGGTCTGAAAAACCTTAATGAAGACACGAGAGCAGTGTAGTCTCTAAAAGTGAGATGTCTAATTATTGGCATGGAAAGGTTCTTTGCCTTTTTAATCTGTATGACTGCAATAGCTTTCCTTTAGAGAATGGGTGTTCCTTGCCACCCCAAGTCAGTTCACTAGACTGTCACCAGGTTGTTGTCTGTTCAAGCGCTGGCAATCCAGCTCACTGCATGAGTCTGAAAGGAGCCAAACCAGCCATGAAGCCTCAGCCCTCCCTGCCAGAGGCAGAAGATTGTAACACTGCTTATGTTACAGCGTTGCAAGCAACAGAAAGCTTCACAAGTTTCTGCTTCCTCCACTTACTCATGATTTGCTCAAGATAAGCAACATTGCCCAGCAGCCTCTAACAGCTGGCAGAGCTGACAGTGGTAAACCCCCAAAGACAGTTACAGTGCAGCATGAGAAGAAAAGAGATCAGCTCTGAAATCAGCATCATGCCACGTCACCGTGTGTTGGGGACCTCATTAGGAAATATCAAAGGAGTCCCAGAGCCTAAGTGCTACAGGAGTAAAACCTCACAGGATTGTTTGCTAATCAGACTCAGGGGAATATTCCCATGCTGACCACAAAACAATAATATTATACTTTCATTCTGAGTGAGAAAATATACCGTGTAAGCACTCAGAACACTTTAATAACAGTGCAGGAGTGCATCCTCACCTATAACCTGTGTGGAGCAATCGTCAGCTTTCACAACCATGACGGGAATCCTTTTCCCATCCCTCCCTCCTTCCCTCTCTTAACTATAGAAAAAGTAGGAAAAAAACATCTCTGATGATCTCTTAAACATATATCAAAATCACATCCAAATCAAGGCGCACACACAATAATCCCAAAAGATATCAAAAGTATTCATGAATGAAAATTTCAACAAATACATTTTGTTAATTTCTGTAAATGTGAAGGTTTGGGTTTAGTTTCAATACAGTACACTTTGGAATACTTCTCTTTTAAGATGGGAAAAAGTACTCTCAAGAAACGTTTCTGGGTGGTTCAGTTAACAAAACAGCAAGGATTTCTCATCCTCACAGAGTTGCAAGAGTTTCAGTTGAGGGAATTTCCTTTCAGAAGTTTTCTAATTCTTAAATGAATTAACAGGAAAATGGTACAAGCATTAACCCACTGGAATTCTACACTGCTTGGGTGCTTCCAACAAGCCTTCCGAGGCTGCCCTTAGGAATCTTACCATAGCAGATGGATTTCATTCAAATGGCCCCATCTGTCATTTCTCATTCGTGAGGCTGCAGCTTGAACTCAAAGAACACCTAGGGCACGTTTTTCATCAAAATGCCTGCCTAAGCAATCCAAGAGATAAAAGAGATAAAGAAGATAATGCTCCAAATCTTACACTGGGCAGAGAATCTGACCCAATCAGAATGAAAATCTGGCAGATTCGTTCAAGTTAAGAGATGGGAATAAAAAATTCCTCTCTACTCCCTCTCCCTTTACCCAATGAGCTCCAGAGGTATTTGGCAGAGAGAATTTTTTTCCTTTCTGTCATTCCATTTTCCAGGGCTTGGCCATCTGTCCACTATTAGGTCCCTTTGAATGACAAACCAGTTTAGAAGCACAGAGTCTTTTTCACAACTGTTCTCTTGCCGGGCAGATAAGGATAGAAAGGGATGATTAAAGCTTTTGCTGGCTAACAATAAAATAAAGCAGGAGGGGAAAAAAAGAGCTGATCTGAGTCTTATGAGACAGAAGATGGTTTCAAACTACTGCACATAATTAGTCTGTCTGGGGGAATGGAATCCACCCTACACTTGGCAGCACAGCAGTTCCATTTTAAATTTAAAGTACCTGGGTCTGTTCAAATGTCGCCATTTCAAGCACAGCCAGTCAGGTGCAGACGTTCAATTTCCAGTAAAAGAAGGTGAATAATACAGATGGTGCACAGAGCTACAGAGGACAGACCTCCACTTTTTCATAAAGGGACACTTGGTGCTCATATCTCCTGCAGTGTTCTCCTCTTTCACATGCAATTCAATAAGCTTGTTTCTAATATAAAGATATTTTTTCCTTTTTCTTTATTTTCTTTTCTCTCCTGAGAGTTTCATCAATATCAGTAAAGACATTTATCAAATGCGGTAATAGGGAAGGATCATAAAAGTTTTTTGATAAGGCAGTAGTCCTATTGCCTACACCAGCATGGTCTCTGGATCACAATTGTATTGTACTAGTGTAGTGAAAAAAGTGGATTTCATTTGTCTAGAATAAAGAGCTGTGTTTTCAAAAACACACTAAAAACATGAAACACAAAAACCTGTTCAAAAAGTAGTGCCTTTCAGAAACATGTAATTAATTTAACAATAAAATCTGTGAGCTGCCAGATCAAATCACTTACCTGACCAGTCTATGTATCCTGATGAATTTAAGTAAACATCTGTTGTCTGGTAAGTGGCACAGCAATTTTGCAAGGTATGTAAACATATCAGTTGTTAGGAACTCCAGCAACTCACTTATGAAGGGAGTGAGCCCTAAAGGAGCCCTGAACCCATCCCAGGCAACACAGAAGAGCATGCAAAGAATGAGGCAAGGACTGCACTGCTGAGTGCTCAGACCACAGGAGAGAGCCTTCTCCTACTGATCAGGAACTGGTTGGACACAGCACATCACAGTTTACTGTTCCTTTCATGGGTCAACGAATTCCAAACAACACTCATGTCTCCCAAGTCATGCCAAAGCCTCTTTTTTTTTCCTCAGGAAAGAATCTGAGATGCAAAATATACATTTTGATGCCAGTCTCTGACACTCTTTTTCCTTGACCCCTTCAGACTGACATCCTAATCACACCCTCGGATTTGAAGCTACAGATCAGAAAATGCATATTTCTTAATATCAGTGGGATGATGCAAACAGAAGTTCAGCATTTGTACCCTACTGAAACTCTAAGGCCATAAGAAAGCTGCACCCCAAAGAGAACACAATGGAAAGAAATTAGTCAGAACTCTCATAGAAAGCAATTCCAAATGCTCTGTATTAATGCAGAGAATTGCTACCAATAATGACATTTCTGTTGGCATTTTAAAGCTGTCTTAAATGTAGAACATTTTATACAGACAGACAGTGGAGCATAATCAAGGCAATGCCAGCAATACTTTAGGGAGGCAAGATCAGTCACAGGAACCAATAGCTCAGGTAATCATTGTGTAAGTCCAAAGAACTGGAAGACTTGATGGCCATGCCTTTCTTTGACTTTTTATCACTAAGCCACAGCATAATGCAAAGCATCTTGTAATGCACAGTCAGAATCACTTTTATAAATATGAGAGAAATGAGATCAAAAATAGGCAGAGCAAGAAATTATGTAGGTAAGATCACCAAGCACTGGGGAAACTACACAGAGGAGCTTGCACAGCATTCCTTTGCAGCAGGCCTAATCCCAGCCAGTAGTACCTTAGTTTATGAATAGTAAATTCCCCTCACACTTGAAAAGAAATATTTATATTAGTCAATTAAAAATGTAACTCTATATAATGTCTCTGTATATACACAGATATTACATATGCATCAAAAGAGACTACAGGTGACAGAACAGCACAAGACTCACAACAGTGAGGTGAATCACTTTACAAAATATACTTCTGAAAGCTCACGAGGGAATACCTAGAGTGGTGGGTAATTGCTTGTTCCCTCAATAGTGCTGAATTTAGAAGTGAACAGCAGTAATAATATCCATAATGAAAATCCCTTAACTGTTTAGAGACCACGAGTCTCAGCATACTATACTCTGACTACTGCGTTAGTGATTTTTCATAGGACAGGGAATTTCAGCATAATTTTTGTTAGAAATGCTACAGCATTTAATAATTTAATGGCTATTTTCATGTCTTCTAAGAAGTCAAATCAGTCTGAGATAAAAAGACCATACAGAAAACTTACAGTAATTACACCATCAAGTTGTTTCAGCATCAGTTTTGGCATCACACTGTCATACCTGGAGTACCTCTCAAGACATCAGTAGGAAAAGACAAATTGAACAGCTGAGAAGTCTGGGCCACTGCCAAAGTCACTGGGCAGATTTAAAGTAACACTAATACTGAGACAAGGAGAAATTTCAACCAAATTTACAGATTTTTCTAGGAATACTTAATTATATGGGGAGGGGTGGGGAGCCACAGAGATAAGATGGGATTCTTTGACTTCAGTCTAGGCAACTAGTTTCTTCCTGTTCCACATTCCTACAAAGGAATGCCAGGTCAACTTACCCGCTGTAGAAAGACTTGGCTGCTAATCTTGAACTTTCTTCATAATTTGAAAATAACCAGCAAAACCCTATTTTTCACTTAGTCAAAACCTTATTTCGAAAAGGTAGCTGGGAAAGGTTTTGAAATGTTTGGCCTTTTTTGGTCTGATTTAAAGCAGTCAAAATTAGCTTGTCTTGTGACTTCAACAAAACACAGGTTAGGCCTTCTGCCTTGCTCCCTTCTGGACAACATGAAGACTTTAACTTTGAGGTATAGCCAAAAATCCCCCAGCACAGTACCTTGCAGAGGAAAGAAGGAGGGGACAGGAAAAGGAGAGCAAAGCTATTTAGATCAACAAATCAACTATACTTTGTCTCCTTGTTTATACAAAACAGACATGGCATCAAACAGTTCTTTTGTAAGGCTAAAGGGAAAAAAAAAATCACTTTAAATTTGCATTGATTGTCACTCAAAATGAGGCACCTCACCATCCACTTATTTCAGACATTGCTACAGACACATTTCCTGCAGCCCAGGAAACCATTCAACAGCTGTCTGTCCATCCAGATCCTCCTCAGCAACAGCCTGAAAAGCCTGTATTCCTTCCAACTTAATGTTCCTTGTCTTTTCCTCACCAAAGCCACATCTTGCCTTTCAGAATTCTGAAGCACAGCTTAAAGTATGAGGGTCACACCACTCTACCCCAGTAGGAACAACAGATCATATCACAGCACGAGAAAGGCTGGCACAAAGACAGACATGAGCCTCTCAAGCAGTCCATTTACTCAGTTGATACAGGATACAGCACTGGGATTTTCAATGGATTTGCCAGTCCAGATTCAGGCAAGATGCTGTCATGCCAACCAAGAACTTAGACTAAGACATAATTTTAATACCAAGGTTAGCACGGGCAGCAAATACTCAGTTCCAGCTGCACTTTCCAATAAAGATGCACATAGTCATTTCATTCTCCCACCTTTTTGTGTTTAAGCATCCCTTTTTCTATATGTTAAAGTCAACATAGTTAGGAGGACATTGTAATGGTTTTCATCATTCAGAAGAATAAAAAATACAATTTAACAATAAGTAACTTACGTTTCTCAGAATCAGCTGCACAAGAATTTCACCACCAAGTATGAAAACCACTCAATGAATTGTAATTTTGCAAATACAAAATGAGAACTCCATGAAAAATGCTGTGAATGGTATCCTAAAACATTATTTTGACAGACAACAGAATCTCAGTGTGTCATAGAGGTGCAGTAGAGGGTTGCCCAGTAATCAGGTCATTGTTGAGCCATATACAGGAAAGATGATAAAAACTGAATTCTACTGTATAGTCCTGCTATTGCCCACTGAAAAAACCATTTTTGCACAGAATCACAGTAACGATAATGAGGCCAGACCCTTTAATCTTCCAATTATATTAAAAAAATTTAGTAAGCTTTATTGTGCTATTTTAACCATGGAAAGAATGTGACAAATGTACCCATTAAAGGTCAACACTGTTAATTACAGATTCAAGAGCCACGTGAATTAGGACTGGACTCTGGTGACACAGATTAGTTCTAGTGCACCTGACTATTAGAGTTGGGGTGTGAGGACTCTGCTGGGGATGAGGTTTAGGGCTTCCCTGGTTTTCAGTGCAGCCCTTCATGTCCAAGATGACATGCAAAGACAAACAGGTCCAGGCAAGCAGCAGATTAACAGAGTAGGTTTTGAGATATTGCATCTGTTCCAGCGTGACTTTGTGATCCAGCCTTATTTCAAATTTTCTTTTCTCACTTTTCATGGTCTTTGAAGCCTAAAGAGAAGTTACAGATAAGCCAAGGCATCATGTGTGCACACTGGGCAGAAGTTTGCAGTCTGACTCAACAGGATACAAAATCTATCATTCAGGACTAGCTGTACACAGTGATATATTGCTATTTCTTTTATCATACTTTGAAAACCACCGTTTCAGTCCCTCATGTAAATGTATTTTGATCCTCATTTATCAAACAGCAGCAATGTCCTCCTCTGCTAAACTAAACTGCCTAATGTGCAGTGGGTATCAGCTTTCCCCACAGCATACTGAACAACTAAGTGAGCACACCCTGAAAGAGTTGATCTCAACAAGGATAAAGGGTTTACCTCTGACGTTATCAAGATAAGGCTGGTTTACATTACAATGCCTTTACCACTTCAAGGCATAGTAAATGGATAATTTTGCTTATACAGTTTGTTTTCCCATTTTTAAGGACAAGATCCAGAACAAAGGAGATTAACTGGAAAAGAAATAATAGGATTCTGATTAACAAAACAAAATTCATCTAATTTTAAAGCAGATGTAATTTCAAAGATTTCAGGATACAGGCCTAAGTCTTATGTCAGTTTTTCTGCGTAAATAGAAGTAATACCGTGATTTCAATAGTCAATATAGAACATACTGAAATCATTTTTCATTAGCACAGGACTAAGCAGCTATCAATGCATTTTTTCAATAAACATCTCTTTCATGTTCAGCCTTTCCATCTTAGAGGCATTGAGATAATTTTCTTCAATAAAACAATTTCATTTAACGGATTTTATCCACATTTCACAGTCTGCTCATGACCTACTTCTTTGTATTTGAACTAAAACTAATCATATTTCCCATGCATTTTACAGAATAATAAGATCAGGGACAGCATATTGGAGAGAATGAAAAAATCCCACAGAAGATGCTTCCACACTGCTTCAAACAACCATGAAACAGCTCCATCCACAAGTCTGAAGCACTAAGTTTCTGCTTTGTTGGCATTGATAGTTTGAGTTTTGCAAATCTGCATAGGCTAATTAACACAGAACCATGCCTGAGCAAAGCCCAGCAGCCATCAGAGAGCGGAAAATGCTTTATAAATATCATTCCTTACAATCACAATGAAGGCAGCAGAGCCTTGTCAGCCTGCACCACGTCACCAGCTCTCCTCCCACTCCTGGCTTTTCATCCCTGGCTCTGTCAATCCCCAGCAGCACCAGCCCCAACTCTGCCCCCACTTCACCAACATATGCCCAAGGAGTTTATCCTGATATCATCTAGGTAATTTTCTGTGAGACCTAGGCCAGATTTTTAATCAAAGTTGAAAACAATGATATCGATGTATTTTGTAAAGTCTCAGTGGTCAATTCCTAATGAATTCTAAAGGTCTAAAAAAAAAAAAAATCTGCAGATTTTAACATTCTTCCATTTTCCAAAGGGCTCGGTGGTTAGGAAAATTAGCCCTGGGGTTGCAGCCTATTAAACAAATAGACAATTTGAAACTAAAATCTTGCAACATATGAAACAGCATTTTTCTGCAGGGTATGCTGGAACAGCAGTTCCACTGTTAAAAATTTAAGTAAAATAAATTACGCAAGTTTGCCAGAAAAAGTAGAAAATGTATGAGAGATTTAGTCCACAACATGGGTTTTTTTCAAAAATAATTCCAGTGAGCAAGTCCAACTGAGCACCTTAGTTTCAGCAGTATCATTATATAGCACAGAGGTATAAATGCCACTGAAGATCTGTCACACTCAGAACTTTCTGGTATCTCCTTATTATCTGATAAATAAAATAAAATAGTGGCTCTTTTTTAAGCACGCCTTTGTTTCTTTCAAGGAGACACAACAACAGGCATGACATTTTACTACAGCCTTTGTCAAGGTGATCAGACAAAACACCCACTTTGTTGGTGATCAGGATCATACCTGGTTTTCCCTGATGATCTGAAAGGCTGATGATTTGTATGTGCTAAACCCCTACTAAAAGACTCCCCAAACTTCACTGCTTTTACTATTTAAAATGAACTATCAGACATTTAATCACCATTGCTTACATTTTCAAGACCGAAATGCAAGGATTGTAGTTCTCTAAAACTTTTTGCCCGTGACAAGTCAGACCACTAGCCTTTTACAGCCCTGTGGTGATACAAACTGCTGTGCATTACCACAGTGGATCAAATGATTTATTCATACCCCAGGCTCTCTCTTTCTGCCCTGTATCCAGCCACAACAGAATTTATATTTGACTGCAAATCATAGTGGCCTATGACCAAAACCCAAGGGCAAACCTGCCACTTTTATAGATACATAAATGATTAATAACTGGAAAAGGAAAGAAATGCATGCATTATTTGCTATATTAAATCATCTTTCTAAAGTGTGTTGTATTTCAGGTTGCAACAAGTGAAAACACAGAGGAATAAAAAAATCTTAGCCCGTTATTTCTGCAAATGCAATAGAGAATGAGAGCCTACAGATCAGCAAATTCCACATCAGCACTCATGTTCCCATTTTCACTATGGCAAAAGAACAAATCCTTCACTCTCCATATAAATCTTCTCCTTAGACTTCTCCAAAGAAAAACAATTGGTTTAACAAGAATCAAGCATTTAATGAGGTAAAACAATGATTGTCTTGAATTGGATAAGTCACTTTTTGGCAATGGAAAAAAAATACAATATTCCCCATCTCAATATCATTTTAACCAGCATATAAACCTGAATTTGCCCAGAAAAGTAAACTGATATACTGTATCTAAGGCACAAGAAGCAGCATTTGCCATTTCAAAATAGTACAGATGAGTCAACTACACTGCTGGAAGGACTTATACCAAGAGAAAGTGTTCATCATCTCACTGCACATCATTTCTTAGCAGATTGTACTATACCAGTAAAAATAGCATATTCAAATAATTTTAAAAATTTATAATGTTCACAATTATTTGTAAATTATTTCCTTGTTTGTTACAGTTAATACACGCAGAAAGTTCAAACACAACAACACAGAGCTACACTAATAGGGTTTTACACCATGATGTGATACAAGGATGCCTACAAAGCCATACGACACTTTATACTCAAAGCTCAAGCTTTTGATCCAAACTGGCAAGTTCAAACGTTTCAAAACCTTTCCATGAAAACATGATTGCTCCAAAATTTGGAACAGCTTTGATTTTTAATCAGTTCTGTTTGGATGATAACTTACAACAGTCTTTGCCACCCCTGCAGCTGATAACACGGCACTTGCTGAGCCACCTCATTACAGTTTTCTCCCAACTCAGCACAGGCTTCCTTTGGCAGTAGATTGCACAGCTCACACCCTCCTGCTCCCAGGCAGGGATGGGAGGAGCAGGATTCACACAGAACAGAAGATGCATGAGCTGTCACTCCACTGCTCAGTGCAGGAACATCGTATTAATCAAAATATCAGCAACAGGGCAAAACATCAGATGGTGACTGCAAAGTTTCCAGCAAGTGTTACCTGTGTACAGCGTGGTACTGCAGTGTTATTTGAGCACACAACTCAGAGAAGATGGGTATACATTTCTATGCCAAAATAGGTTAAAAAAAGTAGAAGGATACACATGCCAAATAATGGATTTGTACTTGCCAGTCCTCTTCTTTCTTTTACAGTACCCCCAGCCATTCTACTCTAGGAAAAAAGGAATTGATTTGATCATACTGTGTGCCCTCACCAATGGAGTACTGAGACATTAAGGCTGTCAAATATCTTTGTTTTCTGAAAGAGCATCGCCACCTCTCCATATAAATTAACCTCATTCCCAACTGTAATCCCAAACCAGTAAATGCAGAAAAATTTGCATAATGTGGCACAGGAGGAAACAGGTAGAACAAGTGCAGATCTACAGCACTAGCAACCTATTCTCAATCACCTCTAACTTTTTAGATCATCAGTGAAGGGAAGATGGTAAGAAGGCAAAACGAGGGGGGTGGGATTCCTCCCCAGGCAAGTGACTTCAGGAGCCTTTTTCCCCAAGACAGCTCTGTGGATGGGATGTATCCCACTCCTCATCGAATGATGCCTCCCTGGCAAACAGCAGTAGGACAGGAGAGCACAGTCTCAAACTGTGCCAGGGGAGATTTAAGCTGGACATTAGGAAGAAATTCTTCAACAGAGAGAGCGATCAGACGTTGGAATGGGCTGCCCAGGGAGGTGGTGGATTCACCATCCCCAGAAGTATTTAAGAGACTCAATGTGGCACTTAGTGCTGCGGTCTAGTAGGCAAAGTGGGGATAGGTCAAAGACTGGACTTGATGATCTCAGAGCTCTTTTCCAATCTACTTGGATCTGTGATGGACACTGGCCTTTGTAGAGCCCTGCAACCATCCAGGAAAAATCAGCCACTCTAAGATTCTGGCTCCTCTAAAGTTTTGCCTAGTAATGCCAATCATGTCAGAAACACTTTGCAAAGCTGTTAGCATTTCTTCAGCGACTGGTAGGTGTTTTCTCCTGAGCACCCCACACCACCACAGCAGCTCCACCTGAACCTGTGTCCTCTGTGAGCACAGCCCTCCTTCAGGAGCATCTTCCTGTTTCTCAAAAGTAGTTTTTTTAGTTAATCCTACTGACTGCAGAGACAAGGCCACACTCACCTCCTTGCAGCTGTGGCTTCCCAAGGCAGTGATAATCCCCCAAAAAGAGATGGTTTGGATTTCAAAGGACTGAAGTTTCAAAGCGCCAGCCTAAGTCTGCCAAATTCAGTCCCAGATGGAAAACAACCAAGCTGAGTCAAATTAGGGAGTTTTAGGGAGTTAAACGGAAAACCCACCTCTCTGCCCCCAAGGATTTTTCATCCCTTGCTCTGCTGTGGAATGGGTCACAGTTAGGTCTTATTAACTTGAAATTGCCTCGTGGATATTTCAGACACTGATATTTATAGGTCATCAACACATGTTTGGAGTTTAGTGTTTACTTAAAATACACAGATATTAGTTTTTCAAAGTCTCAATTACTCAAGTGTTTTCTCCTGTTCTCTTCTTGTGTTTCTAACTCCTGAGGAATCTAAATACATGCTTTCAAATCTCTAATACTTTGTATTTCAAATGATGTAGAGTGTGCCACTCTGATATAAAATCAGTCTGTGATTTGCAAAGAAGGTTTGGCTCAGAAATTAAAAAATAAAAAAAAAGAGGTACATGTAAAATGATTACTTCATTCAAAGATGGGGTGTGCAGAAATGAAAGTTACCACAAGATCAGAGAACTGTTTATATTGATTAGAGTTTAAAAGGATAACAAGAATAAAGAATCCTGTGAAGAGTTATTAGTAGAGGGTAATCACCTCTAATGAGTTATCTTTAGAATATGCATTATAACATCTTGAGGGATCTCAAGGATATAATTCCAGGAACAGAAGGAAGGAGGTAGGATTTATGGAATATGGGTATTGACAGGAAGGGGAAAGTTCACCCATTTCAATACCAGATTCCTGTTTATGGAATAATTAGCTCATTTCCATTTCTTTTTTTTTATCTCCAATCTTACATTGCTGAAATTGCTTCAGGACAGTTATTCTCACGAATATCCAGTGAACAGAAACGTGTGCCTTTACAAGTTCTATCATTAATTACCTTTCACGTGGGCATTACGACTTCAGCACATCAAGCAACTGCTGCTGACTGTGCAAATCAGATCAATGCTGCCTTAAGGTAAAAATAACTGATCAGCTCCGAAAGCTGCACTGAGGTGCAATGCAAAGCAAGCAGCTTTTATGCCATGTCCTTTTGAGTTTGTGATGCCCTGGGAGGTTCGTATGTCAAAACACACTCGGCTTAATTAAAACCAAGGTCAAATTAACAGTGCTTCTAGTTTATTTTATAAGTAGGTATTACATCCCACTTCCTAATATCAGCAAATTTGGTATCCAAATTTGAGCTGCAAAATTAGTTCTAAACTTCAGTTAATTTAATAAGGGCCATGGAGAGGTTAATATCTGTTTAAAGGAATAAGAAAGTAATAGTGGGGTCTATACTTTCTCCTGAACCTCTTATACTGTGTCTGAGGTTCCTTGGTTTCCTTTGTAGCAAGAATTGCAGATATTTAACAGGAAAAACCCATTTATAGAAGACAGTGCAATGTACACAGACCAGAAGTAAAATATTTACAGGTTTTCTTCTTTTATCAGTATTGCAATAATTACAAGTAGGAAGAAAGGAGGGAGTGCTCCAAAAGTATAATGCAATGTAATGATTAGTTTATTTTCCTTCCCAGGAATGCTTCAGAGTCTGGTGTAAGCCTGGCTTTATTTCTTGTTGTGAGAATAAGAACCTGCAACATAATGGAAGGTGCGCAAAGCTCATAAATGGTCAGATTGCTGTGGGCATTTTGGCAGCTCTGTTATGTTTAGAAATCCTGTTGAATATACCAGAGAGCTAATGACCTTAAGAATTTGGGGAAAAGATCTGTTTCTGAACAGGTTTTACTTAATTTAGGGTACCTTCCACATTCCACAGACACGTCAATTTACATCTCAGGTTTGCCACGGATATGTCCCAAATCAGCACAGTTTGGTCAGACTTATAGCTCTGAAGGCACTTGATGGGATTAGGTACAATTTTGAAAGCTTGATCCAGGCAGTATTTGCACAGGACATTCAATACTTCTCTTACATTAGTCATCTCCAGTCAAAATCTCAGGAGTGGCTGCAATGACATACATTTCAGTGAAACAAGCTTGAAGTTTTCTGAGGCCTCTGAATATAGAAGAAAATTACTTGCTTTCAAATTACAGGCTCAGTTAGGGAAAGAAAAGGATGATGGCCTCTGCTGCTTTTATAACTGAGGGTTGGTTTATCAGCATTAATGAATGACACTTAACCCAGGTATCCACAGAAAGATAAAACCAGTATATTTTTCTCAGAAAGGATTCCCTTTAGTGACCTGTGTTGGAAAGAGCTTCTGATCTTGAACTTAAAATCTGTAATTATAAAAATAACAATCCTGCAAGGTCTAAAAACCTGACCAAGTCATTACATTTGTCTTAAGGAAATGCTCATGATACACTAAA
Organism: Manacus vitellinus; assembly: GCF_001715985.3. Classification (NCBI taxonomy): domain Eukaryota; kingdom Metazoa; phylum Chordata; class Aves; order Passeriformes; family Pipridae; genus Manacus; species Manacus vitellinus. The sequence goes on along the minus strand of NW_021940603.1, from coordinate 2,652,597 downwards.
GACTTGCAGGGCAAAACAACCCTCTAGAGCTGCATTCCTACAATTCATGGCAGGTCACAGTGCTCATGTTTTCCTAAAATACTAAACAAAACAAGCTTAAAAAAAACCAACAAAAACCAAACCCAACAAACCCAACACCAAACCAAAACACCAAACCACCATCATTTGCTCTCCACCACTCACATCAACTCTTCTGTGCCTAAGTTCTCCCTCCCACCCCAAATGTGATGTCTTGGCTCTAAGGTGCTATTCTTGTTCTCATGTTCTTTACAAAAGCATGTGTTTTTGTCATCATTCAGTACAGTTTAACTGCCCTAAATTCACGGTCCATGGCAGACATGTCATATGAATGTTCTGTCAATTTGTTTTTCAATTTGAAATTCATCATTCCCAAACTCGAAGCCGTCACTTAATTAAAGCCTCTTCACTCACTTCAATTACACCAGCACTGATCCTGTTTCTTCCCACACAATTCTACCATAATCTGGTTACTTCACACTGCAGCCATCATGTTTCTCTTTTAAATACTTAACCCCACAGAAAACTTTGAATATTTATAACATGCAGGCTGAGCAGTTACCCAAGTGTTGAAAAAGAAATGGAAGAAAAGCACAGTATGCCTGTTGTTCTGAGCAGATGCAGAAAAGCTCGGGACCTTACTGTCACTTGAAGGGCTGCCTTTGGTTTGCACAGATATTGGACACTGCCATGTTGAGCACTCTGTTCTTCCAAAGGATAAAAACAGTGGATCACTTCAGTGGCCATGCTACACTTCCATCTTACAAGCATGGAAATGACTACCCCAGTAACACATCCATGTACATACAGCACCTGGGACAGGTTGTTCTGCCTCAGGCAAGTCCTTAAAATAAACCAATTTGGTCCCCCCTTGCCTTTCTCCCTCTTCCCACTCTGTCTCCATGACATGCCATATCACAGCATGAAATTCAAGGTCCCGACTACATTTACTACCCTCTCAGTAACAAAAATTCTTTTCTTAACAGCATATTTCCAGTGCTTTCCCAATTTCAGTTGGAATGCTTCAGGTGATAACACTTCCACCTGAGAAACTCCTCAGCAGCACTAAAAGCATCTATTTACAACATTTTTTTCCCTTAGTGTTTTTCTTAATGATACTTCCTGACTGCCTGCCTCACTGCTGAACATGTAACAAAATTGAGTTCTTTATCTGGGCTTACATACAACTAATTTGTTGACAAAGAGATTAATGATATTATGTATGTTCTGCTTTCCATAGTTCCTATTTAATCTTTGAGTCTTCAAAATTTATTCCTTTTTCTTCTCAGTTTTCTGTAAATATTTATTTCGTTTTTCTATGAATCTGAAACAATGTAGCATTCCCTGTGTGCAATCAGAACTGTCTATAATCTTGCCCCTAAACTAAACTTGTGGTGTATTGCACCTACTGGTTCCTCCAATATTTCTCTTAGAAATGCCCACCTTTTCCTTTCTTCTGTTTTACCTAGTCACACATGTATCCTTTAAGTTGTTCTTATCCAGTGATCACCCTCTCCCCCCAAATATTCCATAGATCTATTTGGTATCATCTTTTTCCAGGTGGCCAGTACTTTTGATTTCTACTTCTACAACACAGATAAAGCTTCTGGTTTACATTCACGGAAAGATTTGTACTGTGACACAGATTCCCTCTTCCAAATGCCTAATAAAGTGAGAAATTACCTCATTTAACACATCACAAAACCTCATGAAACCCCACTGAACTAACTCAATCTGTCTGTGATCTTTCATCTGGTTTTCTGGAACTGAAGCTGCCAAGTATAAGGGCAAAAGCATTAGAGCCTCTAGAGACCCAAAGACCAAAGGAAGCAAAAAGATTATTTTTGAGACTAGGAGTAGAGAATCAAACACAGAAGCAAATACTGAGAGGTTCATCAAAAAAAGTATAGAGATTTTTTATGAATTTCCAAATGTGGAAAAGAACAATGCAATAGAAAAAAAAAGATTTCAAAGTTATTTTTACTTATGATGCAACAACAATTAGGTTTTCCTGCTCTTTTATCCTGTATACAAAGAAAGTTTTTAACTAGACTTCACAGCTTAAAATTGATACTCCTTCTTTACATGGATTTACTTTACATGTTTACAAGCTGCTGGAAACCCAGACTGTCCTCCAGCAGAAGTAGGGAGAACCTGTTAATAAAACAGAAGCCTCATTCTCAATTAGTGCAGCAATTAGAGCAATTACAAACAACTGTCACTCTCTAAAGAGTAAGTGATCACAGAGTAAAAGCTGTCAAGGTACATGGTGGCCTATTACATCCCATGTGACTTGGGAAGAACTGCAGATGTGACCTTCATAGATGGGCAGAGTGTTGTGATGGATTACATTTATCTTTGCTTTAGTTAGAAAAATCACAGAACAAGCACAAGCACTGATGGGTGGCTGTTCCTGCACACCCTCACAAAGCAAGACAAGAGCAGCTGAGAGCAGGGGGTAAGAGCAGGGGGTGAGAGCAGGGGGTAAGAGCAGGGGGTGAGAGCAGGGGGTGAGAGCAGGTGTCACACCTGTGAGGCTGCTTCACGTCTGACTTCAATCCCCTGCTTGGAACTCGCTGCTCTGTTCAGCAACAGTGTTCAGCAACATACCCATTAGGCCAGGAAACAGACATAAGCTAAAAATGATTTAGCATTAATTAATAAAAATATGTCGTAAAGTAGCCCTCAGAAGTCCTGCAAAAGCATCTACTGGCAAATTAAACTGATTGAGGTCACCGGGCACATTAAAGCCACAAACCCTCAGTACTGCAGTGAGGAATCACAAGGCCACGTGTTTCATGAGCACCCACAAACCCCTCAGGGGCAGAGCCACAGAACATTCATGCTCCTGGGCCACAGCAAACACAAGGAAATCTCAGTGAACAGACCAAACTCCGAGTATTCCATATTTGCTACTGACACATAAACATTCGCTGGTGACTGGGACGGTATTTGCAGCTTTACATCCACTGCCCTCTATGACACAGTGAAGTGGAACCCCAGAGTGGGATATTCTGACCTGGGCAGGGCTCTGAAACCTGCTCTTGTATTCTCTGTTGAAGGAAAAGGACCTGTAGAACCAGTAAATGAGTAACAAATACACTGTTCCCAGTCATCTATTTAAGTGAAATCACTTCTGCAAGATTTGCTAACAGATGTTTGAGCCACTGCCATGAAGGTCTTGTTCTTCAGTTCATCAGGATCTAACTGAAATTACAGAATGCACTAAGCAAACCGTGCTTCAAAACAACAAAAAAGGGTTTCTTAGCCAATTTGACCCATTTCTATTTTTAAAGCCTCCAATTTAGAGCCTGTAAAGATGTACACCTTTTCAGTGTAGGTGAATAGTGTTGCTGATTTGAAGCACAAAGCTAATAATGCAATTAACCCATTCTGGAATCAAAAAGTCAATTCCAAATTTAGGTTTTTAATTTAAAAACTGAATTACTCTGCAACACAACAGAGACGAAGGGCATTTAAACAAGTTCAGCATTTATGTTAATGTCAAACTAGATATTGCATCTTCAAAGCTTTGCTTTTCCTTTCTCTGGCATGGTCTTATATTTCTGCAGTTACATAATTGAATTTATTGAGCTAAATTACTAGAATGTAAAATAGGAAGTTGTCTGCAATTGTAACATTCTTTGAAAAAAAAAAAAGGTGTTATAATTAAACTGGTAATAAAATGTGTTTGTACTGTGAAAATTTCAATCAAAAAGTATTCCAAAACAATAAACGTCTACTTCCTCAGCACACAAGAGCTACCAAGAGTGACAAGGTATCATCTGGAAGATGTATTGATAGTGGTAAAATAGTATTTTATGGAAAGTAAAACCACAAATTTTAAGAAAATAAAAATATTAAAATGGAAATTTTGGTATTATTCTGTACTTACATGAAACAGTCATATTTTCCCTCCATGCACCTCTCTTGGGATAGGCAAGAAACACTGCCCCTTCCCAGGCGTTCCTAACTAAAAATTTAAATATACACTTAATTAACAAGGTAAATATACAGGATCACTTGAAATTTTGAATATTATCAGAGAAATGCTGCTCATTTTCACACTCACAGTCCCACAGGCAAACTAACAGGCATTCCACCTGCTCAGGTAGCCTTAAAAGGAACCCTTCTATCAGTTAATTGCACACAATCCCAAACACCATGTTTATGGTACCAATGGACCTCCTACAGTCCAGTCCCTTGTCCAGCAGCACCTTTGTTTTTACCTGCACAGGACAACAGTGCTTACTAGTTGGAAATCATGTGATATGCACATATTGTTTGAGCACTGCTAAACTTTCTGGAAAGGGAAGTCCACTTGTGCATGAGAATGAGCATTCAGAGCTGACCCAAAACCTGCATTCTTTTTAAAAGCAACTGGACTCTCAGATAACAGAAGGGTCCCTCCAGCTCCAGTCACATCAGCTGCCTCAGGCTACCTTCCTTAAGTAAAACATGCCATGCAACCTAATGTGGCTCTGCTTCTGAATATTATCTTTTTGGAATGACCAGTCTTTGGGGTTTCTAAAGTCAACCAAGTGCATTTTGCAGCCACATACCCTTTGGTGCTGTCAGCAATTTGAAACAGCCCAAGTAACAGGGGCAGAGGGGGGGGAAGGATTCCAGTTCACAGGGGCATCCTGGCTACACAGGGAAAGCACAGAGGTGTGAAAGTTTCATTTCCTTTAAGGGGTAACATGTAACATACCTCCAGGATATTAAGATGAAAGCCATGTTCCTGGCAGGCTGGTTTATTGTAGTTCTCCCACAATCTCAGGGAGATTAAAAGGTTGTCAGAAAGATATCATGGAGTTGTTTTCTTTGATAAAGATTTGACTGCTCGGATCAGTTCAAAGAGAAGACAATTTTGTTCAATATCAATTTAGTCTCAGTTTGGCAATCTCTTTAGTCTCTAAGCACCAAGGTAAGCTGCTTAGTTCATCTTTGCAAGGAGTCAAGCAAATAGTCTTTGATAATACCCTAATTACAAAGTTTTTAGCACAATAAAGAATCCGTAAGGTTATGCAGCCCTAAAAAGTTGGTTATTTTCCCACAGTAAGTAGATAATAATTACATTTGTGCCGAGTTCAACCAAAAAAAAAAAAAAAAAAAAGGCAAACCCCCCGAATCAGTTACAAACTATGCAAATTATTTCAATTTTTACAGAATAATTAATGCATATGAAATTTTCCAACATTTATCATCACTTCAACGTACAGCCAGATGACCAGATAACAAATGCACTGTCTGAAAGGAGGAAAGTTCCTATAAATCATCTGTGAAGTTAGATCTAGGCACAAACTGAGAAGTTTGTGTAATAGATTTATCTAAGAATAAAATCTGATGTCTTTAATACAACTTCTCTTCTATCAAAAACCATATCTAAAATATCGATTTGGGTAAAAATAATTATGTGCTTTTAGTAATTCTGCCTCTTCTAACGTTTGGAGGGGGTTTTCTGTTGCTCATCGGGCTGCATTCATCTTTTACTGACACATTATAACAACAAATTTCAGGATGGGGAAACTGGAAGGATATGGCAGAGGAAGTGACCAGCCTACTGTCATGTTTTTTTCTTTAATTTTTTTTTCCCCAAAGCACACTCCCACACTGACAGCACGAGAGAAAGGACAAGCCTTTGGAGTGACCCTGTACGTTCTCATTCCAGAAGAGAGCAGGAAGTTTCCTCTGAGGAATGAGACTCAGCTCAGTATTTTGTGAACAGGGAAGCACAGCCTGTCCTCCTTCATAGGGACTCCTGAGCTACAGGCTTGAAGTGCCAGAAACTTCAAGAGAGAAAAAAGGAAAACCATTCAGCCTAAAGCTATGAAGGTGAACTTCAGCTATAAGAAATGCACAGGAGGATTGTCTTCTTCTTAAGATTAACTGTTTGAGAACACAGCTATGAAAGGATAAGGAGCCTTTATAAGCAAATTCGCTGCACTAACACTGGATAAAACTATTATGAAGCTAAGTGGGGGCCACTTTTGTCCAAGGTATACACTATATTAGCTGCTCCTAACTTTTAGGTTCTTGCATGCCAATTATTATCAAGAACCTTCATTAGTTTATTCAAGCCCTCTCAATTAGAAATACATGTTAGACACGAAATAGCAGCCAAATTAAGCAGTAGTTTATAGGACGAGCTGTCCTGCTGCTAATCCATACAGCATAAATCATCAAGAATAAAATTTGGCCCTGTGGAAACTTGCAGACTGCTGAAGTCAGGAAACTTGTTTGATTATCCGAACTTTGATTGTCTGTGTCAAGCAAGTGGTTCACAAGCTACTGCCTACAACCACCTTTGTGGAGAACAAAACCAAAATAGAAAGTAATTCTTTCAGCAAGACAGAAATAACATTGTAGTCATTTCATTCTTCTGGAATCTTTCTTTTATTAAATTTAGTTTTAATTTCACCTCAGGAATTGCTCTTTCTTTTTTCAGTACCCACTGCTGCAAAGGGCAAACACTAAAGGTACTTAAGCCGTGAGTGACAGATAAACAGCTGGGAAGTGTTCTATTGGGCAGGACCTCCCTTCTTCCACCCTACCTGCCCACTTTTGAATGGCCCTGGCAGAGCCAACTCCCCCCAGGACAGGCCACCCCATCCTCAGTGCATCCAGATAAACAGAGAGGAGGAGGAGGAGAGGGCTAAGGAGCAGCACACTACCCCAGCCCACAACTGCCCTAAGTCTCTCTCAGCCCCCATTGTCCTCTGCTCCATCCAGCACCTCTGCTGACCACAGGGAGCATCAACCCCCACATTATTCCTTTCCCCTTCCTACACATTCCCAGAGTCTTTTAGCAGCTCCTCTCAAACTTCACATCCATACACAGAAAATGCAAAACTATTTCTCAGTTCTAGCTGTCCTCCTGCTTGCCCATTTGTCCACCATACACTGGACAGCCCAAGAAAATGCAAGTTTTTTATGCCAAGATGACTTTTTAATGTCTTATTTGATTTGTATGGCTTTAATATCTAGATAACATTGTTAAGTGGTGTAAGATTCCTAATTTTCTACTAGTTCTTAAACAAGTACTAGGAAAATAAGTGAGTTTTTTTGGCATATAATGTACTTGCTAAATGTAGTCTCAGGTATGAAACACAGTAACCTATTCAACAGCTTTCATCTCATATGGAATGAGGTGTTGATGAAAACCAGTTTAGAAGCTTGGATAGCAGGAAACACAAAAAAGCTGTTTATTCTGACTCATGTTATGTAAATGGCAACAAGAGATGGGCAGACTTTTCAGCCTAGGAGCTGGGACAGGAAAGTTCTATTTGGAAAGTCATTAACGAGTTCACAAATTCTAAAACCCAGAATTGAGGCATTACCAGTATAAATTGGCCGGGGTTTTACTGGGGTTTTCTTAGGGTTTTTTTTGCTGCTGCTGTTAAAACAGCTAGAGGCAGAGTGCACCCCAAAAGGGGAAGAGAGCATTCAGAGGGAATTTCAACATTTTATAACACTGAAGATGGTTTACAAAATGGCTAATCATAAAATACACATTTTGCTTTCAGATCTTACAGAGCAGGTGCCTGTGCTAAACTATACCCTACACTAACTCCAAATCAGCATTATGAACTCGAAATCTTCACATAAACTACTTGCTTCTTGCACAGATTTACATGATTAAGGAAACTGTACTGATGTGTCCCAAGGCAGGTATGTTTGACAAAATTGGGGTTAAAAGTACATTTAAATCTACGCACACAAAATGCTTCAGTTCTTCAAGTACTAACCATCCCACATGAGAAACCTTCACTTTTGAACATGATTTATGAAAAATCTCATGTCCAACACAACACAGCACAGCTGTTTGTTAGCCAACAGCAAAATGTGCTTGCAAACACAGTACCTTAGTATTTACCATTAGTAACTTTATGCTGAAATACTGATGGTCACTTAGAAACTGATCCACCAGACAGTGGGAAGGGGTTTTCTGAAGGGATTCTTCAACCTTTTGCAAGAAATGAACACTTAACTCAGTGACCTTTCGCAATATTTTCTTAGCCAGCTGCAGAATTACTATTTTCTTTTGTCTTTTTCTAACATACCCTTTTATCTTATGACTTCTGATCTACTGAAACAATGAACTGTGTAAGAAGAAATAGAGAATTTACTACTCCCTCTAAATTTCATTGTGCTTCTTTTCATGTTAAAGAACCATCATTTTCACAATTACCGTCCTGAAACAATCACAGATACAACTGAAATATCCTTTTTAGAAGGAGTACACAAAGCTCCAAGTTCCATAAAATGAAAAGTTCAGCTTGAACTGTTCCAGACTGAACAGAAATCTGCACTTGTTTTAAGCATTTCATTTTCACAGTTTCAAATTGAAAGTAGAGAGAAACCTAAAATCCCTGAGTTCCCAGCTCTGCTAGCCAGGGAGGAATCCCATTAGGTTTCCAGAAAATGCTTATATGAATATACCCTGATAAATGCTGGGTTGGTATCTCCCACTGAAAAGCATTAAAGTAGAAAAAGTCTACTTAATTCTCTTAACTGGCTCTAATATGCCCTCATTTCAATTTCTAATTCTACTTCAACTTGTAATAACTGAATCTCATTGCTGCTTCTGGGTTTTTTGGTAGATTAGAGAGCTGTCATGAATCTCTCCAACTCTCCCCTGTACTGGCAGTTACATAATCAACTGACCCTCAGCTTTCCATACAATAGAATGCCTGGACAGATGGAGGTGCTCATAAGTCTCAATGCAAAGGATTTTCCCTATACCTTCCTCTTAATTGAAAGGACTAATATCTGTATATTCTGCTTTACACGAGAGCTGTTTATTTGGATAGCTCAGCTGAACTAATTCTTTTATTCAGCTATTTGGAATGTATCACTGTTCTTCTTCCCTGCCTTACCTCCATTTTCCCTTTTTAGATAAACTATTAAAAGAAAAGGCAGAACACAGTTGGTTTATAGCTTAAAAATGTCCCTTATCCCAGCAAACAGAGCTCTCAGTGAAGCACAAGACACAAGGTGCTCACATGCAGAGCCCCCTCCTGGGCTCTGGAATGCCCCTACATTCAGCCTGCACTGTCCCTGCAGTCCCCTCAGGGGATGTCACCACCAGCTTGAAAGCAGAAAGTCACAGACTCACATCAGGTATCTGTGACAAACCTCTATAAAGCTTGAACTCCTGCAAAGTTGTCTGTAACTAAGCAGAACAGAAGTTGGAACAAACCATCCATCCTGCAGCACTCCTCACCTTGTAACTCAATCTGCTCTTAACCCTCCAGAAAATAATCCTGATGGATTTTTCTACCTTTAGTAACTGCACTGCAGGGCCGGAAAAAGGCTGGATCAGTCACCCAAGTGACACTTTTCCTTTGAAGTGTCTCGAGGGAAGGACTGTTTGTGAATCAAGAACACATTAGCTTATCCCAGAGATGCCTGAGACAGAGGGACTTCAGACTGCAGCTCACTCACAGATAAATTATCTCGATGGTTCTTACAGTTCTGAGCCTTTGCCATGTTCAATTCCATAATCTCCCAGCGTGGCACAACAAAGCATGGATGCACATCAGGAAGAACATAGATTACTTTCTTGTTGGGTCATATCAAAATTAATTAAATCCCTTTTCCTCCCTTCCTTCTTTCCTTCCCCACCCCCACCAAAAAAAGAAATAAATCACAACATGAAAGTGCACGCTTGGGAACAATTCATTTTAACTTCACTAAACTTGTGCAACCATCAGAGTGCACCATGGCAGGCATGGATGTGCTGGGCCATATCCAAAGCAAGTTTTTATTTACATAATAAACTGATTTACTATATATTAAACAAACAGCTGCAAGTACATGGAATTAGATGAACTTTCATCATGAATCTTGAAAAGAAACACAGCAACAAATTTCCTCACAGAGCAGATGCTGGCCAAACCAGGCCTCTGGTAAGGATTTGTTTACTTTTTTCTTAAGATCAACAAGCATTATTGTCAAAAGTTTTTTAATATGATTTTTTTGTTGTTGTTTATTGGTAGTTTTTTTCTGTAGAGCAATTAAGAAAAAGCTTGATTGCGAGGAAAGCTTAATTTGCAAAGAGAAATACATATTTCATGAAAGCTGATAAAGTGTTTCTAATTGTGGAAATTGCATTACCTCCAAAAAATGCTGTAATCTCTTCTTTTGGGGAGGAGAGACAGATTTTTCTGTACACTAAATATCCACTCCTATTGAACTAATCAGCTGGTGACGCATGAAATTAGACTTCACCTGTCAGGGTGACCTTGGGAAGGTCTTTGTGCAACCTGTTATTTATCATATGCTCCATGATAATTCATCAGGAAGGCCACAGAACTGGACACAGACATAACACCTAACGAAAAAACACATCTTTTTTTTTGTAGCTACATACTGTTATAGAAGCAAGTCACAACCACCTGTTGAATCTTAACTTTTCTTATTGTTTTTAAGAGATGAAAAAGCTCTTTAAATATAAAAGCCTTACAAAAATTCTTTTTTTTTTTTTTAATTTGGTATGTTTATATTATTATCCAATATTCCACATCTAGATTGGTCAAATTACCAGTTGCTATAATGAAATCCACGTGGGTACAAACAAGTCACATTACAGCATCTTGTACTACTGAGCCTCCATGAGGACAAGGAGCCTCCATGCGGCTCCTGTTTCTCCTGAAACATGAAAAAAGTTAGGAAAAACCCCTTGTGAATGCAACTACAGTATTCAGAGAGTGAAGGAATCCAGGTCACATGTCAGTGATCCAAGACTTCACCTGGTTGTCTGAAAATCCTACATTTGGTAACGTAGCAGACTGAGAGAGTGGGAAAACAAAATTAACAGTACTTTCCATTTAAATGAGAAGTCCTTGGGCTTTCAGCAGGAAAAATGGCTGTAATTTTATTTGTAGAAAATAAAAAGCAAGTGGCCACTATAAATTTGATTGCAAACAACAAAATAGAATAGCTCAGACACCTGATAGGACAGATAAACGATTAGCTAATGAACAGGGCCCTGGATCATAGTCATTTTTTGCTGGTAGGCACAGGACACATGATCTTGACAAAACAGTACACAGCCTTTGGTTGCAACACACCGTTACTTTTTCAGTATGTTTTCTCCCTTTTCTGTGGTTCTGCATAATCTGACACAAACTCTGTACAATTATTTCTATGTACTTTAAAAAGCTGAGTGTCTCCTACAACTTCAGAGGACATTTAAATGCCAAGGGAACAATCCAACACAGAAGGATATATCCATATCTGTATCTATATATATGATCTGCACTTGTCCTTAATAAAAAATTAAGAACTCTACAAAAGCAAACACAACCATGTTAGATCATCCACTTTCCTCATAAAGCAACTTATTGAGTTAAATACATAGTAAATTGATTTATAAACTGATCATTTATAAGCTCTGACACGGCTTTATTTATTTTTTAACCAGGCAGTCCCCGTTTCTCTGCAGTGTCTCATCCATCCAAGCACATGTGCTGCAGGCTGCTTGACTGGGAGGATGAACTTCAGCATCCATGACTGAACAGGCAGCCTAATCACCAAACAATCTTACATTAATTCTTGCTATGATCTTGTGTGTAAGCTGGAGCTTTTTGATCTGATGTGATACAGGAATAACAGGTGATTACCCATCAGACCTCGTGAGCCCCATTAAACATTAGCACATGTACACAATTATCACAGCATTGTGCTTCAATTACAGGCACTTCTTAAGTGAAGCATTTTCTGGGAGACTTGTGTGATAACCAAGTGTAAGCATTGACTTGCCAAGTGAACCAGAACACATCTCTTAGGACAAGGAGCTAAGTTAACTCAGCTTTCTGCATTACTAGATTTATGCCTGGGGACTAACAGGATCAAAGAGTCAAGCCTAGAGACACTCTCCTACTCTTAGCTGGTCTGTCAGACATCTCTTTCTTCCCCCAGGAGAATGGCTCAGAAGGAATATTGCAAGCTGAGGCTCTGGCTGTGCCACAGGGTCTTTTTTGATGAAAGATTTCAGCTCACTGTGCAGAGACCCATTAACAGAGTCCAGTCAGAGTGGACTGCAGAAACTTACTCTCCTAGTGTACTGTCATGGCTTAAATTTTAGCAAAGCAGTACTTATTTCAAGAGAAAACTGAAGAAACTGGAGTGGGGTTTCGAGCTGGTTGGGTTCAGCCCAGACAGAATTCTGGACAGAAACAACAGAATTCTTTTGCGATGAAAAAGATTTGGAAGCACTGATGGACATTTTCATCAACAGATCTTACTGCTTTCACCTAGCTCCAGATGTACTAAAACATCCTGATAAACTAAAATGTGGACTTGAGCAAAAATCAGTTTAAAAATGAAAAATATTTAGATCAATTTCTTGTAATCTTTAAAAACCAAAACTTTTCATGTGTCGAGAAAAGTTAAATGCCTTTATTTGACTCAAGGCTTATAATATACACAAGGCTAAAAAAACCTGATGAAATTTCAGAACCTAGCAGTGTAACAGAATCCCTATAGTTCCTATAAATACTCATTTTTATTGACTCCTGTAGCAGTATCTTCTAAGTACAGGCCCAGAAAGGTGCACAGAAAGCTGAGTTTCCTTCAACTGTTCAGCTATAACTGAGATTTTTCTAAACTTACTATATTTACCCACAGGGGCTACTAGAAATATCAAGGCAATTTACTGTTATTAGGGATGCCCCCACCTTCCCTTCTCTCTCAGGCAGACAAACACTAAGGTTGGCAGAACAGTAGGCAGAGTAGAATCAAGACTAAATTATAATAGCAGAGAAGTTTTCACTTCAGTGTTTTCTTCACATTAATCACATTGCAGACTTTTCTGTGAAAAGGAATGATGCTACACCACCTTCCTCTTAAAAGCCATTCCCGTGCAATTTATGCTCCAAGGTAAAAGCAAAGAAAACCAAAAACAACCACCACCACAAGAAAATGAAAAAGGCTCCAAGGAAAAAAATAATCAGCAGTGTCATGCCCCCTCACAAAGAATAATTCATTACATTTCAGTAAATTATGGCCTTGAGTCCACTAAAGTCATAATGAAATTACAAGGCTATATTTATTCTATCCATTTATGAAACGGAGGAAATGCTGAAGCACAGAAAGGCTTTTCTGTTCAAGATTTTTCTACATTATTAACAAATAAATGCTAGGTTTGTATTTGGAATTTGATAAAGATTACCAGTGTAATTTCACAGGTTTCTAGTGACACGTTCAAGAAAACTGTTTAACTGAGAACTCAGCTGACATTTGGCTTGCAAAGCCTTTGAACTAGCAAGTGCATTAATCCCACTGCAAACATCCTAAGCCCACAAAGGCTTATGCTATTGTTCCTGAATTATCCACAAGCTTTGAATTAGCACACGAGAGACCTCCCAGAGGGTCACAGATCATTGATTCTGCCTAGACCAGTCTCGAGCATGCTGATCAATAAGAGACATAATTGGAAGGTCTCAAATAATTGGAAATTTCAAAGGACTGCTGCAACCTCTACAACACACAACTGGTCTAGAAGCATATAAAAATATCAGAGTCAGAAGGGAGTTTAAAACAATGCTCTAGCTTCAGTTTTTAAAGACTTTTCTCATTCGGAAACATTTTTCTTCATCATTGGTGGCCGGCAATTTCCCCTACAGTTTTCTGAACAAAATTACTTCAGGATATGAATATTCAAGATTTGAAAATTCTTTTCTAATTTACATTGGAATAGCTCTGTGGATTTCTGTGACAGAAAACAGAAATAGCAAAGATGCTTTAAGGATTTATTTTTTTTTATGGAACTGGTAAACTTTAAAGTGAAACCAACTCCATACAAATGAGATTACATATTTCATACAAGGTTCATAGTACATCCTGGTCTTGCTGAACAATAAGAGTTCTAAGAGTAATAAATTCGCCCTGTCCCTGCTCTCCTGACATTAGAAGTTTATCTAAGCTTTGAGCTCAGATGACATAAGGGACATGCTGGTGGTGCCAAAGAAAGCACAGGACCTGAATACCCCATCATCATATGTCAGTACCAAAGTGCAAGAACAGTAACACCACAGTGGTTTTGATGGGGAAAAAATGAGCTGCTGCTGAGGTGTTACCTAATTTCAGGACAAACTTCAAAGGCTCCACCAATAGCCTAGAAAGAGGTACCATTTAATTTTGTTACATCTCTACACTATTTCAACATAAGGAAATAAAAAAGCAAAGGGTTTGACTGTTCTTTTTTTGTACCTTTTACTGCCTGTACTTTTGATGGCAATATCACCTCCTGGCAGCCTCACTTTTAAAATGCTGCTCTTCAGCATATTTTTATTGTTGTTAAAGCCTCAATTCTTCCCCAAGCAGGTCCAACTGCTGTTCATCATCTCTCTGAATGCAGATCTTTATGTGAAATAGGGACTAACTGCCAATGAAAAGATGCACTCTAAGATGGTTCATTTCTTGTTGAAGTAGGTTGACAAGAGAAAGGAAAAACTTCCAGCAGAGTGCTAAGCAGAAGTCAGATCAGCCACAGGATAACAAGACTCTAGTGCAGATCTTATGATTTGTCACACCGAGGAATGAATATTTCATTCTGCCTGGGGATGCCATCAGGAGCCCGAGTGCTAAAAACTATACAAAATACTTCTGTCCTAAAACTACCTGTCCAGGATGATGATCTCTTTCAACTGGAGATCCAGGCTGGCAGAAAAAGGCATGTGGTTACACCTGCCAGGCAGTGCCAGGTGAGCTCCCTGCCCAGACTCTGTGTGTAATTCCTGAAGGAAACACACTTTGCTCCCTGCACTGGGAGACAGAGGGTCTGGGGCAGGAAGGGGACAGAGGAAGTCTGCAGGGATCTGTGTTTGTTCCCTTCTTTAATTTCTACCTGAATGAGCCACGGGAAGGCTCTGTTGCAGATGTAAGCTCCGTGCAGAATGTGCAGCCGGACTCCATCCAAAATATCCTTCCTGGCTCCCACCAAAAGTGACCACAAAGCTCGTATTCGTGCTTTGGAATGAGAATGCTTTTACATAAGAATCAAGAAAGGATATTCAGCCCTACAGACAAGTTAAGAGCACAGGACTGAAATGCTGTGCACCACAGAGCAGTGGCTCAAGGCCCTCGATAAATAAAGCTTTCTGCAGGAGTCAGTGGAGGGCAAACTGTGCTCGCAGCTACAAGACAGACAAAGGCCATGTCCTAACTTCACATCCACCACGGACTTGAGACTTTCTTCTATTACTCATACTGGAAAATTAATTGCAGCCACAAAATATATAATATAACAATGTAATTCTGGAGAGCATTAATCTACTTTGCAGTAAATATACATATTTTTTGATAAAACACATGAGAGATTAGACCAGTTAAATATTATATTCCACCCTGTTCTAGCAATAGGGCTCCAATGGAAAAGCAGCCCCAAAACAGACAAGCACTTCCCTCAGAAAGAGGAAAAACAATTCATCTTCTGGAAAGTTCTTAAATATTGTGCTCAATTGCATTTTTTGTTGAACTATCCCCTCTGGAAGTGGCATTTCAAAGAACTGAGAGGATAACTAAAACAAACAGCTTAAAACACAAATCTTGAAACTCAGCATTTCTCCATGTTTAATCATCCTAAATCCATCCTAAAATATGAATCAGTCAATAATGCAAAGCAAGTCAGTCTGTAACAGGAAGGAAAAGAGAATTGGAAACAAGGTCCAGAAAAGTCAAAGGAAATACTACATTTCAATAGGAGTGTGATGAATTTTAAAATATTGAAAGAGGTAAAAAAATCGTATCCCAGTTGTAATTAATTGTCTTTGAAACTATAAACATTCTACATTTCTACACATTTCCTAACAAACCTTTTATTTAGTCATTGATGGCATTTTACAGCTTCTCTCTCTGATAACTTTTAATGTCAAGTATTTCACTGTGACAGCTGGAACGAAATCAGCTTTGAGTTTTCTCACTAAAAGTAAAGCTATGTTAGTAGCCAAATACTTGAAAATGTGAAATGTTAAAATTTAACAATGGGGAAAAGACTTGTTCTGACTTAAGAAAAAAAACAGAACTTGAAGTTTGTCAGAACCAGTGGTTTGTTGCTATTTAAAAGGAAAAAGTTGTAGGTGTTAAAAGGTTTATCAGGAGTTTAACAAATTGCCAAGAAGCTGAGGGCAGAAGGTGAAAAAGAAAAAAGGAACAACTACACAATCACCATTTGCAGGACAGGTCTAAGTTGTGGAAAATCCCCTGCATCCTCTCTTAAAATACTTTCTTCTAGCCAGTCTCTTTTTCCCACTATCCTCTTACGGTGCAACTTCGAATTTATTGTTCATATTTTGCTTATGTTTTAGACACACAGACATGTTTTCTTTGGGCCATCTCACTCTTGGGTCTCCCAGTGAGAAAGAAGCTATAAAAGCACACAGTGCATCCACCACCACCCTCCAGGACAATTCTATTTATGCCAGTGATTGAAAGAACAACCTTCCTTTCAGCCTTAACAGAACCAGGGCTTTTGGCTCGGGGGCACAGCAGAGCAAGAGACAACACTGAGACACAGAGCAGGTTCTAACCAGCTTTTCTTTCCCTGTCACAACTCAAGAAGCAAATGTAAATTTGGGAGCAATGGTGGGGTTGAAGATTCAAGTGGAAGTTCTTGGGAAGGATCTGACCTTCCTGAGGTCACCTCAGTGCATAAGAAATGTCACCTGAGAGGACAGTTCAACCTGCTGATTGGGTAATGGAGCCACAGTTTCCCATTCAACCTTCATATCAGCATTTCCAGATCCAAAAATTTAATGAATTCTCCATTATAACAGCTCCATTTTTCTCTGATTGATAAATGTCTTTTACCATTTTCAGGTTTTGCCAGTGATATATTCAATTCCTTTCATGGACTTACTACTAACATTCTAGAGAACCGATTAAGTTAGACAAACAAAAACTTAATTATTTCACTTTAAATGTGCTGTGAAATATTTTAATCTCCTGGAAACATTCTAGGATAAGTTTAGTTTTATACAAATTAACCTTTTCTTTTTTCTCCTGAATACAGCAAGAATTTTAGTTTGCTTTTTTTTTAAAGTGTTTTTACGTATCAAAGAGCACATTTGCAAAAGATTTTTTAAATTCTTACAAGAATAATTTAAAAATTATATTAATTTGCCCTCATCTGCTCAGAACACAAGGTGAATGGCTAAAAAAGAAGGCAGGGGAAGTGGGAGAGATTTAGAAATATAAAAACATACTCATAACATAACCATGTGGAAATATTATGACAAATTTATGGGAAAAAAAGGAAGTTGTGACAGAACATTGAGTCTTTTTAAAGAGAAGTCCCCAGTTGTAGTGGCTGGGCAAGCAAAAGTCCAAGTGACTATTGCAGCCACAGCTATATGACAGTATCCAAAATGTGGCACCTTAAACCCACCAGTTCAGTGTCTCAGGCCTCCTCCAGCAACAGCTGCAGCCCTGGTCTGTGCCACTCAGTAGTGTAATCACTTAACAAATCAAATAATCTCTTCCCCATCAAGGTCAATAGATGGGACCACAATACAGAAATCCAAGGTAATGTGAGGACAAAGAAGAGGGATCACCTGGGCTGCAATTCTCAGACACAGTCTAGTCACTTAAAATGGGGGGAAAATGTAACCTAGATAGCAATTCTCCATGAAATTAAAAGTTATAATAAGTGAAACAAGCACCTACAGGAGGAAGGTAAGGAAAAAACACTCAAAAAACTGAAGCTGATACTCTCATAAAACACAACATTCCTGTTAGCCACCACCTCCTTCTCCATTTCTAAAAATCTTTCATAAAACATAAAAAGGAATAAGCAGCATTTGGATTCTGCTATTTATTTTTTAAAATACACTGCCTTTTGGGCAGTTTTAAAGTCTGATAAAACACCTTCTAAACCATCTTATATTCTGAGCAGACAGAGGGGTGAGGTCAACAAGGATCAAGATTAGAAAAGCAAGATTCTGAAAAAAAATGTCATAAGAGACATACTGGAGTTTGTATGGGTATAAAAATACAAAAGATCTTCAAGGATTTGCTCTGTAAAAATCTTGTGAGTGCAAGTGCTGCTGGAAGTACCTATTACCAGAAGATATCCCATTCTAATGGACATTCACTAAATCTTTCATTCTTAATGGAAAACATTGCCTTTGGGGGACATGCTTTTACAACAACACTATTTCTTCAGAAATAAAACTCACCTCATTCTTACATTAACAAAGCGATTTTACTTGTGCCTGGTTTTTTCCAGAGGAAAAAGAATACAAGGCTACTAAAATATCCCAATCATAACAACATCATGGTGCAATAAGTGCTAATTAGACATATCCCAAGCCATGCAACATTCCACCTCTACCCAACACAAATGGGATCACGCTGTATCACAATTAAGTATTCACACAGGTTATACATTTGGTAAAGTTTTATGCAGTCCAAAATGAAGTTTTATGAAAATAATTTATAACTTTATGTTGCTTCTGGCTCTTGCTTCCAATACTATGAAAGTGAGCACTAAGGGGAAGCAGGATACAGTTCAGAGACATTAATTCAGGTGACAGAATCAATAGACAATATTTACTGGTCAGCAGAGTATCAGCCTTAGCTTTATGACCGAAATCAAAATTATTGACAACAGCAATTCAAATAACTCACCCCTCCCAGTGTTACTGGAACTTGCTCTCCTTTGGCATTAATTTCTTTAATGGGAGCTTTGAGAATTCTCAAATCCAGACAGCTTATTTAGGTGTTTAATTTTAGGCACCTGTACTCGCTGTGATGCAAGATCCAAGAGAGATCTGTGCATGTTTGCCCCAGTTCACTGAACCTCCTCAGAGCAGCAAGCAGGACACCTGGCAAGCTTCAATACAGATATTGTTACTTAATTATGATGTCTAGCTGAGCACATTCTGCCCCACACAAGATTTTATAGCTCTTGGTTTCAGAACCCAAGTCCTGGTGTGGTTTTACCACCAATTAGCCCTAGATTCCCTCAGCCATCACAGTCACCTAAAGTTACCAAAGCACAAGATTTCAGCCAATCCATCACCCATACAAAAGTCATCTGCAATTTGCCAGTGTCCCTCAGTACATCTGCTGCTTCACCTCTATGCCTGAAATAAGATGACCACTGCTTCTGCTTTTTTCCTTCCTTTTTTTATCTTTCTCAGCACTTACCTACTCACATACTCTCCTGTTCAGAAAGAGGTATCCCTGTGTGTATTCCAGATAACAGAGCATTCATTTAGAATCATTCTAGAGATGCAAACTCAGTGGCACAAACCAGAAGCTTAAGTCTCTACAATATTTCCTGAAAGGCACAAGGTTTATTCCAATAGAATAAGGTTTATTTCTCAATCTAAGCTTTATTGCATTGGTCTGTGTGGTGCCACTCCACAAAAAAAACAAAGGCAGTATTTAAGGTGTATCCAAAATACATTTTTCCTGTATCCAGAAACTAGTTTTCTAAAATAGTGCTTATTTTCAGTTAGAACAGCATTTTCTTATTGTGCCTGTGAAATAGTCTGCAGATATGGAAATCCACTCATAGCAACTACAGGTAGGTTTTAAACAAAACTCTACCATCAACCACATGGTCTCTACTCAGAGGGATTAACTAAGCAGCAGAATGATGAAATCATCCCATCACCACATCACCTCAAACCCAGGCTGCTGCAGGAGGCACAGCTCAGAAGGAACACAACTTGTTCAGACTTAGTCACCAAGATTTGTCAGGTACAGTGCTTTGCTCACATTGACTCAGATTATTACTTTTTTTAATCCACATGCAAATTCATGATTTTTTTCTGTCTGGATAACGCAAAGTATTCAAGGAATTGTGTTCCCTTGGTTTTATTAACAGGGTATTTTATACTCCAGGTCAGCACCTCAACAGGTTACTGTAGATAAGCTGATCCCCAGCAAATTAATTGACCAACTTCTTAACTTGCAAAAAATGTAAGGTAAATTGTCTCATCAAGAAAATACAATGCCCTTGCTGTGAAGGCTGATACAAGTCTTGAAAAGGGAAATATTTATCTTGAAGAATTCATCTCATCCTTCAGATACTCTACACCATTCTTTCCCTCATAGCACACCCCTCTTCCAAGTATTTTCGGGTGACAATGTCCTGCCCACACTTCTCACCATTACCAAGTCAGAGGTAATGGTGAGACATGTAAATATACACATATTTAACCAGCTGGCTTTTGCCAAGTAGTTTTTTGTCTTAAGATTTCCATCTGCTTCAAGTTGTGAATGAATGCTAACTACAGACTTCACAAGATATTATCCCCATTAAAATCCTACTCAATGTATCAAGACATCCATGGTTCATTAACTTCATTGTTATCTGTGTTCAAATGTTCACAAAACACAACACTATCCTTTACTATTTAACAACATAACTTTAAGTATCATTTGGGCCAACAAAACCTGTTTTGTGCTATGAAAGAACAATTTACCCTTCCAAAAGGGAGCCCAGCTCTGTCTAAAATCTGCCAGACTACTCCCTGCAAAAGGTACCACCAAAACCAAAGCAACTAAACTGTTTCTATTTTTTTATAAGAAATATCTATTCCTCTGCCTTCAGAGATCCATATCCTCACTGCCATCTTGCCTTTCCTTAGGCAATTCAAACCAGTAGTTTGGGGTTGGGGCAAACTCCACTACTGCTGCTGAGGTTTGTATTTCTACAGAGAGATTGTACATTGAGGGGCACAGGGATAGGGTGAAAAATAAAGTAGGATATAGCTGTTCTTTCAAGGAGGACACGTGGCTCAGACTGGGAACTCTGGGTCGTGGACTTTGGTCCCCATCCTGTGTCTGTGACTTGAACTGGCCAATAATCAGGCAAATGCAGGAAGAACAACTGAGATTTACAAGAAGTGAAACAAAGTACCAGGAGTGTTACTTGGAACAAAATTACAAATAATAAGCGTTACTTGTACCAGAGTAACAAAGTCTAAGCTCAAACACTCATCTCATCACCAGCTCAGCCTTCAGAGCTCTCAAAAGATGCTTTGGATGCTCAGCCAGCCTAGAAAACAACCTGGTTTAAAGCAGGACACACATTTCTGCTGGGGGAAGTAACAGAACCTGAATTCCTGATCTCAATTTTTAACCATGAAAAAGAGACTTAGGCCTCAGGACACAGTACCACAATTGCTGCTGCTTCTGCTCATGATTTGCAAGCATTTTCTTATTGTTAAATGAACACTATTTGCAGCGTGCCAAATGGGCACACATGGCACTGTGGAACCTCCAGCAGCTCTGAACAGTCTGCACAATAATGAGATGAAGTGCTGATTATGTTTTACTGCAGTTGCTCTTCCTAGCAAATGCCTCAGAAACTGCAGTGGTGCAACTGCAATATGTTGATGATCAAGTCTTTTGCACCATCCTGACACTTGAGGAAGTTACACGGATTTTTATTTATTCTGTAAGGAAAAATATGAACAATATAATTATTTGGCCTCCTTTTGTCACTTCAATATCAAACCAACTTTATACCCCAAAAAGAAAATTTGCCTTTCTGTTTTCCCACTCTTCAAATTCTGTCAGCCCAGACCGAAGCAAGCAATGGGAGTTGCCAAAAGTGTTCTCCCTTTCAAAATAATCAATCCAACTCACTCAATATAACTTTTATACTGGTTTCTACTAAATAGTGTTACAAATTTGATCTTGTCAGTTTTCAATGTAAATGGCAAGGTGCTACTGATGAGACATTTTATACTCAAGTCAGTTTGAAAATAAAATACAATTGCAACCGGCGTTATTTTTATTCATAAGATTGTACAGGCATGGAATAAATTAAGTCATAAAGAACCCTTTAAGGCCACCTGCTGCAACCACCAAACTAAAGCCAAATCTGAAGCTAAATACACTGGCTCAGGGCCTTATGCACCCTGTTTTGAATATCTCCAAGGACAGAGATTCCACATTCTCTCTTCTCCCTCTTTATGTCTCTTGTGCATCCCTTGGGCTTTCCTTTCCAATTTTACATTTGATTTAGACAGATACAACAAATACATTTTTATACACTTATTTGGCCTAGAACCACAGAATTAAAACTCATTAAATGTATGAAACCACTTCAAAATTCTATTTGCATAAGCAGTTTATATTCAGCTTTAGAAACTGCTGAGCCAACGTACTAAGATGACTGGAAAGCAGGTATAGGTACAGTTCTGCTCCCAACTTTACTGTGCCTTAGTCATCTCCCAGCCATGAAAACACTGGGTTGCAATCCCAGAAGGACAAGATTGAGTTTCTCTCAAGAAGGCTCTGGGATCTTGTCACCTCTCAGTTCCATGAAGTGAAAAATTTCTTCCCAGTAATGGATGTGTGGAGGGAAGCTATCTGCAGGGTGATTCTCCCAGATCTGAAGGGATTTAAAACCCTAAAACAGAATTTAAAAGCCCACTAAAAATCCAGACACATTCTTATGTTATTCATTCGGGAAACTTGAGAACAGAATCTTGAAAATTAAAAAAGTACCTACTGTGATTAAGATAAGCCTGTGTCAGGCAGCAATCCTTCTTTGTTTCTTCTGCATCCCAGAACTTAATCTTATGGCATCTGAAAATTCAATTCCATTAAAATTTGTATAAAATAAAATCTCTAAAACAGTTATTTACAGATGACATTGCAGTTTGAGATGCAGAAATTGCACCTTTTTCTGAAGGATGCTGAAGTAAAAAAATTGCAAGCAAATAACAAGAGATTTACATTGGTTTCCACTTTCTTCTTTCTCTTCAAAAAGGTTTTCCAGGCATGCAGCCCCCCTTCTGCCCCATCTAGACTTCACAGTCAATTCTTTTATCAGATCTGTGAGGAAATCTGGTTTGTACTCTCTGCTCCATTACAAACACCTCATGTCCTTGAGGGTATGATATAGGAGATACATCCTTTATGGCAAACCTCCAAGTAACCATCTGACTCCTCCATGTCCCTTAACATCATCTTATTGAGAGTTCTGTTTTTTCCAATGTCCTGCCTCTTCTTGCTGCCATATGATGTCACAAAATCTGAATCATGTGGGTGAGGTCAGTCTATGCTGCTCCACATTTTGAATTTACAATTTCACTCGGGTCCTTTCACTGATTTGGAGGTGAAGGACAAGATAATTGGATCAGGTTTGGTCAGACTGAGGGAGGTTGGAACTGAGTTCTAATTTCATTTTATGTCTATTAGTATGTCAACAAATACTAAAATGAGACGCCAATTCAAATGCTTATTTTTAAAGAACAGATGGTAAACCAATTAAAATCTTTGAGATTTTTAATTCTGAGCTTAACATTGTCCTTTTTCACTTTTCAAAATAATCTAGATCAGCTCAAACAAAGTTAAAAGTTTATATGCATCATTTTACATATTGACTGATCACAGTTAAAGTTTTATATTCAACCATAAACACACCAAACTTTTTTTTAACCTCTTCTCCCCATGTAAAATTCCAGGATCTGCATCACAATTTCACCTCAATGAAACTTGTAGTAATTATATGCAAAGCCAGCAGGCTCCTTCATTGCACCTCTGTATGCAATAAATCCTAAAAGATTTGATAAGTATTTCTCAGTAAAACAGTAACAGCACCTAAAACTAATTTGTAAAACCATCATTCCATTCAAATATATGAAACATAATTACTTGAATTCTTCACATGCATCATTTTAGATTTAAAAAGGTAGTAGTCATTTCTTTCTGCCTTGTCACCACCTGAAGCAGGATGAATGTTTTCAGACAGATGTTAATGGAGAGTTACGTTAGAAAGGTTATTTTCTTTTTCCACAAAGAGTTATTTTTAAAAATCCAAGTAATACAGAAAAAAAAATGTCCAAACTTTAAAAATACTTAAATCCTCTTCCAGTTGAATATTTAGGTGTAGACTGGTATAATAATAAAGCACTAAAATTTATCTCAGCTGATGCAATTTCTAGTTTGAAAAAACCTTGAAACATAAGTGAATCACCTTCATTATGCAGTTGTACCAGGATTTTATACATTTGGAGCTCATTTATTGCAAAGAATGAGGTTCTTCAAAGTCAGCATTCCACAAGTCACCATTTCTATACATTATATACTTCCTCATGTCAGGAACAACCATCCATGACATATTTATCTGAATTACTTGGAGCCATTATGAGAAGAATTTCCATTACACCTGCTTAGAAATACTTTTCCAGGCCATATGCTCTCAAAATAGCCTCTTCTGTGTCAAGACAAGTACAGCACAAGGATTCAACAGAAAGGTGAATTAAAGTCTACTTGAGATTTGTTGTGCAAATGTCCTCAGATCATCAGGATCTCATTATGTTTGGATACATTAATTTATGTAAGTTTTGTATTTAGGGCAACAGTGGCCAGAAGAGCCTCTTTTGATAAAAGTTGTTTGAAATTTAGAAAATCTGATATTTCAGAGAAATTTAAGAAAACTGATAGCAATGCTTTCCTTCGTGTAATTTCATACACAAAGTACACATTATTCCTGTTCATATGTCCACAAGAAACAATGCAAGTCTCATCATTTATGGCACCCAAATCCCAAAGACTGAGATTTGTTTGGCTAAGGAAATACAATATAGAACATTTTCTTCAAATATTTCATTTAGGCAGCACATGAAGAGAGACAAAAAAAGAAAAACAAAAAGCTAATAACAAATAACAAACACACACAACTTCGACAAAAGGCTCTATGAAGATGTTGATGATAAGGCTTTGTTACAACATCGTTCCTCCAGCCTTTGAAAACCAACAAAATTAAAATTAACACAATGCTTCAAGTGAGAAGGGTGATGTCTAATGTAGATAATTTTCCCTTTTGTTTAAATGGGTGCTGAAATCATTTGGTGCTGGAAGCAGGCAGATAAAATATGCAGCACTGATTCAAACTTCCTAAAAACTCAAATACCAGGCATTCATTGGATTATTTGTTGGAGTTTTTTTCATCATTACAGCAGTGATGTTTCCTTGGCAAAAGTCAAGATTTAGAAGAACAAGTCCTATTCATTTGTCAGCTCTGTCAGAAATGCTGGATTAAAACTTACAGGGTTGGTTTATTTACCTCCAAACTTTCATTTTAAAAGACAAACCAGAGAACACTGATTACTACTTATTCAAATTAATTTCATCTATGTAATAAATGCAGTTTATTTGCCCTTGCAAACAGCAAATTATCTAACTGAGGGGGTTTGCAACACACATAGAGGGTGGCAACATTTGCAGCCTTATCTTTGCCACTGCTGAGCACAAGGCAGATGTTGGAAAGCAGAAGTCTGAGGTAGCACAGACTCTTAACAGCCAACATGAAATCAGAGGATTCCTGAAACACAGGGAGCAGAGAAGTATTTCCATGACTATCTGCTCCTCTCTATCCCACAGTGACCCAAGTGATCCCACACCTGGGTTTGGGCTGGCACAATGACCTGCCACAGAAGAGAAATCATCAGGATTTTTCACACTCTTAGGTATGAGAAATCATATAATATGAAAGCATAAATTGACAAAACATATAGCTGGGTTGTTTTTTTTTAGCACTCCTGCAACTTTAGGTTACCACTTCTTATTTATCTAGTACTCTTATGTTAGAGAGACATCACTGAAAACACTTCCAGGGATTCTGTGGAGGGAGAGACTGGTCTACCACATCATCACCCACTTCAACCTTCTCAAGGCAAACAATTACTTTTGCAGTGTAAAGGAAAAGCATGACATTAAGGGTGAAAGAAGCAAAGGTTCAGAACTTTAAAAGATGCGAGGTCTGAAAGACCTCTATAGGGAAACAAAAAATTTAACTTAGCAGAGCTAAAAGTATTGGCTTCTGTATGAGGAGGTGTAAAGCAACTTAAAATGATGGTAAGTATTTTATTGTTTAAAAATACGCATTGCTGAATTATCTATAAGCAGAGCACTTGCATGCAGATGCAATTACTGACAGTCTCCAGCTCTAGGAGGCATTAAAGCTGCCCAAGCAGTCAGGTAACTGCTGCATTATATCCCCTTTATGCCCTTATTTATTGTATCTGCCCAACACCTACAGTTTTACTGTTCTAGAGGGTGAACCCAGTTCTGAAGAGCTCTGGCATGCTTTGGAGTAACAGGTCCATAATCTTCAGGCTTGATGGCAATATTAGCATCAGAGCCTGGTATATTAGCATGTTATCACCCTGGTCTGGCAGGGATGGAGTTAATTGCCATCCTTGCTGGTGGGCCCTGGTGCTGTGCTTTTGGATTTGTGGCTAAAACACCCTGACAACACAGCCTATTGCTGAGCAGGACGTGCAAATCATCAAGGCTTTCCCTTTTTCCCCTCTCTGTCCCCACAGTAAGCAATAAACAACCTCCCAGAATTCCTCCAAAGACAGACATCTATAATCAGGATTTGGTTAAACTGGCAGTGCAGTATTATTAAGCGCTTGCAGGTTTTCCCAGTGAAAACAAGAGGAAGCTTCATCCCTGATAGGACTATTTAACAACATTCACAGGCATGTAGAGACCCCGCTGGCCACAGATGAGCTAAATTCCCATAGGAAATGACTCTGTGTATGTGCAGTATTGTGCTGTGGCATCTGCACAGGACCTGAGCTGTGTCAGACAATAGAAACAGGTCTGAGGCTCTATGATGTCACACTGACCTGACTATCCTGCCACAAAACTATCTAACTAAGCTCTATTTGGTGCACCTATGTCTTGCACAAGACAAACTGTTCCTATTAAACCCACTGCTTCCCACCTGTGTTACACTCTCAGCAGGTAGGGATGGCCAGGCTGAGTTCCACATTCACACCCACTCACAGACTGCTGCTGGTGTCTTGGAAAAGGGAGAGTTGCTGAAGATGAGCAGTTTCTGGGTGGCTGCCTGTTACAGAATGATGACACAGTTACCACAGCAGTGACAAAAGGCATGAAAGCAAAACCAGGAGTTGCAAGGTGATTCTCAACACTGGTACAGTCACTTTTCTAGAAAGGTTTAAAAGGAAAAAAGGGAAGAAAGTCCAGGAAGACAGCTTGCTGTTGTACAACCCTGTATTTTCTTAAAGACAGGGGCAGGAAGAAAGATTTCCTCCCCAACAACCCACAAGCACAGCATCTTTATCACATGAATTTTCTGTCCCTTTTTCTGTGGTACAGGTGAAGTCCTTGTTCCCAGTAGTCTTAGGAGCAAAAGAAAATGGAAATTAGTAGCTCCACTGAACTGCCTCACTCCTCCCCTCCACCAAACAACCAGTAGTTCACTCCTAACAGAGATGCTGTTCTCTTTCTTAGGAAAGCCAAGAGCCAAAACCTCTCTTCAAATCAAGGATCCAAACTGGTCTTGACAACAGCAGAAGTAATTTTCAGATTCATGTTGACTTTAACACAAAGTTGTTTCTTTACATTACACTAACTGCCATGAATATTTGGTATTTTACACTACAGGAGGATGACCTCTGCTACCACTGATCTTTTGCATTAACTTTCCCACTGTAATAAAACTATTAGTTTGAATTTGTAAAAAGTAAATTTGTACTTATAGTTGAAAAATGCCTCTTCATTTTGATATAGAATTTCTTTCTCAGATAGAACATTCTACAAATATGCATTACTGAAAAGATTGCTATTTGAAAAATCCGAAAGGTAGAGCACAGATTACAGTAACTGTTGAATATTTTTCGTAATGACTTAGAACATTCTTAGGCATAGAACTTAAGGTCAAAATGAGGAGACACATAAGCTCCAAGGAAAAAAGCCATTACAAATTACAGGAAGAACTAAAAAAAAAACCCCACACAGATTAAGAATGTAATTCCAAATCTGCAAAGTACTTCAAACACTTTTCCCACCACTAGGGCTTTCATGGTACATTTACATAATTCTTTATCCTAAAGAAATATTTAAATATTAGTTTTAGGAAGTTCAGTGCAGCAAAATTTATTCCAAATCCACTAATTTTGCCTGTCTGTGTGTCCTGTTGGTGAGGCCACTGCCTGTCCCTGTGCTTGGCTCCCAGTTCCTCTTCCCACAGGGAGCTGCTCCCCTTCCCTGCTGCTGGACACAGAGCAACCAGGGAGCAGACTCTTCTTTCTCTGGAGATCCAGCCTATGGACACCAGATTCACAGCACAGTAAAGCATGATATAACTTCCAAAAACACCTGGCCCTGGAGCCAGGGCAGTTCCTCTGAAGCTTTGGAGGCCCTGACACTACTGAAGTTTAAGACCAATTCACTATAAGACATTACCTATTTAATTTGTTCATTACAACTTGACAAGGCCATTAAACCAGGAGGAGTTTTTTAACTTATTTTGCAGCAGCTCAGAAAGCATTTAACTTCTGAACCCCAGAATATTTTTTTTGCATTATAACCAACATATCAAAGTTATATGAACATAAGTTTCTTCCCCTTCATCTTGGAGTTGGAGGTCAGCCGTTGGTATCAACCCATTCCTGACTTATGTCAAAGAGTACTTATGAAGCTGTGATTTGCTTACATACCTTACAAAGTGAAGAAGGAAAAGGTTCACCTTAGATGGCCAGAACATGATCAGGTTTGTTTACTTTCCACATTTCACAGACTAATTGCTTGAAGGAGAAGACAAGAAACAGAGGAGAGGAATAAAAACTTCAATGCAGAATCCTTTCTACATGGAAATGATACCTTTGAGGTGTCAAAAGAAAATGGCAAGAAAGGGAAGGACAGACTCAAGACACATTAATGAGGGAGAATGAATGGAACTTCAATACACTGCAAAATAATTCTTAATTATCTGCAGGAATCTGGAGCCTGGTTTTCAGATTAGACTAATACTCACAGATGGTACCTAAAAAAATCCCCCAGATTCCCAGTGCACAGTAAAGCCAGAACAGTAAAACAAGAATACAGGTTGCCTCTTATAGTACCAAGTCAGGTTACTTTTAGAAGACATTCCAGTTAAACACGATAAATGATTTAAGAATCCAGTTTGATCACGATAATTACATGGGAGGTATATTTTGTATTTGAGAATTAGTTTGTAACTGCAATGATAATTTGACTCTTCATTATCCTTGTACAGATTACTTTTAGGAAGGCAAGGTCTTCTGAACACATTCTGACCAAGGCTGTGCTTGTTAATAAGTTGTTGAAGATGAAAATTATAACACAGGAGAACTACCAAATAAATTTTCCTCCAAATGTCCAATTAAAATAGAAATGTAAATATGAGTAATGTGGCCATTAAAACTGGTGAAAATACTATGCAGTTATCTCTGAACTGTGCAACCTGAACACAGGGATCTCTCACCTGTGAGCTTGGATGTGAAAGGCAACATCATCATTTACAGACCTCTGCAGCCCAAACAGAAGATTTGTCGCCCTTTCCATTAAGTAAAAGCATCTCATTCTCATTCATCTTTTTCCAAATGATCTGTCACCTCAAGACAAATCTGTATATTTCCAAAACAGCTGATAGATACACTGAGACTTCAACCAGAGAAAGGGGTAGGTATGCAAATCCCAAGTGCATTTTTCTTCCTTTTCAGAGAAACAAACATCCCTTTTTCAATTCCTCTTGGAGATTTAAAAAACAAACGGTCTACGAATGACAGCAATAAGCCAGTAGTCTCTTGAATTAATACCAATTTTCTTTTTCCAGTTATTAAATTTTGATTTGTGTGTGTGGGAAAAGATATTCTTAATTCACATGTCATTTAGCTGTCTGCGTAGCTATTGCTTGCACAATGCTGTTTTTACACTCCACATGAAATTTGTTACAAACACTAGAGTTCTTTAAACAGTGACTTCAAAATAATTTTGATTAAATTTCTCTTGAGACCAGAACAGAATTACAGACTACTTCACAACTCATTTATCTGTCATTTAAACAGATCTACACTGAAATAGGTTCTGACACAATACAAATAGACAAAACCACATAATTTGGACGGCATTTCTGGCAAAACATTTATTTAGTGTTTGCCCTGTTCCTTCAGGTGCCTTTTATTGATTAGATGAACTATTTTAAGTGCTACGGCTGAAGCAGGTGGATGAAGGGTGAAGATGTGAAATATGCCACATGAATAAAGCACTGGGTTGGACAGAGCACACCAGCTCCAACACCAGCTGTTAAAATACAGATGCTCAACATTGCTGCTATAAAACCATGAAATTATATGACACATATCCCAGAGACATGGCAGGAGGAGGAAGAAAGAGGACATACTGCAAGACATTTTCATCTTATGATAATACAACTAGGAAATCAGTTCAAACCTGGTTTTGTGGATTTTTTTAAATATGCTATTTAATGCTTCTTTTTGAAAATAGGTTTATGTACAGTACAGAACATCATTCTGAGTAGTTTCCTGCCTTTGAGCAGATCTGCCATACGTTCAAGCAAAAGGATCCTTCTGGGGGAACAGGCACACAAAGACAGAAAGTAGAAAAGCAGACAAGCACGTGTGCCCTTCCCTAGTGAAGGCGGCTGCACATTGCACACCACAACACAGAGCATGAGTTTCAAAGTGGAGGAAGGTGACTTCTTGGCAATTATTCAGAAGAACTACATCCTATCCGGGGATTTAATTACTTCCCTAAATATTACTGGAACCTCCTTCACCTTAGACATTAGTCACAAGTGCAGAAATTCACCTGATATCTTGATACAATAAAGGGCTTGAAGAGAAGGCAAACAGGCTGAGAGATTCAGCCTTGAAAAAGTTCCAAGTGTGTGTATATATTACAGAAGAACAGGGAGCAATTAGACCAAAATATCAATTCCAAGGGTGTTAATAATATTGGATAAGTAGTCTGAACACAATGGTGACAAAACCTAAATCTCCTTTATGCACGTGAGGCCACACACAGCTTTTTGAAGAAGAGAGAAAAGAAGCTGTTGCCAAATGGGAGCAGCCCTTCCAAGCATTCTCCAGGCTGCCAGTTCTGGCTCTGCTCCTCAGCACTACCACAGGCCAGCTGAGGTATCTTCACATACTCCCAAAAAGAAATGTTAGAGGAAAAATTTCATGCAACACAATATTTTTCTACAGCAAGATCCTAATGAGCAAGTTCTTATTGCAGCTTTAGCCCAGAAACCAAAACTATACCCAAACCCGTCATTTTAAAACATGCTTTAGCAGTTTGTAATTTGTTTTGCTACCTGCTTGCTTTACTGAACTGTCATCATGGAGAGTGATGTGCAAAAGCTGCCCCGTGGGGGAAATACCCATCAAAACAGGAAGCTGGAATTTCACAGAAAAAATCTCTAAGTAGGATTGGACTTGGCCATTGACTTTGCAGAGAAGTGCCCCTGGCAGAGTTGTTCACCAAGCCTTCAAAGCAACACATTTTGTCAAAATATTGCAACATGTGCTACAGCACATTCGATAGGCCAGGATGGATGTATTTGTGCTGAGTAAATAAAAGTAACAGATTAAATCAATTAGATTTCAATTGACTTGGGAACCCACAAAGCCTCATCTTAACCATAGTTCTTAACAAACACCTACTTACTAGAAATGGCTAGGAACCAAGGCTTTAGAAATCTTCCAAATTCTGAGATTCT
The DNA here is from genome assembly GCF_001715985.3 of Manacus vitellinus. NCBI lineage: Eukaryota > Metazoa > Chordata > Aves > Passeriformes > Pipridae > Manacus > Manacus vitellinus. The sequence continues at coordinate 2,621,081 of NW_021940603.1, read as the reverse complement.
AGTCAAAGCAAATAATGAAAAAAATCACGCAAAAAAAATTCAAAAAAAACCCCCAAAACCTAATAACTGACATCTGCTACTTTTAACATCATCCTGTTCTCTGTTGTTGCAGAGCTGCTTGTCCCACTTGCCTCCAGAAGCTAATGCAGAGCCTGCACATTTCTCCTGCACACACCAAGGAAAGCTTTTCAAATGCTCACCACGTACTACCAAGGACCACCTGACCACACATACATCAAATCCTCATATTTATCATCTCATATCCTTCAACAAAATCTAATTTACTTGAGAATTAGCTCGTTTCAGTTAAATGAGGTGTTGATGGTTTGGTAAATCCAACAATAATTTTACGAGTAAGAACAAAAACCAGTCTAATACTGAAACACAGTTATAGGCAGTTTGATTAAAGACATAGCATTTCTGTTCCTCTAACAAAGAGAGACTGCAGGTAATAAAACCAAGTAGATGTTCTCATTAGCTGATATTCTACTTTGAATTGTATTTTATATATATATATTATTCTTGTTAAATATGTCAAGTATTTAAGCTGTTTTACTAGGAACTATTCACTGTTACTTTTGGTGCAATTGCTGTGATGTTTCTGTACCACAGCAGAGGTGAAAACAGTATTTGAGGTCTGTCACAGGGAGCTCACTGAGGCAGAAGGAGTCAATAGATTTGCTCAGTGTTGAACATCTTATGGGCTTCTGTGAACTAATGGGACTAATTGCATAATAAGAGTTTGGATGATGACACCTTTGAAGTTCACGGTTTATCCTGATGAGGAAAAGGAGAAGATGAGTTCTGTGAGCAGGAGCTGAGCAAATTCCTCTAGTGTTTGAGCCAGAGCTCAGCACAATTAGCAACACTTCTTCCAATTCACTTCAATAGATTATGGATCAAATCTAGTCTATAATCACTCACAAGACTGACTTTCTTTGAAGGATTAATTGGACCCGAAATTATTTTGGTTTACCAAGAGCTTCACAAATCCAGATGTGCTACATTCCATAGTATTGGAGCTGGCAGATGAACATTTGCAAAAAGGTGCTCCAAAAAATCTGTGTAGCAGGTTGATTTTTTCAGCTGTATTTCACAGATCTCTCAGAAGTAGTTCTGCAAAGCACCAGCAACACCACAGATGATTAGAATGTCAGCTGAAAGCAGCAGTACTGGCTACTTTTGAGCGAGAAAAAAGCTAAATAACGTTAGCAATACTATTTATTGCTTATAATTTAGATTTCAATTATTTATTTACACCACTACATTCCACTGGTACTTGAACATTCCCTTAATTTCCAACTCACATTTAAAGCAATGCATCTTTATTACCAGCTTTCATCCACAGGCAGAAATAATTGGCTGCCTCACGCCAGTGGAATAGTAATGACATTTCCTTTGCATTACAGGAAAGGATATGTCCTTTACACAGGACATGGGCTCCAACCATCACAAGAATTCAATCACAGCAGGATCAAATCTCAAGTGCTCTTCAGCTCTTCTGTTCTCTCTGTGCCTGCCCATCAAAGCCCAGCCAGGAAGGTTTGTTACAAAACAAAAGGTTGAGAGGGCTGTTCAGGATTAGGCCTTCTGTTATACCTGTTATGTACAGGAGAAGCAACACGTAAGATGAGGATTTGCATGGCAGTTTTAGTCTTCATGTAGTTTTGCAGATAGGCTTTGCTTGTTCCTAATCAAAAAGAGGACTTGAGAAATAAAATGATAGAGCTAAATATGCTGTGTCAACAGACAAATTTAACTCGATTTGATAAATGCCCTTTGAAGGAGAAATACTTCAGATTTCTTATTGCATAGGATTTCAGTGTTATTTGTATGAATCCATGAAGAATTTGAAAGAAGTCTGCTGTTATATTCTTAAAAAGATGCACATTGTTATGAATCAGAAGGGACTGAATGCATAAAAAATGTCTTTTTAAATATATTTTAATGGTAAAAAAGAATGCAGAAATAGTTAACCTAACTGTAAGAGTGGAGGAATTTGAAAAAAAACCTGAACAGGTGCCTGGAAACATTCATACGAAGATGGTGTGATAAGACAAGGTCAGAATAACACAGAGTATAGGATCTCCTTCACCTAATTCCTGTCTGATTTAAGTATGCCCTTGCATCAGATGAGTGGAATGGAGGATTCAGTGTTCATCATTTCCACTTTCTTGTATCTATCTTACAGTCCTGCCTGAATTTTGATGGCTGTTGTTGGGTTTTTTTATAAGATTTTATATAGCTACTTCTTCCTAGACTGAAGATTCCCCTTCCTTGGAGGGATCCTTTCACGAATAATATGGAATAACAACATAAAGAGGAAGCCTTTAATCCATCTAGAATTAGAATTTGAATACTTAGCTCCACATGCATATTGGGTGGCTAAAATTATACTTCTCACTGTGCTAATTACAAATGCAGGTAGGTTCCAGAGGGTAATTTTGAGAATATGATGAAGGATTTCATGGAAAAACAGTTATTTTAAATGAGCAAAGTTTCCTTCATGCTTGCATATCTAGTCCAAGACTAGAGTGTGTCACATTTGGGTGTTCTGTGTTGCATTTATATATTCCTTTCAGTAAGAGCTACACTTATGACCATGCAATGCTCATGCTCTGTCTTATGGCACATAAGTGCAACTTCAGCAGACACAAGCAGCCAGTTCAGACCAGCCCTTTGCACTGTTAGAATGTGCACTACAGGTACAGCCAGTGCCACAGGGGTGTTCATACTGCACTACAGCTACAGCCTCTAACACCAGGGCTCTCCAGTGTATGCACAACCCACAGACAACCATACTTCTTGTTGAACTACACAAAAAGAAGTCAGAAGAATTCAAAGTACTTCTTTTTTTTTTTTTTTTAAGAAAAGTATATACAAGAGCATTTCAGTTTTGGTCTGGCTGCTGTGCAGTACCTCTACCTTCAGTGTCCTACCATGTTACATTACTATTGCTGCAACTACAGCAGTAACACCACAGACTTACTCCAGCTCCAGCTCCAGCTAAACTTAAAAATAAGCATGATACACTCTAAGTCCTCAGTGGATCTGCAAACTAGCAGCACCAATTAGGAAACTTCCTCCTTATGAGCACTATCATTCTTCTGTGATTTCAGTGTCTTAGCCATGTTCGGATCCTAATAGACCTGATTCAAAATATAAAGTAAATGCAACTCCTTGCATCCAGCTTTGTGCACTGTGGAAAGATCCCCTCGTGGGCATTTAAGTTTTCATTTTGAGAAGTGCTGGTGGACTCATTCAAACTAATAGAACAGGAAGTTTACAGAAAGTGAGGTAAAGATTTAAGACAGGTCTCAAGGCTAGATGGAGATGTCAAATCATTTAGGTTGTATAAAGAGATAACACATTTTCATTATTTAATGATATTAAAGGTGCAGATCTAGAATTTAAAAATACATCATCACTAGAAGACATTGTTTATCACCAACCTTTCTGTAAGCCATGGAAAGGTTGTACATTTATGTAACATCTTTTCCATGTTTTTGTCATGGTTTAAAACCAGAGTGATAAAAATAGAGACAATCAGATACTGCTGTCCCCTTAAAATTAAAGCACTGAGACACACCTGCCTGACTATAAGGATAGAGAACCCAAAGGGCTTTCTGTCCAAGGCATGAACTTGTATCAGTGCAGAACAACCACAGCCACACGAGCATGACTCTTGCCTTAAATGGAATAAATCTTGACATAATCTTACCAAAACCAAAGCATTCATGTTATACAAAAGTCTGAAATAACAATGGCAGCATGGACTTACAGAAGCTTGCATTGAATTTCTCACAGGCAGAATAAGAGAAAAAAAAAAATCTTTAAGCCAGAGATGGATCAAGATTGCTGCATCTGTGAGGGAAAAGCAAAAGTGACAAAGCAGAGAAAGAGGTCTATGGAATTGACAGCAACTAATCCATAAAAACAAGATGGGACATCAGAAAACCAATTGGAAACAGCATTATAGGCACAACAGTTTGGAGATTTTATTTCCTAACTACATATTTCATTCATGATACACATGACTGAATTGGCAGCAGGTTCATTTCATACTGCAGCAAAGATTGAAGATTGTTAAGGAAGACATTACATGTACCATGTCCCAGAGCAGCAGGACAACAGCAGATGAGAGGGATTCTCTTAAAAATAGCTGGCCTGCTGGACAGATTTAGGGAAGTAACATAATGATGTACTGGAGGTTCTTTCCTGAGCAAGAGGACAGCAAGACTGTACTTCTGGCTGATCTGGAATAAAAGACAGATCTGTTCCCTACTGCCCCTTCCATGAAATATTTGCAAGGATAAGAGATTAAAAAAAAAAAGTGAGTTATAATCACCTGACAAGCCACTGAGTCATCACCACCTTCTCACATATCACTAAGACTTCTCTTTTGGATTTTAAGATGTGGGCTCTTCCTCCTGTCTCAGCTGATTCCATGGAGGATATTAAATGATTCCAGCACCAATTTTGAGAATAAGTAAAAGGAGTTAACTCTTGCCTAGCAGTTCATCTACCTTAAAATTCCATAACCAGGTACTGATTCTTCAAATAGTTTAACTTGTCAGCAATTAATTCCTGAAGCAACTCCAAAAATTGATTTAGTTCTTCATAATTTTTAACATTTTTAATAACCCTCTGTAACAATGCCAAGGATCCTACTCTACACTGTATCATTTTTCCTAAGGGACCCCAGGATGGAATCAGCCATTTTGTCAGCTGAAAAGTAAAAATAGAATGCCCCTTTAAGATCATTTTAGACACCTCCTTTGATCTCACTGAGGAAACAGTGGAAAACAGTCTGTTCTCAGGGCAACTTGGCCTGGATATGTCAGGGATGTGAAATAGGAGGATGTAGCTAGTTCATCAATTTTACCATTCACAGAGTCAACAGCCAGACCAGCAGCTGAGGGGAGTGAACCATTCAGTCAAAAGGACAAACAAATTGGGATCAGCCAGGCCCATCATGAGGAGTTACAGACAAGAATAAAACCCAGGAGGGAAGTAGTTTGACATTTCCTGTGGATGTAGTCAACATAAAAGGCTGAAAAACATATTTTAGAAGAGGCTGGAAAAAACAGAAAATCTAACTTGCAATCAAGAACAAAAACCCAGAAGATCTAGATCCACAGATCTTGAAGTGCATCTCATATTGCTTCCTACATGTCTTAACTACATATAAACTATGCAAGAAAGAGACAGACAAGGACATTCACTGTGATTGCAGCTCTCAAAACTTTAGTTTTGTACAAATCCAAATTAATCTTGCATAGGTGTTCTGATTATATTTTCCACTAATATAAAGCTCCAGAATCCATCAGTGTAACAAAGAGGTGATTGTCCATAGCTCATAGGGTAGGAGGCAGAAGATAAACACAGTTCCAAGGGGGGAAAAAGGATAAAAAGAAAGAAAAATCACCCATGACATCAAAATAAGCAAGACCCTTCTCGCAGTCCAGCTTATACTTTTTTTCATCTTTGGTGATATTTCAGTGATGGAATTTTGTTTAGATGTAACAGATTTCACTGACAAGAAAGATAAAGACAGCTGAGGTACGTGAGATACTACAACTGCTTCCAAGAAAGTGTGATACCAGGATGTGCCAGTGATTCCAATCTGAAATACACTGATCCTCCACAACAACATCAACATGTGCTCTTCAGCATTAATTATCATAAGCAAAACAAGGTCATACAACACAATTTCTTATTTCCACATGTGGCACTGTGGCTCAAGTCAGGCAAAAACATTTCTCAAAAGCAGTGAATTCACTAGAGAGAAAAACCAATCTTTCAAGCACTTGGAGCTACTTAGATGTTACAAGATTAATTTTTTGTATAGCTGGATTATTGATATTGATGGCACACTATCAGAAAAGTCAAACTACAGTGGTTTCAAGTTTCCTGAGATATGCTAAAGGAATTCAAAATAAAATACAGTAACAAATTACTAAATTTACAGAACTGGAAGTCCATTTTGCTCAACCTGTATTTAAGAGAGTCAACATGCAAGACACATTCAGCTTTCCCTCACAGGTTCCACATCTGCTCCAAAAATCTACACATGGTATGAAGTACCATGACCACTGTGCAGTGAAGTGTCCTGGGACATCCTTTCTTCCACCTTCTGTGGAATCTGCTCATACTTTCAGCAGTCATTAAACATTCAGCGAGACAATAAGAAATATTTTAATGCTGTCAGAAGTTAAATCACAACACTACAGTTTGCACTGAACTGAGCTTAAAATAAATGCAACACTCTGGAAGCCACAGACCACTTAAATACTTTTCCCCTCCTCCTAACACCACAGAAAAAAATACCCACAGGCCTTCTGCCTCCAAAAGAGGTCTCTAAATGAACCTTCACAGAAATTACACCACCTGATGAATAATGAAAGGCCACCAAAAAAAATATATAACAACTTTAGAAATTAAGACTTAAAGGCCAAGTATTAAAATATTAAATCATTAAAAACACTAACTTTTTTCTCAAAGTAGGATATTCAAAACTGGAAACATGGCTTGAAAATGTTCAATTAAGGTGTTTTAGAAATACATGAGCTGAAAACAGCTGTTGGAATAAGAATAATCCTACATTGTTGCTACAACAGAAAGCCTTGCATCATATTTCCCCTAATAGGCACTTCCCAGAGCAACCTTGTCATGGGTTACCTGGGCATATTCCAGTTATAAGTGTAACTGAACGTGATTATCAAAAAGAATAACAGGCTTGATCCAGACCTGAGCATGGACTGTGTCCCTGGAGCTCTGTAATCCCAGTCCTGGACAACTATTAGGGTGTAGTTAAAAATTCCAATGGTGGTGTCTGGTTTGACAGGGTCATGGTCAAGGAATACTCCAAAGCAGGGTGTATAACTAACACCAGGAGCCAAATGATATTTTTTAAATCTCCATGGCTCACCACAGAGTGCTTATGCTAGGAGAAGGTTTGCTTGTGCCTAGAAGAAAAAATAATTTATTAGTACAACCTCTGACCAGAGCCCTATATCAGCACACACATAGATACTATGAACAGTTTTATTTTCATGGCAGTGACTGCAAACCATTTGTTTTCTGTTAATATACTCCAGTGTTTTAAACAGATTTTTGAAGGCTCATTTATTTAAATGCACTCATGTTACTATGTAAATACTCATGGTCCATGATTCCTAAGATTTTGTTCTTAGCCACTTCCTTTTTTTTTTTTTTGAAGATTAATCATGACAGCTTTGCTTCTTCTTCCAGCACTGGAAAATACACTAGAGAAATTAGAAGTGTGCACTCCATTTATGTCAAAGAAATATGGTGTGTAGTTACTGAGAACTTACAAGACCCTATGGAAGCGCTGCACAAACAGCTGTCCCTCAAATTTGCAGAACAAACAGACTTAAGCAAATACAAGCTGTACAAACCTCCACACAGCTCCTGCCTTGCCTGAAGTTATCACATCTATTCCCTGATGTCTGTGATCCAGGGATTGAGCGTGACAAAGCCTTTTTTTCCATCGCATTCTTTGGAACAAAACCAGGCTTAGTTATTATTTCTATCTTATTCTGATCTGACAAACCCTAAGCCAAGGTTTGTGTGCCTACACAGTTACAGAAGTCCTCAAAGACCATTGTGTACCCACTTATGCAGCTCCATTTCTAAATTTAAGCCTTCCAACTTATTCCTAGCAACGCATTCCAGGCTTTCAAAACTCACTTCATCTCTCGTGTAGCTTCTTGTAGTATTGATAATCATTGCTGTTAAATCTTCATGACAGTTTTGCTCCCCACTATCTGGCACAGTTCTTGGGAGGCCACTCCATGGCCTGAATACTGGAATTACACACTGACACCACAGTCCTGTTTCAGCATGTTGGGTGGATATGGAATGGAGGTCTTGCTCTCCAACCACATAAAATCAGTGAAGCATTTCAAAAAGGTATCATGAAAGATTTATTATCCAATTTTCAGGGCTCTTATATTGCTTCTTAACAATAGTTTAATAGTGGTGTATAAAATCCAGGTTTTGGAAATAATTCGTCGTATTCTGAAAGGCATTTGGTTTGCACTCCAGATTAAAATCTCAAGCTTGACTTCGTATTGAAGTCTGAACACCCCTCCTCTGCTCTGAAATGTGGTGTTTCCCATTTTTAGGCCTTTCCTTACACACTAACTCCCACCAGCTCAATGAGCACTTTCAGCAAGCAGCTCACAGAAAGCTGTCACCAGCAACGTGGTTGACAAACCACTGGGACCAACAGCATCCACAAAGAACTGACAGCCCAGATCCTACTTGTGCTAATAGCTGCTGATGCCTCTCAACAAGGGTTTCTTACAGCCAATATGATCTGTTTCTGTTGAGACAGGCTCTCCATCCAAATAAGCAGCTCCTCCTGATCTTTTGCATTAAAAGGGCAGCAGCTGTTATTTTCCTATGACTGCCTGAATTGAAAGCAACACAACATGCCAACACAGAATTGGTAGCAATCATCCCATTTACAGCCCCAAAGCACTCTAATGATCTATCCATCATTCAAAAATCAATTCAAGAGATGGGCCTGCTTTTAAATGAGGTACAAAAGCCACACATATGAGCTGCATTAAAGCTTTAAGTAAAGAGCTGAAAGCACTGGGTTCTACAAAGCACACTCTTTTTTTTTTTCCATTTCCATACTTTTTTATTTTTTTTTAAATCACAGATTAATTTAACCTCAATTACAAACATATCACCTTTAAAAATCACAAATCTCTTGGATGGCCCTTAGTTTCAAACTCAAACATAAAACACTGTGTCTTTTGACAGCCTTGAAGGTTTCCTGAGCTTCTCCCCAGCCTTCTGTGCTGCGTACAATGGGCATTATTCCCTTTCCATTGCAAAAGAAACAGAATTGAGGAAGTAAAAATCCACCCAGGTCAAAGCACTAGAGTACAATGAAATAAAAAATTCACAGATCTATCCTCTCAATAAGTATTTGGGGACAGTGAACACACAGAGGATAAAATAAAGACTGAACCACTGTATAACCTATGTGCTTTCTCCTTTTAAGTGAACTTCAGGGACTGCAGCCCAAACAGGAATGAACCAAAGGTAACACTGGAAACTTCAAATACACATCTACACTTTCAAAGTATGATAGCATTTAATTTCTCTGATAATGCTATATTTTTTCTCCCTGAATTTTCTTTTAGGCATCAGTTATTATTGTTATGAAAAGATGCTGCAATTAGGATCAGTTTACCTCACTGTTTTTCAGGCACACAAAATTCAACATGCTGGGCCTAAAAATGTATTATCACATTTTTCTGTATGTTTTTACTGTTAACCAGAAGGCTATAATTTCTGTCTGGAAAAAGACCTTTGTTATGGTGTATTCAGCACTTCTATCCAAAAAAGCTCTTCCCTATACATCTGTATTCCAGTATGTTTCTAGAGGAAAAAATTCATTACAATACTTCACACAACCAATATTTTATGGCAATATAGTCTCATGTCAAAAATATGGTAGATGTACAGCTTGAGCTCATCAAATAGAATCCATCAATACAGCACCTAGGTTAAAAATCTCATTTATTTTCTGCATTCTGAACAGAGATGGAAGAAGAGTTCAGTTGTGTGAATAAGCTATTTATTTTGTTTTCCATAAGAAAACAGAGTAACACTTACACATAATCAAAAACCACGTATTCATTTGCTTTAACACTGAATGAACTTTTTGTCTACTGATAAGAGAACAGCAGATTCACACCAGTTCTGGTTCCTCTGAGTGCCTATGAAGGTATATGCTGTCACAGCTACAAGACACACAGATTGGCTGATAAAATATGTCCCACATTTTCATATGCAGTGATAGATTAACAGCTGGACTGGATGACCTTAAAGGTCTTTTCCAACCTAAATGAGTCTGGGATTCATAGATCTTAATCTAATGAGAATCACTGTTTTCAGGGGAAAAAATATAGACTGGTGCTCTACATTATGAAAACAGGCCCCGTAACTTGGAACCCTACCAACTGCTGGGCACTCCCTAGAAAGGGGTGACTCCATTTGACCTGACCCTTCAGGGCACCTCTCCCAGCCACACTGCCTGGCTGTGCTGTCCTGGACTCACACACTTCTGGAAGTCTGCATCTCCTGTCAGTGTAAAGGGGAAGCTGAGTTTCCAGGGTGTTATTGCTTGGTTATTTCTGTTGGATTACTTCTGTTTGCTTTGCGATGTTTGAATACAACAACATACACCAAAGTCACTGCAGGGCACCCCTGTTCACTTCACCTCACAGTCTGATTTGGCAGCAGCTTCTCCCCCTCAAAGCTGAGCCCAGGTCACCAATGCATTTCAGTGACAGTACAAGTTACAGAAAGAAAACTGGAAGTTCTAGGACAAATCCCCAAATGCCCAGACAATATGGTCCACAGCCATAGCAGGCAAATACTGTAAAAACAACAATAAAGCCATCTGCTACTTTCAGAAAACCCTATGATGAAGCAAGCAATATTCTGGGGAATATCCCACTTGGGAAATAGCAGAGTACTCACTCGCTCATCTGAGACAGTCTCTACTTAAGTAAACACAGTTGAGTGTTAATCAGGCTCTCCTCAGCCTGGGGTTTTGGCAGCTAGAAAAGTGCTCTTGTATTTCTACTTTATCTTGTTAAGTGGCACCACAAAACAGATAGAACCATAGAATTAATGGTTATTTTACTTATCTACCTGAGGGCAATATGCCCAATAGAAATGTTCTCAATAACAGGAAAATCAGCAGCATATTTCAAGGCAGCCTGGCTTTGAGGCGGAGTAGCCAAGATGTCCAGGAAATTTCCATCTCAGCTAAGATGTAAATAAATGCCAAAGATTTTATTCCCCAGTGATTATTTTGAATCTATCGACTCCATGTAGCAGATATGATTTCATTACCCCAAAAAGCCCCCATAATTTCTAGAACCCCCTAAAAGAACACTTTGGTACAAAGGATTTTCATAATTTATTAATTTCATAATTTTTCAGAAATATTTTTATACAAATTAAATCTTAAAAATTCAGAATTCAGATCAAAGACTCAGGAAGAAAGCTTTCTTCAGGGAAGAGTACTGTACCTCACACATTAGATATGTGTCATCTTGTCCCTGTATCCTGCACTTGCTCTGAATCCAGGTCATATAAGAAATTACTGTAATCTGTCTTCCTTTTCAACTGGACGATCATTGTATGAGCCAATTTGATAGTTTTAATTATCTCTAGGGACTGGTTTACCAGAGCTTTATACTGCAGTAACCTTTAAAGGCACCTATCAAGCTGCAGGGACAAATTTCCCCAGAGCTCAAACACAACTTTTTGGGAGAAACAAAACCAAGCAAAAAGTTGAAACTGGCAAAGGGAAAGCTTATCCCAGATAGCACACTGATCCCAGGGTGTGGGAATGTTAAAGAAGCCACTGAGGCAAGATTCGCTCACTGAGCTAATTCAGAAATGCATCATCTGCTGGAGATGATCAACAATTGCAACATTTGCTGCCAAAAATTCCACAGTTTTACTCCCATCATTTAAGCTGTTCACATATTCTTTCCTTCTAACAGCTAATAAGTACCTAGTTCTCGTGATATCCAACACTAATGACAGGATTTTCTTTATTCCCCAGCTAGAGCCCTGAAATGTGCACGATTTATCTTGCTGGCTTCGTAAAATAAGGGTAGTTATTATACTTACTCTCCAATTTTCCATCTTCTCCAGACTAGTGCCTTCCCCCAAAAACCCAACCTGTTGCTTATTCTGTTGTAGTTAATGAAACTTCATCCCTGAAGAAGCCAGGCACAGTTTCCAAGGCAGCTATAATCCTCATTACAAATTACAACCCTACACGTTGATTCTCACAGTATTATGAGCAAATTAGCAACAAAATTGACTTTCGTTAGCAACATGATAAATTTGGCAGTAACGAAGCCACACGCTATGTACCTCAACACATCCTTTGTGCAGTGATATCAATTATATTTCCTTGATTTAAACATAGCTCTTGTTCTCATGATCTCAAAAAATGTCTTTCTACTCAGTTACAGTGGAAGAATTTCCCCAGTTATTATTTTCCCTGCAGCAGCTCCACTAAGATGAAAAAAAATCACTTCTAAACACGATCCAAGTAACAAAACTTGCACAGAAGACCTCGGCATTCTCCCCATCCCTCCCTCAGTCAGGCACTGGCAATGCAAGACAGCAGCATGGTTAGAGCTCCAGGATTGGCTGACAGCACTGAGACCAGGGCCCTAACAGGTATTTTGTGATTTCACAAATATGTATTTTACCTTTTCCCAGGGGCTACTACCCATGCACACAGAGCAACTTCATTTATGCTTCCTTCAGTGTCCATATGCTGTGAAATTTAGAACGAAATAATTGTTTCCTTTTATTTTACAAGTGCTTCTTAAAAGACACGCAGCGTCCCCAAATATCAATCCATTCAATTATAAACTACTTTCTTTTTTCATTTAGACTTTAACTTTCCAATTTTCTTTGGAGCACACTTTTCCAAATTTATAGGACTCACCAGCGACAAATCAGTGATAGACCAAAATTCCCTTTGCCTTACTCTGAAATTTACTGCTCTGTCCCCAGGAAATCTTGAAACGTTGCATGACAAACGGTCCATGACTTAATGGCATTTTCACATACCACAAGGGTTGAAGCTGAAACTTTTAAGCATTGCTGAGTCAGCCGTGGTTGCATTAAGGATTTAGCAATTCAGAGCTGTAAACTACAGTTTATTCATTTCTGTGTCAAAAGTGAAGTACCAATGCTTCAGCTCTGCAGTAAAACACTAATACTAATAATTTTCATTTTATAGTCCGAGTTGTTTATCTGTTGTAAAATTGCAATCAAATGTAAAATTGCAATCAAATCCATTTCAGAAAGGTCAAAGAAATGGAACAAGACAGGGCTGAGAATTCTATATTTTAAGCTGAGTTTGAAAAATCAGCATGTTTTCGGGGGAAGCTGAAATCATTTCAACCACTCAAAAGGAGTGCATTTTGCTTTGCTTCAAGATCATTCATCTTCCATTTGAGCAAATCTCAAAATATAGAGAAGTTTAACTAGAATAAGCATTCATGGTACTGTGATCCTGGTAGCTATGAATTACTTTGTAGAAACAGAAAATATTGTCTGGGAGCCACACACACACACACATACTGTGCTATTCACTTATTGCAAGTGGTTAAAAAAAACTAACACTCTGCAAAGCTGCCTCCTGAACTCTTGGGTGGATTTTAAAAGCATTAAGGCATTACTAGAGAAGCAGGTCTTATGGTGATGAGTTTATAGAAGTACTACAAGTCAAATACATGGATATTTACCACCGTTAACACACTGAAGTTCTGGAAAGAAATTACAGGCACAGAGTAATGTCCCATCTTCCATTGTTCTCTGATTAAGATCTGACAGATGTTACAGAGAAACAAGACAGTCAAAGATTTGTGCATTATTTTGCTTTATATCTATCTTGACAATCTTCTGTGATTCATAAGGCTGAGGAGAGTCACGAGGTTTTCCAGTAGGATGCTAAACAAGTAGGAAGTAAATTAATGCAAATCCTTGTGGATATAATAAATCTAAAAAAGTCAAAGCTTTACTGACTTCAAAATGATCAAACAGAATCAAATTACAATCTAATTCATGTAAGAGACACAAGACTCCTAAAATTCCCACTATGAAAATTATTCGTAAGAGACTTACATTTAACATTCAGTTCCACGGAATGAAATTCTGCATTCCGAGCATGAAGATCAAGGATTTACTCTCAAAATATTCCTTTTAAAGGAAATCTATACTGACTGACTTTACAAATACAAAACAATTATGAATTTCATCACCGACATGCTATGAGACCAACTGAAACATGCACACCCACTAGAAATATAAAACCAGAATGTGCCTTCCAACACCAGAGCAGCAACGACAACATTAATTCCCTTGCAATTATGCTACTAAAGCAAACAAGCAAAGTTTTCTGTAAATCCATAACTACTACCCCAAAACACGCAACATGACAGATAAGCAAGTCTTTATGTATGTCACATAGGTGCTTATATATTGAGACAAAGCACACTGAGGTGAATGAAGAGGCTCCCACCAATTCCACACTTCAAGAGAGCGTGCATGAAATAGAAGCACACTACAATTCAGGAAAGCTGGGCAAGTCATCATTAAACATTGGCACATATCACAAAGATTAACTGCCTTTTGGATGTGCAGTAAACATTCCAAATTTAATTACTGATAGTCAGCTGTGACATTATTTTGTCCTACCAGCATCATCAGAAAGATGAAAATAAAGCAGGACAAAAATTTGTTTTAAATTTTAAAAATCCCTTGTTGATTTAACTTCTGTTTCCAAGTGTGGAAAAACCCAAAACCCATACGCCTGAACTATCCAATTACTTTCTTATACACAGGAATATAAACTTAAATAAAACTGTAAGAATTGCACCCACAGAAAAAGTCTAGTCTTGTACATTTGCATGGTAAACATTTGTAGTAATTGAAAATGAAATGGTTATTTCAGAGATTCAGAGAGTTCAAACTTCATATGTATCAGTTCAGCAGTAAGTCATAAAATGTGCAACATGCTAATGTAGGAGAGCATATACTACTGCATATCCAGGAGAAGGACACAGGAGTAAAATAAGGATATAAATCTACATCTGAATTTGTTGTGGTACCTGTGTGGATATGATGTTTAAATATCATACTGTTTCAAATCTTGTCTGTTTGTAGAATAACTGCAGGAGTGTCATAACTGGTACAACAGAAGTTATAGGCATATGTGAGACTTTGGGAACTAGAAAATCAACTTTACACAAGGGGAAAATTTTGTTAGAATATTACCTTTAACCTTCACAAAAGGCATTAATGATATCAACTTTATAACATTTATCATCTGAAAGAAGTTAAATTTTCAAAGACATGTGGGAAAACACACTCCAACATGAATCAGCTCACAAGCCAGGACTTGTCCACAAAAATATACCAGAAATATCCATAATAAAAATGGAGACAAGTCCAGAAGCTGCTCAGAACTAACCAAGGACAGCAGAAACAACTGCCTGTTATTACAAGTCAGCAACAACAAGAAGTATTAAATCATCAGGTGTACTCTGTGACAAAACAAGCTCAACCTGTAGCAGGGATCAAACATGTAGAACCCCATATTGAAATCAATATATATATATATATATATATATATATAATAAACAAATACACACGAAGATCAGCATATGTTGAAACTTTGCTGAATCTGCCAGGGAGGATGGCACCATCCAAACACTGGAGGAAAGACGTGGAGGGGGAAAAACCCAAAAACATACAAAAAGTTTGTGAATTAAGGTTGTAGAATTCAAGTTTTTAGTCTTTTACAGGCAAACTAGTGTTTAATAACAATAAAGAGTCCTAAGTTGTTAGGAAAAGGTTAACCTGAGTAGCTGGACAATTCTGAAAGTCCTCCTGGGTGGTTGTATTTTCAGTTACCTTGATACTTTTAAAATGCTGTTGTATTCATAGGGGGTTTTTCTAATTTGTTATAGCAAAAAAAGAAAAAAAAAAAACACAAACTAAAAACCTTTCTCAGTCTGGAGAGGTTTATCAATGTATAGACAGAAGAGCAGCCTGACCTCAACTCAGTGAAAGGGTTGTTATCTACAAAGGTATGTCTTAATTTCCACTCTTGCTCCAGGGGTTCTTGTTGGTCACTGCAAAGTAACAGAGTGGATGAAGAAGAGGCTGCAGAGGCTTCTCATCCCCAGGGAACAAAGGGCAGCTATGGCAGTTCTGGGGGGACAAAAACTCTCATATTGTAATGCTGAGAGAATCTGTAGTGAAGAAATCAGTCTGGGATCATAGGGTACAAAGGCAGCTATAAATTTAGTTGTGCCTGAAAACAAGAAATATAGGACAGACAGATACAAGAGAGAAAAACAGGCCTGAATACTAATGAAACTGAGGTAATGGAACGAGACCAGACAGAAGGGTTACTAAAAATAGCTCTCAGTGTTACATTCTGAAGATCGTTTCAAATTGAACCACTAAAAGCACTGAATAAAAATTCAAATGCTTTTATGACTGGAAAACAAAGACATCATAACAGCAACACTGATGAACAACAAAATTACTATTAACTCAGGACTGAAGAATCAGAGTTCTGAGGATCATCACACACCTTTGCAAAATTTCTGCCACCAACAGTCTCTAATTTGTTCACTTATGGCAGCTGCTGTAAGAAGAGGAGGAGATGTAATAAAGCATTATAAAATTCAAGGAACTCTTAGTAGGAGCTCATTTTGCATTATCTGGATCATAACATGCTGGGAAAGCAGACCATTAATACTCTGCAAATAGGACTGGGTGCTGTTTTATGGCAGGCTGGTGTTCTAATCGTCCTTGCTGCTAGAGCAATCATTCATACTGGAAAGCACTTAGCCCCAGACTAAAAAAAAGGCAGTTGCTCTACTAAAAGCTGTGAAAGGCTTCTTTAATACATTTCTTTTAAACAAAGTACTTGGAGGAGCTAATGTGAAGCAGATGTTTTTGAATTACCCCAGAGAATACAAAAAGACCTATTTCATCATTACATGGAATAAGATATTACCCAAAGCAAATGCTAGTAATAAAATTTTCCCACAGGATTCCTGTTGATATTAGGGATATTATCTTACCCTAAATATAACAAGAACTTAATTTTCATAAGTGAAGCAAGTACACAAATTTGCTGGAAGGCAACAGCAAAGACATTAAAGCACCTTTGAAGAACTAACAGGTTTCCTACACAGTTTGCAAGTTGCAATGGTTTCCATAACTTCTTTGAACAACTTCCCCAACTCTAAGGATTCCATAACTCAATAAGATATTTTATTTTTCAATGCTTAAGAAATAGGGACTGCTGTGATCCTATTCATTCCAAAGGAAGTCCCATAAGTGTCACATCCTATCCTACGCATTCTTCAAGTCTCCTAACTTCACTGTGTTGTGATTAAATATAATCAAATAGCCAAAAAAAATTTTGTGCTGGTTTTAAAGTAAAGTGGTGGGAGAAATGACCCCGATTCTAGGGAGATTATAAGTCAGAGTTACCACTTACTAAAAAAAAAAAAAATTAGATGCAACGATACAGAGAAAAACTGGTTTTAACCCACAAAAACAGATGTATAACCCAGCCCCCTGGGACAAGAACAGAGCAATGCTCGTTGGCCCCTCTCCTGAGCACCACACGCCCCACTTGTGTGCAAAGTAAAAGGAAAGGAAAACCTGGTGGTGCAGATGATGGTGGCAGCTCTTGTCGAGTGGCAGAGGCAGTCCTGTTGGAGTTCTGGTCCTCCTCTCGGTCCGAGGAGTGGTACCAAAACCCCAAGATTACATGCTCAGGTTCAGGTGGGGATGTCCAGCACCTCCCCCAGGACAGGGAATTTAACTCTGGAGTGATTTAACTCTGTGATCTCAGGATATTTTTGGAGTCTTTGATGGTCTGGCAGCTGCCTATTATGCCAGCCCAGCATGGCCCGTTAGCAGGGATGGCCCCTGTTAATGAAGGTGTTAATGCTGCCCGGAGGGGAGTTGGCACAGCTGGGTCATCAGCTCTGCCCTGGGCAGCTGCTGCAAATGAGCCCTTATTAACAGTTCATCAGAAACGGGTGAGGGTGTAGAATACACAGTTTTGATTATACCCACACAGCAATAAACTGGTCTTGGCCCCTGTAACTAAGACACCTCTAGATAGGGACAAGAATAGCAATCAATGACTTTATATCATCTATATAAATCAGCTGGAACCGGTTTTATTTTACATTTGGAATTTGTAAACAAGTGACAGTAATGTTTTGCAATGTCAGAGGGCACTGCTGTTCATGAAGCTGGGATTCTGCACTTGTTTAGCAGGTCCAACATCGGAAGTAGCTTTGGACCAGAGGTCTCTAGTACATGCTCATTTTAACTTAAATTGTGGCAAAGAGAGCAATTTCTAAGTGTATCAGTGAACCACAGAGTATAACACCCATCTAACACATCCCCAGTAAAGGAGACACACAAATAGTGCTGATTCTCCCGGGCATCACCCCCTGACCTGCCTTCACACCTCACTTATGAGTTTACTTTTCCAGATATTCGCAAACATAACTTGATAATATAAACTGTTGATTCTGATCCTTAAAAACCACTGAAATCAGCTGAAGCCTTTTGAGTTCACAAAACATTTCCTGAGATCTCTAAAACACAGAAAACCTCTATAGAAGCACTAGAAAAGAAAACCCTTTCCCTCCATTTTAAACAAGTAGAGAAAAAGTTACTGTTAATATGGCTTAAATACTTAAATATTCTGTCTGTAAGAATTGAAAAGCATCACCCAGGATATGGTAATGTGAGTATGGAAGAAAAATACACTATTGCCAGGTAATTATTTATGATGCAATGTTCCATTACACCATTTGAGGGATATTAATGCAAACAGAAGAACGATTGCTGCTATATTGCCCCAGGAAAGTTTGTATGACAATCACAGCTTTCACAGCTTTGGTTTTATTGCTCTCTGCTTATTTGAAACAAACAAAAAAAAATTCCTCTTTTTTCTTTTAGACACGCTTTTCAGCTGGAAACATAACCAAAATGACACTTCCATTCTGAGATTAATGGCTGCATGTTTATGAACAAACAATTCTGAATTTTAATCTGAATAATCCAATGCCTTACTTATATTTACCCAATCACTTGAAAAATCCTCCCTCATTCCTATCCTACCTTTTTCCTAAAGCCAAGGAAAGCAATATTTCAGAAAATTACTTTGTACTTCTAATAAAGAGGTATTTCCATATTAAAAACCCAGGGAAAAACTACAATCATAACAGAACACATTGTTTCAAGAAAGTATTTATTATATTATAGGAAAAAAGATAATGAATAAGTTGGCCTTCGAGCTAAATAAGTTAAAAGTTTTCTTTTAAGGATGAGACTGCAGTTTATTACAACACAGTCTGCAGCCATTTCCCTTGCATACATTATATTGCTGAAGATCCATGATTGAGAAGCACTGATTGAATGGGTAAAAATTATTTATATTTTTAAAAATCATCTAACTATTGCACACTTCATAAAATACCTGCATTTTTACTTCCCTCAGACCTATTTCTTGGAAATGCTCTGATCCTTTTAATCATTACTGCCGTCACATATAAAGCCTTTTAAAGTAAGAACATGCAGACACCAACATACTTTTTGTCCTTCCTTTTGAGCCCTTAGCAAAAACCATCATCTCCATGGAATAAAGGATTTCTTGTTACACCAAGTCAGTCACGGGCTGATTTAAGCAGGGATCATTAGGAGATATAAATAGAAGTATTTATGTCTTTATTTCCCCCGAATAAAGCTGAACACGTAGCTTCCACTGTCTGGCAGAAAAGTAGAAACATTCATAGGTATAGTCAAACAGAACTTTGATTTTAGTGTTTCATTTTCAAAGTACTCCAAAAAAAGCATATGCATTGTGATTACCTGGGGACCTGCTGTGCTACCTCACAAACAGATGCTAAATTAAGAGAGCACTAATTACAAAATAAGTGGCCACTAAATCAGATTTGATGCTATAGCACAGTTGCTACTGACATTCCTGTTAGATTAAAAGAGAAAAGTAAATTCCTAGCAGGCAAATCGTATTTTGTACATCACTTTCTGTCTCTACATGGTTGAACTCCACACCTTACAACCGTTCACAGGAATAAAATCAAGCAGTGGCACCACTCATTCCTCCTTTGTTGGTTTATAACTGGTTTCAGTCAGGTTCCCATGGATGATGGTGCCACCCAAAGAGGGCATCAGGAAAGGCTACTTTCAAACAGTGACCCAGTTGAGTAACAGCTCTCACTCAGGATGGTGACATCTCCCTCAAGCTCATTTTAAGAACCAGGAAAACATGATCTCAAATGTCAGTGAGAATGAGGAAGGAAGAATAAAGAAAGGCAACTGCTTGAAATTGTTCAATAAGAAAAAAAAACCACTAGTCACAAAGGCAGAGATTCTCAGAACCCTGTTTCAGGAAAACCTTTCCCATGGTCCACATACATTCATATTATTTTTCCATTTTTTCTACTATAAACGATGCCATTTTCAGAACCACTAATCCCACATACACTAGACCAGAATTTCTTCCTCTATAAATGCAGGCGGAGGATTTCCCACAACTGCTGGTCAGGCAGTAGCTGACAACATTTAATTAGGCAATATGTACTGCAAATGGCCAACACAGATTTATAGGAAAGAAAATCAGCTCCTAAATATTAGGCAAGAAGCCATACTCATTTCAACAGCAGCCAAAATCATATTTCTGTCTTTCCACTAAGCTATTTTCTGGAAAGCAATATCTTGAGAAGTACAGTTACACTGCAATAATCCAACATACACAGGAAAAACAATGATTAGGACAGATCACACCTTTCCATCCCACAGATTCCTAAGCTGCTTTATTAAAAAAAAAAACAAACCAGACACGCCACTTGAATGAAATGTATTTTTCTATCTAGAAACTGCACAGTGCAGAACAACAGAGGAGCAAAAGGAAGCTCTGGCAGAGGACACAGGGGGCCTGTGTTTACACGCAGCAGGACTGTTTGGACTAAGAGCTTTGTAGCAAAAAATATAGAAATAAAGGTCATTCTTCCTCAATTTCTCTATACAGCCTTTCTTTATCACTGATAAACTAGTTTTTCTTGTGTGAACTTACTACTAAAGAAGGACTTCTAGAACTTTTTTGCAACGACTGTTTTGCCAGGACACCTTTGGCTGCTGTCCTTGGTTATACCAGATCTCTCCCCATTTTTCCATCAGGATCCAGATGGCCAGAGGGAGCATTTGTTAGGATTCAGTGACATTCTTAATCAGCACAGCCCCCTGCAATCAGTCTCTGTGCTCTTGCAGCAGTCCTCTTCCTGGGCTGAACCTGTCAGTGCTGACACCAGGGGTCTTACCAGACATCTGTTTAAATTAAGAGACCCAAATTCCTGCTGATTAATTACTGTTTTCTGTGAATAAACAGGAGTATCATGAGTTAATTAAGGTACATGTTCAATTAATCTGATTGGTGTCAGGTGCACTACTCCATATCAGATGCAAGGAGAGAGAAATGCATCACCACTTCAGGACACAGACACACATCCAAACACACCATGGGTTTATCCAGGCAGCCTCTCAGGCCAACAATGGGCAGCAGCTCTGCACACACTCTTACAAACTACAGAGTTAAACAGTGCACTAAAAACTAAATTTATCCTATAACATATTCAAAAACTTCTCTTCAAATGAACTTGACTCAGTCTTAAAGCCTTGTATTAACAAGGAGGAAGAATCAGATAGGCATGAGAATTCTAGCTGGCTTCCTGCTTAACATTCCTAATGATTTTGACTTTTTTCAAAATGCACAACTTGAAAACTGAAGCTAGTGACTTCAGTGTATTAGCTTGGAAGAATTAATGTGTAATGACAAAAAAGCTGTTATCTTCTATGAATATTCATGACCTGAACTATAAAGGAGTTATTTTCAGTCTATTCTAGTCTCCAGCACGCCCTGAGGAAGCTCCTGCCAACACCTGAGTGTGGTGTAGCTGACTAGTGGCAGGAATCTCCCAGGCAAGCTCTGATTACACATATGGAGTGAGTCATGCAAGACAACTTCAGTGCCCCGAGTTCTCCTGCAGCTCCATTGGCAGAGCTCATTTGCTGCTCAGGCTTCCCTTCCCACAGCACCTTCAGTATTAATACTGTATAAATGATACAAATTCCACCTCAAAAATCATTCTTGACTATATTCATCCTATCCTATTCTGTACTGAAGAACATCATAACCATTTGGTCAAGATCATTCATTCTGAGCAATAAGAACAGGCTACTAATGGCATTAAATGTAGAGCATCTTTCCAGAAAGCTAATAATTTGAAAATATTTTCAGAGACTGTCATGAGGCATATCAGAAAATATAGAAGTATATGAACTGAGTGTCCAAGGACCCATGTCAGTCCCATTTAAGTAAAATTATACTATTTTTTTTAAAGCTGGTCTATTATTTTTGTGCAAGACTTAATTCGGGGTTGGAAGTTGATGCTGTTGTTTACAGCCAGAAGAGCTATGAATGTCAAAACAGACAAGTCAGTTTGCCAAAAATTTTAAGAACTAGAACAGGAGAGCTTATAAAGTTTATAAGCAAGTTTCAGAAGAGAGCACTGTACATTGTCTCAGGATCATTAGCTTCAACTACTGCAGGAGTGCAGGTCATTATTTCTACAAGCCTGAAAGACATCACTGCCATGACTACTGTCAAAAAGACTAGCAGAAACAATAACTCAATATTAATAGAAAGAAAATGTGATAAATCAGTTCCAGAAAGGGCACAAACCAGAACTTCACTCCGGAATGCCATAAATTTCACACCCTGTAGTCAGAAAGGTTTTCAGAGTAGAACAGAGTTTTTAGTACGATCTTGCATGTGATCCTTAATGCAGAGGTTGCCATTGCAATGCTTTGGATGGTATTTCTTGGCTACTTTTTTTCCTCATACTTATGATCATTAAATAATGGCTCAAAGAAGCCATGTTTCCAGAAAGTTCACATGTATTTATCTCAACACATTTTGGACAAGTCACAGTAGCTTATGGTAAAATTTATTCACATTGTAATTTGCTGTCTACTAAATAAGAAACTAAAGCATTTCAGAGCATTGTTATCTACTCCACTGCTTGTAGCAAGTTTTGAACCATCCTTGGGCAAACTAAATAGTATCAATATAAAGATGCTCAAAAGAATATTATTATGTTTCTCTAGTTAATCAGCATAAAAAAAATTGCTCTTATAATGACACAGAGTCTGCTTTAAGTGCCAATACTAGATATAAAATCTTGTAAAATAGCTGCTAAAGCCAGTTCAAGTCAGTCTCAAGTCAGTCAGTTACTCCTATTGATCTTGGCATCTTCCAAATGACTAGTTCTAGGTTTACCTTTCCAACCATATTTTTTCTGTGCAATTTTAATTGTGACTTCATGTCATGCACCTGCAAGACTCCAAAGACATTTACTGCCTCATCAGAAAAAGGAATTGTGTCCTTCACTCTTTAGTCTTCTCACTTTGTAAGGCAGATCCCTACCTCTTCCATTAATCCTTTTTCTTTCCACATTACTCCAGCTACACAGCCCTCCTCCTGCCTGCCTCCTGTTAGCTCCCCATTGCTGCCACACCTCCAGTCCTTCCAATTACACAGTTATCAGCCTCCTCTCTCCCAGAACCAGAGAAACTCTCCTCCTGCCATCCTGAATCTCTCCTTACTTCCAGTAACCCTAAATCCTCCTCCTTGAAAAAAGCTGGTATCCTCAAGTGAGGTCCTGCCCTCAGCTTTTATAGATATTTGTCCTTGATTTCAGCAAACCAAAGGACCTGACAATCACTTGAGCAGGAAATGGCAGAGGCACAAGAGTGTATGTGCTTTGAGGTCCCTTTTCTATCAGATCTGTTATCCCCTTATCTCTTACAGAGTCTGGAAGAAACAAGTCTCAGCACAATTTCAAATGGTAACTCCCAAAAGGGTCAAAGCAAAAACGTTGCTGGTCCATTAATGATCAGTGTCCAGGCTCAGTGTGCCCACACTGCAGAAGGGAAGGCACTCACTGCACCCAAAGGGAGGGAATGAAGGACTGAAGGAATCACTGCAGTGACCCACAAAGTTTTAATCTCCAGCAAGCAATAAGAAGGAGCAAAAAAAGGCCAGGTTACATCTCCAGTTTGCAGGAGAAAAGCACTTTCTTCCCCAGCTATTATACCCCAGGAAGCTCCCAATTTTTCTCATATAACCACATTACACAACTTTCTGCCATCCTTATCTTCTTGCTTTTGATGAAACCACAGACAAATTTGCCTTCCTACCCAACCACCCAAAGAGATCCTGACTTCTGAGTTCCTAGAAAACCTACTGAACAGCATATTGGACAATACTACACACTGTACTGGATGCACATGGAAACAAGTTCTCTCCATGGAGTAGAGTCATCTGGGCTGCCCAGTTACTACAGTAAAATAAGTAAATGATTTTACCACAGTAAAATAAGATATTCACTAAGTTATGTTCACATTTACCAGATGAACATTATTCCATGAACTGAAACTCAAATGAACTTAATTCAGGTAACAACAGTTTTTATAAGGAGTAAATTCCCATATCCTCGATTACAAAAGTCAGGATTGCCCTCAATAAATTTCACACTGAGCAAACACTGCCTTAACATGTCAGATGTCTTTTCAACAGTATGGAGAATTAGACCTCAATTGGCTGAAGGCTGAATTATGAAGAAAAAATATCCCAAACCTTAATCTTTAAAGAGTATTATTGCTTCCTAAATCCTAGTCTGCGCTAATAAATCCTTTTAACATTTCAAATGTAATTTCTGTAAATACCTTATGAAAAGATATTTGAAAATATAAGAACATGCTTTTTATAGTTGTGCAAAATAATTCAAAGTATCTGTTTATTCACTTAATCCTGTAAACTTCTAGCAAAAGAGAAGGAATCTATGTCCATCTGTAGAGAAAATACTTCATAAAAGGCCTTTCAATAATTTTTTTCATACCCCCAAATTACCAGTGTTTGAAAAAACTGCACCTACTTACTTATAATAGGAAAGAACACATACAAAACCAGGCAATTCAGACAAAGGCTTAGGTGATGGAATCTTTGTAAATTGCCCCAAGATTTGATTTCCTCAAGTATTCCATCACGGAGAAGAGACTCCACTCTAAGTATAAAGGCTTTAGTTTTGTGATATGAAGGAGTTGAAAAACAGCAGCACCAGGCAAAATTAAGTCCCCATCTAGAAATGCTGGCAAGAGAGTTACAGTCTCAAAAATTACTTAACATCACATCACTTTATCCAACAGGACCCTCATATTTTCCTCCTTTCAGTGATGAAACAGTTTATTTGTATTTTTTTAAGACTGTCTTGATCAAGGATCAATTTAATTTGAGAGGAAGGGAAAAAAAGTAGTTTTTGTTGTGCCCCAGGTACCATCATCATACACATTAATCATGTTCCTGTTGCACAAGTAAATTAAATTTTTGTTTACTCTGTTGGATTTTCACAAATGCAACTAAAGGCAGGATATTTGAGCACAAAAAATTATGATGGATTTCATAACGACATCTTTTGGAAAAAATACATATTTATGCCTTTTTATTTCCACATGAAGAAACTTCATTTTGGAATCCATGCAGGCTCAAGAAATCAATTCTAAAATAGGTCTCCAAAGAGATAGTTTTATACTGATGGTGGTGTTTGAAATCACTCAGTCTCCCTATATTGGCAGATAATTCCACAGAGTGATAAAACCACCAATCAGATACATAAGTGAATTACAGTAAGAAGTAAATATTATCCTGAATTGTGAAAAATTTCAGGAGAAAAGATCACCAAGATGTTAACAGAGCTCTGGAGTCTCTTGATTGACACAGGAACATGAGTTCCCTCAGGAGGAAGATGGAGTTCATGGTGAACCACAAGAGAAATCCCAGAAATCTAATCTATACAAGCCTTTGCTCTTCCCCAGGGCCAAGCTGGGAAGCTTTTCATAACAGGTTTTGATGAAATACACAATTATTGACAATTCACACAAAACCCATTTATTCTGACTGTAAAAGATGCTTTCAAGTTTCACTTCCTCTCCCCCTCTCTGACAGGAGAAGAGAGAGATACATTTACCTAATGAAGGGATATATAGATTTCCTCTTTAGCTGAGAAGATATGACATGTTTTTCCCATGCAACTGGGCTATATAGGCCCAATATCCTTGAATAAAGGAACAAAGAAGATATTTTGGAATGCATCCCTTAAATAGAGTGGGGCAGCTGAGAACTAAAATTGAATTTGAGGACATAGGAATTTATGCTACATCTTCGTTAACATGGTGAGCTTCCTTTGCTGCCTGGACAAGTTTAATGTCTGAGTGGGAGGCTGCAAAATCCAGCACTTCTCATAACAACTGTCCCCCAGGGAATTTAAATCATTCAGGCAGATTCTCAGGCCTGTTCAGAGAAATTCATCTCAGCTCCTTCAAGTGCGCGAGAAGGCATTCAAACACTTCAAGAGCAAATTATATTCTTTCTTCCTTCAAAATTAATGTGAAAAATTACAAAATGCTTCCAAAATGGCTGTCAGCCTCTAAGTCCAGCAACAGGATATAGACAAAAAAAAAGAAGGAAAGAGTAGCACAGCAAAAACACAAAGAGCAGCAAAATCCAAAGGAGTGCTCCATTTTTATTCTTAACATACAGGTCAGACTCAAGCAGCTCAAACAAAAGCAAGATGTAAGCTCTATAGTCCATAGCACAGGGAAATAAGAATGGAGATAACAATGTAAGCAAGCCCCCAAGGAATTAACAGTCAGTAATCTGACTGTTAAATAAAAATGCCAACATAAAAATCTAAGTATCAAGCGTAGCAGATGAAAGAACACTTAACCCCCAGCACGTGGCTGCACACAGGTCACAGCAGTGCTCCAGCACAAACTCCACATCCAAGCCACTCCAATTCTTACTATATTACCCCCAAATTGCTCCTCACTATGAGAAGAGAGAAGAATTTAAGAAATACTCAAGTTGCCTACAGGGCATGGTAATCTTAGTCTAGCTGACAGAAAGACAACAGATTAATTAGTTTTTAACAGGTTTGTGGGGGATGTTTCTGTCACTGTTTAAGGGCACTCATGATGTCTGGGAGTAGGCCAGGTTAGGGAGTATTTAGGACAAGCTAACCAATAAATACAAGGGCTTACTTGGAAGTCACTACACTCATTTTATCTGTTCTTTAAGAAGAAGATGAATAAAAATTGAAGCTAAGTCTGGAAATTTAGTAAAAGCCTTGAAAATCAGAGGCAAATAGTAATACAAAAGACTAGTTATGCTAATAGAAGAACCAGTGATCTATGCTCAATACTATCCCTGCCAATAAAAACAGGTTCTCAACAGAGTACCAGGTAGGAAACACTCCTCAACAATAACAGTTACCGAATCCTTGGTTTATAAAATTTTAAATAAAATAGAAGAATAACACACCAAAAGAGATAATGCAATTACAGTTCAGGTGATAAAAGTGTAAATATAAGGCCTTAAATGCAATTAGCAACATAATATTCTATTATTCTTCAGCAAAAAGAGTTACTTCAAGTGGGTTAAGACTTGTTTCTAGCATTCTTTTCTTTCTTAAAGTATAATAAAAAAAAATCCATATTGGATACTTCCCCCTTCTCCATCTCCTCCACATAAGACTTCAGACTGAAAGAGGCACTTTTGTGTTTTACAATGAAAACATGGTAAGAAAAATACTTCTTCTACATGCTCATAAACAAAGCAGATGAAGCTATTTAAAAATCTCTTCTAGATCAGGTAAATGGACAAGAATTCTAATTTGGAGTGAAAACTTCTCAGATTTGACTGAAATAACACTCAGGACACAAGACATGAACTGATTGAGTTGCCATCCCTCCCCAAGAGACTCCTCTGATCTACACCTACTCTGAGCACACAAGAACACAGAGGCAGGGCTAAGAATAAACATATTGCCAGACTTCACTCTCTTCTCACACTGCCCACCAAAACATCACAAACAGACCATTTGTTCTTGAAAGTGTATTTTGGAATTCCTAGAACAACACCTCAGGGAAAAAAAAAAAAGCCCAAAACCTTAGGATAAGAACCTTAACTACTTTCAGTTTAATAAAGCTAACATTAAAAATTGAGTGCTCTGGTTACACACAGATGGCAATACAGATCATACACACAGTAGAACTTGCAATTGAAAAAGAAGAGGCAAGTGAGAGAAAAATTAAAAGAATCCATCTTGAAAAGACAATGTGTGGGCAAGTGAGTCAAAGAAAATCACCCAACGGGAAAGCTTGCACAGTTTAAACAGAAGACAGAAGTTAAATTTCTTATAATTTTGCAGCTTGATCATTTAAAAATACCTAAAGCAAGAACATTATGAGAAAGGACAAAATGGACAAATGGAAACTTGTGTTTCCTGCGAGATGAAATCATGCTCCATAACAAATAATGAGCATAAAACTCAAGCAGCCAAAGAAACAAGTACTGTATACCCCTTATACTATTATGATTGATTCCCATTCAGCTATCCAAGCATTCTAGAACTCCAAAAAGCACAGTGGACCCTTTCAGCATAGCCCAGCATTACCCTAACTTTATTTTCACTGGAGTTACCAATCACTGATTTGAGCAGCAAGACAACAATGACCAAATTCTGAAAATCCCCTGGTTGGGGAGAAAGCAAAGGCACATAATCTTTAAGAATTCTTACTGAATTCTCTCCACCCTTGAAACCCATCAAACTGTCCCCTCCACAAGGTGCAGCTATTTACATATTGGAAAGAGATGTGGAATACCTACAACAGCCTGACAGGAGACAGTTGGGTGTATGACTTGAAAAAAAACATTTCAACCACAGATCCACTGAGGTATTTCTGAAGCTTTATTCATGAGGGTTTGAAAGCCAGTTGACACATGGCTGCTTTTCCTATCAAATAACTAACCAAATTAAACCACAATCAAAAGACTGGCAAATGCTTGGTCAGTAATCAATATAAAAATTGACATTTCCAATGAAATAACTGATAAATAAATAACATTTGGTTTACTTTATGAAGGAAAAAGAGTACAAAACAGTAGAAGAACGCTAAGGGATTATCCATCAAGCTTAAAGGCAGGCTTGTTTTTAGCAACAGATGTATAGAAAAAGTTCCATTGAGTAGGAGAGGATATTCACATGAAACAAATAATACTGAAGTGTACATAACCACCCCAAATGGATAAAATCACTTCCACATAAGGAAAAAACACATTAAGTTTGTTTTAGAGGGCAGAAGGGCGTACAGACAAGGTAGATAATTTGTGAAGACACTAGCCACTAACTGTCTATACTCCATTCAGAAAGAGGGCTTTCAATAGCCTTGCTTTTCAAATCCAGCATTTTTTTTGTCCAAGCTGCATCAAAGATGTGCAGCCCTCTCTTTCTTCTTCCAGAGAAGAAAATATATTTTAATTGAAAACTGCAAACAAAACATTAATCCTTAAAAATATTTGTGAAGTACTGGATAGTCGTATGTCCTTTAAAAACCATCAATATAATACTTTCAATCACTTTTTGTTTTTCTGGTTTGAAAAGAGATTTAAAACAATAATATATAGCACCTTGGAAGATAGTCTGGAATATGAATCTCCCATGTGCTGTGTATTAGTTATTCAGATAGATCCTACAGAAATGTGTGCTAGGAAAACATGCCCTTAAATAGCACGTGAATAACTAAAATAAGAGATGCACCTGAACCATCCTCTCTGCAGTGTAACCCCCAGGAGCAGTGGGTAATCTCAGCTGTGTGCAGCCGGTGTCACAGCAAGGATTTCTGCTCAAGTGAAAATTCCCAATCTCACTTTGCAACAGTCACCTGCAGCTTGATGGAACAACCTGCCAGCAGGCACCCAGCGCTGCCTGAGCTGCCCTGCAGCATCCAAGATGCAAGCAGGGTAATGACTCTAAGGGATAATGTCAAATGACAAAGTCCTGTCCCTAAAAACACCCAAATCAGCTTTAAAATACTACACAGAGTTCAAAAACTGAGAGGTCGCGTGAGCTGCAAAGATCGACGCGAGAGTTCGAGGCCGTGTTCAGGCAGTGAGCCCTGCTGAGTTCAGAGCTGTCACAGCTTCACCCCAAACACTTCACAGACCCCTCAGACACTGGGCACAACCTGCAGGAACAACAGTGACAGCGACAAGAGCACAGAGACCCCCCAGAGGCAGCAGAGCTGCAGGTGCACTGAGCCAGATGGGGCTGCAGGAAAGAGCATCTTCCCCAGCTCACAACAGCTGCTCCTGGGCCTCTCACACCACACTGCAAAGGGCAGCTGGCTTGTCCAGCTCGTGGTCTGCTCAAGAAATGCCAAAGAGCCAAAAGAAAAATGAGGTAAACCTTCTTAATGTAATTTTTCTCTTGGCATCTGTTCATTTGTATTTCACCAGAAACAGATTTAGTTTCAGCTGCTTCTTTCTCATCTATTTTTACAACTTAAAAACTTGTTTTCTTAAGC
Organism: Manacus vitellinus; assembly: GCF_001715985.3. Taxonomy (NCBI): domain Eukaryota; kingdom Metazoa; phylum Chordata; class Aves; order Passeriformes; family Pipridae; genus Manacus; species Manacus vitellinus. Next base: position 2,590,940 of record NW_021940603.1, on the reverse strand, counting down.
GTTACTAAAAATGAGGTAAATAAAGTACTTCAGGTCCCTTTGCACTGACAGAGCACGATAACATACATTTCCTCTGGATCCCCAGATAAATATTAAAGTTAAGATCCCCTGAATTAAGGGAGCACCAGTTTATAGTCTTTAATATTAATAAAGTTAATTAGGCAGAAAAAAGACTAACTTAGAGCACATTAAGGAAAAAAAAGGGCCTTGCTGGTATATTTTCTCAAAAAATGCAAGTTAACATTTCTCATTCTGTGTGAAAAGCTTCTTTTCCTGTGTCTGTTCAGGGACTTTAGTAGAGGAATATTGCAAATGTGGTAAAGATGGTGATAAATTTGCAAGGACAAACCAAGAGCAATCTAATTGTGTTGTTTCAACTAAAGCCAGCTCAATGACTAAGCTCTCTAAAGACATGGAATATAAAACCTTTTTTTATTTAACAACTGCAATTCAATTTCTGCCACTGTTGGTCACCTAAGGAAATCCCAAACGATGTAAGTTTTCCCATTGTGGAGATAATGGATAATGGAATTTAAGTCTCACCTCACTTGAGCAAGAATTGCAATAGCACTGAATGAAGATTTTTCAAAATCTGGCTAAGGAAATGAAAGGGTTTTTTATTTCTATTTGTTTGGTTTCAGATTTCTGTGGTTCAATAGCAGCCATTGCAGCCATAGCCCTGTATCCAAACACAGCAGGTGAAAAGGTACTAAATCTGACCCAGGATCTAATGCTCAAGAGATGTTTTTTTCCCATCTTCCACAGGAATCACCTTGACCATACATGTTTTCATTGTCTAAGAGGACTAAAAGTCTCTATTGCATATAGTCTTTATTACTTGATATATTTTCACACTAAAAAGATGAAGTCATCCCATCATGAAGCAATCTCAGCTGCTAACTAACCATTCATTTGAATCAGAATGCAAATTCAATAACACATTACACAGGGGGTTTTTGGGTTCTTTTCAAACCTTTAAATGTTCACAGCTCAAAACACCATTAATTAGCAGGTACATTATATTATTTAAATAGGTTTAGGGAATGTGAAAAGTGATTTTTTTCCTTAATACATTCTCCCAGTTTTTTTGCCTTAAGAAATCTATTAAGTGTTAATTGCTGAATTTTGTGTATACAAGACTGCTCAGGAACACAGAACGGGCTCTGAGAAGGTACAGCAGTTTATGCAATTCTCTTTAGTCCTTTATAACTCTGCAAACATATTTTTCAACTTTTCCTATGAATTCTACAATGCAATGAATTATGAAGTGACACACAACACATGCACAAATTATTACTCTTACACAGTAATTTAAAAAACTGCACCTTTACTTTTCTCCCCTCATAAACGAGAGTTCTTCCTTTTTTATATCTCCTCTCCACATCATTCATGTTTTGTCCCTGCTGTAAAACTGATTTCTTCAAAGGACATGTTTTGTAACCTCAGCAATATTCAAGAAAAAAAAAAAGTACCAAGCCAATTTTTCTAGTGTAGAGGATTTCCCATCTACAACAAAAATTATGTTACATCTCAGATTTCATTACAAAATACCTTTGTTTCCAGGAGACCAAAGAGCTTTTCAGAACCTCTTATGGACTAAGCCAGAAAGGGTACTTCCCAAAACAGAAGGAAATCAACCACCTGACCTTAATTTGTACATAACAAGTTTGCAGCTGCAACAGTGGACTTCAAGTCTCATAAATAACCTAATTTGTTAAAATACTAGTTTCAGTATTTCATCTAAAACATTTTTCAGTATTATATGTGCACACAGACACACACAATGAGTTGCCATTGTTTGTTCCTACAACTCAAGCTCCAGTCTTCCATCCAAACACCTGGCACCCACATACTATTTATTTTTCATGCCTAGTCCACAGTAATATTGATTCTAAAATAATGCATTTCATTTATGTTTACTCTTAATTCTACAACAGAGCAAAGAGAAGTAAAGCCCATATCTTACAAAGCTTTGTTCACCACCAGTTATTGATATTTGGAAATGATTATAGCATGTCAATGACAACTAAACAGTGTTAAATGAGTTTATTTCAAGGCAAACAAGCCCAAGCTCTGACGCTTTGTTAACTGTAACAGGTCAGACAAATGGACAAAAGCCATGGTTTTCCCCTGGTTTGGGGGCAAGGTAAGTACAAATTGGCTGGTGTTGTTGGCTTGGACACCTTACTCAACAGCTTTTTATACTCCTGGGAATTACTTCCTCTTCCATAATCCCTACATCAATAGGTAAGCTGCCCTGCTGTATGTGGAAAACCAGGGTCAACAGTTGTGCTTCTAGGCTGCTCTCTGACAGAACACAGAGTGAGGCTGCTCCTAAATTTCCCACACAAACCAGGAGGACCACACAATATCAGTCCCTCCTCACTTATGCTGGAATGAAAAATTAGCCCAAAAAATTCAACTAAGAAAGTCCTAAAATTTAGCATCTTCTAGCACACAAAAATTATTTTATTAACCTAAGTGGCCTAAGTTTTGATATGCTGAACAAAATTCTAGCAATGCTTTTTTCCTGTCCTCTTGAGAAGGGTTTTAACATCAGCCTAGCCTTGCAAAAATCTTAGTTGTTATTAAGTATTACTTCTTAGTACAAGAAAAGAGTCCCAGCCTGTGTTGTCACTAGGTCATGTCCCTGTTGTCACTGTGTTTGCTCACAGCACTGTCCATTGCCCAACACGAATGTGAAAGGGGGACCACTGAGAACAGAGGGGAGCACAACTGCTGGGACACTGCTGGCAGTATAAAACACCCCCAGTTATCTGAGACTGGGATAAACTGGTTGGCCTTTAAGTGGTACCTGTCTGCCACCAAGTGCCAGGAGTTCATTCCTGGGCTGACTAGTTCACTGCCTCTGCACAGAGCTGTACTTGAGATGTTTGCCACCAAATGATTCTCCTCAGTGACCTCACATATCACGAAGTGCAACAGCAGAGAATGGGATCTATTACCCATCCTGAACTATTCCCCTGCATGCAACTACAACTGAGCAAAATACAGCAAAGTAACTATTTCATACCCTGACTTAAACCAGCTCCACTCCTTCCCTCCCCATTACAAGGAGCTAAGTAGTCCCTGAATGCATTATATCACAACATACCCCCTAAAAGCATTATCAATCTTTTTTTTTAGCAAAGTAATAGAACACTAACATTGAAGGTGCAGAAGCAGACATGAATTTAATTCTCTAATGCAGTTCAATCCCAAAATTATAGACAATCACAAATGCACTTAGTGAAGCTACACCATTAAAGTATGACACAAACATCCAGCCAAATGCTGCAGCATCCATTAGGAGCTAAAGATATAAATCTTGCAGATTTCTTTATCTTTCATGCTGTGTCATCAGGGAATGGTTCCACATGGATATGTGGACACTCAGTTGAAATCCATATCATCCATATCACCTGCAATTTATTTCTTTAATGATTCTTTTGCTGCTGGTGCAGGTTTGGGACTCTGACTGAAAACTAGTGGAAAACAGCAGATAACTTTGTGTCTTGGCAACAGAGTTACAGAACCCACTTTGTTATTCAGCAGTTCTCTATTTGATTCTCAGATTGGTGAAACATCTTTGGATCAATCACGGTTTCAGGTTGTTACTAATTCAATCACAGTGCACCTAAGCTACTAGGAAAAATGATACAGGAGCTAACAGGAACTACAAAAATTCTCAGATTGGTTTTGAGAGATACTAGATGAAGTTCTCAGCAAGAGACTGCAGAAATCACAGCTGTAACAGAACAACTGCATCATTACATTGTGATCACAAGTAAAACAAGGAATATCAAATGCATACAATAGGTTCTTAAATCATATAATTGCAAAATAAATTAACTAGTCAAAAACTACTTAAGAAACAGCACTTAAAAGCATCTGTCCCCTCCTTTCTCAGTCATTTTCTAATCTGCTAAAAGCCGAAAGCAATGAAATCTATTTTCAGGGAGCCTTTACAATACCAAATATAACCCCTCATTCAATTTCAGATAGGGGAACTCTCAATATATTGCATTTCTGAACCATCCTATCTGATAACATAAATCCCTTATTACAGTGCAGACAGGCTGAAGCAGCTCCCTTCTCACTAAAGCAGGAAACAGTCGGTACACACAGCAAACTGGATCCAAACCAGGTGTGAAGAGCAAGGCAGCAGCCACATGAGGCTGGAAATTTTTCTACAGAAAACTGAATGACCAGGTTGGCATTCAAATCTTGGTCTGACAAAAGACAATGAATCTCTCAGCTATAGAAAAGTAAATAAAAATTAAAAAAAAAAATCAGTTTGCTAAACATCCCAAGCCACAAGACATCTCAAAAAGCTGTAAAGTAACTGGTTGGACTGATAAGGATCTACAAGTTGACTGACATCAATTCCATCTCTTCAAAAACTGAATTGGAGGAATTTTCACGAAGGACAAATTATCATATAAGAATGGGAAACACATGGCATTATTTTTTTTACAACTGAAAGAATGATTATTTCATATTTCACATCATGAAACAATAAGAAATTAATAAGCACAAAAGAAGTCAAACTACTGTGGGCACCTGTCATCATTCCTACAGCCAGGCAGCACTTACAATTCTCATGGTCACTGGAAAGGGACAAAATGTGGTAAAAAAAATAATTATATGACTATATAAGAGTAGAAAAAGAATAATTGGCCAAAGTGAATACACCAAACAGCATCACTACAGTAATCAGTAATCTTCCTCATGAGGAACTCGCATCCCTGGTGTTTGTATTTCCCCCCGGGGGAAAACAAAAGCAGCCGAGTTCTTTGTATCCTAGGTTGCTATTCCAAGATGTGCTTCAAGGGAATGTTTCTCTCCAGCCACATTCAGAGCTCCACAGTGCACTCAGAGCTCACACCAAGGGCTTCCTGAGAGGAACCTGTCTCTGTTCCCTTCTGCAGCAACCTGAATGAATGAGGTGCTTCCTTTGCATCTGGGGATGTTGTGAGGAATTTGAACAAATCTGATTACTGCAACATAATTGGATTGCAGCAGTTGGCATAATAATAAAAACCTGCTAATTACATGATCAGACTGTTTCACAGGCAAAGAAATGCCTGCCCATTAAAGCTTTGCCAACTTCCTAACTTAGTCATTTCACGTGTCCCACTCATGCTCCTTTTTCATTCTGTTGACTGTTAAAGCAAATGCTCATTTTGATTACAAATCTTTCCATCAGTTTTAGGTATCTGATGGTACTCTCCTGGATTACAGTCCAGAGGGATATTAAAAAAATAACAAGATAGCACCAGAAAAAAACTTCTTTAACAGCTCACCTAACAAATTTGAGATATGTTGTTCTTGGAGGAAGTTTAACTTGATTGAACAGCACCAAAATAAAATCCAACCAAATTGAATCTCGTATTACTCTTAAAAAGACTCAAAGCTGTACTTCAGAAGAAGCAGATATCTGTATGAACGTAATTTAAATTCATTTTGCAAATGCAAGAACACCATTTCAAAGTGTGAACTAACTGTGTTCCTTTTATTAGTCTCTCTAACCTCACTAACCATTTAGATCTCCTGCTATAGCTAAATTAGAATTTAAGTGTAGAACATTCACTTTTCATTAATGTCTGATGTTCCCTTAGCAGAAAAAGAAAGCTAAAGTAATAGCATGTTAAGACTATACCTTTCTAGAAGAACAAAAAATTAACTACTAATAAAAACCTTAGCAGATATTTCAAAATATGGTAAATTTGACTGATAGCAAATTCTACCAATAACTGAATTCACTTTACTCAAAAATTTCACTCCACAACTTTTTCCTCAACTTCTTTTTCTTTATTCTCATTGTAGAGAGTCCTCATGGCCTATTGTCATTTTGGAAAGGAAAGCAGCCTTGAGGACACCAACTTCATGACATCAGGGGATGGTGGCAGCCCACACATTAAGACAATAAATTCCAGAATTCCACTACGTGTTTGCAGGAAACACTCAACCCCAACTCAGGAAATTAAATGTGATGCTTTGCAGAGGGGTTGGCATAACTAATTAAAGTACATAATTCTGAACGCTCAAACAAAGTGGGAACTCTCCTTTTCAAAGTATATTTAGGGACACACTGTCACATTGTATTTATGTCTTAGATTCTGTTATTGCACCTGTAAGTTACACATCTGTAAGTAATTTTGCTGTAGGATATTATTCAGTAAACTCAAATTTAAACTATCTGTTTTAGGCTCTTCTTACTCCCAAGTTATTGGGAAGGTAGATATAAATCCTAAAAAACAGTCTTCATTCAACAATCTGAATTCCTTCTTTCTTTGTTTCTTAATTGTTTCTTGTTCCTAGGGAGGCATTATTCATTAATTAATCAGGTTGAAGAGATCCAATCCATGCTGCTGGAATTGCCAGGGACTGACATCACACAGGAGTTTCCAGCTGATCCTGGCAAGCCTCAGTTGGGTCTGTCCAAAGTATAACTGGGCAGCCAAAAAATCCCTAGCAAATACTGATCCTCTCATACCTGGGACCATAAGGCCAGGACAGAGCTCTGTGTGCCAGCAAGATTCCTGGTATTCACTGACTCCACAGCATTCTTTTTGATTTTTCTTATTTTTATACAGTGTATTTCCCCCCAGCTTGTCAATAATTTTTCCAAAGACAGGGAGACACCTCTGGTATTAAAATAATGAAGAAAGTCTGAAATCTGCACCGGTAAAATTACTTTTCCAAAGAATTCAGGGAGCCATTTGTGAACGGGGGTTTCAGTGTCTAACAGCTAACACATCTATAATGGTAAATTATAAGAAATCCTTTATACTTTTTTCACAGCTCTTGCAGGAATAGCAAATAAGTATAGTTAATATGCAGTCTTATGATGAATTTCCAAAGAATTCCTAATGAGCATAAATTCAACATTAATTGAACTCCTTAGGCAGTGATAACAGTATGAAAAGATTTTTTTTTTGACACCTTGTAATAAATAATAAAGCTTGGGGCAAACCTTTATCTTTCACATCTGTTACATCTTTCATCATGTAAAAGGCAGTAACACCTAGATCTTACACTGACGCAAAAAACAAAGAACACTTATAAAATATTTTTCAGAAAAACAGGGACTGATTTGTCAAAATCCATTAAATTAAAAAAATATTCATTAGAAACAGAAAATTTTTCATTTTGGAGGAAAATGAGGGTCTTGAACTGAATATTGGCTGATCATTTTAAACAAAGCATATTTTCCCCTTAGAAATACAAGAAGCTGATCTTGTATTCAGAATTAATAAACATGTAAGCCACATGCTTTCTTATAGACCAAAAAGTGAGAAAGGATTTATCACTTTAACTGCCAAATGCTCCAAAAGCATCCAATGCAAGGTTTGTATAGACAGGATTTATTTCCAACCTTCTTTTCCCTCCTCTCCCCCATCATCCCTCCACTGTAAGATATGAGATGGACTGATCATTTCACAGGATGAAGCACACAGCTGGCTTCAGCTATTTGAGCAGAAGGAAGAGCTCATTTCTGCTTTAGGAAGTGAAACAGAAGGTTCATAATCTTTCCAATACTATATATACAGGGGGAACAAATTCTAATTCAATTTAACTTAATCAGTTTTGACCTAGTCTCCCACCCCAAGTTGACCAAACTAAAATAAAGATGTGAACCTCTCCAGACTAGTAAAACAACTCAGGACAGGGTTACCTAACATTCTCTTCCTCATCTAGGCAAGTTCTCCATGCAGTCCATTGTCTGTCACAACAGACCTGACTCTCTGAGGTACCACAACTCCACAATGCCACCACACTTTCAGCTGGGTATTGTCTGTTCTAGTTTTTAAAAGAATTAGCATTATCACATAGTGACTGGAACTTATGAAAGACTAACACAAGAACCCTGCTTCCTTATAAGGCCAATCATATCCTACAGACAACCTAACTAAATCTGACAGCCTAATAAAGAATAACACAATTGCTTACTTTCATGCTAGGCAGAGCTATAATGTAGAATGCTATTACTTAGAAGGAGGCTGTAACAAATGTATGTCCCAATTTCTACTCCTGTAATAAAATTACAATATGTTTTCTTCAAAGGCATACATCACCAATGCTGAGAGACAGTTTTAGGCACCAGATGTCAACTAATGCTGAAATCAAAACACAATGAAAGCAAGTTCTTCAGATCACTGCAGATTCAAGTCTCAATTCCCAAATAGCTGTAATTAAAATCCAAACACCATCTAGGCATATTTAGAAGTGAAACACCTTGTGCAAATTCAAAACAAGAGTCACTGGTACCAGTGCTGCTTCCCACTGTTCAGTTCTTTGGATTCTCTTCCTCTTCAGGCTGTTGAACATGTTCTTCCACTGTTTCAGAAGAACACTATGTCAAGAGGTATTAAATTGTTATTTCTAAGTTCTTGGGGACACAGCTTTTCATTAAAATTTAACTTCAGCAACTTCATGGTAACAATTCCAACTGAAAGAAATATTCTTTTTATAAAAAATACTCAGTAAAAAGATTAAGAGTGGCTTCCTTATTTGGCAAGGCAACTGTTCATGAAACAGTTGGGGCACTCAGTGCACATCTTAACAGCCAACCCTTCATAAATTACCACCTTGCAGAAAATGAGCTGAAGAGTCAGTTCTGCTAATATCCTTCCCATCTTAATGATGACCATGAAAAACCATTCTAAATTATAGACTGAATTCAATTTTATACAACTCATCCTGGTAATGTTAAGACACTAAACAGTTGTGCTTATTTCCTTAAATCAAGCATGCTCTTGGAGTTTTTCCTACTGCATCATTCAGTAAAAACTACAGAAGGTACTGGATAAAGCAGTAGTTGTGGCATAACTTCCAGTGATGCAGCAACAAGTATCAGAACTGAAAATTTCATCCTAGCATGGGGTTTTAATGATGACATAGTGGACACACAGGACTAGTCCAGCAATCTTCTACAAAGCTCATTTCCCCTCCTGCAACTTCCAAGTATTTATGCTCCTTCCTTAAGGAACCACAAAACCAGAGAAGAAAGCTGTAGGACACCTGTGCCATCTTCACAAAAATTGACTATATCTACTCTGAAATAAAAGCTTGCAGAGTGCTACTCATCATTTGTTTGCCATCATCTTGTTACAGCCCCTTCATGACTCGCAGTGGTATGACAGGAAATAACAGGTCAGGCATATTCCATACTAACAGCACTGACATATCATGTTCTCAGCCTCTCATAGAAAAGATAATCAGATTCTTATGAATGTTCTTAAGTTACAAGAATGAGTTTTAAAAGAATTTAAATTTTAAATTTTTAATTGAGGATAAAGAAAAAATTTCCACTGGCACTTTCTCAGCAAGAGACTGCACCCTGCCTTCCTGACTGAATGCTGGCACGGAAGCCACAAGCACTCCCAAAGGCTTATTTCAGTCTCCCATTAAGCTGAGTAACTATAATAGTTAAGATCTGTAAATCATACTATTATTGACAGTTAAAACTGTTGATAGAATACAAAAAGTCCAAGCAGCCCACACCATTTTTTTAAATAGACTATGCGGTGCAGGGAGGTCAGAACAGTGATCCTGCCCACAAGCTCTTCTCCTGCTGGAGTCATCTCTAACACACACTCCAGTCTTTGAATGAGTTCCTTCTGCCCTTTCTTTGCAGGGAACCCTTCAGTCTCTCATATCTAACATTATTTATTCAGCTCAGCTATCAAAGCTGCAGTCACAGATTTTTCATGTGGTTCTAAAGGTCAAAACCACGTCTCTTCAGCTCAGGTCACTCTTGCTGCTCTTACATAGCAAATCAAGGGCAAGAAACTTAAGTTTCCTCTCATGAAAGAATGAGAAACGAGTAATTTCAGAACTGACAGCAATATCAGATGTAGGACAAGTAGCAAACAGGGGCAGTTTAGCAAATTTGGCATTTACTTCTCTTCCCAAAAATCATTTCAGGTGGTAAAGAAATATTCTGTACTAAGTTACCTTCTTATGCCACATAAACTGAAACTTTTCTTGTTTAAAGAAAATATTTATCAACATTATATGAAAATATTTCCACATTCTAATTCAAGTGTTTTCTCACGCAATCTTTTACCTAGAGCACTTCAATTTGTTTGCCCTTGATTATAAATTATAAACAAGCAGTGCATGTGAACTAAGTTCTCCTTCCCTCTCAGAGAAAATCAATCTGAATAATTAATTACCAAAAACCTACCCAGTTGTTTCTGCAGCAGTAGCACACCAGGCAAGTTCAAAGTTTTTCAAACTCACTATTTCATAATCTAAACTTAAGCCAGGATCCAACTCCACTTACTTCAGCCGTCAAAAAGAATAATTTCTCCCATCTTCTCTAGATGAGCCATCCTGTCTTTATAAATATTGATTAGAGAAATATCTTAGAGACAATTTCTAGACAGATAAAGTTCATAAAAGAGGTTCCTGCTGCACAGTGTGCTGCCTAGGACTGCATCCCATATGCAGTTTTGGATGATAAAAGCTCAGTAGGCCAGGCAATAAAAGCAGGATCTGCATTAAAATCCAGTCACATAAAGACAAGAGCAACACTGAAGTTCTCAGTTGGACAGACCTGCACACTCCAGAAATCATGGATTTCATGGGAAAACTCATTAATTCCTCAAGCACCCAGCCAAGCAAGCAGGAACTATTTCAGCCCCCTGAGACAGGACCAGAGACCAGTCAAACATTTGGGACATCAGCAGGTTCACCCCTGCACTGCCATCCTGGCACCTTGGGCTCAAACCCAAAGAATTAAACCTTTCCAATTGGATTATCAGACATTCAGCTCTACACCGGGAAAAGAGGAATTTGAATTATCATTGACCTCTTTCCAGGACACTGCTTTGTCATGGAGAAAGTTAACTGCTGAGAAAACCACCCAACTGATCCTGCAGCATTATTTATACAGAAATATGCCAGACTTAGGAGAGGAAAGCAAGTAATAGATTTTACACACAGACTGGGAGCTACGGGTCACAGATACACTTTTCTTCTCTTATAGCTACTGTTCACTGCAAGAGCTTGTTTCTACCTCTCATAACATTAGTTACTTCCACTGATGAATTGGTTAAAAAGCTTTCTATCCTATTTCAATTTATTTATTCATTATACACTAGACCAATAAAGAATAATGCTTCAGCAAGGAAAACACTCTGAATATTTATTCAATACTTTGCACACAGACAGGTGTGTATGATCACATATGACATTACACACACGTGAGATGCAGGAGAGAACGTGTATGACTGTTCAGAGCAGGGGATTCATCACCACAGCTTGGACCACTGTGATGTGCAAAGCACACTGCCAAGCAAACCATGCTTGTTAATGACACAAAGCATCTCAGAGTGCCCATTACACCCCACACTTCCAAGGTGGCACTTCTGCCACCTCCAATCCAAAGCTGCCTCCTACCAGGAAGTCACTGAATGCATTCTCAGTGGGAGATGACTCTGCTGTAACCACGTAGGAAAGATTTGGGGTGCATATTTCCATAGCATCTTACAGCTTATTTTGTGTGGAATTCAACCAGATTAACTAAAAGTATGATATTAAATGAAAGAGTGTTAAACCTTTCTGTAAAGACTCATGCAGAAAGAAACCCACATCTGTACATTGTAGCATAACCCCCTGGAGACCGTGGGCAGATTAAGGGTGATCTTCTCCATCCTTCTATTTACAGAGCACATTACCCACAGTGATGCTCCTCCCTAATCTGGTTAAGAAGCCAGCAATGCCTTTGGTTGTTTGCACTACTCATTTTCACACCCAGCACCTCTGGCAGAGATGGCAGGAGGTCCCAAGAGCTGAGCCACAAGTCTCTAAATGGAGACTCATCCAACAAAAATCACTGTACAGGAGAAATGTGATTTTGTCATTCAATAAGGGAAAGGCTTCAGTGCAAGTTTGCCAGCAAAATTTAGGGTGCCTGGGCATCCCAAGATGCCACATCCTCTCCCCTGCCCAGTGCAATGTTCCCTACCATGTACCAGATCACTGGATCCTGCCAGGCCAACCAACCCTCTGTGGTACATGGGCTGTGAGAGCAGGGGAAATGAGGCACCACAGCACTTGCACAGCAGGCAGGATATCTAGAATGACAGGAAAGCCCAAAAACAGATTCAAATGAGTAACACTCACACACACAGTACATCAGAACTAACAGACCTGCTTTTCAGTTTCCTTATTAATGTACTCGAAAATCACAATTTTTGCTGATTTTCCATCCATTTTCCCAGAGGTGAACCACAAAGACAAAGCCTCAAGGTCTTAAAGCCTTCTCCTCATTGGAATTCAACAGGATTTATCCTGAGGCTATGGGTATCAATCACCAGACATAGCATGGGACTGGACAGAACACTTCTCCACTTTTTTCAGCATTTCAGCTTCGGGGATCGTATAAGCAGCTGCAAGGACACAGCAGATGATGAAAGGTGACTGTCAGCAACACAAGACAGCAAAGATGGTTCACAAACTGGGTGTGAGCCACCCCAGCAGTCTGCAACAGCCTCTCCATCGACTCGTTTCAAAATAGAAGTGTTGATGGTGTGCACACATGTACATAAGTGTACTATAAAAGTAGATGGTATTGGATTATTTCTTAAAGTGGACAAAAAAAACGTATGTAATAGAACTGCTAAGCTATTTCTATTCCCATCCACCCCAAGAAGACATCACAAAATTAAAATAAACTTCTTGTGTAAAAACTTCCAAAACCTTAGATTGATCTGAGAAGACAAGACAACCATTTTTCACTGGAATAAAACCCTACCTTCATGTTTTCAGGAAAAAAGGTTTGCTCTGTTCAACAACATTACAATACTTTGTAGAATTTTTAATTACTTCAATTCTTATGTTATTCTATTTCTTTTGATCATGTTATAATAAAGTCATTTCAGACCAATGCATTGCCCAAAAGGTCCAAAAACCTCCAAATCAGTGGGTTATTTGGATCTACCATGTACTATTATCCTCAGAAAGAACTACTGTTCTACCCATAAAGCAGAGATATAACAGGAATACCTAGATCAAAATTGAAAGAAATCACTTAGTCCTTAAATTTAATTGCTTCTCAGTGCTTTCTGGGAGCTTTTCTTCCTACAGCTGACCACAGATGGCCTCCATTATTTCACATGATTAGAAACAGTATTTAATTTCATGAACATTTTATTTGGCAGTGATTAAATTTTAAGTCTTTTGTGGTTACCCTTCTGTTTTAGGAAGATTTTAAGAATAATGTTCACCCTTGCCAATATCTATCTGACCAAGGAAGGAAAAGAGAAGTTCATGCCAGTTCATGAGCAAGAAAAGGAGAACAATGAGACAGAAGGAAATCCTGAAATAACCAAACTGGAGTTTAAGCCTTTATAAACTTCTTTACTTCTACAAAGAACATCAAATACAGTCACAGCTGTTACCTAAGCTTCTAAAAAGTTCCATAATACTAAATAAAGTTTAACATTATGAAAAACTACAAGTCTGCAAAGCACCTCAATGTCCTTAATGTTTCTGTAGAGATCTATTTATGTTATGACTTACAAGTTGAAGTGCATATATAGCTTTTCAGTAGCAAATTGGAAATCTGCAGACACTGTTTCAGTACCCAAATTAAATTTTGATTCCTTAATGCCCCCAAAACAGGTTGACACTACGTTTTAAGATAAAAAGAAATAAATTATTTGCTACAAAAAAATAGCTGGTTTGCATTGGTAAAACTGGACTATCAAAAATCTCAGATAGCAACAGAGTTTTACTCTGAGTCTTCCAGACTGTCAGAAGACAGAAAGCTGTTTTTCCTTTGCTTGTGTATCCATATAAAACAGCATTCCTGCTTTCAGAACCCACACCAAAATCCTAAAGCTGGAATTACTCATATCCACGTAGTAGAAATTTTGAATTCACTGGAAGACTTCCTTACTGATTCAGCCACTGATCTTTACATGGTTATCAAGATTTTCACTTTCTTCCAGTAAATACTCTCTTCTGCTTATCTCCCCTGCTAATTCATGATCCTGAACTTCTTAATTCTGCTTTTAAAGGCAACAGCATCCAGAGCACAACTGCATCGACACTATTTGGCAGTACTGGTTCACAGCTGCAGAAAATGAGTAACAGGATAATTGTTCATTTAATGTAACCACCAGAAAAATGTATTTTGGAAGAAGGAAGACTCAGCTGTGTTGGGTGCTGCACAAGGCCTAGCCAATAGCATAAATAATCCCACAAAAACCACGAGTTAATTTACAGTTTCTGGAACTGAGACAGGCATATCCAGAAGGCCTGAACCCCAGGAAACAGGCATAAAAACACAGAAACCACATACAAGCACTAAGCCTCTGCTTTGGGATGGCTCCTACATTGTCTATCTACTTAAACAACTTAAAGTCAAGTGTAAGCCACGTGGGCTACCTACAGAGTGAAAATACATACGGTGTAGAGAGCAAATTCTTTTCCTTCCTACCATGAAACCACACTCCTATTGCCACACAGCTTCCCCAAGAAGTTATAAATTTCACTTCTCTTTTTTACTACCTTTAGTACCTTCCCAGCTGGGCATACTTTGTATTTACATGTCAGCACCTCTTCCACACGGAGGGACACTGATATTCTGTAACTATTTTACAGAACTACTGCCGTGAAATTGAGGAGCATTTCTGATACAGAGGTTTCCCCTTCTGATCAGCCACAAACTCCTTTCCTGAAATCAAACTCTCGCTTCTGAAACGGCAAGTTTTGCTTGAATGAGGGCTACAAGTAATCCTCTGCTACATCAGATTATGTAATACAGGGCATGCAGTGCCTCTAATTGCAGGGCAGGATACAACCGAAGATTAACCTTTTTCACTTTGGCACGAAGCAAACAACAGCTGCAGGTTTAAATTGTATCATCAAATTCACCAAGATGGTAAAAGCTTAACAGTATCAACACCAATTTTCAATTTTTAAGTGAAATAGTATGTATTCACTAAGGCACTAAGAGATTTTAACAATTCAGGGAGAGACGAACCTAATATCTTGTGCTTTGCTCTTACTGCTAAAGCTTCTACTCATCAAAATTCAATTACAATGGCCTTTGCCTAGCCCTCCTCAAAATCCTGTTATACTGCAAGAAATGGTTCACTGGCTGTAGTTTGTTAAGCAGAAGAACACCTAAAGTACACGGATTCCTATTGGGAAAGCAGCTAAACAATTACACGGGGATATTGATTACCAAAGACATTTACTTTTATTAAAAACATTATTCAGATTTGAACATTGACTGAACATTTCACGCTGCGTTCAGTCAACTGCAATGTTTCACCTCCCAGCAGGCTCCAAGCAAAGCTGCAGCCTCATGGCACAGTGTGTGACACAAGAATCCAGCCACGGAATTATCCCATTTATCATCCTAATTATGGCTCGGAAGCTGCTGCATTAACATCAATATCTGCATCAAACTCCAGGTGTCACTACAAATTCTCAGGCAATGAGCAATGTCAGCATGTGAAAGACAGAGCTGCCCAGGCAGAAATCAATGGAATATTGCTTCCCTCCTCCCACCCTTCAAGGTCCTGATCAGACGAAGTATCTGTGTTTGATCCTTACACTTAAGGAGGGCCCCAGCTACCATCATGTGGAAGTCCACAGAGCTGCTTACAGAACCCTGACAACCCAGATCAACAATTCCAGCTTTCTCATCAAGTGCAGAAAGAGTTCCATGCAATATTTTTAACAGACATGTGAAAGGAGAAAAGGAAGATCAGTCACTTAGTAAGTATATGTAGACTGCTAAAAGAATAAACAAGAAAGATATTCTGTGAAATGTGTTAAGGGAACACACTAGTGCTCTGGGAACACTAAGATATGGCCAGTTGTGACAAAGGAAGCTTTCACAACAAGGTCACAGCACTCACAGACTGTCCCCACAAGACTGAAACCACCTCGTGCCATGATAAAAATAGGACAATGGCAAGAGAAGGTTCATAGGGATTCCATCCCCTAAAACCCGTTTAAAAGTAACCTCAAATGCAGTGTGTATGATTTTGTCTTAATAGTGTTGGAACATTGACACCAGCAAAGAAAAACATTTAAAATAAACCTGTCCAGCATCTTTTTGAGGAGTAGCCACAGGGACTGCAAGAGAACAAGCATTGAACCAAATTCCACACTGACAGACAAACTGGTTTTTCATCTAGCGTGGACAATACCAAAGTGAAACCCTCCAGCTTCTTGTTCAAGGCTACAGACACCCAAAGCAGCAAAAATGGGGAACTAGAACCTTTGCAAAGTAGTTTTTCCACAGAGGAAAAAGTATCTTTCCCACAGATCAATACAATCTTAAATGCGAAAGGACTCCTAGATCTCAGTCTAAGAGCCCCAGACCTCTCATAGCCTTTATATTAATACTCTCAGATGGGGAGCTTTGTTGATTAAACATTCAATTGCTGTTGAGTATCACCACAGCCTTATTCTCTCAGGGAGGTGTCTGGGAATGAATCAATTCTAGCCCATCACTAATGCCTGTAAATTTTTTCCTCGACTGAATTTGCTTTTTCATACTTGTGCAAATGACTAATTCACTCAGCAGTAACACTTCTTTGCTGAGTGCAATAAAAAACCCACCACACCACAGCCAGTTTAATCAAAACTAGCATATCTTAAAAGTCCTAAAATGAATGGGCAAACAACTGGGAAGAGAAACAGCAGCTTTCACTTTTTATTTATATACTGTGTTCAAGTTGGTTTACTTTGGATTTTTTCATTACAATTTGTGCCTTTCCTTGAATAGTTATTTGAACTGTGATGCCATTTACTTGATAGAGAAGTGTCAGGAATACAGTAGGGACTTACCAGAACCTCTCAAATAACTTTAAAACAGTCATCTAAAAGAAGGACCACGTCAATATGGTACCACCCCATTGACTAAACCACTACAAGTCTTGATTGTATCTATAATATCATAAGGTACTTTAAAATTACCTTGATTTTTTTGGTTAATACTACTTATTCTCAGTTAATGAAAGTTAAATTCAGCAGTAGCATTCTGACTGCAGAACAGTTGTCTAAATTCAACCAAGAAATAGCACTGTGCTGCTAATAAAGCATGCAGGATGGAAGAGATCCCCTATACGAGCCTGAAAAGAACCACAGCCTTTTCTGTTGTCCTCTCTAACCATGTGCTCTGTACATGAAAGAGCAAAGAAGAACCTACAAGGAAAGCAATCAGTGATATGAGCTGTAATTTAAGGTAAAACCCATCTGCTCACAGACTTAAACCAAAACACAGAAGAAAGCATCTCCTTGCAGCACATTCTCCTGCAAGATAAGAAGGCATCACACTAAAAAAGATTTATTTTCAAATGAAATTTATAACACATTTTGAAAACAAGAAACAGCCATGATTGGGAACAAGTTCTGAATTATTAAAAATATGAATTGACTTAATTTTTATGAAGACTAAAATAAAGCTTTGTCTTCATTTTCTTCTGAGACCTCAAATAAGAAGGAATCCTTGCTGTTGCACTCATGGCTTTATTATTCCCCCTTGCATTTTATGAAGCTAAAAAATATAAGAAATTATTTTAAAAATGGCCCACATATAATCTTAGATCCCCCTTTTCACCTCATGAAATGTTACGCACCAAACTTGATTTCACAAAAGCACATAGAGAAAGGTAAAAAAGAGACATTATTCTGATTCTTTTTTTTGTTCATCAATGCAAACAGTTAGATTATACTTAATGTTTTATCTGCCAGCTACTCCTAATATAGTAAAAATGCACTTCCATCTGAGCAGTAGTTTCCATCACTTATTGCTTTTGCTATATTAATATTTCATGATATTTAAGGGAAAAAAAACCAAACCAAAACAAAAACAAAACCACGAGAACAAAGTCAACAGTAAAATAAAATAAGAGAGACCAAAGAGTCACCTCAGGCCTCATTTTCTATTCATGGTGTATAGTTTAACAAATAACATGTCTGTGTTTGATTTTATTATGTTACTGTGTGACCTTCAGACTCTCAGGAGACCAGCTAAGAAGAGAGATGACCATTATTTCATTAGTGAGAAAAATCAATAATAGTAGTCACACACTTTATGCAGTGTCTTGCAAAACTCCTAGTTTTATAAAACCTTAATTCACACTGAATTTTTAAGGAGAATGCAAAAAAAAAAATAATAATTCTTAGCTTTCCCTAGCCAGTAAAAGAAAGCTGAGTTCCATTCAGAATCAAGGCCAAGAGCCTTGTTGTTCTGCATAAATACATCAAATGCAAATGTAAATAGCATCTGTATTAGAATACAGCGTTGCTGTTGGGGTTTGGTGGGTGGTTTTTTCCCCTCTTTCAAACAATTCTTATCTATAATTTCATGCCTATTAGAAGTAACATCCACATTTTGCAGTAGCTAGAAATGCTAAACTCAGAGAACCTACACAAATGGAAAGTAGAGATAACCAGAGCCAAAGGTTCTGCCTGGAAAAAAAAAAAAAGGTAAAAAAAATGGCCTGCAAGCTCCTCTCACATTTCTGTTTTCTGATGCTCCTTTAGTTCTTTTGCTAAGAAGAGGAACTTAATCATAAACAGGAAAACCAGCAACATCCTAAGAATAAAAATATTTTTAAAGCCCTGAACACCCATTTCCAGCCAGAGGATAATCATTGCATGGAAACCTGCACATTTGTACATCAGTAATGACGAGATGTCCTGGCCACCAACTGGGACCCTGCTGTGTGACATAAAGGCTCACATATCTTAATGACATTGTGAGGGGATAACATGCAAACATAAAAGAATGCAAGCTTGATGTACACTGCAAGAACAACTCACAAATCAATAAATTTCCAGCGGTATTTACCATATTTTTCAATTAATCCTGAAATGCACAATCATATCATAATTCAGTTTAAGGAGCAAAGTGCAACTGCTTGTATCAGAGCCTAAACAACAAAACATTTCTCAGATGACGTGGGAATGCTTAGAATAATGAATAATCACCTTAAAAAAACCCTGCAGACCAGAAAGATGTGTAAGCTTGGAGAAAACACCACCAGGCCAAAGGCACCACTGGCAGGGGCTGGGAAATCACTCATACACAGGACTGCCCTGTTTACTGCCCTCATTACCACTGTTTGCCACCTGGTTCTGTTCACAGAGGGGACATGACCTGCTTCATTATCCATGGTTGCCATGACACCCTAAGAGAGCTGACAGAGACCTTTTGCTTTGTTGGGCACAGACCAAGACCATTCTCACTCCTGCAATGGAGCACCTGCAAAAGGTGCACTCTTGGAGGAGTTCTGGTCCTTTGGACCATCTGGAGAACAAGCCAGAGTGTGCTTAAATCCTTTAACAGAGGCAGCACACCTTTCAGCCCCAGCTTTGTCAGAGTCCAAAGAGAAACTGGCCCTAGAGACCTTGGCAGGAAGGCTGCAATTGGTACCATGAACCACCCAGATAATGCAGAGCCAGTGTATTCTCTGGGCCACTACAGGGAGGCAAGTTACATGTACTCTCTTCTGGAGGAGAGCAAAATAAATAAATCAGCTTTATCATGTCTACCAGTTACAATAAAATAAAATGCAAGAGGAAAATAATTCGTTTAAAGCTATCAAAATCACTGAAGTTAAAAAAAACGAAAACAAACAAACAAAAGACACCACAACCCAAACCAAACAAAAAAAAAAAAAATAAATAAAAAAATCCCAAACTGTTTCTCAGGAATAGTACAAAACACTCAGGGAAAGGATAGGAAGAATGTAGGCTGAGCCTGAAAAACCCACGGTGCCAGTATTGCTGATAAAGTCTCTATATCCCTGTGTAAAAATGCCACTGACTTACTGCAGTTAAATGAGAATTAAGTGTGTGCCATTAAGGACAGCTCAAGACAGCAAGAGGAAAGAAAGCTGAAATCAAGCAAAGAACTGGACAGTCTGAATACCTCCAAGCCAACTAAATCTTTTGGGATAAGACATTTGTGCTGTAGAAGGCATTTTCTGCATAAGTTTTAGTGGGAAATAAGTTTTTCCACTACTTAGAATCAAGGTACTTGTTTCACATTTGCTTTAACAGCAGAACTGAGAATGAATGACAATGTATTTGTTCTACCACCACTCCCCAGCTGGATTATTACAGAACTGAGATCATTTTGCCCATTGTTAAGAACAAAAGGAGCCAGATAAAGCCCATGTTCTGGCTCCATACAAGGAAACATTGCTTGCCTTCCTTGCATTCCACCTTGTTCCTCACTCCACAGCTACACAAAGTGGAAAGATGTGAGGAAATGGGTTGGCAGCAGAGAACAGATGACAGGCTGATAGTCACAGAATATGGCTCATCTCCCAGCAAATCACAGAATTTGAAATAGAAGATGCATCACCTCTTTTCCAAAGAATAAGCAGCACAGGAAACAAGCTCAAGGCAAATTCTGCCTCTGGAATCTCAGAGAACCAAGAAGAAAGCACAAAGACCAGCAAATCTGTGGTCTCTCATGGGTGATGTCTTAGCCCTGCACTCAGAGACTTCTTTCTTTCCAGTGCCACGTTCTGAGGCAAATCCTAATGCAAAGTCAGCTTATTGAGAAATATGGGTTTATAAGCTCCTTTTAAAAAACAGAGCATTTAGTTTTGTGCTGCCTTGGACCCTAATCTTGATCTGCAGAATATGCACTGTTATGGTTTTACAACTGAAAGCCCAGTTTTGATCTCTTTACTTTCAACTTAATTCACAAGCCCCCCTGCTGACTTCAATGAGACAAAAAAATAAGAAAAGACATTAGCCATCATAATTAAAGGGATTAGAATCTGATGCATATCAATCCCAAATGTCATGTGATTACAGAACAAACCTCAAGTATTGTGTAAGAGAAAGACAGACATTGCTAATGTTAAAAAGCTTGTCTTTTCACCAAGCCATTAAAAAATGCATCAGACATATTTGGATTATCTGCACTTCAGCTATTTACAGGTCTTGTCTGCAAAAATTCGGATTAGATATTAACAAGTTACCAACTCCAGCATTCTCATTTACAGAAATGGTGGCCAAAAGCTAATCAATCCATTGCTCTATAAATCCATAAAATCCACTCCTAAAATGGAAGTGGAACAGCATGGTTGAACTCCATATACAATAGTGTATTATATTCAGAATATGCAGGGTATGCATATAAAGTAATATGGGATACATAGTAATGATACACTATTTTTAAAGTATTTGTTGCTTGAGAGCTCAAGTCATATTACAATGTTCTTCAAGAAATCAACTTAAAATGG
Source organism: Manacus vitellinus (assembly GCF_001715985.3). Classification (NCBI taxonomy): domain Eukaryota; kingdom Metazoa; phylum Chordata; class Aves; order Passeriformes; family Pipridae; genus Manacus; species Manacus vitellinus. The sequence continues at coordinate 2,569,692 of NW_021940603.1, read as the reverse complement.
CAAACATTTTCAGGAGTCATTCTTCCAAACACATTTAACAAGAGCTAACAGCAGGAACAATTCATTTATAGGGTAGAATTTTTATAAATAGCTTAACAAATAAATTCTATTCAGTAATAGAGACACCTAAACTAAGTCTAAGCCTTGGACTGAGTAATTTCCATCAGTTGCTGGCGCAACATTTTGTACAAGAAGTTTGAGTTACAACACAAGAAACTTCACAAAACACTCAGAATGATTTTTTCCTGTTATCAGCTGCTTTCAGATGGATTACAAAAAGTTTCATCACCAGATCACCTTCTCTTCAGCAGTACTATGCTGAGAAACCACCTTGTCCATCAATTAGTACACATCTTAAGCTCACAGCGTTGAGTGCATCAACTGCCTCCTCAGTCTTTTAAGAACAATATTTCTTGTGCAAAAACTACTTTCATAAATTCCACTTAATTTCAGTATCCTTGCCAATGGCTTCATGATATTAAATATTTCTCTTAGGATGCAATCAAAAGCTCACTGGGATGAGTTAGGAGCGACAAAAACTGTGTCCTGTGCAAAATGCTTCCTTGCTGAGTTTCTCCAAACTCCACAGATTCCAGGATGGTATCACTGACTGAAAGGACCCAGCAGTTAAGTGGATAACCTGCACAGGTTGTTGTAAGAACAAGAAAGTGTCAAAAGGTCTGGATGGGCTAAACAGCCTTTTCCAGAAACACAGGGAAAATTTGAGCCTTAGACCAACATAAAGTAATACTTCCCAGTCTCACACAATATTCATCTCAAACACTTCTTTAACCAGGGACAATATTATTTTTGTCATCTCCTCCTGCACATTACAAAATATTTGCTAAACTAAAGGGCAGCTAAAACTAATGCAAAAAGACATTTTCCAGCACGTCAATAGCAACAGCATTACTTGGCCAGGTAGTCATTTGCTCAGCGCAAGATTTGAAAACAGATTTACAATCTTGACTCATGTAGAGATAAATTTTTTTAATAAAATCGACCTTTTTGTTCTTTTCTAGATCTTTAAAATTTTACTCTCTAATCCTAAGAAGGCGTGAAATCTGCAAACACTCTCTGTTTACACTTAACCGGGTTAAAAAGAGGATATAAAGAAGCCCCAGGAGACTTCAGCCCACTTACCCACACTTTGCCTCTGAACAATTCAAAAGAGTCTGCAAAGTTCTCTTGACTGTGCCCGAAGGCAAGTTATGTTTAAAAACTGAAGACAATAACCAACTTCAATTTGACAGGAAAGAGAAACATTAACTGGAGAAAGAGGAATAAAGTCAATTATAATTTTTAATTAGCTTTCCAAGCTATTCAGTAAATGTTGGTACTCTTGAATAGCAATCAATACTGCATTCTAATAATTTGTTATGCAAATGAAGCACTTCAACAGTATTATCCCATCCAAAAGTTAATACCCTTAAGAAAACTGAAAAAAAAAATTAAAATCTATTTGCCCTCATTATAAAAGAGAAGGAAAGAAAGAACACAGAGAGGTTTCCTGGAATTTGAACTAGTTCTACAAAGGTAACTGCTTATATTCAGGAACAATTCCCACAGTTTTAAGGAGAATATTTTTATACCTAGATGCTTTTGAAACACCAAGCCCAAATTCAAGAAAGACAGTTTGTTCAAGAACTACAGCAGAAAAAAATGAGTCATTAGAATATGTAAAGTGAGTTCCTAAACTCATTATAGTAAGAACAAAGTCATTTCTATTCAAAGTCTCCACTTTGAATAGAAAAAAAAAAAGAAATAAAAAAGAAAATGCGAATTGTTGGTACTGATCACATTGAGCTCCAGTCTGAATACAGAGGAAGAATGGACAAACCTCATGGAATTCCTGCTCTAAAAGCTAGGGAGACAAGATGGGCCATGAGTTCTGAGCTGTTCCATGTTTGTTGCATAAGCAGGGAATGGCAGCTGCTCAGGCTGCTGGCTCCCACCTTCACAGGCACACACACAGCAGGGCTTCAAACACAGGCACATGGAAGTGAAAAGTCAAATTTCATCTCTGAATGTTATTTTCACTGATCATCAGAACTAACAGATACACAGCTGCAAGGCAAACATGCTATAGACAGCAATTTATAAGTAACATCAAGTTAACACTGAGATATTGCAGTCAGGAGCTGGTGAAAGCTTATTTTAAGGTCAAAAACTTTCTTTATTTCTCTCCTGTCCAACTGAAGTCTTTAGTGCTACTAGAACATACTCATCTCCAGCAGCAGCCAGGTGTTTTACTGGTCCCAGAGAAGTCTCACTTTAGCACACACATACCCAGACATAAAGCATTGCAAATATCACTGATAAACCTTCTCCATCATTTCTGCAAGCACAAAGGAGCATGATCCCACATGGTTTGTTGGGTTTTCAAACATACTGCCTCCTGTATTCCTACTTTAGGTCACAAAAAGTGTGGAACATTGCTTTCTACAGAGGCTATGAAACATGGTCAACAGAGTTTCCAGTAGACATTCTGAACTTCTGTGTGCAAATTTGCAGATTATCAAGGGGCTGCACACATGGACTGATTCAACTTTTCTATAGTTGGCAGAAAGGTCCATTGCTTTCCATGAGATCTGATGTACCACTGAAAATATGCCTACTTCACAATAACAATTTCCCTTCCAGAAAAACAAGCACACCCCTTTTCTCCAATTGTTATAAAATACTGCTTTCGGGCAATCTGACCAGACAATTTTTTATGAGGACTACAGGGGAACTCATGACCCTCCCAAGGCAGGTCCAACTGTTGTTCTGAGATATGTATCTTGGAAAGGGTATGAAGAGCCTTTCATTTGAAGGACAGAAGTAATTCTCAAAGTTTTGCTACATGCACTCCAAAATTCAGACCAGAGCACATTACCCATCTAATGGGTCATACAAAGCTGGTGGCAATTAGTTCCACTTAATAATGGGAAACTCAAATGAAAGAGGATTTATGACTATGGAAATAAAGTTGTTCTACTACACTTCTCAGATCAAATTTCTGCAATAACAAGCACTAAGTCAGGAGCAAAGCCCTACCTTACAAGATATTAATTTCAATATATCTGAGAATATGAAAGAATACAGCTCCTATTTCATTGTCCTCCTGCTTCCCAGACCTCACAGAGATCACAGGGTGCTGAGTTCTGATAGACTCACTACACACAGCAATATGAATCAGGAAAACATTGCTGAGTTTAGAAAGTTCTTACTAAATGTTACATTTAGATCTGAGACTTGAAATTTAACGTGGAATAACAAACATGAAACCAGCCAAGGTATTACAGGCCACGCAGGAAAAACTCTGTTTTTCTGTAACCACAAAGTCCTTCCGTTCAAAGTTACACAACCTTTGGAGACTCAGAAGGTTCTAGAACATTCCTTAGGATGCAGAGAAGAAACCAAGTGCAGCTTATGATGTCCCACATGTTCCCTTTTCTCCCCACGTGAGGAGTGACTAACACAGCTATTAGTGCTACCCAGGAAAAATGCAAAATAATTCACAAGAAGCATCCCACTGGTGGTGGTTTTTTGAGTTCCCCGTAAGCATTTCCTTGCTTGCCTCCCCTCTCCATCATCAAATTTCTCCCACTGTGCATGCACCAACAGCTGAGGAAGATAGCTGCACATTATACACTGGGAAAGATTTACACAGGTTACAGCCAGAGTTCTCCAGGTCCCAGGTGAATCAACTCCCCTGCATATCTGGCCTTCAGTTCCCTCCTTTGTTCAACACAGCCCTTGTACTCATTGCAGCAGAAAAGCTAAAAGGTCAAAAGGTACTCTGGGGTGATCATAATTTACATCAGAGTAATTGCTAATGTGGAATACTAGTTAAATCTCTAACGTGCAGTCAGCTTTAAAGAACTGGGTTAGACATGATCTGCCAAAAGGAAACATTTTTCAAAGATAAACTCAAAAATCTCAAAAATCCTTTACAATTATGCTCCAGTCAGCACTTCATGGAAAGTATTTTAGAATAGAGAGAGGTGAACCTAAATACAGACTTAAATTAATTTTCCTTCTATGTCCCAGTTTACCCTTCAGCTATTCTCAAGGTTTCACTAAATCCACTAATCTGCCAATATTGGCAAGTCTTGCAAAAATATATTGGGTTTTATTAGCTTCCAAAGAAACAGAACTGGTCTATAATTAAATTTTGTAACACACCTTATTCCCTTGTCCTAATTTATTTTTAGAATTTGTGGCCTCAATGAGAAGTGCTTCATGAAATCCAGTCAAGGCCAGATACCCCAAAAGTTTACAGAATTTCAAAGTCTTCCCATCAATCTGAAATGTTTGGAGACTCACGAACACCAAGGCTCCTGGCTCACAGCTCCTCTCTGTCTGCTGGGCTTTGCAGTGCTGAAAGCACTGAAGCCTTAGAAACCTCAGAACATGAATTGCCAACCACTTTACTTATTAAAATACCAAGCTCTTTTTCCTCCTCTGTTGATCTTGCTGTAACTAAACGCTCTCTGTTGTACAGAATAATATGTATTTGGAACAGCTATTATGAAAGATTCCTCATACACACCCTAATTCTGTACAGAAAGTATTTATACTGTACAGTTTCAAATGTCTCCAAAGAAGGTTAAGTTGAACCATGCATGGATTTAGCTTTTCATGTACAAGCGGAGAGGTCAAGAAATCATTACAACATTCTAAGATTTATCCCCCAGTAAATTCCACTACACGTTAAAGAACATATACTTCTTGAGACTAGAAAACAAGAGAGACAAGTTCTCATTTTGTAGTATGTAATTTGGCCCTGGGGGAAAAAAATAAAAAAGTAAATATTCCCCTGAGGGAACTACTTTTTACAGGATATCTCCTAAATAAAGGCACCTCTGGCTGCACAGTCATTTCGCTTCTCCAAGTGAATTATGCTTGATTACCCCCTGCTTATCCTCATCCTCCCCACTAAACCTTTGTGTCCATACTGCACATATATTTTACCACCCCCAGGAGCCAGGGCAGTGTTGTGCAGACACCAGAGCAGGCTGCAGCCACGCCAACCCCAGGTTTTCCTGCTGCCCGTTTACCCAGCAGGCATTCCGTGTGCCCAGGGTTGCTCCCTTGTGGAAAGGAAAAGTGCACATCACAACACAGCCGCAGAATTTCTGTTTGAGGGGAAGCTTTCTTTAAAAGAAACGAAACCTGGAGAGGCAGCTGGAGGTCACACAGAGTGACCACAGAACGTTTGGTTGCCACCTGGGTCCTCATTCACCTCAAATGCCACTTCCCAACCACACGCACCCGAGCAATGCAATTGCTGCACCCAGGGCAGACCTGCCTCCTGCAAAGCCCACCACCAGCAGATGCCAACACTGATTTAAGAGGTAATCAGAGTAATCAAACTTCAAAAATATTTATGAACACACTCAGAAGGCTGCAGAGAACAATTTGAGTTTGCAACTTACAAATTGGTTTGAAGGGACTGTTATTTATTTACCAAGACTAACGTTCTGAAACCTGTGAGAATTTTTATTTTATATACAAACCTACACAGATTAAATTTAAATTGTAAAAAAAAAAAAAATATTCATATTGGACAAAATACCTTTTATTATTAGAAACAGTTGCATATGTAACCAACAGACTGACATTTTTTGAGGTCATGTTGTTTCCACCAAAAATATCCTCTCACAGATATTTTTGCTAATCTTCACAAGTAGCTCCAATAGTTTCAGATTTGTGGATCCCTACAAATTTAGAGCTGGACAGCTGAATGTTAATACCAGCCTATTGAAAATAGACTTGTTTTGCTTGATTATTTTTTGCAATCACTGGAAGAGGCCCACGGATCCCTCAACACCAAAGACCACTCTTAAAGGAGGCATGCAGAGGAAAGAAAAAAGAACAGCAGTTTCCCAAAATAAGCCTTGAAATATTGCCCTTCAAATTATTACATCTCAAGGTCTGTCTTATCTTGTGCCTTTCGCTTCAGCAAAATGTTGAAAAAATTACTTTGATCTTTCCTGATTTTACACTGTTTTTGAGGAAGAAAAAGATGGAAGCCAACTACAGTTGCCTTCAGTATCCAAAGCTTTTCCATCCACGACACCAAAGCAACAGTCTGAGTCTACCTTAGCTAGATTTAAAGGCCCCTTCATAATGTAGACTTTTTAAGGCTGCTCAATCGCACTGATTTAAACCTTTCTAGATTTCATTTTTCAATACAAATTTAAAATTCTGTTAACTAAGATCTTAAAAGTTCATTTTTTTCCTCTCTAAGCCTGGCAACAATCGCAAATACCATCTGTTCAGCTGTAGCTCAGCAATTTTTAAAGTAGCTCTCAAAAGAAGAAGGGGAAATCATTCCTCAAACACAATTGCCGCACAGTTTCTTCAGAAATACCTCAAATATTATTGCCAATGCATTCTGTCATATATTGACCTCCGCTAGTAGCCTTTCTGAAACTAACTCCAAAACAAATATCAGAAACCAACATAATTTATCACACAGAAAACCGAGAGAGCCCACAGAATATTTTAACTCTGTTTCACCAACCCGTATTTTGCAAGCTCTACTTACAACCAGAAATTCAACCCAACTACTGCAAATTTGCAACACAGTTCAGACAAGGGGAGTAATATTTTCCAGATACACTCAGGCTTCTATTGCACTTCAAACAACCAGGTGTAAGACAAAAACAACCCACAAAGTTATACGGGAAATAATCATTACCTCATTTGTGGTTGTAAGTTTTTGTGATACACCTGCATTACCTTTCCTGTTCTCCTTCACATGAGAGGGAGGGTTTATTATCTTTCAGGGGATAAAAGAGTACATTTTCTTAGTCCTTTGGCTTCAGAAGCTGGGAGTTTAAGGGAAAAACAAACAAAAAAACACAATCAAAAACAAATTTCTTTATAAAGTCCTTGTAAGCTGATAAAGGTCAGAGACATACAGCACATATATAAACACATACACACACATAATATTTATAAGCATGTGCATATAAATATGAGAGAGCATGTGAGAGGAGAATCTACACAAGCCAGAAGGAATGAAAAAAAAAAAAAAAGGTCCCAAAATAAGTAGAGTCCAATATTTCTCCTCTATTCTACTTACTCTAATCTTCTACCAATTGATAGATGAATGCTCAGAAAGCAGAATTTTAACATTTACATTTGATTGCAATTTTCAGCAAATGAAATAAAGGTGTCCCACTCCATTTTAATTGTCTTAAGATACGTATAATAAAATAGTAGTAAGGTAAATAAAGTGTATTTCTTAATTGTTATTAGAAAAGCACACAAATAGTATCCATATTTGAGATATGCAGCTTCAAGTGATCAGTCTGAATTAAAACAGCAACAAAAACCGGCTCCATGAAATAAATACAACTGAAAGGTTGGGAAACCACAGCATTGCTTGTCTTTACTGCACTCCCAGTATTTAACTAGTTACAGACAGGAATCCTGAGGATGGGATGGAAGACAGACAATGAGAACAGACTGCTTCAATACAAGTACTTTGAAAGCCAACACAGTGAAAAATTGCCACACTTAAACCTGCAGGATACCCATCTTGGCCAACACTTCAATTAATAGTTTTAAGTTGAATGAAAAGCACTTTGAAAAGAACCAAATAAAAACCCCCCAAAAAAACCCAAGAATTGTTCTATTGACTCAATGAAAGCAGTTATACCATAGGAAGCCTAAGGTGAAAGAGATTAAATCAAACATTCCTCCTGTTTGGATAAAGGCAACTATTAGCAGAAGAACGTTAAAAGCTTTGAAAGAACTGTTTACATTTATAGGAAAACACACAAAGGATGAAACCCCAATTCCACCGAGATACACTGCAAATCTCACATTGATTAAACGAGGGTCAAGATTTCCCGTACAGAGACCAAACATCTAAATAACAGCATTAACTGCTGGGAAACTGCAATTCCATGCAGAGCCATCTCTAAAATCAATACAGAGAGAAGTCACATTCAAATGAATTGTAATTCAGCACATACACTTCAATTCCAAAAAAACCCACTTTTAGATAACAGGCAATATCCTCTTTCACAGCCCAATACTCTTAAGTGATCTCTTGGTCAGCTGAATGATCTTGAGGACACTCATTCCTATAAGGGTCCCTCCCAAAAAGGAACCACTTTTGCAGTCTTTTTAATTGGTGCCAAGCTTGAAAATCTTGTACAGATCCCCCCCCCATACCAAAACCAACAGCAGCAGGCACATTTCACCACCAAGCAGCAGAACATAAAAGACTTATCAAAAACCCCAGCAATTTCTTAAAAGACATTTTAAGAACCATCCATCTCCCACAGTAAGCAAAATTTTGGGGCAGGGAGGGCAAATACCATTTAGATTCAATGTGCCTTAAACACTGAACCTTTTAATTATTTTTTTTTTTAATATCAGTTATTGGGAAAGACAACTATCAGAATTAACTGATGTAGTTACACATGCACATATATATTTTTCTGAGTGAAGTATTTAGGCTGATTTTATAATGAAGTCACTTGAATTTTGATGCTGTATTATAATGCATAATGTTTTACCAACTTACTCTTGAGAACTCACTGCCTTACTCTACATCTGTAAGCAGTCATCACATTAATTTTTATTGGAATGCACACAGCAAAAATAGGAAGTCATTTAGAGTGAACTCTCCTAAAGTGCACTTTAGAAATCTACACTTAAACATTTTTAAATAGTTACATTCCCCTCATTAATCTACTCTATATATTAAATTTGCAGTTCAGAAAAGGAAAGAAAACACCAGAGCATTACAGGTGTCCTGTAGATGTTTGCTGAACCATTAGGATGCTTAAACACCTCAATTAATAGAAAAATAAAACCAGAAGCTCTCACTCTGCGGTTTTGCAGTCATTCAAAAAAAAGCCAAATTACATGAACAGAGTTCATGAGTATGTAAACAAGATGGAAATGAAGGCTCAGGTTCTTTCTTTCTGTTGAAAACTCTACTGTTGTAGGGTTTACTCAGAGGAAATCATTGCATCATGCCCCATTCCAGGATCCTGGCACACACCAATCTTACACTGCAGCCTCACGAAACGTGGGATGCAAAAGGAATTGTGAAGTTTTCTTTGGAGTTTGTACCACTTCCTATACCATACACTTAAGTATGTAGGCACATATGTATGGATACAGAATTCACTTTGTTTAAGGCAAACACAGAGCACACATATATACATGCTTTGCTAGGCACATTTTCTGCACACTACGTGAGTCACACACAGACATCCTGCTCTGCCTTTCTGCAGGAACCAACTTGGAGGACAGGGAGGTGTATGATGCTGCAGAAAGCACTTTATATATTTCAACATGAAGTGACAGACAAGTAACCCTCTGCCTCTACGTACAGAGGCAGATGTAACAGCTCCTCGAGTCACGCCACAAGCATCTCTTGCAAAGCTCCTTCTAACTTATTTTCACAAATACCACTTCTGAATGACAACTTCTCCCTTTTAAATAATCATAACTAACTAAACTCATAGATAAAAGTCTAACCAACTTTAATCAGAGAATATTTTCTTTCTAAAATAATAAATCCTTCTCAAGTTTGACACTGGGCTTCTTTTCCCACTTCTTCAAACTGTTTTCTCATTTTACACTTATTACTTCAGCTGATGCTCTTCAGACTAGTTTCACCTGCTCTGTGGTTCTCAAGTTTACCAGACTCAGATTCCAAGTCACTCCCCTTTCTACCTCAGCTGCAATTATCAAAGGTACCAACACAGGATTTATTATGGGCTTGCCAGTGTACTACTTAAAACCCACTTTTGTGGAAATTAAAAGAAGCATGCTAAGTCTCAACTAAATCAGGATGGTCTTTAAAATCCACAAAAAACCCATAACAAAACACTACAATTTTTGTTCTGCAATTAAATAAATTTCCTAGGTCTCAACCACAGGAAAGCTGTAGGAGAACTAGGGACACCTGAAGTTGGTATCCTTGCCTTGGACAATGACCAACTGCAAGAACCTATGGAAAAGCACAGTGGGTAGTTTGAAACTCAGGTTTTGGGATCATGTTCTTGTATCCCTTCTCATCCCTACCCAAAAGGTCTGGTCTGCTATACATGCTGATATGGTTCCAAACTGTTCCTACTGCTCTCCAGGTAAATGTACTAAAAGATCAGGACAGAAGCTTTTCCAAAAGTTTACCCTGAATGTTTCCTAGTGCTGTTTATTTTCTGTCCTGCCCACAAGAATATGGAGAACACAATTTTATCCACTGCTTTGCAGGAGCTTTTTATATAAAACCATTTGCATGTTCCTCAATTCCTTTCCATTCAGCCAGCAACTCTTTCAGCACATCAGGTCACTTATTGTGGACTTATCAGTCTCTCTGTTCTCTGTTGGAACCAGCTCTAGCTGGTCCAAGTTCTACTTGAAGTGCAATATCCAAACCCAGGGATTTTTCTCCAGCTCAATCTGGAATAAGGAATGTATCTTCCAACTCTGCTGCCGTGTTCTAAGTTATCCAGCTAAAATTGATTGCAACTGGTTTGAAGTCTTTTTTTTTCTGCTAATTTCTGCTTAATAAATCAAAATGGATAAGATATTTGAGAGACTGAGAAATCACCATTTGAGCACAATCACGAGGAAAGCCCGAGGTAGGTCAAAGACCCCATGTGGTACATACCACCTACCTGTTATTTTCACACTCTTCTTTTTTAAGGACACCAGAGGGGGGGGAGAGAAGGCTCTCCAAGAACACTTAGTTCATGGTCCTCTCCACAGACAAAAGAAATGTAAATTTAAGCCAGGGCAAATCTCACTGCTATTGGCTAAAATTACATTTACACAACATTAAGTAACATGAAACATATTTTGGATGTTTGGACTTGATTATTTGCCGTATTTGCTAAAACAGGTTATAGACAACAGGAGACTCCCCTTGACACCAGCAAGTAGCTTGCTATAGAATCGATGCATTTTATCTTCCATTTTCCCATTATTCATTTCAAAGCAGGGAACTCTCTATGCTAAATGAACGCTTAGCTACACCACTCAGACACTCTAGAGGAGCCAGGCAAGCGATTTGCTGCCTTCTAATATAACCTTCTTGGAAACAAAAGAAACAAACAAACCACTTTGAGGCAACTAAGTCAAAATAAGGACCAAGAGGAGGCCAGGGGTAAGTGTACAAAGGAAGGAAGTGCATTTGAAGCCAGATTTAACCTCTGAAATGACTTTCCAGAATCATCCTGTCAATCCGACAGAGAAAATCTGATACACAGAAAGTGTAGGAGAAAATGTACCCTCTAACGCTTTTATCAGATATTACGTAACATTGCTGTGGAACTATATTTTCAGGAATCCTAGGAATAATATGTTTTTGATAACATACACCAAGCTATAACTGTATGTAAGTAGTAACTTGCACTCTGTTTTTTTTAATGCCCGCTGGATGCACAGGAGTACCAGATCACCAATAATTTTTTCCAGGTAAACAGTAAATAATGAAAACAAAGGGACAGCACCTCTAAGAGCTTCCAGTCGCCTTTCACACAAGTCTCCAAATCATTAAGCTGACAAAAGAAAACTGAGGACACTTAACCGGGCAATTTGGCCGTGAGAAGGTGTATCCAGGTGCTGATACAACCCTCAGAGTTCTAAAGTGGTCACTTCAAGGGGGGAAAAAACAAAAAACAAACAAGTGATGAAACTCTTACCGCACATTGCTCTCATGCCATTTAATGTTTGGTGACAAAAGACACACTTTACAGGGTGTTCTTTACGTGGCACACACTCTGCTTACAATTAAAACAGACTTTGGAACCTCTGAAGCTCTTAAGTTTCCGGTTTTGGTAGCCTTCCAAATAATGCAATTAAAATAGGTAAACAATATGATTATGGCTGGCAAACATTCTGCAGTTTCATAGTGACAACTTAAATATAGTTGTCAGTCTCCTATGCTGAAATACCTGAACACTAAAGCTGTTATCAAACACTCTGACTTCTGTCTTTTGAGACCTCTGAATCATTTCATTATCTTGACACCCAGACTTCATAATCAGACAAATCTTTTATCCTATGACACAGAAGAGTCTCACGAGCTGCTTTTCAATCAAAACACTTTAAAAAAAGAGAAAGATTATTCCTAGCTCAATTTATTAATAATAATAATAATAAAAAAGGAAACATGAAACCTTTTACATGTCTTTACTGGGGTTTATTGGTGAGCTACAGGAAGCACCTGCAACAGAAAGCGAGGCTGCTTCATCTCCCATCTTTTGACCTAAGCATTCCTTCTCCTGTATTTTGGATGAGGTTGAAAAGAAGGTTCTTATTTTTCTGTCTGAACTGATAATGAAAAATATTTTATTATTATATGCTATGAAAAGGAAATAAAAAAACCCAAAACACAGTGTGATGCAGAAAAATTCAGACACTAGGATCTGTCTAGTGTGTTCTCAAAGATTTTCCTTCAATTCCTTCCCCCCAGGCTTTGAGCTTTCTTTTATGCTGAATATGCTGGCTCTGTCTCCCTGGGTTAGTTGTTTTTCTGCTGCTGATAGTCATATCTGATATATTCACATAATAGACTTGCCAAGTGGGACTGAATGTTCCAATGACTTGGAAATGTCTGCAATGACTAAGACTTCAAGTTTTGCCCATGTAATTAGTTTAATTGGAATCAAATATTCTTAGTTATTCAGTAATTGAGAGGCTTTCAGCTGTACTTACAAATTAAGATTAAAATGCTGTTTATGGTAACAAAGTTCAAATACAGTGAAACTTAAAAGGTTGATTTATTTGGTCTCACAAGAAATTTGGATACGGCAACCCTTTTAGGACTTCATGGAGTAGTCTAATTGTACATACTAGAATAAGAGAGTAAATTATTTAAGAGATCAACCTTACGCAGAGATTTGTGGAGAGACAGAAAGAAAAAGTGAAGTGCTGCAGGTAGTATTTCTCTCTTCCTGTGACCACATGGACCTATGAATTTTAAATGGGCTGGGGAAAAAAAACCCAAAAACTTCTCTTTCAGCATATTCTATTTTCCATAACTGAAGACCACGAGAGACAGTTCAGACAGTTTCCAGACATCACTAATGCAATTCCAATAATGCAGAAAGGGTGCCTCTCCGTCTTATTGAACAAAGCTGTCTGAAAATACTTTAAAGAAATAATTTTTCTGTCCAAAACAGTGATTTTACTGGAACCTATGATAAAGATCTCAGTGTCAGCAACCTGGTAGAAAGCTAACAAAGCCACAAATTGCATATGAATATTTAATATACAGATGAAGTTCTGTAACTGACCGACTACTAAACATTCTGACGTTACCTCTTATATTTCTTTTTCCATGGAAAACTTTAGAGGGTCTTTGTGGTATTTTTCCCCTTTCTATCAAGAGTAAACAATTTTGTGCAGCCTAAAAACATTTTGTGAAAGACATTTTTATTTTCTACTGAGTGAAAAGTGAGAACCGGGTACAATTCCTGTAATCCTTCTCCCCACCCTCAAAAATATGTGGGGAAGGAGGGGCGGAGGGTGGTCGGTTTTGTTTTTAAAATGAGGAGCAGTAGAGCACTGCAAAGTAGATGAGATAGGATGAGAACCGAAATCATTATCTCTGATTGTCTTGACTCCTCTCTACAGCAGGATGCTTAAGGCACCGGAGGAGCTTTGTACATCCCACATCCTGCCTGCACCTCCAACCAGAACGCACCCACCTTCAAGCTGGAAGTCTAGACTATGGTTACAGTATCAAGCTTTGCAATTGTGTATATGAAATATCCACTGAATGCGTTTCTATTTAAAGTCTGCTTACTATAGAAAAACATAGAGCAAGGAGAAAGTCGCACCAGATTCTTACAGAAATAAACCCTGTTTTTCTTTCCTCTACTGATCGTGTGGGAAAGAAAAAAAAAAAAAAGGAAGAGACCACAGAGATAAGTATATCAGATATCAACTGCATACAGAGCCAAGATATGATACTTAATTTTAGTGCTGTATATTAGCTTTTGATGACATCCGATTTTAAGAAACAGGGTATTTAAAGGAACAAGTGAAAACTTAAAGCGCTTGAATATCGGTATAAATAACCGAAAAATGCCTATTTTAAAACACTAAATACCGGCAGATCGTACCTACTCTTATCCAAAAATGCTCTTTGCAGCCCTCCAGTGGTCAAAGACACAGCAAAACCCACCAAGAAAACGACTCCGATTTGCTTGATGAACTACCGGCAGCGTTTAAAAGACATCTCCCACGAAATAAAAGCTCACATCTTTGTCTGAAGAAAAAAATCCATATAGAGGAGATAACGACCTTAAATTACATTAGAAAGTAAACAGCAGGAAAATAATTCTCCTGCATCGAAAAATGTTGCATGTTTTTTTTTTTAATCTGCCCAGAAAACCATGTATCCCACCAGGACATCAAGGTATGTTGGGTTCTTAACAGAAGCAGCAATTCTTTTCCTGTAGTCACCTTCTGCTATTCATACAGGTAAATATAAAGAAAGTTAAGCATTGATTTCCTGGAAAGAATAAGTTTCCTCACAAAGTTCGGACTCGAGCGGTTTGGCTTTTTTAAGAAAACAAACAAACACACCCCAAACACTAAACTTTTCTGTTCTCTCTCTCATATGTTCATAAGAGAAATAAACGATAAAGCCTCATACAAAAGTAAAAAGAACCGAAACGTTTTAAAATAATATAAAACAAACCGAGACGGAGTTCTCAAAACTAAGTTTCTAAAACTTGGGGCTAGACAGTCAGACACCACAACCGCAAGGAAACAATGGCAAGGGAAAACAAAACAACCAGGAGCAAGAAGCCCTCGACAGCAGGGAGCGCGGAGCCTTTGACCGGGGCAGGGCTGGCTGTCTCTGGGAGGACGGGGCGGATCGCGGAGCGCTGCGAACAGCGACAGCTCGGGCACCCCTGCGGCAACCTGCGCGTCCCTCCCGCGGCGGACCTGCCCGCGGGGTCACCGCCTGCCACGGCCTGGCGGAGAACTTCACAGCCACCGCCTTCTCCTCTCACTCCTCTCCCTTCCAGCCCTTCCAGCCCGACCCGCAGACTCTCAACCCGGGCGCGATCCGCCGGGCTCCAGAGCGGCCCCGCAGCATCACCCGCAGCGGGAGCGGCTCCTCCCGCCCAGCCCGGCCGCTTTCCAGCATCCTCGGCGGGCAAAAGTTAGCGGGCGCGCGAGTTGTCCGCCCCCGCTGCCGACGCGGAGTCCCCCGCCCTCCCAAACTTTCCTGCCCCGTCCCTGCGGGGAGCGGCGGTGCGGCGGCCCCCGTTCTGCCCGGTGAGGAGCCGCCGCGCTCCCCCGGCCGGCCCCGGCGCTCGGTCGCTGCGCGGTACCCACCTTTGGCGGCGAGGAGGCTGCCCAGCCCCCAGCCGGCAGCAAGCAGCAGCGCCGCCGGCCCCAGCAGCCGCCAGCAAGCGGCGCCTCCGCATCCCCGCCGCGGCGCCGGCCCTGCGCGACTGCCTGCCGGCCGCGGCTCTGAGCGGGGCGAGGCGGCGGGCGGGGCTGCTGCCGCCGCGCCGTCATTCGCCCTCCCTGCCAGCGCCGGGGCGGCTCCGGCCCCCGCCCCGGGACCGCGGCCACGTCACGGCGAGGGAGGCCCCGAATATTCATGAGCGGGGGCTCCGCAGGGAGGGCCCGCCCCGCGCACCTGCCCGGCAGGTACCGCTCCCCGCCCCCGAGCTGGGGGCGCAGAACGGGGACAGGAGAGCAAGGACGTGGATAGCGGCGGGCAGTGAGGGAGACGGGACGGAGAGAGCGAAAACAGGGCTTTGCTGAGGGATGCAAAGGGCACCGGGACAGGAGGACACAGAGGCGATGGCTGGAGGAAAGGGACAGAGCAGAGAAGATAAAGTATCAGTTCGGTAAACTCGGGGGGAAACAGGAGACCTCGGAAAACCAAGGTGGGGAGAGGACATGAAATGCTGTTATTGGAGGAAAAGGAGAAATCACGAAGGTTTTGGTAAAGGGGAGAAATGAACGAGGAGTAGGCAAGACTTCAAACCTTAGAGACAAAGGCTGCGCTGGAGCAGTGCAGAAGGGCCATGGGATTGAGCTGTGAAGGCAGGGAAAGCCATGTGTGGGGGCTCAGAAATTCTGTCCAGGTGCAACTCGTAATCAGGAGCACAGACAGCTGAGATGGTGTGGAAGGAAAGCGCCGGGAAACATGAGGACACACACCTGAAGATAATACACTAGATTAGCCGTAAGATTTTAGCTACATACCAGCTGTGAGAGCACAAGGGATTATTGCAGGGTACTTTACGCCCTGCAGGGTTGCCTCATTTGTGCTATATCCCATAAATTGCTCATCAAAGCCACCTATCTCTGGAAAGTGAGTACTCCCAACGGAATCACCACTCCAAAGGATGCTCGTTAATCCCTTGACTCTGGAGACTTGTCAGTGTGACAGAGCGAGCTCAGGCTGCTCTCATGAAATGGAAGGAGTGTTACCTGAATACCACCTGCCAAAGAGCAAGAGCAGGGCTATCCCACATAACACCATGTAGCACTTCACCAAAGACATCACAGTCAGTGAATAAAATCAGATAGCTTTGGGTCTCTGTCATTATTCTTTTCCATTTCTTTCTCTATATGTACTGCTAGAAGCATGATTCGTTGAGCAAATTGCTTTGAGTAGATGGAATGTAAGATTCCCCTCTCCTCCTTCTGTCCACACAGAGAAAAAGTGGGATGGGACACAGAGACAAGAACCCAAGCTCTTTTTCAAACCTAAGATGTAATGCTTCATCTGCTAAGGAAGGAGGCTGGAAATACACATGTACTGGCAAAAAAAATAATTCACATTATATTGGGTCAGGACAAACTTCTAAAGCTCTTTTTGGTTGCTCATCTAATTAGTTAGGGAATCTGCTTTCCTGTAATCTCTGTTGTGAGCTGGAATGGAACAGTGTATAGAAAAAACAGAGAAAATCTGCAGTAATCTTGGCAATAACAGAAAACCATATAGAAAAAAGCCCCCAAATTTTGCCAGCATTCACTTGAGAAGAGATTTTTTGACAAGGAATTCAGCTATTATAAGCCACTCTCTGTTGATCAGGAGGAAAGTCCTCCAGCCCCAAAAGTGTTAAACGTTGCCAAGCAGTGCTGGCTGCGTGTGCACAGTGAGGGTTTCCTGCTAAGAGCTCATGAGCTCCTTCAGTCAGATCCACATCCTGACTGTGCTTCCCGATCCCCAGCTGGGAGCACACCGTGACCTGGCTTGTGAAACCAGCCATGGACATTGCAGCTGAGCTTGTCAAAGGTGCACTGCTGTGCTGAGTGCCTGAGCATCTGTCACCTGGAGGCACATATTAAATATAGTGCAGAGAGGTTTAGCTATCAACAGGAATGGGAACGACATCAAACCCATGTGGTCCTGGCCAAAACCATCCACATTTACAGCAGTGAGACAGACAAAGGCTGCAAAGGCATAGACAGAACTTTAAAATCTATAAATTATGTGCTTCCCATTTTTGGTATTATGCAAGCGTGTCCTAAAATAAAATAATAAAGAACTGTGAACCTTAGACCCTGATCCAATAACAAATGCTACAGTGGGGTTTGCTACAGGATCTGAATTATGTGTATTTACATACTGAATTCTTGTTTATGGATGACAAACTGACTTTTATAATGTTGAAAAAGATTCTTCTTTCATGATTTCCTTTATTTTTGATGCTTAAATTTTTTTTTAACTAGTGGAGTCCAGAGTAACACCACTTAGTACTGCTAAATTCTCTCTTCTTTGTTACTTAGAAACACTAATATTCACCCTTACATTAAAAACTTTTATTCAGAGAACATGATCATAACAATAGTTAAAAATCCCAGCTAAATATCCTGATCATGACCATGACCTTGGAACTCTCCAGATTTCTTCAGCAAACTGCCTGTCAGGGTTAAATCCTGGCCTGCAGCAGTATCTTGAATTGACACTAGGGAAATTATGATAAAAATAATCTTTACATCTCTAGACTCAAATGGATCTTTCTGATTGACTGTCTCTTGTGCCAGGCCCATGTCAATAATTCGCAGTGAATGCATGGCTGTGACCTTTTCCCCCTTGTTTTAGAATTTCTATTTCACAAGACCAATAAAACACGTCAGAAGAAAGTGGCGGTTCTAGACATGTTAATGGATGGATCTCAGGTCAGGTGTAATCCTTCAGCACGTTCCTGCTTGGGACTAAAGAATACATCTCCCTGCTGCAATGGTTCTGTCAAAAATGTATGCAAGCAAAAGTTGAAAGATGCACTCCTTCAGCTACCCAATGATTAGAAAGAAAGAATAAAATGAGTAAAGGATTTTCAACTGGCTTTCTTAAACCCCAGCGAAGGCTGTAGAAATTAATGGACACACTGGGCTGCAAAGCAGCTCACAACAGAAGACTTTATGGCAATTATTTGTTTTGAATTTCTGCATAGTGCCACATCATCATTACTGTTTGTAAACATTTCTATCCATCTACATCCATCTCCTGTATAACACACCAGCAGAAGGCTGTAGAACACCTAGGCTGTCATTCAACAAACAAATACAACCAGGCAAAAGGAAGAAGAGTTTTTGATTCTGACACCAAATACCTATTGGTGAAGCCTCTTCATCTTTTGTACTTCAGCTTCCTGCCTGTAGAATGGGGTAACACTTGTTCCTTTTGATTTCTCTTATCTGGCTTATTTATTTAAACTGTCAAGTTAGCTGAGGAGATGCATCTTCCTGTACATCTTGTAAACATGCTTTCTACATACCCCCCCCCAAACCAGTTGTATTATGGATTGTTAATAATAGGCTCATACTAAAAAGCAATATTTTTCAATTTTAGCTTCCTCAAACACTTGCTAGTTTTCTGTATGAAAATACCCTCATCTGAATTATGTTCCTGTGTTTATATGTACGTTATTTCAGAGTGTTAGTCCATAGGTTGTATTTCAAACTTTTCACAAAGTGGGATGTTATCAACTTCTGATGCTGCTTACCACATTTATTTATTTACTTTTAAATTAGCAAACTAAAATCTATAGATTTTAAAGTTCCATCTACGCCTTTGCAGTCTTTGTGCCTGTTGCCATGATTCATACAGTGTTAAAGTTAATGTATAGTTACAATAACCAACTAACTAAGCCACAGGAATCTACATTTGATTACATTTAGAAGACATTTACGTACTACCAAAGAAAATGCCAGTATGTTTTCAAGTCGGGGAAACTAAAGGGAAAGGGGCACAAATGCCTTTTTGAAGAAACAAATAGATTTAAAATAGAGCATTATAAAGCCTGCATTTTCATGTGACACATAGAATCTTGCTATTGCAATCACAGGGTAGAAAAAAATACACATCCACTTTTCCCACAGAATAGAAGTATGTTTTGGGTTTGCTGGTGAATGTAAAGAAATGGGTTTTCCATGTGCAGCAGCAATGACACTGGTGTAATTGATGTTTCCAACAAGCATGAAGCAGGCCTAGGGTCATCTTGATTATTTGTTCTGTTCCATGGGTTTAAACTTGCCTTGGATGTTAGAGGACATGAAGAGAATGATGCAGCATTTTGCTACTGCTACCACAGGAGCCATTGCCTCTCTAGAAATTTGCAAGCAGTTCTCCAGACTTCCTCAGGTCAGGAGCTTTTAATAAATAAATAGGGTGGCCATAAAGTAGAGGAGAACAAGCAGCCTGAGAAATGAGCATAAATACAAACATTACTTTCCATATATGCTGCAACTGCTAATGTGTTAATTAAACAGAAGAAAATGTACCTAAATTATTTATTCTTAATAAATGAACCACCTGAATAATAAATACATGAGTTTTGCAATCATCAGGAAGTTTTTTAAACAAAAGGCTCTTTTGCTCAGGAAAAATCACATAAAAGGTGGGGAGAGAACTGTATTTGTTTAAATAACATTAAGAACCCAACCAAAGCCAAATAGCTCTAATGGTGGAAATTAATATTGCTGACAGGCTATTGCATTGTCTCCTACAGTTTGTGTATAATGCTGTAATTCCTGTTTAAGAATACAGATTAGAGCTCTGAAAGGATATTTAACCCTACACTGTCTAACCAGTATTGTGGAAAAGGTGCACCCAGTTCCTCAGTTCTGATATTTGAATCCTTAACACTGAACCTCCAAACTCTGCTCTTCATGCTCTTCAATTGCTGGAGACATCCCACCCCTCCACGGGAAGCACACGGTTTTAATTGTAACTTCAAAAGCAATATTTATTCTAAATGTCTTATGAACCTGGCTTGGTTTCTATAGTGAGAGGTCACTAAATAAAATCACATGTTAAGTTAATCTTACTTAATCACATCAAAATAGCCCTTTGATGGACATCTGTGTAAAAGATTCGTGTCTGGCAGAAAATGAAGATGGTAATTGGGTAGGAGACATGACCAGATCTGAGCTAACATCCCATTACCATCATGCTCCTGGATGGGCTTTGGAATGACATTTAACAAGTCTTCACAGCACGTTCTCTTTGACAATCCTGCAGTACTTTTTGCAAGACTGGGGATCTTCTACCCCAGTTCCTTCCTGGCTGATCAGACACCCCCTCCCTAACTTCCCCATGAAGTTTTAGTTGGAGATTGTACTCTTCCATGTTCACAGATACCATGATTACATGCACAACAGTGCATTGAATCCCTAAAAAGACAAAGGAAGGAACACTATTCAGGTAATCACTGATGGAATCCACAGTAGAATGCTTAACTCTGTATTACTCTTTTTATTGTTTTCCTTTTAATGAAAATCAGATTCTCACTCTATTTTAATATTAATCAATGAGGTAACACCTACTAGGTGTTTGCCTTTTCAGTGGTAAGATGAATTATAGAGTACTGTTATCCTTCTTTTGGGTTATCTAGAATTTGGAAGCAGAGACAATGTGTTTTCTTATAGGATAAGGAGATTGTCAACAGAGTAAAAGGAAATTAGCAAATCTATGCCAAATTTTAATGAAGGTAACACAGGATTTCAACCTTAACATTGAATCTAAATTGGGAAAGATACAGTTAAAATTAAAAATTGTAAATTAATAAGTATTTTGCCTACAGTCAAGATGTAATTTTAAGAAACTTAAACAAGGAACACAGTGAATCAATATTTTTTTAATTCTGTGAAGTCTGCTTTAGAATTAGTTTATCCAAAGGTATCAAACCCAGCAGGTGTAGGGCACAACTGAGGAGACATTAATGCCTCCTGCACAACTACAGCTGGAGCTTCCCACATCCACTCATCATAAATTACTTCCTCTTCTAAAAGTGTGGGCAACACAACCTTACCTTTACAGTTAAACTGCTGGCTATTGTTTTCAGGTAAGCTGCTATGTTTTTCCTTTGGCTTTTTATTTTTCCCTTACTTTTTTTTTATACTTTTGAGAATGATTTCAATGGAAAAGTAATGAATGATAAAAACATGATTTCAAAATACTTCAAAATCTCCCTTATTTCTTTTGTGAGAGTGTCATCCCTGCTATTAAAAAGCAGTAACCCTTCTCATCTCTCCTGTTCTGCATTAGCAATTGAGTCCCAGAACCAATAAAATAGTTTTTATTTGGTTACTGGTAAGATACTGGATGACCAGAGCTACCACAGGACCTAAATGAGTTGTGAGAAAGGGAACAGATCAGCACCTGCCCTGTGGCTTGATTCAAACAGAAAAGGAAAAATTAATGTAGGGTGCCTGGCACAAATGTGCAATGCTCTCCTCAGACTATTAGATCATGAAATTGGTGCTGCTGTACAACCTGCTGAACCAGGGCCTTTCTGTGGAAACCATTTTTTCTGCACTCAAAGAGCCAAAAATGTAGCCTTGTGGAACACTGTGTCAGCTCCTCGTGGCATGGACTTCATGCTTGCTGAACTTGGATGGCAGCACTTCAGGGACCTTAAAATATCCAGAGGAAATGAGAACATCAACATGCCACCAAAACTACAGTACTCTTAAGTTCTTGGAAGCAAATGCCATCACCTGAAGAAACAGTAAGCAAATTCTTGAGCTCTTCAAAGCATTTATTCCTCCTTTCTCATATTACCTGCCTTCAAACTAACTCACCTCCTGCACAGTTCACAGCACAGACAGACTGTAAATAGCACAGCAAAGTTAGAGATGTAAATTGGTGCCCCATTGCAAGGTTTATAGCCCACGTTAATTCATTATCTTCTCCTTTCTGCTTTGTACAGACTTTAGGGAAGATGTGGATCCACCTGGGGACATGAGTGTAGTTATTTTAATGTGTGGAGAGGGAAGAACAGTGAATACTCAAGGTGACCTTTGAAGCCCAACTAAAATACAATTTGACAATTTTTTAACGGTACTGAAGAGAAAAATTAGAGAATTTCTATCGACCCTGAGGGACCTGTATGGCTCCCATCAGACTGTACAGCAAATTTCTGTAGGATGTTTTTCATGCACTGTGCCTTCTTCAGGACTCTTTCAGCTCTCATACCTTTTCCTTTGTTCTAGAGGTTTTAAATGAACATTTAGTTTACTTTATTCACTCTCAATATTTTGCATATTAACTTTTCAGTTAATCAGTACTTGCTGTTTCTACTTTCTTCTAGTTTCTGTCTGTTTTCTTAATACTTTCTGAAGCTCTAGAACAAAGTGTCAGACTCTACATTAGTGCCAACTGGCATAAAATTCTATGGAGTTTTCACATTACAACAAACATGAGTCATTCTAAACTAACACTTAGACAGCTTCTATTTGTATGGCTTCCCTTTACCAAATCATAGACTTTAAAATGAAAAAACACACCTTTGCAGGAAAAAAACCATTCTAATACAAAAGTGTAGCCAAGGCTTGGAATCTCTAAGTGGCTATTAACATTCTGCAAGTGCTGCCCTTCCTGGAGTTTAATTGACAGTTTATTACACCAGACTAATATCAAAAAATGTTGATGCAGATAAAGATTTTCCACTCACTATAAAATTTCCTCCTCAAGCTAAATTTGAACCAGTTACTTTCAATCACTGCTCTTCATTTTTTTTTTGATTGATGATAATTCTTTATAACTTCCTACCTTTTTCCCCATCTCTGATTCCTCTTGATTATTATCATAACATAATTTTGTACTATATTTTGTTTTCTTTCAAGGCATACTTCTTGATAGGAACCATTTTAGATTTAATGCTGCTTGATTTGAGCTGCCAAGAGCTGTTGCATGTTGGCTGATCACTGATGCTGATATTTACAGGAGCTAATCCTTTCCTTACAGCAACATAGGTAAAGAGTGCCATCCAGAGACACACAGAGCTCTAGACAAAGAGAGAAGAACTTGCTGTGAGCCACAGCACTTGTGGGCTTTCCCCCCCCATTATGGGGAATATAATGCAATCTGGATTATGTTTTTTCTGTAAAGACCAACACAGATAATATGTCTGCACCACAGGAAATCAAAGTACCTGGATACTCAACAGTACCTCACGTTGTGCAGGACTTCTACAGTTCTAACTGTGCTCGTTTGCTTTGCAACAGCTGAGCTCTTGTCTGTAGAAGAGAAACTGTGGTGATTTTCATGGCTTTAAAGCACCATGACCATATTACACAGAGATAAATGAACACATGGTTTGGAAACTAGTCAGAAAAGCTGTTACTGAAAGATGATGTTTCCAAAGATAATAAATAATGGGGAAATTACATCAGAGAAATTCAGTGCTGAAATGCATCCACATAGCTATCCATGAACCTCTGAATTTCAACAAAATTCAGCTGAAACCAAACCAAGGAATTGCAGTCAAACCCTTCTAAAAAATGAGTTTGAGAAGCCCACAATGACTGCAGAGAGGAATCACACACACAGGGCAAAGATAGCAGATTCATCATTCCAGGAGTGGAGATGAATTCTTAAGAATATAACCTTATTCACTGGGTTTCTGAACTAAAGGAAATAAAATCACCAGAGTTCACATCCTAGAACCATTCCAAATGCAGTGCTATCTCTACAGCATAGATTTAGACAAAACAGTAATTTTCTTACAGGAAACTCTATTACACCCAAGGACAAATAAGCTGCTGATTTAGTCAGAGGAGAGATCTTCAAATCCAATGTTCATACTGTTGCCTGATAACTGAAAGAGTATCTAGAGCAATATTCCACTTAGTTATGTCTTGGCTCACTATAAAGGCTTAGAGTTTCCAGAATCACTAATCCTTTAACTGTGAAAGTGATAAATATTGCAATTATTCTCAATTTTCCCTGATGATACATTTTAATATATAAATAAAACTTGAGCAAGGAACCTTTTCCCACACCTGAAGTGGTTCTGGGCTAAACATCACAAAGGAGGCAGGAAGGATTCTCCTAAATGCATTCTGTGAGTGAAATCTGGAGTGCACCCCAAAACTACCCTGCCTTGTTGAACGACAGTAGGTGACACATTAAGTGGCCATTACCAACAGTAACTGGGAGAAATAATTCATTGCAACACAATGCATCCTGTCCCACTCTATCGTGCTCTTCAGTGCTAGAAAAAGA
Organism: Manacus vitellinus; assembly: GCF_001715985.3. Lineage (NCBI taxonomy): Eukaryota > Metazoa > Chordata > Aves > Passeriformes > Pipridae > Manacus > Manacus vitellinus. Next base: position 2,545,226 of record NW_021940603.1, on the reverse strand, counting down.
CTTTGACCTGCTGCTTGAATGAGGTTACCTGACTTATTATGCCCTTTTCATCCACTTACTTTCTGGCACCACAACACAGGACTCTAGATTAAGTATATATATTTTTTTTTTCTATAGAATATCATTAGTGAAAATGCTCTGGTTTGGAAAATTACATTTTGCTACACTTCCACGGAGAGTGCTGGTCTTCCAAGTAATTGAGAATTGACTATTTTGAGGATTGTAAACTTCAGCAAAGCTTGTGGTAGGCATTGAATTTAAAATGAACTTATTAGCCCACTAAGTGATTCAAATTCTACAATAAATGGACTAACAAAATAAAAAGGAAAAGAAGCAGAGCTTTTTTCGCAGAGAGCTGCATTTTCTTACTCTCTCATTAGAGTCTTGCTGCAGAGACTGCAAATTTCCCAGTGAAATTTCTCATCACCAATACACAGTAGGCAAGTATTGTTTAGCAGTAGCCCAACAAATGATTGGCATTTACATTTCAGCTGTCACTGCTAATGACAAAGTAGCTTCTATGTTTCAGTATCTTAACAGTCTGACAAGGCTGCAATTTAGAGGCAATAATCTGAAGAGTTGTTACTGTAATACAAAAAAAAATATTACTCTCTAAAAGGTCCTAGAATTTGATAGCTACCAATTCACAGATAAAGCAAAAGATATGATTAAAATATAAAAATAATTAACCAGTATGATATTGTTCCAGCTGCCCATGGATCAATAAAGACAGGCCTGTACCCTGAGCAGGTTAACACTGTCCCTTAATCAGTAGCAATGTTTACTTTTCCTAAGATGTTTTTTAATAAGCATATGATTATTGCTTTGATTGGAGGTTTGCAATGTCGATAAAGTTCCATATGGACTCACTTGTACCACATCTCAGACCAAACACCCCTCACAAGCTTGTCATTTAGTTTAAGTAAATGACATCACATCACATTGTGCCAAACAAATTGATTGATTGATTGATTGTTCAGAACATTCAAAACAAGCTTTCCATTTCTCAGCTCTTCCTACCTTACCACATCCATCAAAAGAAGTGTGATTATATTGTATATTAAGCACATCAAATGTTTGCCATAAGATTTCCTTCTTCTTCCTTTTTTTTTTCCCCTAAGGATCAGGAGCAAACAGGGTAATAAAATCATTAAAGTATTACAAAAGACTTTGATAAAAGAGAGCTAAGAATGAACATGTTGCCACTTTGGCTCACTTTGCAAACAAAACAAACTTTCCCAACCCATGATGCTTTTGTTCCCACTGTGGAGCAGAATATATGACCTGGATTCCTGTGAAGGGACATCAAAACAGTGAATGTGGTCCATGCCCACATTTGGTGCCCTCCAGCTCTTACCTGTGGCTCAACCCACAGGACCAGACCAGGGTAAAACTGAAGACTGAAGTTAAATTTATGAAATATGTGTAGTGTGGACAAAGTGTTCTCAGCATCATGGCTCCAGTTGTTCCATTTCCTCCCACTGCACAGCTTGCCTCAGTAGTGCACGCTAAGCTCAAGTGGAATTTAATGCCATGTACTTAATTTCACATATTTCTCTCCAAAAACAAATGCCAATCTGACAAAGATTTTGGGCATTTTTCTTGCAATCAAACATTTAAAAAATCTGGAAGTGGACAAACAGGAAATTTAGGTATTTTCACTATTCTATAATCATTCTTGTTACAGTCTATAGGCCTTTCCCCCCTATTTTCCTTGCCTGATAAATCATTTCTAGGGGTATCACACAGAAGGACCTCCTTTGTGGTTGTAGAGTTTGCACTTATATTTCTCTCTTTACATGCACCCTAAGTAACAATTGTGTGTGTTCACAGGATGGTTTGGGTTGGAAGGAACCCTGACGATCATCTGGTTCCAACCATGGCAGGGACACCTTCCACTAGCCCAGGTTGCTCAGAGCCCCATCCAACCTGGCCTTCAACACCTCCAGGGATGGGACACCCATCATTTTTCTGAGAAACCTGTTCCAGTGCCTTGCCACGCTCACAGGGAAGGGTTTCTTCCTAATATCTTATCTAAACCTACAGTCTTTCAGTTTGAAGTCATTCCCCCTTGTCCTGTCATCACTCAGGATGTACAAGGTGCTGTCAAGTATTGATCCAATCCATTTAATTGGGTTTGTATCTTTGCTCTGGCACAGCAATTTAGGAATCCCATGCTGACAAGTATTTCTGCATTCTATATAACTTAAATATCATCCAAGCACCTGAACATTTAAAATGTGTCTATTTGAAGTTCAGATTCTGCAAACCTTTAGGTGATTAAAACATAATTTCCAAATGTTTGCAGGAGTTAAACAAATTCAGCTTGAACTACATTTTCCATCCAAATGAATAATGGTAGAAGTATTTTTATGGTGGTTATCCAGCTTTGCCCACCCATTTTGCCTAAGCAAACATTGACAGTGTAACAAGTAGGCAAGAAGTCTGCTAAAATTTATTGTATATATTTGCATGTCCAAAGTAAATGTAAAAGGATTTTGCATGGGTCTCAGTTCATTTTCAGAAAAATTAATCTATTTAGAAAAACAAAAAAAAAGACCCTCAAACTGCTTTAATTATGAACAAAAGATTCTCATGGTAAAAAGCAGCAGAGGCTGCAGTGAGCTAAGAAGTGCCATGGTCTTTGTTTAAGAAATTCTATTCAAGTCACAGTCTTGTTTCTATCTGTATCTTGTCATACAAATTACTCTTTGACAGAGAGCTGATATCTCATCAAAAACTATTATAAAAACATAATTACTACTTCTGGATCATTTATCTGAAATAGCAATACATTTCTGCATAAGTGGAAGTGAGTTAGGCAGTTCTGCCAGTCTATGGTCCCTCAGATGTGCTATAAAACTGTTAATTAACAGAACAGAGACCTACATAAGGTCTATGTAGTTTTGTCATCTCCATGAAAAAAGCAAGACTTGGGGCTGGATTGTAATTCTGGCCATGTTGTCATTTCCCTGGAGATTTCCCAGAGCACAAGATATCCTTCAGCTCTTTCCTGTGGCTGGTGCATGGATCTATTCCCTGATCAGCTGTCCTTTCCTTTCCTTTCCTTCCCACAGTGAGGTGGGAACCTGGGAAAGGCCTTCCCTGCTCACTGCACTGCCTTGTTCTCATTGGGTTGCTCCATTTCCCAGGAATGTGTTTGTGCCTAAAGGCTTGCCAAGGAAGATTAAGCACAATTTTCTCCCCTATTCTTTGATGTGGGTTTATTATTATTATTATTATTATTATTATTATTATTTTTCTTTTCTTTTTTTCATCTTGCTCTCCTCCAGTATCTCCATACCATGCCATGACAAGAAGTGACATACAAAACCTGGATGTAATTAGTCTTGAACAGGAGTTAATTACTGACTAAATGCAGCACCTGCCATAATATTTTATATTTGTGCTGTTATAGATTAGCTTAAAAAAGCATCTGATGAAGCAGCACATGATGAGGTAACTCTTGGTAATTACAAAGTAGAAAGGAATGAGACAAAAAATTAGGAAATCTGTAGCCAAGGAGATCAGAGGTGAAGATATTTTGCAACTGTTATTCATCTTTCCAGATCAAAGAAAGCTTTATATGTGAAAGAACTACAAAATTTGACCCTGAAGAGAGGAACAATACATTAGCTTTAGAAAATAAATGGAAGAGGTATTGTTGAGTGCTATCAGAGTCTTCAAATAAAGGGTTTTTTTCACTCTCTGGAGAAGTTGCTGTTCTGCACTTCCTATTGAATTGTCTACAAACATCTCCACTGTAAATCTTCTCACATGATATATAAGGAAAAGTACCAGAAGATGTTCAGACTTTAGATATGAGAGCTTTAAAACTATGAAAATAAGGGCAATTCTGCAGAAGTCCCCTGAGCTAATCTCAGAATTATTGGGAGAGATTATTTAGAAGTGATGCTGATTTCACTGAGGCCAGGTTCCAAATAGTGTAGAATACAGGATATTTCAACTCAGATGTGAAGAGGAAGTGTGATTAACTTGTTGGGCTATCCCACAAGAAACAAAATGAGGCTGGTTAGATTACACAAACAAGTTACAGCTTTCAAATTATAAATCATGTTTCATATAATCAGGTATTGATTACTTAAGACTTCTGAGGCAAACCAGTTAATTTGTTTTTCCTATGAAAAAATATAACAATGTTTTAGACTTTAATTCCCCTAGTGCCATATAACAACAGGAACAGCAGGACAGAAAAATGAATGGTGTAATCCTACCCCCCACCAGTTAAAATCCTGGGTTTGCTCTCAATTCCGAGCATAAAAACTCTAATATTTCATCCGAGATTGTTCCTTACTGTTCTGATAAAATAAGAGCCCTATTTTAACACAAATATTGAGTCTGTAGAAGTCATTTATTACAGTGCTATGAGTAGTCATAAAAAAGCACAAGGGGAAGGCTCATTTCAGACCCATAGACTCCATGGGATCAACTAGCACTGATTTCACTGAGTTTTGCCTTAAAAGTTAATATCCAAAGGCTCGAAGTGAAACTTCCACTGAGTTCAATGAGGCCAAGAAATCACATCTCTAATCCAGTTTGAACTAAATCACATACGTAAAAAATACAAGTCAATCCAAAACTGATTTTTCAAAATCACTTCCTACATTTTGTTTGGCTTTGGTTGTGGGGTTTTTTGGTTGGTTGGTTTTAGTTCAACTCATTCTGAAAGTTAAGAGTAAGACTCGGAGTGCTGCTGGACAGAAGTGGTGAACTGGGGCTTTGTCATAAGTCATGGAACCAGTTCCTTGGTGATGCAAGGGCTGAGCAGCACTCGGCAATCCAGGGACACGCTGGGCAGGGGATCCCAGTGCTCTCATCTCTGCTCCTAATTAAAACAGGTCCAGGAAATGAGCCCAGGCCCTGGCCAGCTGGGCAGACATTTGCCCAACAGTTTGCTTGCTCCTCAGCCCCTTCCTGCCTCGTGCCAAGTCACAGTTTCCCAAACTGCAAGGGCACAATCCAAAGAACAGCTGTGCCAGAGACCATTCCCAGCAGGCAGTGGGGAGAACAGAGCAGATGCAAAACAACAGCTCTGTGAAAGCCACACATATATTTCAGAAATAATCCTGTCCTATTTTGTCCTAGAGATACCTTATCTGCTTGCTTTTCTATACCAAAAGACAGTATTACATCCTGTTCTTTTCTGGTATGTCCCATCCAAGAAGGTTTGGGGGTTATTTTTCTGTATTTCATTTAGTTGCTAGTTTTTCTGAGTTTAAAGAAAGCTTTGATAGTTTGCTAAGTGTTTACAGCTCTTACTGCAGCTACCAAATATCTTGGTTCTGTTTTCCTTTTGTCTGTTGCTTGTAAAGGTTCTGTTCCTCCTACAACTGCTGCACTTAAACAGTACATTCTCTTAAAACTACAGTTCACTGAATATGGATGTTTTACAAAGCTAATTACTGTATATATAACAAGCTTATTACTGTATATATAACAAGTTAATTATTTAAAGGCATAGAAAATGGATAATTCACAAAAGACCAAGAATTAGAAAACTAATATATGAAAAATATATGTACATACTACCCCATTATGAGACAAAAATATGGATATGTATGTCAGCACATAGACTGCCAAAAAAGAGATTATGACACTGAAATGCATTTTAAAAAGTCAATTGTCTACATTCTGAGTCATGTCTGTCAGAAAAAAAGAATATAAGAAAGCAAGATCAAAACAAGAACAAAAATTAATTTGAAGAAGGAGGAAACCCTAAATTGTCTTCACAAAAATCTAACAAAGAATCAGCAAACAGTCTGAAAAATCTGTGATCAGACTCCAGCCAAAGTACAAGGCAGACAGACTGGAGAGAGTGTCAGCAGGGCCTACTCATACACTTGTAATGAGGAACCTGTTGCAGATAATTGTCAAAAGTAAAATAAGAGATGCACTCAGAGATATTTTACAAGAAAATCCTCATCCATTTCTTGCCCTTCTACCTGTTTCCACAGATTCTCTAAAGATGCAGGAGAATATGAACCATACTCTTTATTAATTATACAAAGGCATCTTCTTTTGAAGGATTTCAAAGCATCTTGTCAATCATTTAATTACATCTCACTGCCAGTCTCACTTCAAAAAGGTGTTGGTACCTTTTTACACAAGTAAAAAGGTTCTAGTAACAAAAGGTTCTAGTGCTCTAAGATTGCACAGCAAAAGCATTGTGAAGCTGAACAACTGTTCTCAGAAGGCTCCAAAGACCTCTGCAAATCTGCCCTAAACCATTCTGAGTACTTTCCTTCAACTTCACTTTGAGGTGGAAAAAGGCTCTTGTCCATAGTCCAGCTCCTATGTGGGAGGAAAGAACTCAGCCCAGCCACTGAACTTCCATGCTGATATTTCTCTGTCTTAATTCACTGTTTTGTAAGGAAAATATCTTCTCCACCTCTCTTTTACTGTGAGAAGAGCAGAGGAGATCCCTGCAAGGTCTACTGAAGGAGGAGGCAAAAGGGATACATGGACAATCCCTGTACTCTGCACTCACTACATTTCTTCTGGCCTGACTGAATGAAGCACAGCAGGAGGATGGGAAGCTTCATGTGGCTACTAAAATATCTAATAAAAAAGACAATGATGTTATCTGAAAATAATGAAACTGGTACTGCTGGGATATATTGCATAATATGGTCTGACAGCTTTCATTCACAGTGTTTTATACTTGTAAAATGCCCACTGCCAGTTGGCTCCTGGGCTGCAGACTGCCCAAGAAGACTTTTGCTCCAAAATGATATCTTGGGACTCCTCCATGACAAGAACTTTTTGGTCATATGATCAGTGAAAAAAAAAAAAAAAAGAAGGATAACAAAGGAGCTCATTCTACACAGAAGAACAAATTAAAATTAAATAAATGCAGCAAAGACTAACTCAAGCCTTGAACAGAATACTTGGATTCCTTGTATTCCCAGACCTTATTTTTACACGAAAGTCTTAAATAAATAAAGGGGAAAAATATTTTAAAAACATTGTTGCAAAATGCAACAGCAGAGTTGTGCAGCAGGAAAACGATGGTCACATCAGTCTTTGCAACATTGCTGGAACTTTACACTCTGCTCTTTATATTACATCCTCAGGCAATGTTTTTTGCAATAGACACTGGAAGACCTGAATATTTTTCCTTGGGTGACAAAGATGGGAATTTAATTTCTTAGTCTTTTCCTCAGCCTTTCCAAACAACAACAACAAAAAAATAGCACTTTCCTTTCTATGGTCAGCTCAGGAGCATCTTTGAGCTTCCATTAGATTTGGACATTACAAAACAAAACCGTAATCTGCCTCCAGAATCTGAGGGCACCAAGTATAGGTTGGGTGCCACAAAGTGATAATAATTCTCTAGCAGTATGTTTTATGGCTTCTCTTTTCCACCAGGATAAAGTCTACTACTAACCCACTTTTAGGCAGAGCCAAACTTTATGTCTACCTTGAGAAATTATGAGCAAGTTCACAAAACCAGGCATAAACTAATTTCATAATATGAAAAGAGGGAATTACTAAGCACTGGAGAAGTATCCTTCTTACCTTGATGGATTTATCAGCCCAGGCCAGAGCACACCTGATCTTTACACAAGTCCACAGCAGAAGTTCTTAAGAAAAACCTCCGAAGATAAGAGTTCCTCACCTCAGGGGGAGCCCAAGATGTGATTCCTGTTTTCCTGGGAACTCAGACGAAGACAAATCCAGAGTTCCCATCCCATAAGCCTGCATGTTGGCTCATCATATGGATGAGCACATCCTCATGTAGCAGCCTCTGTGCTACACCCCCTCCAGGGCGAGTCAGGAGCAGTCTGCTCCCATGGAACAAAACTTACCCTGGATCTGGAGAGGAAAGTGCCACATTCTGGACACCAGACTAATGGAAGGCACCACTAGAATGCAATAATTAGGGAGCATTGAATGAATGTCACAACTGCTTCTGTGAATACTTGCAGGTTTAATGTTTAGATTTATGCAGTACTGTCTGATGACTGTTTTGGGTATCTGGTTCATTTTAAAGGTTTTTTTCCTCCCAGGACGCTTCACATCAAAACTCCTACCAACCAACAGAGATCTCTTATGCCACTGCCCAATGGAAACCCACTCAGCCCCATGACTGGACTGAATTAGAGAGAGACTTCAACCAATGTGGGCAGAACTCCCTGAAACCAGTGGGGAGTTCTGTTTGCAAAAAGGAAAAGGGATCACATCTTGCTTGAGACTTCAGCAGATATCATCTTCCCTTTTCCCAATGTTGGGTCGTTGACTGACACTGCAGGATTCCTCATCTTCCCTAAAAATATCCTACAGACTGAAAGAGTAAATTTCCTGAATTTCCCTTTTTAAGTTGTAGTCTCCAGTCTAACCTCATTGACCCTCATTAAAACTCCAATAAAGACAATCACTCCTGTAGTCATTATCAGAAATCATTATTTGTATTCAAGCCTTTTAAGAATCTCTAGATTTTGCTTTGTGTCATGAAACCACTACTGGAGACAAGAGCTGGACATATTGAAAAATAAAAATCATCAGTGGGATTTTTCCCTTTTCACAGTAACCAGTGCTAACCTGTTTCAGAAGTTTTGGAAAAGGTAACCTGCTTTCTAAATACGGGAAAGGAAAGATACTTGAAAGAGATTAAAATCTTTTTGATATCAGAGACAAAAATGACTAACATGCGTTTTGCTTTCCAGCTGAGATTTAAAATTGATGCACAGTTCCTTATGAACCCAGGTATTCACACTAATTTAAAATTCATCTCTCTGTGAGCACCAGAATCCATTACCCTGAGTGTGCAGAGTAGAGGAAGCAGGCATCTAACCAATTTGTCAAAATCATTTTCAAGTTTAATTTTTTCATGGTTTATAATAATAACATCCATATCAAGCAGTGTGATAAATCTGCAGATCTGTAAATCTCAGATTCCAAAGAGATAGGTTGCAAATACTAAGCTTCAGGAAAAGCATTTACATAGAAATACAAACCTTCCTTTCTAAATAAACGGAGTGATTCCTATAGTTAAGAACACTAAAATATTTTCATAGCTGTATTTTTAAAAACCTCTAGAACATGTCTGTTTTGGAGTACCTGAAAAGGGTCTGGAGATTAAGATCTGTGCACTTTGACAAGCTTTATCACAGCATGTAAAAGATTTGCCTTCTTTTTCCAGTGTGAGGACTGCTGTGGTTGGTACACAGGACATGAGAACAGGGACCCATCACTCCTGTGCTCCCCAATCTCCTGCCTCCACTCATAGGAAGAAAAAGAAAAATCCTGATGTTCTGGGGAGCTGGCTAGAAGCAGAGGTTAAGAGGCAGTTGTGATGCAAAGAAACACTCCAGTGGCTGCTAATGGCATGTTAGCTATGCTGTAATACATAATGAAACTAAATTAAGTATGGGCAAATTTAATTCCAGCATGTATGAGCTTATAAATATTTGACTTGGAAACTGTAGGAGCATGATGAGTACATGTGGGAGCAAAAGGAACAGAAAGAGCAGAATAGAAAGGAAGGGTATAATTATTATTTAGTAATTCTTAGATCAGCTTGAAAGTTGCTAAGCACTGTAAAAACACAGTGTGACAATTCCTGTACAAGCATTTAAAGAATCTCAAAATGTATCACAAGAAAAGACGTAAGAGGCAAAACACTTAGTTCAAAGCCCTCCCTTCTATGTCAGTGGCAAAGGAGTACTTTGATTTGCTTTATGGCCAATAAATAACAAAACCCTAGAAGATGCAGCAGCACTGACAAGACTGTGCAATCCTCACTGGGCAGCACAGACAGCTAATGAAACACACTGGTTCGTTGCCTCCTGAGCTCCTCGGCCTTGCAATGTTCTCCTACACCTGAGTATTCTTGGTTGAAAAAGGAAAGGATGAAATTATAAATCATAGCTAGAAATAAAATGAGCTTGGCACATCCTAGATATGAATTCATGCAAAGAGTTCACAGAACTGAGTACCTAAAGAAATGAGCAAGCAGCATCTGCAAATTAATATTTCTTTTGCTGCAGAACATAAAGTGTTGCTTTCCAAAGGCAGTGAGTCCACAAGGGGCATAATGCATGAAGAACATCAAGTCTCCTACCACCTCAAATGAAATGGCCTCTGACTGCAGGTCACCATTACCCACAACAGCAACTAGAAGTCAAATCCAAAGGTAACATTTGATGCTGATGATCCTATCTCCACAGAAAAGAGGATTTTTGCTACCAAGTCTGAAGGGTTCAGAACTGCACCTCCCTCTCCTGCTCTTCACTCTATTACCGTAGGTGTTCCTGACAAAGCATCAAAGGTGAGTCTCCTATGGTCTTGTAAGGTAAAGATACCTCCCTGTGTACTACAGCAGATTAAGTACCATCACATTTTAGTAGAGTTAACAGAAAAACTGCAGGTCCACATACCTCGCTGAGAATGTGTTTTACATTGCAATGTAATATTCAGTGATGTTTGTTATGTTACCAAACACTGAGCAACCTGACAGATACATCTGTTAGAAGTATAATTACACAGGATAACTTGTATTGGTGTCCCTCTCTGTTAAACAAAACAATGGATTTTCATTCAGAGGGGCACCTTGGAAGATTAATCGTGGTAATGAAGCATGAAATATTTCCTTCCTAGCGTGGTTAATCTGAAACAGAGGAAACAATCATTTCACCCTGGAGGGATAATCCTTTGAGGAGAATTTTCAGTGAAATAATGTATTGTTGTTTCTCATCCACATATGTCAACAAAGAAACTATCAGTGTTGTGCTTATTGGAATAGAGGCCAACAAGAACAAAAAAAGGAAATGCAATCAGCAGAGCCTAAAAACAGATACGCTGTGGTATCAGCAGGAGGGAGCAGGGAAGGCAGGAAAACAGTGGCAAGGAGCAACAGTGGAAAGAGCAAAGGAGGACAGAGACCAGAAATTGAGCAGTAGGGAGTGAAGATGGAGGAAATTGTTTAAATGAAGGCAATGAGGAGAAAGATATTTTAGGGCAGTTTTTAAGTTAGCCACATGAAGTGTTTGTCAGAGCAAAGAGGCCCCAGGGGCAGGAGCAGGACGGCAGCAGAGCCACCGGCATTGCTGCGTCTGGGCAGCAGCAAAGCACTACAACTGGGCACACACTGGAATTCCAAAACTGGCTCCTCTCACCCCTTGGACAGGCAGCACTTTGGCAATGCTGCCCTCGAGTCCTGCCCAGCCCCATGACAGCTCCTGATGGCACAGCAGTTCGGCAGGGGCTGTCCCTGCGGCTGGGCCGAGACACCGCTGACTCCAGAGCTGGGCGGCCACAGCACTTCTTAGACAATCTGTACCTCGAATGGGCTCCACCAACTAACACACAAGGGCAAGTAGGTACAGATGGGTGGATATACAAGAAAAACAACACTTCAAGTTTTATTTGTTTTTAGTAAAGCCTTTTCAAGCAAACACTGGTGTCCACACCAAAAACATCCCTTGATAACAACTTAATAGAATCATCCCCTCAGATTCTTACTAATGCTCTGTCTTCAAAGAACACTCACAAGCCTTTCATTTTTGGCAGATAAGCCATTTAATCAATATTTTCAACACTAATCAAGGCCAAGAGCAATTTCATTTCTACCCTTTCCCTAAATTAAGCTGGAATCTAAGCAAGTGCATCACTTGCTTACTTTGCTCATGGTAAGCAGATTCAGCTGAAGGAGATAGAAGCTTTCAGTGGTAACTAATGCTGTTCACCTGATAATACTTTATCTCACATAAACATCAGTACAGCAGGAAATGCTAAATTTTCCCTAGGAAAAAAAAAAGCCCCATTAAATAACTATATTTCTAGATTCTTTTTTTCATACCTAAGTGCCTTTTTATTACTTGAACTGATGACTGCTGTTGTCCTGATAATTTTTTATTCTGCAAGATGTTTTATGCCTACAATATTCTCAGCATGAAGCACTAATTAGAATCAGAAAACTGGTCTATTCTCATAAGCTTTTTCCTACCCACACTTATTGCAGGAAATGTCTTTCCTTTAGAAAGCTGGGTGAGCATCAGGACTGTCACATCACGCTGTTCAGTGCTACCAAGAGCAAGTTACTTTCCACAGTGCAGAGAGCAGGCTGTCTCTCCTGAGCCACAAATGTGATGTTTTGTTTGTTCAAATCATACAGCACTCAAGATCACTACTGTGTAGCTTGAAGGCCCAGCAGAGCCCAAGCTTTGAGGAAGCAGCATAGCTGCAGTCACCAGCTCTTCCTTGGCAGGAGGTTTGATGTATCTCTAATTGGACGGCTTCTCTAGCAAGAATAACTCAGTTTACCAACTAGGCTTGTCTTAGGTCTTACTTAAAACCTTGTCTCAATGCAGCTGAGGCCAAAAACACATCTTCAGTGGGATGTTCTGTCTAGCACACTCCTATTTTTGTGTCACACAGCAGCCAGTACTTTGTTGCTGTCAGGAAAAGAATAAGGGATGAAGCGCAGAGAATACCACAGTGACTACAAGAATGCACTGCCATACTTCACTCCACTGGAAGAAAATGAAGTTTGACTACTGTGAGGTCTGTAGCAATCCCAAAGACTTGCCTTTGGCTTTGAGAAGGCCATTTTGCCTTTATCCCTCTGCAGCAGACACTTTAAAATGTCTCACAATCTGTTTTAGGTGTGGGGTTTTTACCTTTTGTTTTTTCCCTTGATACTACAACATAAAACACACAAAAGAAGTAGTTCCCTTTCCCAAACATCTCCAGAGCTAAGAGGAGCTTACCAAATGCTGTCTGCTGTGCAAACACAAATTTAAGGCAATTTTATAGAGCCTGTTATTTACCCTGTTATAACTGCTGCTTTGTTAGAGGATGGCACCGTAATTATCTGCTTTTATCATTAATAGCTTGAGTCAGCGGTTAATGCAGAGGTGACAAATCACTGAAATGCCTGACAGTTTATGGCTTTTAGCACTAAGGAATGTCTTTTTTATTTCCTATCCCTTGTGTGTATCATATTTCCTTTGGATGTCTTCTGTTCTCTTACATACGCATGCCCATTTATAATTAAATATAGCTGATCATAATTTATTCACACACAACCAATTATCAAATCTCTGTTGTTTAGTGTTAGTACATATTTGGAAAGTGGTGGAACAAGAGGAAAATTTCTAACTGAGGCAGTACCAAAGTAGTATCTTCAGTCCTTTTTGCCTACTCTAAAGCATCAGCCAGCAAATAAAGAGAAAGTACACATCTTAATTTTGCCAGTCATCAGAAGGAGGGGGGGGAACTGCCAGTACCCTCAACTACACTCTGAAAAATGGAATCAGAAATGTTTCAGGCCAAAAGCTGGAAAATGTTCTGCTTTCCCTACAAACTCAAGTACCCATGTTTCACTTGGATCACGTTACAGATGTACAGGCCCACGGACCAAAGATCTCAGTCCCAAACCAGTGCTGCCCTAACCAGAGTGCTGCAGAGAACAAGCCCTGTCCTGGGAGGGGCTGGGCTGTAAACATCAGGATCAGAATAAGGAATATACTGTCAGCATTAGACTGCCCTTCATCAGGAAATACAGCCAGCTTGGGGCACCATTATGTACACACAGAGCATGTCACCCTATGCATAAGCACAATTTTCCCTATACAGTTAGGTTTAGTTCCTCACCCTCCTCTCAAAAACACACACAGTTTGAAATGAAATGTAACCCCTTGTGTTGTAAGAAGTTGGTCACTTCTGGAGCCATGAGTAGCAACTGTTCAAACAAAACAAACTCCACTTCAAATCCTCTGTGAAGCAAAGGAGCAAAAAAAGAAAGAAGCAGAAATTACCTTATCCATAACTATAGCCATAAGGCTAGTTAGGATTCCTTCTGAGTAAAAAATAGAGAAGAACAACTGGCAAATGTCAGCCTCATTATCCTGAACTCTTTTTAGTAGCGAAACAAAAATTAGCCCTTAGATCTTTTTTCAACAGCTTAGACCATTCTCGGTGTTAGAAAGCTTTCCATTTCTTTTGAATAACTGTTAAGTTATGGGAACATCTTTTCTCTTTAGTACTAAAAGCACATGTTTCAGCCTTAATGGCTATATGTACACTGTGTTTGTCTTTCCACAAATGTTTGATGTTAAAATAGTTGGGGCATAATGTTGTGAAATACAGTAAGCAGGAAATAAAAAGGGGGTGAAGCTGAGCAAAAAGAACATTGAGTTCAAAGGTAATTGCTTCTCTATGATTCATACAGCTTTTCATATTTTCCTTTAGAAATACTAAAATATGGAACATTACAGCTAGGTAAAAGAAATCCTGAAACAATTCCATATAATACTCATGCTACTGTTTAAAGCCAAGATAACGTTCTTCAATCTTGAGTCTGTAACATCTATAGGGAATACAGTCCTCCTTAACCTGACAGATCTCAATAGGAATTTTCCACAGTAATAACTTGGTAAGAAATCAGATCGTAACCTGCTGCAAATTACTGCAGCCCCAGTAAAGTTAACAGAATTGTGCCATTTCAGGCTGTGGCACAATGCAATTTAATCTGGACATGAACTGTCTTTCCAGCTGGCAGTTCAACACTAATGCATGTTTTTACAAGTCACTTGATTGAAACACAGGGCAGTTTCTTATCTTGGCTTTTTTGTCTCTTGCACAGTTTTGGTCATTTATTCCTTGCCATTCTCCAGTAATGCATCTCTCAAGTGTACACTCATCTCCTCCTGAAGACCAGGGCTGTCCCTCCCAGATATGACTCAATGGTTACTGCTTTCTGGGACACTGATGTAGCACAGCTAGTTTTTCCTATTCATGACATCATAACATCATTTATGGGAAGAGATACTGTTCATGTATTCACATCATCCATAGGTAATGCTCAGATAAAAAAAAGACCAGCTGTTGGTTTTTGTAAGTGCGTTGTTGGGGGGGGTGTCCCCACTTATGTCCTTGTCCTGTAAGGAAACCTCTGACTGTTCTCAGGTCAGGATTAGTTGTGCAAATACTTCCCCACCTCCATTTGTCCAGCTTCCTGAACTGAAACACAGCTGCATGGGTCTTAATCATGTTTACCTGCCTGGTATTACTGAGCCAGGAGTCCAAAGGCATTTGTCCCTCACAGCTCATGTTTCTCCTTTCCCTGGGATCTCTAGAAACAAATGTGAAGCTGAGTGTTTCAGGTTTCTATGCCCTCAAGATCTCACATCCAGAGTTTCTCTCTGGAACCACACAGAGATGTATCAACTTTATGTGTCTTGTGAGCCTTGGTACAAATACATTTAGGTTTATCCATCTGTAAAGGACCCCCTTTAGCTGGTTCACTGACCTCCATGGGCACTGTGGGCTGTGGAACTCAACTCCACATAGATGGGGAAAGTGAGATTGGAACTAACATAGAGATTTCTGACAGCTGACCAGGGAGTAACAGAGGAGAGAAGGCATTCTGCCTCAAGACTCACTCAGAAAAGATCCCTCAGAGTCAATGCCAGGCAGCCAAGGCCATCTCACATTTTGTGTGATGCCCATGGCCCCACAGAGAGCAGCATGAACAACAAGCATCACCTGAGAATTTTACCATGTGATGCACTCAAGGATTCCACTCAGCCACAAGTTTAAGATCAGAATATGAAGGCTAAACAGAACATTCCATAAGATACACTAAGAGGTCAAACTTCATATTTGAAAAAATGGGAGTGATACTTACTTGCTCCAGAGGGATGTTATGAAGCTCAGTAAAGTTCTGTGTGATTCTCTGATGTACCCTATCAATGCCAAGTGTTATTACCTCTAAAGAAAACAATCCCCCAGTGTCTCTTGCCAAAGTATGATTTATAGAACTTGCCACAGAGCAAACCAAGGAGACAACTGTGATAGATGCAGAAACAACAGCCTGTAAAAGAAAGGGTGCTGCTGGTATGGAGCTAACAGCCTGTAGAAATGGCTTCCTGCAGAAAGCAGGACTGTGTCACTGAACAGCTGTCCTGACTTTAGGAGGGTGCTAATAAATCTTCCAACACTTTTCCTATTATGCTCTATGAATATCTATCCTACACCTTGAACGCTTGCTGGAAATCGCTGCTTTACACAACAAGATGCAGATACATCGATTATGGTGTCTCCTCTCTCCTGACAGAACCCAAGAAAGTCACAGTTGAAATTTTCCAGGTTCCTCTTCTCATGCTTTTAGTTCAAGGCAGCAATAGATCACTCAGGTTATCTCCCTAAAGTTTCTTTTAAGATATTATTACAAGCATAGAAGACAACATTTTTTTTCCCTATGAATCCAGGAAATTCAAACGCAAAGTCAGTTGAAGAATATACCTACCTACCATCCTAGACAGTCCATTCCTTAAATATGATGCTCATCACTATTTCAAGTTACTTATAGCACATATTCCATCAGAAAACAGACAGATTCAGGGTACATCAAATATACTTTATGTTATAAGATCAGAGAAAGATTCACAATGATGAAACAGCATTTATAACAAGTGCTAGAAATTAAATAATCCACAGTAGCCCAACTCATGATGAGAGTCAGTAATAACTCAAATTCAGTGCAAGGCAGAGACACTATTAACTTGTGACCCAGTAAGCCAGCAGCTGTGAAATAATGTGTTCACCTAAAAAAAGGCAAGCAAAACCAAAACCCTACAAATCCCACTAGAAAAAAAATAAGACCAAACATGTTGCTTATAAAATGTTTACACCCAGTTTACCAATTTGTGCAGTAATGATACTTAAAGTTTGTTTCTCCTGAATGGCTTTGAGATGTTAAATGCAAAACAAGAATTAGAGGACTTGAAAATGGAGAGCACATAATTGCTACCAAAAAAAAGATGGTATCAGCATATCACACATACCCAATGAAATCCATATGGCCATGGCTATTTTCAGCCATCTCCATAAATTCCATTTTATCCTCTCTTTTGAGCTTACACATTCGTGTTTTCAATTACATTTCCTGTAACTGTTTGTGTTTCATGGCACAAAACCCAGCCATGCTGAGCTCAGAAATAAAGTAAATCAGCTGAGAGCATTACTGTCATCTGAATGAGGTAAAGCACAGAAACACCCTGGGAAGGTTGGGAAGGAGGGAGTGGGAAATTATGGTTGAGGCTGGAAGGCTTAAGAGCACAGGGGGGACACAATGTCACTGCTTTGTGGGATGAAGCAGAACAGAAAGGTATCCTCCAAATCTTCCTTATCCAATGTTTCCCAGATTCCAAAAGGACCAGAGAAGGGGTCTGGACTCAGTGGGGTTACCTGAGTATATATCTGAATTCCTGGGCTTCTCAGTGTATTTAAAGAGTCATTATACGTCGTGATTCTTTTGACATTTATTTTTATGACTGTGCCAGACTCCTGCTCTGCAAACCTTACTTCCCCAAACTTGCTGTTAAAGCTCTTTAAAAAAATTGGTTTGCTAGTTTATGAGCTAAACTGAGCAGTTTTGTCAAAGACTTCAAATGGAAAAATTTGATTTCTTTATAAAATACCCAAACAAACATTTGTTTTTCACTGATTTTGTTAGTTTTTCTAATGGACAAAATTAACCAGAAAGTATTTTCAAATATTTTTAAAGTACAGAAAACATACACAAAAAGCCTTGTGAACACCATATGATTGGAGAGCAGGAGCCTCCACAGTGCTTAAGTAATCTTTTCTGATCTCTCTAAGGCTCTGCATCCCAGCTCCACAGAAAGGTGTGCACAGGTACACAAAAATATATGCATACAAAAAATGTCAAAATGAAAAAAGGATTAGAAATTTCTAAGATAGAAAATACTCAGAACAGAGACATCAGAAACCCCCCCAGCAAAAGCTTGCAAACAATGATGTTAGGAAGAGCTTTACCTGCTTCCCTGACAGGACTGGATACAACTATTATGTGGTTGGGAGGTTTGTGCACCCACTCTCTGCTGTAAAACAGGGAGCATTTACCATTCCAAGAAAACCTAGTGGAGAAACACTAAAATAGGATATTGCCTCTTTTTTCCCCAGGAAATCTGACTCTTGCTGTACGACCAACTATGACAAACTCTAAAGAAAAGGAGTTGAGGTGAAATCTTCCCAGGGTGTCCTGATGGAGTTGCATGGAAACTCCTGCTGACTTCTGATAAGAAATGTATGTCCTCATGTGAACACATGCCACATGGAAGTGATGCTGCCATGGAGGAAGATGTGCTACTCTGAAGCCAAATAATACCAGCAAATATAAGAACGACTTGTCCCGAGAGCAAGACTTATTAAGCAAAATGCAAATTTCCAGCAGGACCTGAACTTTTTCAGATGAAAGAGGACTGAGAACTGGTGTTTGACTTGCTCATTATCTTTTCCTGAGTTCATAGTACCCACAGCTAATGAGAGGCTCAATCTGAAATTTCCTACCAGGCAATTTTTTGAAGTCAAAAGCACAAACAGATTACAGGTAAGGAGACTGGTACAGCTAAAGAGGATGTGAAATTTGAAGTTTTGAAATATTAACCAAAGACTTATGTTCAATTTACATGACTGTGAAAACCCTTTATCCGATGGGCATTGGTGACAGAGCAGAAATCTCGAGACAGGAGAAACTCGTCTCTCTCTCCCTCCTCGTGTCTCTCCTGAAGAAGCTTCCAGCCCTACATGGCTTCTCAGCTTCAAAACCCTCTATGGCTGCAAAGAAAACTCTGAAAAATTGACACTTTAACACTAGAACCCAATTGCACGTTGTTTGGCCCTCGATCCCTGATTTTAAATACATTTAAGTATCTTAAAACATGTACATTGCCAGCTAGAACATCCAGTGTTGCCTAGATAGGGAATTCTATTAGGACACCAAAGTGCACCAAGTTTAACTGAATAGCTCAGTGCTCCCAGAAGATGTAAAGCTTTCCAGGGCAATTTGTAGCAAATGGCCAGGTGCCAAACAAGCTGCTGTGCAACAAGTGATTGATGTCTTCGCAGACATCCCCCATTTCTCTGCCAGCTTCCTGCAGCAAACCCTGCACTCCAGTGGAGGAGGCTGAGGTAATTGATACCTGCTGGGAATCCACCTCCTCTCAGCCATGTATTTCTTTGGGCAGCCACTCACAACTAAAATCTACTCTTGGAGAACTAAGGCAGTGCTGTTTCACACATAAACACAGCCACTTAAATTTGTCTTCCTGTCCCCCAAATTACAGGGATACTTAAAACCAGAATTTTTTCAAGCCACGGAAATAACACTTATTTAGAGCAGTTAGGCACTTAGACCTCCCCAAAAAACCAGAGAACTCCTTATCTGAGAGCCAACAGCCTGTAGTAGGACATGGGAAAAAATAAAACTAAAAAAACTGAAAATAATCAAACGATGCATTCCTCACTATTGGGACTGAAGGACTATTGCTTCTTGGAATGACACCTTGAGATGCCAGTATGAGGAATTCGTTAAGACACAGCCTGAGAGTCAAGCCTGGATAGAAGCAATTAGCTGGTGACAGGTTCTGTATCTACATTCACACAGCAAAGCTGAACATAAGGCATACAGGATGCACAGGCCAGCAGGCACTGCCCTGCAACCAGAGTCTCCTCTGGGCAAATGCTGAGGTTCACTTGCTGGATGAAATGGAAAAACTTTTATCTTTTGGCCACTGAATGTGATGTGTTTTAATAACACATTAAACATAATGCAGCTAAAAATGCTTCAGAATCA